>NC_134039.1:38434141-39634141 GCF_965140245.1 Athene noctua | reverse complement strand
GACTTGTGTTGCATGAAGATCTTGATGGACAGGAGGAAATATAAGTGTA
This sequence comes from Athene noctua, assembly GCF_965140245.1. NCBI lineage: Eukaryota > Metazoa > Chordata > Aves > Strigiformes > Strigidae > Athene > Athene noctua. The sequence goes on along the minus strand of NC_134039.1, from coordinate 39,634,092 downwards.
TCAGCACCTTTCATAAAAGAGATTTTTTGGCAATTATAAAGGAGGAACAGAAGTACAGAGGGAAACACCAAGAGGAGAAGAGAGGGAAGTTGCTTACTGTACTGTACTGACTTGCAAATCCCTTTCAATATTTTTTATGTAGGAGGAAAAGAGAGTAGAGTAGACATCCATGTGAAATGTTCAATAGGTGAAACTGCTCTAGGCAAAGGGCTCAGACATCTATACTGTCTTCCAATTTTATACAATAATTAGACATTGTCTAATGAGTCATTACTGAATGCAGGAACCTTACTTTGGTAGCAAGATGCAGCCTACTTTTAGAGATCTACTTAGATGGATTAAATCCTGTGATGCCAGTAACTGCTCAGTTTTATCTATGAGGCCATTCAGCTAATGATGTGGCTGGCAAAACTTTGTAGCAGAAAATTGTGTATAACATTTTTTCATAGGACAGTCAAAAAAAAAGTAATGTTCAAGACTTGCCTTTAGTTCTGAGCATAAGCATTTTAAGCAACATAAGTTGCAAGTACTGTACAGCTCCCAAATTCATGTTCTGATCTGAACAAAAGGCCATCTAGAAATGGATGATTATATGTATAAAAATAGGTAAACATCTACAGTAAAACTGGGCTTCCAATGTGGAAAAAAAATCATCAAGCTTCAGCCTCTTTGAAAAATGTTCAATGATTTAAAAAAAACAACAAAAAACCCAAACGTTGTCTATAAAATCACCAGTAATCTGTAAATACTTTCTAGAATCATTGATCTCTTTGTAGGTTTTTTTATGCTGTTCAGTGCTTCATGATCTAGTTTTCAGCAGCAGAGCAGCTGTTGAAACACAATCACACACAAATATATAACAAAGTATACTTTGTTATACTGTTGTAGAGACATTTTTCATGAAAAAAAATAATGTCACTAAATTATTTTCCATAATTTAGACTTATTTTGCTGAATATAATCTTTATCCATATGTCATCCATTTTTCATCACACTCAGTTCTTTCTTTTCTTTTTAAATAGCTTCAGAGGAACATCTTCAGTTAACAGGAAAAGATAGCAAAGCACATAATACTTCTCAGTGTACTGATTTACCTTGAGATCAGAAAGAAAGATTTGGTGCCATTTTTGTCATACAATTGAACAATGATAAACATGGGGCTAGAAAACAGAAATGTGATATGCGAAAGAGCTGAAAAACCGGAATCTGTAGATCTGTAGAACCTGAAATTTTATAACAACTTCTATAATTACTACAGTTGATGGATTTTAAGTTTTCGATATCAGACAGAGCTTCTAGATGTCTTCCTGGAAAAAGTCCCAGTGACATTTGTATGTGAGAGTTTATTTCTAGTGCTTGCAGTTTAGATGTATAGCCTAAACTTCCCTTTCTGGATCACTGCCACACTTTATGTGAGTATTTCTGTATTTACTGAAACAGCTACCTGAATACATATAATTTCTGTAACAACTAATTACTTTGTAGATTAGTCAAAATGTCATTTCTCGTATGTGACATATGAAATGAGCAATCCCAAGACAATTATAAAAGACAAAATAAAATCCTTTTTGCTGAGCTCAAGATAAACTATTTATCACACTCACTGAACTGCATTCTACAGTTGCTTTGAAAACTGCCCATCTCCCAACAGTTTTGGTTCACAGATGCTACCCTGACAATACCTCTTACGCCAAACTGTCTGTTGAAGTACTGTCCAAGCTGGTGTCTGCGATTTATGAAGCTAAAGGACTGTTCTGTGTTAAACTCCGTCCTGGTCAATAGAAATATTATGTACAACCCTCTGTTAATTAGCATGAGATGAAGATTGCTGTACCTATACCTTATGGTTAAAATGTCATCCGTACAGAGGGCAATATTTTTTTAAAGTCTGGAAGATTCTAATCTATGGCGATCCACTGAAAGCAATCACATCATGTGATTTATTTTGTACATTTCATTTCTACATTTCATTTCAGACACTTTTTGTTTAATTAATGCTACATGTTCTATTACCATACAAATATCAATTTTGCTTAAATGCTATTTCTGGATGTGTATTTCCCCATCACTAATTTAAATTCATGAAAGCTTGTTCATGCTTGTAACTTCTAGGAAGACCTTCCAAGAGAATAAATTATTCTGTAGTTTTTACAGTCTTACAAGAGACAAACCTCTTTCAGTCTTATAGACCAATACTGTAAAGGCATTGCCAGTAATTGCATGCAGTCCTCCAGCAGAGACACAGTTTAAAGTGCCAAAAATAGAAAAATAATTTTAAAAATTAATCTGTCCCCACATGACAGCTACCTCTTTTTTTTCTTTTTTTTTTTTTCAGTGTAAATTAGGTCTATATTATCTCATACCGTTAATCACAGCTTTTCCTACACTCAAGAATTACATTTTTTTTCCTACACTCCCAACATTCACGCAGATGTCTAGGAAGTTCAGTGTAGATGTGACTTACAAAACTTAAAGCTATGTAATACAACACATATGTTTTGCCCTTTCTTACCATTCTAACTCTAGGTCACTTGCTAGCACATAGATAGAAGATAACAGTTTCCTATTTAGACAACAATATCAAAATTGACTTTGAAAAGTCCTTCAAAAATAGCAGTAGTTCAGGAAAAAAAAATTGTAGTCCTATCTAACCTCTACAGTTCTGAGAAACGGACAAATAGATAGCCTGGAGACATTGTTTTAGACAACCAGGATACTTCTATTTACCAGAATCTTGTTTCTCTGCTAAACACCTTCATGCATGTCTAACTGAAATTCACTGAAATTAAAGTTGTCTAATCACCCTTAAACAAGTCTGTGGTGAGACAGCAGAAGGAATCTGGAGTTTTGTTAGGACATATTTCTTTGCAATTTGGAAAATAAAAATTTCTAATAGAGTCTTATTCTTTTATTGCAAAACAATTACTTAAAAGATTGTTTTCTGAGTGTATTACTAATGAGAACCAAACCATTTTTAAAAAATCAGTTTTTAAGCTCATGCTACTCTTAAAGAAAACAAGGTCTTCTATATAAATAAAACTTTCATGATGCTCATAGTATCAGCAAGATACTATCAGCACAAGGAAGTGTTGATTGTAGATAAAAAGCTTTGTATCCATGTAAAATTAACATACTGAATGAAGATTTAGGCACTTTCTGCTTTCTGATCCTTCTGAATGAGTGAAAATTCTTGTTCTGTACCCTTTTAAAAATTTTTTTGGTGATATTAAAAGTGAAGGAAAAGTTCTGAAGAAACATTGTCTCCTCCCTACCTTTTGAACAATAAAGTATTATTGTTCACATCAATAAAAGGATGATAGCAACTTGGATACAACCTGAAGGTAGAACTGTTTAAAACACTTCTTAAGGATTCCTTCTATATAAAGTGATATTTATGTATTGATGTTGATGTTCCAACAGGGTAGTAAGTATATTAAAGAAGTACCAGTAAAGCTTCTTTACTGAAAAGGAAGACAAAGAAAGTTGGATCCTCATTAACTGCTGCGATGTTTTACAGTGCCTTGTTTGCCTTATGGAAATACTGTCTTTAGAATGAAAGATGAGCTCTATTTTCCACTCTGCTGGTTTCCGAACATACTGTATAATAGACAGAGCTGTAGTGAGAGGTGTTGTTCAGGACATTCTTGTACATGCTTCTGCAGATGTACTCTTGAAAGGAGAAAGCAAATAAAGGAATTTTATTATTTGTTTTCTAATACACCATTAGAACAGCAGTAAAGAATTATTCTTGTGAAAATCTCATGAATTCACACAGACAAGGAATAATGAGTTTATTTTAATATGTGAAGAATTTACAGAAGAACACATAAGACTTAATTTAATCTCTATCTCCCAGCCACAAAAAATATAGTAGCTTTTTCCCTTTTTTGCCCTTTACACACACACACACACACCCTTCTCTGTTTTCCATTTTGTTTATTAGTAGTAATCTACACCTATAACTGCAACTGCAAAAAAGGTGATTTTACCCCCTGTCGCTGCTTGGTAAGAATTAGCATAGAGCATTTACCCTGATAAATTATCAGAGCTGAATCTTCATCTTCATTCAAAGCTCCAAAATCAGTGATTATGGAAAGCATATTGCATTTACTGCACGAGGCCTTCAGTCTGCTAAATAATAGGAATGGAAAGTCCCATTAATAGGAATTTTCCTAAAGATCATTACATATATCAATTTGAATTTTCTCACTTTTCAACAGACTTGAAGTATGTTCTTATTCTTATTGACTGCTTATTTACACGAAGATCTGATACTTTATTTTTTGTGAAGGATTTACATCTATTTTAAAGCATTGCAGGAAAAAATAAATTTCAAAAGTGAATTAACAGTCAAATGTGGGATGAAATATGAAAATCTAGACTTCTCATTATCCATGTACATGAGTTAAGTCCTTCTTTATAAAGATAAAATAATTCCATTGAGCACAGCCAAGCAAAATGAACTATGCTAAAGCACCATCAGGAAAAATGTACTGAAAATGAAACATAATGTACTGAATTGAAATTCTTTGGCTATGAAGGTTTAGGTAATGGGATTCCAGTAACTGACAAGGTAGATGTATTTGATCCTACCCAAACTTGAATTGCCTCAAGGAACAGCAGTAAGACCTGTGGTTACAGTCTCTGCTACAGGGAACCCACCACTCACAAAAGAATTCATCAAAATATGGTGGTATGTAGACAAAGGAATGTGCAAGCTCCCCACCTGCTGTTGTGGTATTGCTGCTATTTACAAAATACATGCATCCAGGCTTATAATTCAGAGTATTTGATGGAAAAATTGTCTATGAAAGATGTTACGAACTGAAAACACCTCCAAGCTCTCCCCCTTGCTATTAACTCCTTAAAATAAATTCTTATAAAGCAATCCTTGTTATTATTGACTGCCAAGGAAATGAAAGCAACTATGTATTTTGTCATAGGTTTTTGAGTAAATACATTTATTCTGAGCTTATTAAGGTAATATCTTGAAAATCCAATCCTATATTTAAATGGACCAGAAAGAAAAAAAAAGATAGGTAGAGATGCTACTATTTGCAATATAAAGTGGTGTGACATAGAATCTGCAGCATTTTAACAACACTCCTTAAATGAATCTGTGACAGAAGTAAAAAAGAATCCCACTTTTCCATATAGAGTGATTAATTTTCTTGATTATAAATATTTTTTCTTCTTCTTAATCTTTCTCTGTTTTATTATAGCTTGTTCCCTCTGACTCCACATATTTAAGACACCTGCCTAGCATGGAAAGGGTATGAAAACAGTTCTTAGCATTGTCCCATAATAATTGTAGCATAGGCAGAGTCAACAGAGGTAAACGAATCTTCCACATCCTCTATACATCAGGAGAAAACATTGTCTTTAGGTGTGTTCATTAATTTAGCTAGAGGAAATCCATGACAGTTGTGTGGAAACTTTGTACAGAACAGAGGACCTTAAATGGTTAACCAATAAAATCATAAGAAAGAAATTAACTGCATAGAATCAAGTTTGTCAACAAAGGATAAGACAGAGTAAGGATTATCAGTGGATCCAAACACAAGACTGAGTCTTCTCTGTCCATTGATTCTCATTACCAGAAAACAAAAGCTTCCATGCCTACTGAAGAAACTATAACCTCACAGTCTAATCAATGTATAAGAGAAGATTTTCAAAAGTGTACAAAGGGAATTAAGAACCTCAGATGTCTATTTAAAAAAAAAAAAAAGGCATTTTGGAATTAAGATCTAACTGAAAAATATGTGGTTTGGCTTTTGTTTCTTCATATGTTCATATGTTTCATTCCTTCTGCAGACTTTAAAAGAGGCAAAGAAAGGGGAAATCAGAAATTTATTTTCTGATTATTTTTACCTCCCATTAGAAAACTATCATGTATCCTGGACAGCATTTGAGTTTTTTTAAGAAAGTTCTAATGAGATACTCCATTGCCAAAAGGAATAGATCAGAGTTTTGCAATGAGAGATCAAACCATATCTTTTTCTTCTCATCTTGTTATGCTGTACGATAAATTATAATAGTTTCAGACTCCTCTGCTCTCTTCCATCCAGCCTCAGGCAATATATTTGAATCTGATATTTTTTTCCCCTGAGAATATTTTGTGGCACAACTGGCAGTAAATGTGATTTAGCCTGCATTTTTTTAAATGTTCTACATTCCCGAGGTGAAGTTCTGTATGACTTTTATATTACAGAAAAATTTCTAAACTGGAAGCTTGTGTTTGATATAGGAGTTCAGAGCTCAGGATATAATTAGGCCAATGTTTTACCAGTGTCCAACAAAAATGCATATTCACATGAAATTAGTATTCTGAAAAATAATCCAAAATTTCTTGTCTGCTTACTCGAATACCACTTAAAATGAAAGATGAAATTTTTGACCAGATGCTCAGGGATTCTATGCTCGTGGGTTCTCCATTACAGTATTTTTCCAGTCTAAATTCTAAGGTTGGAAACTTGCAGTATTCAAACTGAGGATCTGATTTATTCTTTTTATTTTTTTCAATAAGAGTATTATCATACTCTTACTAGGAAATGCAATATCCAGAGAATTTTGATGAGAGTAGAATTTTTCATTCTCACTGTTTCCAGAGATCAAGCATAAGAAAGTTACGTTCCTTAACACTGATTATTCAGTGGATACTGTTAGTCACGAAAATCTAGAATACTAAAACTAATTCAGGCAGCTCCAAAATCTGCCTAAACAAATTTAAGGCCAGAACAATAAGCTGACTGAGAAAGATCCATGCTTGAATCCTCCACTCCTGAACTCTATCGTCAATAAAAAGCAGTCATTAACTAATTCGTGTTTTCTTGGCAATGACAAAACTGGATAAGAAGAAATTACGAATTTTGCTTTATAGAACACAGTATAAACTATTTAACATTTGCATAGCACAATCTTAGCATAGTAATAGAAAAAGATGAATTTTATATCAGAAGGACTTTTTTCCTCAAAAGGAATGTTTCACTATCCTTTTAAAATGTCTAGATGTGGGAACAATTTTTTCATTTGTCTAGTAACTCAATCCTTTTAAATCTTCTGGTATTGAAAGAGGCAGGTTTTTGTTCAGAGTCTAGAAACCATACAGAACACAGATATGAGAACTTCTTAATTTTTTTAATGTGTGTTAAGGTACAGTATTCACTAAAAGTCTTAATTTCCTTTTATTATTTTTCATTAATTATAACATCTTATACTTATCAAATTAAAAAATATTCTGCTGCAGCAAAAGACTTCAGTGAGCACTATACACTTACATAGTATTAAGGACATTACACAGATGTCTCTGCTCAGGTACTGCTCATTGCAGAAAAAGAACCCTCATTTAATCTTTTAGCTTTTCAGAATTAAAGGCACCAGTTACTGCTTAATTTCCTTACAAGACAACTAATTCTGAAGCATTTCTCCCAGGGGAACAGACAGATGGTACAACAAGGAGTATGTTTTTAAAAATTGCAATTATGTGAAATTTTCAAAATTGTTAAATATTCTTCTAGGATCTAATTTTAAAAAATGCATAAATTGATATTATTGTTGTGGTGTTTCTGATGATGGCTACTATAGTTCTTAGGCAGCAGTTTTTCACTTTACAGTATTGGTCCTCTCAAGAAATATTAAGGGACGAGAAAAATAATGATACAAGCAATTTCTGAAAGATGTTGAAAAACATACTTTTGGTCCTGTAAGCCTCTATATTTGGATAAATAGCTGTGGTATAGCTAGCTAATATGAACATGCTCAGTAATATTTTAGTAAAAAACAAAAAAGATGATAATGTGAAGTATATTTAGCTCGATACAGTCTCTAAAAGTTTCAAGTATTCCAATATCTTTCAGATCTTTTCCATATTCTGTAATGAGATCCCAAATATGATATTTTCTCAAAGATCTCCTGTTAATAAACATGAAGTCGTCTGTGTTCTGACACTACAATAAAAAATTGAAAATAAGAAAAACACACCAAAACCCTAAAACCCCCAAACATATCACAAAAAAGTTCAATTTAGAACCTTATAGACACCATAATATCATGTGGCTTTTGAACTTGCCAGGAACAAATACAGAAATTTTCATTCCACGTAATTTTCTGTATAAAAGTTGTTAAACAGCAATGGAAACAAAGAATTATTATTCTTCTGTATATTTAAACGGAATCAGTGAAATGTAATTGACGATTATGTGAAACCATCTGACATCATCTAGGTAATACTAATGTAATTTCAGTACAACTTCTTTAATTCAGTTATATCTTTGTGGTTCCTGCTATGTCATCTTTCACAGTATAAAGAATCATTTTTTCCAGGAAAGATCAAGTTCTGCTTTATCTTCTAACAAAAACGTATGTCAACGCTTTACCTCATGTGTAAAACTGGATGTGGTTTAAATAGCATTTAATTAATACATGCACGATAGTGTTATGTTCTCAAAATTATGATATGAAAGAATGTACTAAAAATGTTATGGCAAGGTACATTACATAAAAATTAAAAATCTTGATAGTACACATCTTTTCTATAGCTTTTTTTTTGCCTTAGATTTTTTATTTTTTTAATTTTGTATGTTTCTAAGTTTCAGAGAAAATAGTTGATGATAGAGCAGTGTGCTCACCTAATTAAAGTACATCACCATACAGCACAAAACTTGGCAAAAATCTGCACCTATCTATTGCTCTCTTAGTATCCTAAAAGTAATGAGATTATAAATACCAATTTTGTCCATAATAAACATCTCACATTGGTCTGTGGAGGCCACACTAGACTTTAAATGTGAAAGTACTATAGATATCCATTAAAATAGCTTACTAAACAATAAACAGTAAAGATTAAAATGGGTTGTTTCTGTTTGGAAGAAAATACATCCTCTTGCAATTGAATTAGAAAACATATATTATACTTTGCAAACATTAAACATGTTAGATAAGAAGCCAGATCGCAATTATTTTATTCAAAGATATTGCTTTCTTAGATGATTTAAGAGTAAAGTTCAGGCAACAAAATTTGAAATGTGTAATTACTTGACAAAAACATAAAGTAAAAAAAGGGAGAGAAAACAGGCATTTTCTTTTTTATTTGGTGTTTTTTACATTTCTGACATAATTCCAAAAATAAAAAATGGGAAAAAATAATGAAATATTTTTCTTAAATCTGAATATAAATTAATAAGAAAATAAAAAAACCTCAAAATGTGAAAAGTATGTTTTATAGCAACAGAACCCATTAAGAAAAGAACAAATATATAAAACAGTACAATAATTTGGATTTCCTTTAAAGAAATACAAAAATATAATGACAAACAAGTGAAAATATGGTAATGTAATTATCTGTCACTACTGTTATTTTCAATGAAACAACCTAGATCTATTCTTTTCAAAGACTGAATGCCACCTACGCTTGTCCCTCCACCTGAATATCATTTAGCTGATTCACAGGTTGTTATTCACTGTCAGCGTCATGGTAGCACTAAAATATCACATCACAGGTTTGCCAACCCAGTGTCAAATTCCCTGATAGACAGATATGCTTCATAGCACTCTGATCTACTATTCTAACATGAAAACATCAAAATAATTAATGGAACAGAAGTAATGGTGGTGAATTAGTTTATTCTGTTACCAGTAATCTCATGCTGATCTTGTCTTGATGAATATTATTGTGAAGCCAGTGAATGTAGCATGTCTGTTGCTCATAAAACATCTTCAAGAGTCACATTTTACAGTGCTATAGCATGACTTTAGAACATTTTAGAAGGCCATTGAAAAGCAAGATATATAGTCACGGTATTTTCTAGGTGAGCATCAATGAATTTCACAGATCTTCCTACGCTGTTTGTGGTGCTACCTTGGAATCCCTGACAGTGGCTGGTGAATATCTCTATTCTGGGTCAATAAACCCCTTGGATTCATTAAACTAGAATTTATTATAATTTTTAAATGAAAACTACTTGATATTTATTTCCAGGGCCTTGGAAACACATTTTGAAGGAGACAAACACATAAAAGGCTAAAGAACGTAACAAAGTCTACTCTGGATTAGATCAGACCTTCCTTGTCTAAAAATTTTTGTGCAAGTGACCAGAATGACACTGGGAGATTTAGCATTGAAACAAATAAAAGCCTTCAGCTTCAAGAAAGGAACTCACGGTATCAGTATTGTGCCACTGAACATAGGAAGTTTCACACTATCCTCAAAGGTCACAAAACTCACCTGAGCACTGAGATACCCAACTAAGCCAGCAATAAGAAATAATAAAATATTATAATAAATTAAATAAATAATATGCCTGAATTACTTTTTATTGCATGAGTTTAAGCATATCAGGTTGGGTTTAGGCATAGTTTTGCATGGATGCATAGTTTCTGCTTAACTCACACACAGCTGGGCGATACATCCTTAGCAATTAGCCTTACATTACTATGTTTTCAGTCATTCAAGAATTTTGATATGTAATTTTCAGGTTTGTAAGTGCTCTCTTATATATGACCTTTAATGATGTTCTCATGGATAATCACATCAAAGTTTACCCCTTCTTGTTCAATAAGATTTGCCTACCAATTGCAGCTCCTCAAGTTAATTTAGTAAAGCAGTGTTTCACAGTCTCAAAGCATAATGATGTCCAATTTCATATCACTAGCAGCTGCTTTCTTTAGCTCATAAATCAACTGATTCCATGTAAGGAACTTTTTGGACTTTTAGTATGTCAATACTTTACACTGTTTAAGACAATAGACTTGACAAATAAACGCAGACAATCATCCTATCTACGTGCGCAGAACTTCCTAATATCTCCAAGATTACCAAGAACATTCTCACCACAAGGGTATTTCTGCTCAAGATGACTATGCAATTTTGCTTGTAGCAAAGAAACTGCTGCTACTTAAATGATCATAAATGAGAAAAGTAGGCAACTTCTGTATCTTTCATTTATGTAAAATCAATTCTCAGCATTCTGATGCATTTCAAAGTATCTCCTATATACTGCGTATTTCAAAATAGTCTTCTATAAAAAAAGTAATAATTTCTTACATTTTAAATCTATATCCTTAAGAAACTGTACTCTGCATCAAGAAAAAAATATAACATGACATAGAAAAGTATTGTAAAATACATTAATGTGTGACACATACTATTCAATATCAGTTGGTAGATAACAGTATGCAATGCTCATATTTCAGACATGCACTCACAATATATATTTCCTTCAGTAATACAGTTTTGTTCTTGCAATAGCTAGAATTATTAATATTGATGTTAGCAGTTAGGTCATCACAAGAAGAGTCAGGTTTATAAGCAATATCAGGCTAATCATAATCTATTACACCATTATTTTTTTAATGAAGCCCTGTCCCAGTATACCACGGGATTGTCCCTGATGTTATACTGTTTTGGGGTGGACTAACTTAAAGTCTATTTACTCACTACAGCAGTAATTAAGGCATGAGCAAAGGGCAGGAATTAAGTCCATGAATTATATATTTTCATATATATTAGTTGCTATTTTCCTTCTTAATGAAGGCAATATTACCCTTGCAAAGAGGAAAGAAACAAGTGGGGATTTAGGTGCCTCTGCTTTACTAAATTTTGTATACTATATAGTATATAGTGACTCCCTCTTTTTTCCTTTCCTCCAGTAATAAGCATCTTGGCCTACATATGCATACTGAAGGAAAACCAAGGCTTTTCATCCTCATCTATATGTGTCATAATTAAACCAATAAAAACGTCACTGTCTCCCTTTCTTAGCATCTTCAGGAGCTGAAGATGTACTGCATAGTTTACAAGATATGGACGATAATTTTCATAACCAGTCAGAGGTAGAAGCTATTAGGATAGATGATGATACAAGTATATCCTCTGAATAAATTGTTACTTTGCTCTTTCTCTATGAGTAAAAATATGGTTGTAGAGGTGCAGTCGCTGGAGTCTTGGTATCTGGTATGAGGGAAGATAACATTCGTACTGAACTATGCTGCATAAAGAAAACTGACACACTGCTAAACGCAAGACTGATGTCCCTATGTGCCTTGTCAAAGAAAACATCAGGAGAGAAATACCAGTAAACAGACAAATAAGGCATAATGAGCCTTTAGTATCAAATCCAAGTAAAAAAACCTCTACAATTTTGTTCAAGAACAAGTCCTGAATGTTAAGTACTTTTCACTATTTGGTCTCCTCAAAATATTCTTGTTCAGGCTGAAACAGAGACAATACATAAGATAACAGAGGCACATTACACAGCAGTAGGACTCCCATAATGTTATCAGAAGTTTGGCAATTATTTTACTTCTTCTCACTACTCCATCTTAAAATCACTTTATACAGAACAGCTTAAAACTCTGACCCTTTAATATCAGAAACGCAGAACAGTTCCTTAACCTTAACTTACCCTTAACATAGCATAAAACCAAACAAAACCCATCATCATCACCTGAAAAAAAAAAACCAAAACCAACAAGCTCTCAACAATAAAAATAAAATATATTTTAAAAAAATAATTTTAAAAAACAAAACAAAAACGAATACACAAAAAACCCAGTCTCCCTCACTTCATGTTATAAATTACTTTTAAATGTCAATATGTCCTGTAGAGCTGACAAGTTTTCTGGAAACTTGACCTGAACAGCTTTCATGTCCCTTTAAAGAAGGACAAACAAAAATACATGACCTTATAAATATATGCTTTTGACCAAGAAACTATGGTATCACCTATGAAATCAGCAGTTAACTATCCTTCAAAGGCTCTGTTTAAGGCTGAAATTAATGCTGAAGTACCATCCACAACCTGAAGTGCCTTTCCTCTTTCCACCTGTCTAAAACATCTATCTCCTCTTCAAAAAATCTAAACCCAGCTTTCATTATCAAGAACATTTTATAGCTAAAGAATACATCTAGCTTCAGAGAGAATTTATGTCAGCCTAATTCACCCAATCTAATTTCTGTACCAGGATGACTAAACAGTACTAAGTAGGAGGTAAAATACTATATTGAATTCTTATCCCAAGAGTACTTGCATTACCAAAGATAATAGTGAACAGTTCTGTACAGTTATAAATAATCAGGTTTAGCATAGTCAGTATTCTTCAGAGTCTTTGCTCTGAAGAACAAGTAATGGAGATGTATGGAGATACATAAATGAAATGTAAAGAGGTCAAAATAATCAAATGTCACTGTTATATGACAATGCAATAGGTGATAGAATTAGAAAGCACTGGAAGGGTCAAAAATCAGTGCCAAAGAATCAGTGTAATGGCTCAAGGCACAAAATCTAAGCGTCTGTACATGACCTATTTAAGTAAATTACTTTGTTCATTTATTATTTAAATCAATTCTGTCCTCACTGTCCCTCCTTTTTTTAAAGGATACAAAAGTTTTATTGACAGGGAAAAAGCACCTGATTCCAAAATTTACTTCCAAGGATTTTGGTCCAAAAAATTTTTGGTCAATTTTCTTGTATTTGTCAGACGAAAGAGAGAAACCAGATATATGAGGGAAATAGGCAATAATTTCAAAATATATAATAGAATATCCTATTATCTGTTTCAATTTGTGATGAATATGGCATCAGTCTTGGGGAGTTATAGCTACTTATGAGATACTAGAGCAAGATTAGGAAACTAATTCAAAGATTTAAGAAAATGATCTTTGAAGAGGAAGAGCCAGAGTGTCCACAAAGCGATTTAATAATAACATAAAACTACTGGAAAAGAGTTCTTGTCCCCTTGGATTTGAAAATATTTCTCAGAGGTTGTCAGTAAATCCCATAGCCTTCAGTCTTGCAAATCTGTCCTACTCAAGGACAGCATCTACCTCTCATTTTGCTGATTAAGGATACCAATTAAACTCAGACACGAGAGTGAAAAGAGTAGGTGTATTTTACTGGTAACTGTAATACAGAAAACATGCAGTAAAAAAAAGCAGAATAGTTCACTTAAAGCAACAAACAGGAAAACACAGGGTAATGCATCAAATCATTACTACACGAGAGAGAGAATAGTGATTAAGAAAGATCCATCACCACTTGCATACGTTACCATCACCCAGACCCGCAGTGGCTGGGCAGCCCCGGTTACAGCGAGGGTTTGCAGAGCCTGTCCCAGCAAGGGGGAAATCCTATGCGGTGAGTCCACCCATAGGTGAGGCTTCCAAAGTCGCTGTGAGCGGGTCCAGCCTTATATACCAGAGATCGACAAGCCAGAATAGCTGACACCTTTTTTGAGTGGAAAATTTCTGTTTTCATTGTCCTGTTGGATTCCACCCAAAGCCTGGCCAGGGCTCATGGTGGGAAACCAAGGGAGTTTCTAACAAGGCCAGGTACTTGGGTTCTCAGCCTTGGACAAGGATAAACAAGGGAAGTTGGATACATTCTCTCCGCACTACTGATTATATTCTAAGCTGCATCTTTCACTTGCAAGTTTACATATTTTGTTAATAATTACATACTAAGTAGCAGCTTCATCGTGGGGCATGTTGTTCAAGCTTCAGTATTTCAATGTTTTAGCACTTTTTACATCAGCATAAGTGTGTTGTTATAACAGCACAATATCTACTAGCACAATGGTTTTGTTATAAAACATACAGGATTCATCTATAGTTCAACTCTGGCTTGGGCCAGTTGTCCAAGCCTTAGCACTTCAATGAGTAACCTGTGTTTTCTCAGCACTTCACTAATTTGACCTTAAATTTTAAATATAGTGCTCAGTAACTAACTGATTTCATTTTGGATATAACTCTATGCCTTTTACTAGGTACAAGCATTGCTTCAGCTACAGTATCTTCAGTAATGAAACCACAGGAACACAACCAACTAGCATTGGCTGAGTTTTTGCTGCCTGGAGTCAGTAGAAAGATGACAGCCTCTTGAAAAATAAAATAAGGCATGAAAATACCTAACAATAACTGTATATTTTATTTAAGTAATCATTTGTTTGTTTATTACTTTGATACATACATGTAAATAGATTTCATAAAATCCCAGCTTCTTAAAACTGTGTTCACTAATATTTGTAGGCAATCACTGATAAATATATCAACCTTCTATTTTGAATCGAACTACCAAAGGTGAAATGAACTCAATAAATTAATGCAGTTCTAATCCATTGCCACTTTTTGTTCTCAGCATTTTGCCTGAGTAGTTCTGATCATGTTCTGCTGCAGGCAGTCAGGACTGCAGTGTACACAGAGAAGACAAATTTTCATTCTCACCTCATTTAGAACAAACTTGACAGCAATTTAAGAAAAGCAGCAGGGCTTTGAAAATTATAATGAGAAAGGAAGATCATTTTTGTAATTTCTATAATGTCGAGCACTACTACTGGGCACTCACCATTGATTTCATTTCAGTGCTTTGCAGTGAGCTGCCACCACCACTGCTCTTAGAGCTGTAATTAAGGTAAAGTTACTGTGACAATCTTGTCATTTCAGATTCAGATTTTCATTTTCTAGGTTTATATTTTGATGAAATTCCTTCTTACCAGCCCACAGCTGTAAGCTAATAGACTGTAACAAATCTAAATGTCATATATAATGAAAATACAGCAAATGGAAAGCTGGCACAAAGCACAGCTAGTTCTAACTTTATAAGTAGTGAAAGTTAATCAGCCATCCCTGGATGTGGAAACTACATTATGCTATTCCCCTTTCCACAAGTTCTCTCTCAGGACCAAGTATCCCCACATTTCCAATAAAACACCAAAACAGTACATCCAGACACATTTAAAGAAATTCACTGGTAGTGGTACCTTTTAGCCACCTCTGCATTTCCACTGAATAAATTGCTTCAGGAGTCAGACCATTAACGATCACAAAGCTGTCAAAATTAAAGTGGCTGTGATAAGTATTCCTCACATTGTTACAATCAAAACAGTCATCTTCTGGACAAAATAACTGCATAATTTGATACCTGGATTAGAGGAGAGATATTGAATGTTAAGACCCAACTCAGCTTATAACTTTATTATCACTAAAGACTGGGAATATGTTACCCCTCTACAATTCCCAGCTCCCATTAGTAATACCCACACAGTGAATTCAAGCCAAATACTAAACAAGAAAGGTAAATGCAGAAGCTTGTGTTTTGGGCAGGGTCTGTTTATTGATGTGCTTTCATTATGCAGGATATTTATCATGTCAACTATTTGATTTAGGGTATGTCAGATAATGATGCACTGAGGACAAAACTAAATCCTTTGTAAATTATTTTGACTTTCATTATTAACTCTATATGGTTTTCCTTAGTATATTATTGTAGAATGCTTGTAGATAAAACAGAGGCCTGATCATCTTGATTCAGGAATTAATTATATCAATTGCAGTAAATACCTCTGTGAGAAAATGCCTGGAATTACTACCTTGTTTCCAAAACTTGCCAGCCAATGCTTTAACAGTTTAATTGTTTACACATCTCAGAAGTGCAGTGAGTAGAGGAAAAGGACTTGAACAGTACAATGCTGTTCTAATTCACTTGAAAGCATGATTGTATCAGAAGTTGTGAAATTCGGCATAATAAAAATAAAACTACTAAAAAAGATCACACAGTGATCTGCAGCTACTTTTGTTTGTTAAATCTATGCAGACAAAACAAAGGTTTAAGGTTATTACTCTGTCATTGATATCTTCACATCATAAATAGGACCTTAATCCTTAAGTTTTCAAACACTATGCATTCAAGCACTATGCAGAATGTTATAAATTTTGATTCTTGAACTTTTCTTGCTATCTTAAATAATTTTTTCCTGTTTTGCTTAATTATTCAGTTAACACTATTCCCCCAACACCATTCTGTCAGCATTCTTCTTTGGGTAAATTTTTCTTGACTTTACATCATAGGAATAAACTCTATATTGTTATGCATTCTTACTAATTTGTGTACAAACTCAATAGAAGAAAAAACAAACAAACCAACCAACCAGACAAAAAAGAAAAGAATTCCAAAATACATTCTGTGCAAAACCGGTTTGTATTCATTTCTGGATTCATATAAATCAGGTATGTGAGAGCTACAGACCTAGTTTATCTTCATTAGAGGTAATAACAAATTTATAATTTTTTTCCACAGGCAAAAGTTAAGGCCTAAAGAAAATTTGACTCATTATTCATCAGATAAAATGGGCAGACACATTATTCTTTCTCTAGCTAGTCTGATCAACTTAAAGTATATAAACCTATACTATGTGTCCTATAATGTTACTAGAAGATGGAAGATTTTTTCTTAAGGACATACATTTATACTCCAAAATACATTACTTTATCTGCAGCAATATTGCTGCCCTTAGGTATGTCAGCAGTTTGGAAACAATCAATACCTAGAAATGGTAAGGGAAAGAGGTGCAATTTTTTGTGTATTTACTTAGATTATGCCAATGAAAATCAAAATGTACACTGCTTCAAAATAGCCTACCAACAAGAAATTTGAAAGCACAGGATTAATGGTTACATTTCACATGAATAGTGCTGTTTTGACACTTGTGCTCTTCACCAAATAAATTGGTCTCTTAAAATGTAAAGTTGCCTGTTTCAGCTGTACCCTTCTAAAGAACAACACAGTGAAATCATAGCACTGCAGTCCCTATCTGGATGTGAAAGTCTCAGCAAATGTCCTTGGCAACTGCCTTCCAACGTTTTGTAAAAAGGAATCAAATGAGTTGTCTGCAATTATATCAAAAGTTACTATGCTAGTTTAGATTGTTTAAAGAGACATATTAATTATATATGCTGGCAGCATTATTAGTAAATTATAACAATATTTTTCTATCATCATTCTGTGACAGATGCCCATTTAGCTGCTTTCTTTTGTTGTCTCTACATAACTTCCACTTTGGTCTCAGAAATTGTACCTGAAACTAATTATTCATAGAGGTGTATGAAAACCCATCTCCTTTATTCCTTCTTCTTAAAAGATTTTAGAGACTATGTGGCAATACTATTGTAAGGCTGTGAGCAGTTTCAGCATCTAGACAGTGAACAGTTCACACCGTTGTCACAGTAATACACTGTGACAAGAAAATCTAGAACGTTTAGAAAAATGCTTTGTGAAATGCCAAGATCTGAGATTGACTGATCTTTCTGATAAAAAATGTATATGGGAATTGAAGAATTTCTGGCTCTGGCACAGCCATTCTTAGCGACTTCAGAGTAAACACTCCAACAGAAAATTTGTCTCAGTGAAATCAAAGGGAATTTGCCATTAACATCAAGGAAGCCAGAATAGCACCCTTTATGCTTATGTTTTGTTTTTCTGTCAATACAATTAGGTTGATAACACTGTACTTCCCATTACATTTGTCTGTTTGGATTGCTAGTTCTTCAGCATAAGAAAGGTTTCTCACTACACATGTCAGAGGACACAGATCTTGATTAAAGCTTCAAGTGCTACCCTAAGGGATACAGTTCATAGTATAAAAAGACATAGGTAAGTGGAATACGTTTTAGTCAACTTCAGAAAGACTGTTTTTTCAATTTCTTAAGTGGTAAACATCCACAGTAGCAACAATGTATCTCTTTTCCTGTAGAAAAAAATTTTAGATGTTATTCCCTTTATGCTTCCTATGCCTTTGCCCTGATCCAAAGCCTTTTGATTCTAACAGATATATAAGCCTTTGTATTTCCAGAGATTCCTGAAAAAAAAAATCCTATTTATTCCATGAATATTCAAGAATATTTATGTATTAACTCATTAAAAATTAAATAATAGATTTGACTTGGGGAAATTATTTTAATCTATTTCTAACTAAACAGAGCAGGATAATGAGGACGAACAATTCTGTCTAAAAAACACTTTCCACCCACCCCTCCCTTCTCCTCAAACTCAGCTTCGCTCCTGACTTCTCTACCTCCTCCCAGGGTGAGACGGGGAATGGGGATTGAAGTCCATTCATAACAGTTTGTCTCTGCTATTCCTTCTCCCCACACTCTTTCTCCACTCCAGCATAGGGTCCCTTCCACAGGACACAATCCTCCATGAACTGTACCAGTGTGGGTCCCTTCCAGGGGCTGCAGTCCCTCAGGAACAGACTGCTCCAGCATGTGGGGTCACAATTCCTGCCAGAATACCTGCTCCAGCATGGGCTCCTCTCCATGGACCCATGGGTCCTGCCAGGAGCCTACTCCAGTGTGGGCTCTCCATGGGGTCACAGTCTCCTTCGGATGCATCCACCTGCTCTGGCATGGGCTCCTCCATGGGTTGCAGGAGAATCTCTGCTCCAGCACCTGGAGCACCTCCTCCCCCTCCTTTTCACTGACTTTGGTGCCTGAAGAGTAGTTTGACTCACATATTCTCACTCTTCAGGTGCAGTTGCACAGGTTTTTTTACCTTTTCTTAAATATGTTATTGCAGAGGCACTACCACTGTCACTGATGGGCTCAACTTTGGCCAGCAGCAGGTCTCTTTTGGAGCCAGATGGAACTGGCTCTATCCGACATGAGGGAAGCTCTTGGCATCTTCTCACAGAAGCTATACTTGCAGCCTCGCCAGCTACCAAAACCTTGACAGACAATTCCAAGACCCTAGACTTAAAAAAATGTCATTAGCATTTTGGAAAGGCAAGAAGAAAGAACTTGAAGAAAAAACTGATTTCCCTACTGTAAATAGACAGTAAAATTTTATTTTCATTGTTGTTATTCTTTTGGAGTACTTCTTTTCTACTTCCACATTTGTATATAGATGACTAATAGTAATACTTTATAGACGTTCATTGGCTAATATCAATGCATCTGCAGACCATTTTACAGCAGTATCAGGAACAGAAATTTTAGACAAAAATATCTCATATGCACATTGCTTCATCTGAGATAAAGAGACATTCTCTGCTATCATTCTGTATTTGGTATCTGTCCTTCTGTTATTGTACATTGCTGTTACTGGCTGATTGATTATGTTTGTCAAACTGTAAATATTGTATTCTGTCTCTGTGTCTCATTTCGGTTTTTATTGCCAGATCTTTCCAGGAATTATGTGTTATTGCTATATAGATGCCTTTCAAAGAAGGGATTAGATTAAATGATCCATAAAGTCCCTTCCAGTCAAGTGCATTGTAGTTTTAGTTTTAGAAAAAATAATCAATCATGGCAACAGCTATATCAGGTTTCTGCCTCTAATATCTGCTCTGCATCAAGCAATCTGGTGGTCTTCAGGCTTATAGAATATTAGGGGTGGAGATAAGTGCAATTGGACTTGTGCTATACATAAACATGTGCTAAACAAGCTTTTCAGACACAGTATGAGATTTCTGGTCATAAGATAGCCAGATACCCAGAAATCCTGGGGAAAAAAAAAAATCTAAAACAGGAAACATATCTGAAGATGAGAAATGTGATCACTGTAATAAAGGATTGTCTCTTAAAGTAGTCAGTTGACATCTTCCAAAGCTAGTGTAAGAAATAGTCACTTCTACACTGTGAATTTCCTGAGCCTAAAGTAGATCTGTGAGAAAAAGTCAGATCCTTTAGAGAACCAGACTTTAGGATGATTGAGATCTAGATGTCCAGACTAAACCCACCAAGAATTAGACATAATTAATCCCATGATGAATAAATGTCAATGTAGAACTAAGTCCCAAAATTTAGCATAAAGTCCATATCAGTTGGAGCATGCGAAATTCAGTTGAATTAAATAGTGTCATTTGGACAAACTGTGACATGATTATCCTTTTTCTTTATATATTATGTACAATAACAATGTATGTAACAAAAGGAACTGTAACTAAGGTTATGCTATGTCTGCAATTCATTAACAATTGTAGTCCTGACTAAATAGTTGTCAGAAAGGAATGATCTTTGAACATTTAATTGCAAAGGTTTTTTTCAATTTTTGAGCATTTCAGGACAAACTAAACCAAGGCATAGATGCTCTTGGTAGTTTTCTGCTCTGAAATAAAGTAGACCTAGACACTAGTGCAATGCAATACTCTAAGAGCATTGTTTCACTTTTTAGATGTCCTCCATACACCTACAGAAGCACAAAAATCAAGTGACCTCCTCTGAATTACCCAGGTGTGCAGTTGCTGCTCTGTTTCAAAACAAACACAAATTCTGGCTGATTTCAACACTTTTGAAAATGAGGCTATCACAAGAATGATGCTTAAATATGAATCTATAAGCTTAATTTTTAATATCTAGGTTTGAGAATCTGGCCTATGTACAGAATGATAAAGTATTCATATGTTGGCTTAAAATTTTTGCCAGTGATCTCTTGAAATGTAATAAGCACTGTGAAATACAGGATGAGAACAAAACTGAAAATAATTATTGCAGAGAAATAAGCTTCCTTTCATACAGATGCTTTCCTATTAGCTACAACATCTAAATCCTATTCTTAAAAAATACCTCTTGTGATGAGCAATGTATATAATAAGTCTCATGCTGAAATAACCTCAGAATGTGTCTAAGCATGCCAGGGACTAAGTATTTTACTGACTGTAGCCACAAGCCACAATATTTATATTTAATAAGCAAATAATAAACATGACATTAAATTGCTAAAATTACAAAGACTATAAGCCATCCATAAAATTGTCAATTATATGACTCTCCCTGCAGTGCTGAAAAGATAAAGCAAAGATTCAAATCACATCTTGCTCTGTATCAATCTCCAATTTATACATTCCCTCTAGCTCAGCCTCTTTAACTTCTCAGAACCAGTTCTCCCCATGCTTATTTTCTCTGAAAAATAACATTTGACCAGTATACTTAACCCCAATGTGACTTCACCTCAAATATGCATCTTAGAGCAGTTTCCCAACATCCAATATTCTCTTTAAGAAATGTTTTCTGGTATGATAGGAAATGGTAGAAAAATAAGAACATTTTGATGGGGCTGTTACACAAAGATCAAGGTTACTCAAAACATGAGTATTACTATTTACCTTCTTAGAGTAAATCTCTCATTCCTATCTGAGTTTATAAGTACTAAAAATCATTAATATCTGCAATAAAGATATGAGTATCAAGATAATTTACAACTTGCTTCCATTCCTTTGGGCAATATTTACCTACATACCAATATTACATATCTGCTGCAGCCTGAACAAAAAGCTTTGACAGAGACTGCTCAAATACATTAGATGATGACACTGGCATTACACATTCATTTCCCCTTGCATAGCAAGACTGGTAAAAATTAAAGCCTGTGTTAAACACAGAGAGGTTCACAGGAGATTTGAAACAATTTTTATGGTTTTGATAGAAATTATTTGGTAGTTTATGAGTTGCACACTAAACTGAAAGCATATATATACACATTATGTGTGCTTTCAATTTATAGAGAAAGTTATATATAATTATATAATTTGAAATTTTAATAGCTTTTTATATAAATATGCTAACTGTTGAAATTGACTCAAAATATTCTACTCATCCAAACCCAAAAGTGAGGCTATGATTTTTAAGTCACTGTCAGTAACATTTTCAATAATTCAAATAAATCAAGTTCACATTTTGATTTCCAACAAATACTTCACTTGTGACAGACAGTATCTCTTTATTTGTCAATTATTTATTTCATGTTATTAACATGTTATGTTTTATATCAAAAGGTTGAGGTTGGGTAAGTTGACTCCTGACTGCGGAGCTGGTGAGAGGGGATGACAGTCTGTTCCCTGGCAGTAATTAAGCATGGTCAGCTGGGATAAACTCCTGGACTGAAGGCTTATGAGAGAAACTAATAGGTAAGAAGCCTGCAGTGCAAGAGAAACAAAAAGCTCAGTTTCCCAGGACTCCTGAAACTCTCACTTACGAGAAACTCCAGTTTCTCTGAACAAACACCTCAGGCTGCACCTCCAGTAGCAGCTAGTGTGGCCCAGTAACAGTAGACCTGAGGAGCAAACTGACACAAAGAACCTGGTGTCAGCAGTATATATACTTCAGCAGGTTTTACTTCAGCTTAAATTTAGTCTGATTCATGGACTGAAAGTACATTGGCAGTAAGAGCATGTACTTCTGAAATGTATCTTTAAATTTCATGTAATCTAAAAAAAAAAAATCTAGTTTGTATACTTGGTCTTGGGTATCACAGAGAACAGAGATGAGATATCCAGCACACGTAAAATACCACATTTATACTGAAACTTGAATGTAACACATAAATGTGAATTAATGAAGAACAAACAAGATAACTGTTTATAAAAGCTTGTAAAAAGGAAAAGAAAAAACCTAAGCAGATTCACAAGTGAGGAAAGAAACCCTTCTACCAGCATCATAGTCCTGATGACTGCATAAGAAGATTTTAATGAAAAGATATTTGAAATTGTGATGTGCCTCCACATCTTTGGTTAAGTTCACCTACAACTGAAGTTATTTAGTTCAGTCACAGTTTAAGATAATCAACTTTGAAAATAATGACTTATTTACACTTGATTTCAGGTTGAGAAAAAAATGTATGTTATTCAAACCACTTTTTAATTGGATTCATTACAAATGTGTTAAACCAAAATCTGCAGTGCAACTATGGTTACTGACAGCCAGATCATCCAGAGACTGTTTACTATCTGAAACCTGCAGTAGGTTCTATTATAACATATAGACAGAAGGTTCTGATCAAAGCAAATCCAGCAATATACTGTAGATTCTCTCTGCTCCTCAATCCTAGGAATAAAATTTTTTAAATCAAACTATTTCTAGGATTCTCTGCACCCTGTTTAAAGAGCAGCTGAGAACATAAGATCACTCTTTCAGTAGAAAAAGAAAGCATGTCTTCCCTTTTTTGCTTGGTTCGGTGCAGCATAGAAAGAAAATTAAAGTGAGGAAAAGATGTTCTGAGTAAAAGCTTGATTTTTGCTGATGTGTGAAACGGAAAGAGCACACAGTCTTTTTCTTAGATGATTATGCTTTAGGATCTGTGCTAGGGAGAAGCTGTGAAAAGATAGATAAGAGTGACAACTGGAGTGGACTCTTGCCCTAGTTTACCACCTTCTTGCCAAAATTTAAGTCCCCTACATCACTGAATACAATAGAATAAAACTGTTTCAGAAAGGTCAGATGAAAGATGACTATGTATGACTTTTTTTGTTTTGGCTTTATTTGCTTATCATGTTATACTGTATTTCATTAAAAAGGGGTAGTTGTGCAGTAAACTAAGAAAGCTGCTTATTTGCCTTTCCTGGCTGCTGCAATTTCAGTCAAATAAAAGCTTCTGGAAAGATGAAATTTTGTTTTCCCTTCAAATGTCTAGGGTGAGTCTTCTAAAGTATGTGCAGAAAACAAGAGTGGGATACAGCCATAAGATATCATGGGTGTCCAAATCCAATATTGGGGAGGATTCTTAAACAATCCCAATAGCAAGATTAAGGCACAAAGTCAGATGCCATACAACCTTATGAACTTTATTTTCTATAACAACTGATAAGAGCAATAGGACAGAGAGGAAAAGAAAGGAAAAAGTCAGAAACCCTAAGCAAGAGAACAATAGAGATGCAGCTAATTACCATCACCAGGGATCCAGCAATGTTCCATCAGCTTGTTGCCGGTGCAGATGATGATGTTCTGCACTCCTGGCTCCATCGAAGCCTCAGGCACCCGTTAACAATCAGCAACTAACAAGCATCTTCAGAGATGAGTATGCAGTCCATTCTTTTATAGTCCCTGTCCCCACAATTTAGTCCACTCATTTCCATGGGGCTTGTTATAACATGTGCCACCCCATGGTCCTCCATGTGCACATGCCCAGGTGTTCATGGTGGTCATGCTGGCAAGGGGTTGACCTGCAATGCCTTCAGCCTCTGCACATCTTCCTTGACATGTTTTTTCACACGTAGGTGCACCTTGATGGGCACTGCCAAGGTCTAGTCTTGGGCAGATGTCATGGTCTCGTCAGGTACTTTTCATCTCCTGCAAAGTGTACTCCTTCACAGCAACAAGATGCAGAGACCAAGAAGTGGTAGTTGTGAAGCAGCAATGTTGATACAAGAGTCCAAAAAGTCCCTTATAATGGGCAAGCAGAGGCTGGAAAACTGCTAGAAGAGCAAGGCAGAGGTGACCAGACAAGGGTCTAAGGTAACAGGGAGAACAAGGATTCAGAGTGCACTAGATGAAGCCTGATGACACCCAGCTGGTGTCTTGTAGTGTTGTAAAGGACAAAAAGAATGGAGAAAAGACTCATCATGTAAAGACAGTATAAAAAAGTGGAAGATGTATCCAAATCTTGCTAATTTCAGTCTGGTTTTATATTTTAAAAGTTACCTGCCTAGCTTTATACATTTCATGTTCTCCTGGTGGTTTTTGCATGTTCATTTAACAGAAAATATTCTGGAAGAACTACCTCAAAACCTAGCCAATTTAAGATGTCTTTTACTAATAGTGACAACAGTTTGAGAAGGAAATAATGGGAAAAATGGAATTAAGTTTGGAAAATAAATGAGAAACAAAACTGATTAAAAAGAGAAATTGAACATATGGAAGAGTAATGCTCAAGTACTCTAGATTGTCTCCTTCACATCCTCATTAAAAGCTGAGGCACTTAATTTGTCCTGAAAAGTAGCATTATTTCCTAACACTCCCTGACATACTCATTGATACAAAAATTGTTAAGGTATAATGGTTAACCGTGTGTTTTGCCAATTATCAGGTCTAGCATACAGAACACAGCCAGCATAAAAATAAACCAATAACCAAATTGTATTTGATACAAAAGGGTCAGTACATGGGTGAGCACTGGGGGTACAAACAAGTCAGATTATACATAATCAACATCAATCCCACTGACCCCAACAACGACACCACACAACCAACCATGGGTGGAATGAATGGCAGTCTCCCATAGAAGGGACAGGAGACAACCAAGTCAACAAGCCAAACACATAAGACCAAGGAAGCCACATACTGAATCTCTACACAGCCCACCTTTACAAAAGCCAGACCTGGCTGGAGCCCAGTCCCAGGGAGACAGGAGGTCCTTCCCCAACAGGGAACTCTGCAAAGTGCATCCACCTCACAGACAGACACTGCCCCTGCCTGCAAGTGGTCCCAGCTTTTATCCCCAAGTGGGACACCTGACCTTTGCTTACTCAGTGCAGGACACCTGGGGTTCATTTACCCAATGGCTCTCCCTGCAAGGCTGGCACCACCCTGGAGGGAAGCCTAAAGGTAAACTCACCCCCCTCTTTGTGAAGGGCTGTGGGAATCACCCATATGTCAACTTTAATTTGGGGCTTGGGGTTGAAACCCCAGCATTTCACCATGTAGTTCTAGAAACCACTGTGCCACATCATGTCATTGTGCTCATGCCACATTCAGTTAGCTCAGTTACCTGGGAGGATGAGTAAGTACGATAAACATTATCTTCATCTGATGTTCTGGATGTTCAATACATTAAGACCATAGTGGCAAACTGGGAAAATGGCAATTCTTTTTTAGTGGGGGCAACTTTAAAAATGAAAAAGAAGTATCATTATTATTTTTCATTGCTCAGTTTTTGCTATGTAAAAAGAAACACAAACAAAACTCTATTTCAGTCTGTTTCCTCTCAAATGCTAGATACTAAGTTAGCTAGTACCATAAAAATGTCCATAGGCAAACAAATAGCATCAAAAGCCACTCTCATATACAGCAATGTTATATGACCTAGGTTATATGACCAGGGACTAATTCACAGCCTGAATAAAACTCTGTAAGTCTTCAGTAGACATACCACATCCTAATTCCATTTCCCTTTCTCGGTCATTCTCTTTTTTTTTTTTTTTTTTTTTTTCCTTGCCTTACTCTTCAAAATAAACTCAAATACCTAAAATAGCCCAAAGACATTTTACCTTGGTCAATCTACTTGGCTGCATTTGTTGGATGGCCTATTATTATTATTTATAACAATAGGCTATAGGTACTTGAAGCAGCAATGCCATTATACAGAAACCTAGTCACAAAACAACTGATAATACTTCTTAGTATGAGTTCTAACAAATACATAAGACTCTTACATGTTATTGTCTCTTGTTTGCCATTGCCTTAAGATAGTAGCAATATTTCATAGGGTCCCCTTCACAGCCCTTTTCTTCCTGTTTATAATAAAGGACAGCTAAGGATGATTCTGGAATATTAAAAACTTCAAAGGTAACTAAGCTGTATTAACTGAGCTATAAGAAGAATGGAAGAATTCAGAATCATAATCTTTTTTACTGTTTTGATCTTTCTACCCTAGTGACACAAGAATGAGGGCTTCATAACAACTGCTTTCTGAACTGTTGTGGTGCTCCAAGCTATACATTAATCTTCAAAGCTGAAGCATTTAGAGTTTTATTTCCAAGAATGATAGTGTGTTGTTAGTAAATTAGCAGTTCTAGTTCTGTAAATATTCTTATATAAATTTATATAATATTTTTTATTTTTCTCCTGAAAATAATCAAGGAACATGGAAAGATTCTTGTTAGCAATTTTTGTCCCATGTTTCAAACTTCACCACCATCTGCAAAATGAGATTAAAAAAGATTAAAAGTGTCAAGTATTTATAGCCTTTTTAAAGTTCTAAAACTGGCAATAGCTATAGTTTTGCAAATAAAAACTTGCGTCATGCTTCAGTAAATTTTAATAATTGTTATTTATAAGTGCAATATAGTGTTAGATTATTACTAATATAGATTCATGTTTTCCTGATGGGAATATACTGAAAACAACAACAACAAAAAAACCCAAAACAAACCCAAACACTGCAGGCTGAAGAAATAATTTATTGTAATTTTTTTTAAGCAATAAATGTTTCCAATTATTATTCATAGTTCATTATTAATTAAATATATTATGATTAAATATGGAGAAGAAAATAAAAAATGGAAGACCCTACCAGCAGAGGAAAGACAATGATAAAGAAAGGAAATAATCATCAGAATCCAGCAAAAGAAAAGCATGCTGTATCAATGTTGGGCAAGAAAATAATGCAGAAAAAAAGAATAGGAACTAGAAAATTAGAGAATATCAGCAGTGCAAATATACAAAAGATAGAAATGAGGACTCTGAAATTGTTCAATTTATAGAGCACATAACCCTGTAAATAAGATATTGATATCTCTAGAAATAGGCTCAACAGTTCAAGGCCTCAGAACTTATTAGACTTTGTTAAGATTTCCAGACAACCACAGATTTTTAACAACCAAGTGACAGCTTGTATTAGTTTTTGCTTAGCTTTGTGCAATTATGTGGTTGAACATGTATTGTTATAATAATGTCTACATATTTTTGTTAGTAGATAGTAACTACAGATAGTTGTTCTGTGCAGAGTGAGGTATCTATGATCCTAGAAAAATAAGAGTGATATATCAAAGTATAGGATGATAACAGTGTCCTTGAAGATACAAACACCACATCATACCAGAGGCCCTAGGGTTACAAACAGAAGTTAGTGGTCACTGCAGAAAAGCAGTCTTGTGAGCTAAGTAAAACTTGGTTTAGGGATAACAAAGAAAACAATTACCTTATACATGTAAAATATCATGTATAAAAAATAAAAAATAAAAATTTCTGTGAGTAAATAAAGGAAGAACAATAAAGCAGACCATGTCAGCAAACTTAGAAAATTAACTCCAGTTAACCCACAAGTGAGGAGGAAGAACGCCTTCCATCCATGTTATACTTCTTCCAACTATGAATTTATAATACTGACAACTCACTGTAACAACACATTGGAAAGGAGGTGAGGACAAGGCTAGAGAAAGGGGTAGAAGGTCAGTTTACCCATTCATTCATAATGACGTGCGATTGGATAACTGAACTTAAAGTGCTCATATTACCGTAAGTAAACTAATAGTATCTCCTCAGGATTTGGTTTTGGTTGGATTTAAAAAAAAAAAAAAATCTAACGATGAAGATTTGTTATATTTTGGACACCAGCTGTGTTTCTTTATCCCACAAATACTGTCCTGGGTGTAGTGCAAGAAGCAGAAAGGAGTTCTGTCTCTCCAGAGGGAACATATAAAATGGATCTGATACATTTGGTATTATTTTCCTTGGTAATCTGACTGGAAAAGACTTTCAAGAATTTTAGGCACAACTGATGTTTTTTCTGTCCTACATGAATGCATCAAATGGTGAAGCAAATCAATAAAGCTCAGCAGATGGCCAGGGGTTGTGATGAAATACTGAAGATGTCTGACTACTGGCAACATCTATGGAAATAAAGGGGGTTTTGTTAGATAAATTCCCACTACTTATGAAGTATAGTCTTTTGGGATCATACATGGCAAGACATAAGAGCTTTAAAATGGGAATTGAGAGAACACTGATAAAGGCAACTATAACTTCCATGCCTGGCTGTAATAGGGGATATAGAAAATCAGATAAATGAGGATACGGTAAAGGGTACAGGAGTATTTGCAGGTATGTAAATACATACAGAGTAAGATTTTATATTAATGTGATTAACGGTCTATCAACACACAACACAGCTAATTCAGCAAGAACGTTAGCTGAGATGTGAAATAAGCAACTAATGCAAGCTGATAGAATAACAAAATGGAGAAACAATTTATTGCAATGCATGAGAACTTATATATAAGAACAGAAGAAACTTCATAACTGAAATGTTATGTTAGGGCATAAGCCATTTCAAAAAAACTAAAATGTAAACCTGATGTAGCATAGTTAACTTTGAATATTTATTCAAAGACTATAAAAGATATTTTAGTGATTTAATACAAGGATCTGCTGTAGGTACCCATGTTAGACTTTAATATTACTGAGGAAAAATCATGTCTTCCTGTTTAGTTCTCCCAGTTCGCATATAAGATTTCAAGATACTCTTCACAGGAAGAGGACAGGATATTGGTTGCAGATAAAAGGATTGACAAATGCTTTTCTACCTGTTGTATGGCTATCTGTCCCTGTTATCATCTATACTGCACATTTGCAGACAAGATTTAAAGACAACCCTACAACAGGGTCTGGAAACCAAGTCTCATATACAATTCCTCTAAACATGATTCTGCTTTACAAGTGAAGAGTAACAGACCTTCACCTTTGACCAAATTTTGAAGGAAAGCAGAAGCTGTTACTTCTTTTGCACACCCTTTAAGACTACTTGCCTCAGCGAGCCATTTAGGCAAGAAAGGTGGAAATTTAGAGAGCTTGATGTAATCTACTTAGTATAGTAAAAACTGTGGTGTTTCCAAATAATATTGGTTCATAACCAGTGACTTGGTGACTTCAAAAAGTCATAGCCATATCAAAATTTTCAGAATTTGTGTTTAAGACTTACAGAGCTACATGCCACCTACACCTCACTTTGGAATCATGTCCTGGTTCAGCTAGGATAGGATTAAGTTTTCCCAGCAGAGAGAGAGGGGAAAGGGATCTCCAGACAGGTTATTCATACCATGCTGATATTAGGTCCAGCGTGGCAGCGCGGGAACTTTTTCCTTTGTGGCTTTTGGTGACGGGGAGCATCGCTAGTGAGCTGTCTGTAACCATTGCGGTATTTCTCTGTATATCTTTTGTCTTGCATACTGTTAGTTATTGCTGTTTATTGTTGTTATCATTGCTACTGTTGTTGTTCAGATTGTTTATCACACTGTTGTATTAAATTTCTTCATATTTCAACCCGGGGTTTGTGCCTCACTGCCAGCCTGGCCGGCTGAGGGTGGGGGAGGGGCAACAGCAACGTGCTCTCCGGTCTTCGCAGGGCTTAAACCAACACAGCCCTAACTGGCACCCAACGTGGGGCCAGGAGGGCGAAAATAAGAATAAAAAGGTACAGACTCTGACCAGAGTATGATAGAGCAATCTGTTGGGTGTAATTTTTCTGTTTGTATTTGTATTTGTTTGATAAGAAAATGTTTGCAATGCTGGCCCACTTACTTGCGTGGTGAGGCTGGATTATCCCTTATATCCAGTGTATGATCCCAGTGTTGGCATTTGTTTTCAGTGGAAAATGTATAAAGGGTCTTATGTTTTCATACGGGCTATTGAATGCTTATGCTGCCTTTGTATGGCTGGGGGGGGGGGTGGGGGTGGGCCGGTACCTGTTTGCCGTTTGGGCTTTAGTTAGGGGTCTCACCCCCTCTATGGGTGAGCCAGGGGAAGAGAACTTCTCGGCTTTGGGGTGTTTCAATTATTTTTGGAGCCTGCAGGCCAGTGTGTTTGTGGCACAATGGCTTCTGAATGCCTGCCTCATTTCGGTTTTGGCCATGTGGTATTTAACAGTAGCAGTGCCCGGAAACCTGCCACGAGGTCAGATAATAGTGAGTGGCAAGGGGTGTGGGAAAAGATGGACAAAGGCCTGAGTCGGTGGGCACCTCCAATGCTCTGGAATTTCACTCCCGAACAAATGCAGAGCCCTGAGAAGCTGATGGAGTGCTTAGAAAGGGTGTGTTACCAAGCTGGCAAAACCCAGGAGACGCAAATCGCTGCAATGTGTTGGGGACTTGCCCATGCATACCGTGTCCTCTTTAATACTGCCCACTGCTCTCAGGGGGAAGAAAGGGCTGCAGGATCTGAGAATGAACGTAGTGGTACAGCAGTTGGGCTGGGGGAACCGGCAGAGCCAGTCTCAGATGCCTCCACCAGCAACTGACTGAGCCAGAGAGCCAGCCAGTGCCGGTATCAGTCGCCCCAATACAGAAAACCAAATATACCAGAAAATCAGTTCGCAGAGTGAGGGATGAGGATGATCCAGGCCCACCACGGGAACAGGAGGAAGGACCAGAGGTGATCGTCCGATCTCTATCCCCGACTGAGCTGCGAGATATGCAGAGAGATTTCGGCCGCCTGGGAGGCGAGCAGATTTGCACCTGGCTGCTCCGATGCTGGGACAATGGAGCCAGTGCTTTTGAGATGGAGGGGAGAGAGGCCAAGCAGCTGGGATCTTTGGCCAAGGATGCCGGCATTGATAGGGAAACAGGGAAACAGACTCAAACCCTCAGCCTTTGGAAGCGACTCCTGCTCAGTGTAAGGGAGAGGCACCCCTACAAGGATGATATCCTATGTCAGCTAAGCAAATGGACAAACACTGAGAAAGGCATCCAGAACCTCAGGGAACTGGCTGTGTTTGAGATGATCTGTGGTGATCTGAATAATGAGCAGTCACCCATGGACCCAGATCAGGCCCCTTGCACACACCTGATGTGGAGAAAGTTCCTGAAGAGCGCACCAGAAGCACACTCGAAAGCATTGGCAATAGTGTCCTGGTGGACAGACACCCAGACTCTAACAGTGGATGGAGTGGTTGGCAAGCTCCGGCAATATGAGGGAAATCTCCCTTCATCTCAACATTCCCTGGTCTCAGCTGTGGAGGAACTGTCTCAGCGGGTCCAGAAAGTGGAAGAGGACATGTCCTACATTCCACCTGCACAGGCTAATGTCTCAGCCATTAGAAGTAAAGGTTTCCCCACCCAAGAGAAAAGCAGCAGAAGGCACACACCATGAGGCAACCTGTGGTTTTTCCTCCACGACTATGGAGAAAACATGAGGAGGTGGGATGGACAGCCCACTGCTGCCCTAGCTGCACAAGTGGAGCAGCTGAAAGGGAAGACCATCACAAAGGGGAGTCCTCCAAGAGAAGCGCAGCTCCAGTGTCCAGTCAGAAATCCCCCAGGCAGAACAGAATGGGGAACATAATTTCTGACCCTCTTGAGGGGACCAGTAAATCATTCTTGCAAGAAGTGAGTGATGATGAGCAGGATTAGAGGGGCCCTGCCTCCAGCCAGGTGGAGGAAAGGGATAATCGGATTTACTGGACAGTGTGGATCCGATGGCCTGGCACGTCAGACCCACAAGAGTACAAGGCTTTGGTGGACACTGGCGCACAGTGCACCCTGATGCCATCGAGCTCCAGTGGGGTTGAATCCATCTGCATCTCCGGAGAGACAGGGGGATCCCAACAGCTGACCCTACTGGAAGCTGAAGTGAGCCTGACTGGGAAGGACTGGCATAAGCACCCCATTGTGACTGGCCCAGATGCCCTGTGCATCCTGGGCATAGACTATCTCAGGAGAGGGAACTTCAGAGACCCAAAAGGGTACCGGTGGGCTTTTGATGTAGCTGTCCTGGCGAGGTTGAACAGTTGTCCACCTTACCCGGCCTCTCAGAGGATCCCTCAGTGGTGGGGCGGCTTAAGGTTGAGGAGCAGCGAGTGCCGATTGCTACCAGGACGGTGCACCGGCGGCAGTACCGCACCAACCGAGATTTCCTGGTCCCCATCCATCAGCTGATCCATCAACTAGAAAGCCAGAAGGTGATCAGCAAAACTCACTCACCCTTCAACAGCCCTATATGGCCAGTGAGAAAGCCTAATGGCACATGGAGGCTAACTGTGGACTACCGTGGCCTGAATGAAGTTACGCCAGCAATGAGTGCTGCAGTGCCGGACATGCCAGAGCTCCAGTATGAACTGGAGTTGAAGGCAGCCAAGTGGTACGCCACGATTGACATTGCTAACGCGTTCTTCTCCGTTACGATAGCGCCAGAGTGCAGGCCACAGTTTGCGTTCACTTGGAGAGGCATCCAGTACACCTGGAATCGATTGCCCCAGGGGTGGAACCACAGCTCCACCATTTGCCATGGACTGGTCCATACTGCACTGGAGAAAGGTGAGGCTCCAGAACTCCTGCAGTATAATGATGACATCATTGTATGGGGGGACACAGCTGAGGAAGTCTCTGAGAAAGGGAAGAAGATAATTGAAATCCTCCTGAAGGCCGGCTTTGCCATTAAGCAAAAGAAAGTTAAGGGGCCTGCGAGGGAAATTCAATTCCTAGGAATAAAATGGCAAGATGGGCGTTGCCACATCCCAGTGGAGGTGATAAACAAGATAACAGCCATGGCCCCACCAACCTCTAAAAAGGAGACTCAGTCTTTCCTGGGCGCTGTGGGGTTCTCGAGGATGCACATCCCGAACTACAGCCTGATTGTGAGCCCTCTCTACCACGTTACCCATAAGAAGAACGATTTTGAATGGGGCCCTGAGCAACAACAATCCTTTGAACATATTAAGCGGGAGATTGCCCAAGCAGTAGCCCTCGGGCCAGTCCGGGAAGGGCAGGAGGTTAAGAACATGCTCTACACCGCAGCCGGGGAGAATGGCCCTACCTGGAGCCTCTGGCAGAGAGCGCCTGGGGAGACCCGAGGCCGACCTCTAGGCTTTTGGAGCCGGGGATACAAAGGCTCTGAAGCTAATTATACACCAACTGAGAAGGAGATACTGGCAGCGTACGAAGGAGTTTGGGCTGCCTCAGAAGTGGTCGGCACTGAAACACAGCTCCTCCTGGCACCCCGACTGCTGGTGCTGGGGTGGATGTTCAAAGGAAAGGCCTCCTCCACACATCATGCAACAGATGCCACGTGGAGTAAATGGGTTGCGTTGATAACACAACGGGCTCGAATAGGAAACCCCAGCCGCCCAGGGATATTAGAGGTGATCATGAACTGGCCGGAGAGCAAAGATTCCGGGATGTCACCAGAACAGGAGGTGACACGTGCTAAGGAGGCCCCACCATATAACGAGCTGCCGGATGAGGAGAAGCGATATGCCCTGTTCACTGATGGGTCTTGTCCCATTGTGGGAAAACATGGACGATGGAAGGCTGCTGTGTGGAGTCCAACACGACGGGTCACTGAAGCTGCTGAGGGACGTGGTGAATGGAGCCAGTTTGCAGAGGCAAAAGCCATGCAGCTTGCTTTGTATATATCTGAGCGGGAAAAGTGGCCAAGGCTCTACCTCTACACCGACTCGTGGGCAGTGGCAAATACCCTGTGGAAATGGCTGAAGCAATGGAAGAAGAACAAGTGGCAATGTAAGGGTAAAGCCGTCTGGGCTGCTGAAGTATGGCAGGACATTGCAGCCCGTGTGGAAAACCTCGTTGTGAAGGTGCACCATGTGGAAGCCCATGTACCCAAGAGTCGGGCCACTGATGAACATCGACACAACCAGCAGGCAGACCAAGCTGCTAAGATTAGAGTGGCTCAGGTGGACTTGGACTGGCAGCGCAAAGGTGAACTGTTCATAGCCCGGTGGGCCCACGAGACCTCGGGCCACCAAGGTAGAGATGCAACATACAGGTGGGCTCGAGATCGAGGGGTGGACCTCACCATTGACACCATCACAGAGATCATCCACGGATGTGAGACGTGTGCTGCAATCAAACGTGCCAAGCGGGTGAAGCCCCAGAGAAATGGAGAGCGATGACTGAAATACAGATATGGAGAGGCCTGGCAGATTGACTACATCACACTGCCACAGACCCGCCACAGGAAGCGCCACGTGCTCACAATGGTGGAAGTAACCACTGGATGGATGGAAGCTTACCCAGCGCCCCACGCCACCGCCTGGAACACCATCCTGGGCCTTGAAACCCAAGTTCTGTGGCGACACGGCACCCCAGAGAGAATTGAGTCAGACAACGGGACCCACTTCCGAAACAACCTCATAAATGCCTGGGCAGAAGAACACGGCATCGAGTGGGTCTACCATATCCCCTACCACGCACCAGCCTCTGGGAAGATCGAGCGCTACAATGGACTGTTAAAAACCACATTGAAAGCACTGGGAGGTGGGACCTTCAAAGACTGGGACATGCATCTAGCAAAGGCCACCTGGCTAGTCAACACAAGAGGGTCTGCCAGTCGAGCTGGCCTGGCTCAGTCAAAACCTCCACGTACTGTGGATGGGGATAAAGTCCCTGTGGTGCGTATGAGGAATATATTGGGAAAAAAGGTCTGGTTTAGTCCTGCGCCAGGCAAAGGCAAAGGCAAACCCATCCATGGGATTGCTTTTGCCCAAGGACCTGGGTGTACCTGGTGGGTGATGCAGGACAATGGAGAGGTCCGATGTGTACCACAGGGGGACTTGATTCTGGGTGAGAACATGCCGTGAATTATGCTGTGCCTGTGTAAATTATTACTTTGCTATTGTTAACTGCTAAATGGCAACTGGACATGACGCAGATGGCATAGAATAAAGGGGTGGATTATGTCCTGATTCAGCTGGGATAGGGTTAAGAAAGAGAGGGGGAAGGGATCTCCAGCCGTGTTATTCATACCATGCTGACATCAGGTCCGGGAGCAGGAGCACGGGAACTTTTTCCTTTGTAGCTTTGGTTGCAGGAAGCACACGGCGGGTTTGTTCTGTAACCATTGCAGTATTTCTCTCTATATCTTTTGTCTTGTTTACTGTTATTGTTGTTTATTGTTGTTATCATTGCTACTGTTGTTGTTCAGATTGTTTATCACACTGTTATATTAAATTTCTTATTATTTTAACCTGGGGTTTGTGCCTCACTTCCAGCCTGACCAGCTGAGCGTGGGGAGGGGCAATGGCAATGGGGTCTACCGTCCCAGCAGGGCTTAAACAGATATAAATCACTAATATGCTTGCCATTTGCAACAATTTACAAAGACGTGTTTAGATTTTTGAAAGGAAAATAAAAAATTTAGGAAAGGATTTTATAACTACATGAAAAACACCCCAAAAATAGACATACAGAAATTTTGCTGTGGGAACAAGGTTACATTTAAAATAATCTAGACACAAGCAAATATTAACTGAATTCTTTCACTCAAATTTTATCCCAATCATAGTGGAATATTTGTTAAAGTTAATGAGAATGAGTGTATAGAAATAGTTTAAAGAATTTAGTGAACTTAAATTGGGATGTCAGATAGTCTTCATTTTTAAACAGTAAAGAAGCTGGAAATAGATCCTACAATAAAGGCTTAAAACATTAAGCTCTTTTAGCCAACTAAAATTGTGACTGACACACTGAAATGCTTGGGTTTCAACCCCAAGCCCCAAATTAAGGTTGACATATGGGTGATTCCCACAGCCCTTCACAAAGGGGGGGTGAGTTTACCTTTAGGCTTCCCTCCAGGGTGAGGCCGGCCTTGCAGGGAGAGCCATTGGGTAAATGAGCCCCAGGTGTCTGCATTAAGTAAACAAAGGTCAGGTGTCCCACTTGGGGATAAAAGCTGGGACCACTTGCAGGCAGGGGCAGTGTCTGTCTGTGAGGTGGATGCCCTTTGCAGAGTTTCTTGTTTGGGCAGGACCTCCTGTCTGTCTGCATTTCACCACTTATTCCACCCATTGTTGGTTGTGCGGTGTCATTGGTGGGGTCAGTGGGATTGATGTCAATTATGTGTAATTTGACTGATTTGTTTGTGCTCCTAGTGTTCACCCATGTACTGATCCTTTTGTATCAAATACAATTTGGTTATTGGTTAATCTTTAATCTGGTTGTGTCCTTTATGCTAGGCCTAATAATTGGCAGAACTGAATTTATGATTGCTCTCAACAAATACTCAAGAATGTGAATATCAAGGAAGGAGGATTGTTATAGTTCAAGGACAAAGTTGTCACAATAAAAAATTTATTTAAGTTGACTGTGAATAATGTTAACCAGAAGTAAGATTTATAATTCTAAAAGAGAAGAGGCTGTAGAGCAACCCTTCACTCAACAGCAGAGGAAAAACCATAGCTCAACTAAATTTAGTTACCCTATGAAACAGACTTATTGTATGTCAGAATTGACTGTAGGCACTAAGCTCTGTTCCAGATGTTTCCTTCCAATTCTTTGTACTATATTCCTAAAAAAGATATTTACAAATATATGTGTACGTTGTTTCAATTGTGTCATAGTTATAAAATGCCTAAAGAGAGTTTCCTTTTTTCTGTCAATCACTTTTTGACTCTACTTTAGACAGCATCTAACTATTCCCATGAATTTCCAGGTTTATTGCTTATCCTAGCAAGAATGTTTTCCTGTATTTGAGCTGTTGTGCTTGTCACTTAAAAAGAAGCTACTGCATGAATGAGAAGGAACAGTTCTCATTAGCTATGTACAAGTGAAGCAGATAGTCTCAATGTACCGGTCTGATTATCTGTAAATTTGTAACAATATTTGTGATACTAGTTTTCATCAGCATTCATAAAAGCAAAAATCTGCCTAAACATGTGTTAAGAGAAACAGTGTCAACAGGAATTCACCTCAGTATTTATGCAGGAATTTCAAAAGCTTTCTGCAATCAGAAAGCTTTTTTTTTTTTTTTCCCCAAATTAAGATAACCATTTTCTTGTGACTAGAATGCTTGGGTACACAGCTGTAACTTCCCTTCTTCGAGATGAGTTATCTGTGTGACAGTCACAGTGTTAGTATGCACGTTAGTACTATTAGAAAAGATCTATATTAGTAGTGACTGCCAGTTTGTCCTCCCTAATATTCCCCTCATTGAATGTTAGCAATAAAGAAAGGACATAGCTTGTCTCTTCCTTTCAGTTCCTCTTAAAGGATATGGCAAATTAGGTAAAACTTTAAGAGAGAGAGATAGGAGGGAGTACTGTAAATGTCTTTGAAGTAATTGTCTATATGTTCACTCACACTGTGGGTGACTGAAGAGTAGCAACTAACAATTACCTGGAGGAGGACCCATAGAGTTCTTAATTAAACGAAGATTGAAGGATAACTCTCAAAGGCAGCATGATCACTGGATGCTTCAGCAAGTGCATAATGCTTAGTAAAAGTATGAACAAAGCTCCAGGTGTCCTCTCTGCAAATGTCAAGTGTGAAATATTCCACAGAGAAACTATTGTCACTACTTAAAATGGTCAAATGAGCTCTTGTAAGGAAGGTAGCTTCTCTGCCAGCAGTTTGATAGCGTTCATTTACATGTTATGATAGCCAGGATGGTATTATTTGTGAGGACACTGACAACCCCCGAGGTCTTTCAGCCTTGACACAAGGACATGGAGAGACCTCCTGAAGGCCCTTCTATTAGTGTAAAGGGGCACCAAGTATTTATTGTGTAGAGACTTGCATTTACTGAGGAATCATGGGGCTTAGGAGAGACATGGCAGTTAGAAAACTATTCTGGTAAAACATTGGAAAGCCTGCTAAGTCTGCTAAAGGTTGCTTTTTCCATATGGAAATGGCACAGAAGGAATCAGCCATAAGACCCTGTAGCTAAGCCTTCCTGTAGAAATTATAGCCACTGAAAAGGTTTTTGATAGATAAACGAGGAAGACATCATACCATTTAAGGTTAGTGAGCCTGCACTTTTGAACCGAGTGAGCCCGTCAATATTGTACTGGAAAGCAGGTCTTTAACTGTAGGTAAAGCCTATTAGACCCTTAAAAAATTTCTCATGGGGAGTGAGAATGATGATTAATCTTCTACCTGAGGACATAAAGCCACAATGACTGCTAAATTGGCTGTGACAGAAGAAAATTACAGGCCACACATCTTTAATTTTGAGACATAGCTAGGAACTGAAAAAATCACTGAGGCTGGGAAACATGACTTATGAGAGTACCAATATCCAAATGCAATTATTTAATTTGATAGGTAGATCTACAAGAATTTCTTCTACATTTATAAGACTGATCTTCCCTAGAGAACAGATATGCTTCAACTCAAAGCCAGTTTATTCTGAGACAAACTAAATTTCCTTTTTCTTATGAGAGACTTCTTGAGAAGGATGAGGCCAGGGTGACTGAGAGGTGGTATCTTAAAAAAAAAAAAAAGGATAGTAGAATCCTTGGCTAATATCCAAAACTCATTATCCTGAAATTATAAACTGGGATGATTAATGTAAATTTGACACTCAGTCCCACAAAAGAGGTTGAGATGAGGAATTTGACAGTGACTCTAATAATAATGCTCAATAATTCATAGCTCTTCAGCATACCTTCAAAATATTGTCATAATTCCATCAGCCTTGTCTCCAAGATGGTTTATGCAGACACGGGCCTGTAGGTAGTGGGGGCATGGCTGTGTGTTGTGGTTTAACATCAGCCAGCAACTAAGTACCATACAGCCCCTTGCTCACTCTCCCCTGAAACCAGGACACTGTACCACTACGTTTTCACTGTCTACTTGGAAGAGATTTAGTGTATAAAAGAAATAGGACCTGTGTGGACATGTATATGGGCTTCTTCAATTAAGACTGGAGCAAACACAAAAGTCTCAAGATGGCCATAAAATATTTATGGAACGTCACTAATATAATATGTACACTAAACAGGACTCTTGTCCTTGGAACTGCAATCCCTTAGAGATATCTGTGGCCACATCCATAAGTGCTTTTTCATGACAGCTCTCACCATTATGGACCTAGCTGTGATATCCAAAGTAGTATCCTATAGACAAATTTTAAACTAGGATAGGATCAAAAGCATTCTTAATTTCTTAGGATTAAACCTGGAAAGAACATGTAATGGTAGCATGCGCTATTTAGCAACAGTAAAGTAATTGCTGATCCAGATTCAGGAGTGATGGAAGACATTTTTATACAGAAAAAAAAGTCAATATATTTGTAATATACTTCGATGACATTAAAGGTCTAGAATGTTGCATAGCAGCGACTAAGGAGAAAGGGGATAGTATATTAAATTTTAAAACCTTTATTCCCCTTTTCCTTTTTCATAACTGTTCTTTCTTTAGTTTTTTACACATTAATCAAACACATTTACAGTCTGAGTCTTTTTCGATTTTTTTGTTCTTTTTCAAAACTATTCTAAAATATAATGTGACTGCGTTTATGCTAGTATGAAAAACTCTATTCTTCCCAGCCTTTTTCGAAAGACTGTTGGGATGGTACTCCACATCTCTTAAAATTCATTTCCAGCAATAATAAATATAATAGTACTACATACTATGTTGTTATAAATGTTAGAAAAATCCTCTTTAAAAAGCCACAGTGTCCAAAAATATACCTCCCTATTATTCCTAAAATAGTATGTAATCTTTCATTTTTGGACAAGGAAATCACCAAAACAGATTTCTCAGAATTCCTTGAGTTGATTTTGGTGTTTTATATCTTCTAGTTATTCTGCATAGGAATAAATTCATAGATTAAGTTCACTCACATTTTCCTCTAGTAGCTTTCCAGATTACAACACACTGTATCTTTTGACTTTTCATTTGTGCTTTTATTCCTCACTGTGAACTGAAACAAGCTAAAGGCCTAACAGGCAACTTATTTCCCTTTTGTATGATGTGCTTCTCTCTATTAATAACTATAAGCAGAAGTAGATATCATGCCATCTTTCTCTCACTGCATGGTGGAACAGGAAATACAACAGTAAATTTATTTTTCTTTCTTTCTGCAGAGGAGGATGGTTTCAATGGCCGCACTTGCAGTCTACATTTCAGATCAGTAGAATGCTTTCAATAAGAATTTCTGAGTTGTTACCACTCAACATAATGTACTTCTCACTAGAAATTATCTTGGAATGCACAAGCTTGATTCCTTCTAAATGAAAATAAACTGAGAGATGCATCACTGAAATAAACTTCAATGTGCTACAACCACTACAGCTGTTCAGTCCACAGGACTGAATGCTAACCCTTTGAAATGCACGTATTGTAGAATAACTTGTTTTCCATGCCAGCTGCTTCACCCTAGACCCATTGCATAGCACTTCCTGCTAATGCAAAAGCTGTTTATTTATCTTTTCTGTTCATCAGAGAAAAAAAAAAAAAAAAAAAAGCGCAATAATGCTTTTTCCTCT
Organism: Athene noctua; assembly: GCF_965140245.1. NCBI lineage: Eukaryota > Metazoa > Chordata > Aves > Strigiformes > Strigidae > Athene > Athene noctua. The sequence continues at coordinate 39,592,675 of NC_134039.1, read as the reverse complement.
TCTATAAAGAAAAAACAAATTTGACAGCATTAGCAGCCTATGTGAATTCTTTGAAGCAGAGAAAATTTTAGTATAAACTCTTAGCTTTCATAAAATCCTGTTGAATTAGAAGCTCTTTAATTTCTTAAATGGAGATCATGAATTATAGGCATGGTCCAATGTGATAGTTTAGGCCCTGCCGGGACCAGTGACCATGTTGTCATTGTCCCTCCCCCACCCTCAGATTGACTAGGGCACAAACCCTGGGTGTGAAATTTACACCCAGTGTAAAGGTGTAATAAGGTGACATTTAATACAACAGTGTGATAAACAATCTGAACAACAATAGCAATAATAACAACAATAAACAGTAATAACAGCAAACAAGACAAAAGATATACAGAGAAATGCCGCAGTGAACGCAGCCAGCCTGCCGTGCGTGCTTCCCACGACAAAAGCCACAAAGGAAAGCTTCCCGCACTGCTGCGCCAGACCTGATGTCAGCATGGTATGAATAACCCGGCTGGAAATCCCTTCCTCCTGCTGGGGAAACTTAACCCTATCCTAGCTGAACCGGGACATCCAACAAAAAGTATATGCACTCAGTTAGAGCACTGCATTCTATAAGTCTTCTCATGCTAAAGCTAAACAAGTGCTTCAGTAATACGTTAGTTCAGAGTCTACGTTTTGAGAATTAGGATAGATGTTGACAAATTTCCAAAACTGGGTGATGAGACATGGACTGTTGCAATAAAAAAAACCTAGTCTTATGATCATAAAACAGAAAAATACTAGCTTAATGAATAATATTTTTTTAAAAGTGGTACGAGTAATGAATATTTTTTAAAAAGATCATTAATGTACTTTGTCAAGGCTGAAGACATCTGTTTACGGCTAGTGTACATATATAGATGAAAGTAAGGAAATAAAGCTATATTAACTCACTAGTGCAAGTAACAATATTAGAACTATTGTTTTAATAGTTGTAATTCTGCAGTGCATTATGAAGGTAACAACAGCTAATCCTGGTTTTGAATGGCTGTTGATTAAAAGTATATATTCAAGCTTCCATTTTCACCTATCTTTGCAACTGAGTGAAGAAGAACTGATACATCCCCCAATAACAGATATATACTTCTCACTTGCCCAGAAACTATCCATGTCATCCCCTTGCCTTATTGCCTTAAGAGAAAAAGTGCTTCCAGAAAAAGAAGGCAACAAGTTTTAAAAAATATTAACTCTACCACTGGACAACAGACATGACATGATGGATCTGGGACAGAAATAAAACAATCACATGTCATCACCACAAAGTATACAACAGTTTTATGTCACACTGCTGACATTGAGCAGTCTGGTTGACCTAGAATAAATAAATATTCTTAACTATTGACAATAGTTATTGACATGAAATAATTCAAAATAATTTCATGGTTCTTCTAATTGGAATGCTATTTGCATTGTCCACAATCTCATTTTGTAAAAATCTCACAGAATATACCAATACAGATAAACAAACATGAAACCTTTCAATTTCTTCAGATTTTCATGCACAAGTAGATGTAAGAAACCTTTTTGTCTCTCTTTATGCAATTTCTCTGTAACACACCACGACATAATGGCATACTGTGGAGACCAGAGTAGCCTAATGTGATCAGAAAATGCTATCAAGGGAATCTTCTACTAAAGTCACTTTATCTGTCCAGGAAATTGCAGAGGGTCTTTTGTGAGGCATGACATGCCCCATGTGTTCAGAAAGGCCAAAAGCAGAAACTTCTTATACAGATGTATTTCTGTGTTAAATTGTATAAACTATGACAAAGACTGAAAATACAACCATTCAAACTTTATGAATAATAAAAATATTATGGAAAAAAATGTTTGCTACAGATAAGGAAGTTTCAGAGTGCTGTTGAGTCAGAATTCACTTGCTTGAATAAACATGCTAAATGAATGCAATGTGAAACAAAATATTGCATTTGCTAAAATAAGTACATATTAAAATGAATATGGTTATAGATAGCTGCAGCGCTCAGAGAAATAAATAGAGCTCAAACTGAAATAAATGTAAGACATTGAAAAAAGCATGCAACTTTCACAGAACATGATAAAATGAACACTGCACCATTTAAAACTGTTTGACAGGTAATGAAGTATAAAATTTATATTGAAATGGAAATGACAAAGAATAACACAAGGTGTCAAAGCTATAGTCACAGGGCTGAAAGATGGGAAAATTTCAGAGACAAGAGCTCACTGAAATTAAGCAAATTAAAGACTGATGAAAAATCTTTGTGTTCTGATTGAATTAACCAGTTGCTGAGAGACAGAACAGCACTGCAATTTAACATGACTGTTGAATGGTTGCTTCTGCTTATATCAAATTTCCTGTACAGCTGAAATTGAGACACTAGTAAGATACAATGCATTCCTTCACTTCTGGCCTTTCCTTGGTTGTAACAACATATGTTAACCATGTTATCAGTTTACTATCCAAGTTTCAAAATGGTAACCGCTTAATGAAGCAAACATAAGTCTATTCTGAACTTTCAGGACTAATTCGCTTTGAATCTGCTTTGAACACCTTTCTAAGCAAATCTTCTCCTATCTGATAAATAGGATTTAGATAGTAATATTCACTTGCGATATTTTCTGGGACTTGGATTTGCTTAACAGGATTATTTTATTTTTTTATCCCTAAGGGTGCCTCTCCTTCCTTTCCTAAACAGAACAACTTCCAATATTTGTAGTTTCCATTCAATGGATTGCAATCCATAGCTTGAAGCCTCTAGTTAATCTGCAGAAAACAATCACTTTCAAAATGTTTTCAAGAAAAAAAGTGATAAGAACTCATGATAGTCATGATAAACTTTGATACTTAAAAGTGATTTATACTTAAAAGTTTGAAGATTTTGAAGATTACTGCTCCAGACCATTCATTCTATTACAACTGTCTGCATTAGGTCAAACAATGAGTCATCTTTTTTCCTTTTTTTTTTTTTTTTTTTTTTTTTAGCAGTAGCAATATGACTGTGGGAAAAGAGCTATCTTCAGGAAAAGTGAAGAATATATTTTCAAATTGATTGGTTCTTTAGGGATGTTCTAGCATCTCATCTGCACACAAGTTGATTTTTATATAAAAGTATTCTAATATATTCACTCCTTCTACAGACAGCAAATAAGCAAATATTAATGTCCCTGAAGTTTTAGCACCAGTGAAAAGACTATGAAATAAAATAGTCTAGCTACTATATAAGAGGGGTTGATTTCAAGATTTTAGTAACTTCACTCACTATTAGCCAGAAAGTACTATTAGGTTGCATGATATTAATCTTTTTATAAGTATGTAATTAAATTTTGCCTTGCATTGTGTTTGTTTAGTCATGTTTTTTAAAAGTAATTTGTTCTTTCTTTGAAGCCATCTGTCCCCAGGTTTTCTCTCTATTCACAAGCATGCTCTTAAATTTATCATAAATTAAGGCAGCAACATAGGTGCTCTATATCTTAGCATAGTCTAAAAAACTCACCCAAATAGTTTCCCTAACAGCTTCAACCTATTAATCCTCAAAATACTTTTTAAAAGTACATCCTCAGTGAATTTTTGTTTCTTATACCTTGCTGCCTGTGTTAGAAGATTTTAATGTTGTGTTCTGAAACTTCATGAAGTAATGTTTAAATACTAAAGACCATGATATCCCTTCAGCAGGTACTCCAGATAATTTCTGAGGATACCAGGGTTCTGACTTTCCTGGACTTCTTTCAGCTGCATGATACATGGATGGAATGAGAAGGAACTAAGCTCCTTTCCCATATTTTTGAAATCCTGAAATTGTGAAATCACCTGGCTATGATTCATCTTCAAATCAGATCTCATGTTATAGTATATTTTTCCTATATGGTTTTATATTTATTTGTTGTCATGATCCATTCAACATTTCATCTCATGCTCAGAGCATCTCCCCATTATCATTCATCTTGCACACATATAATGCTTTTAATGTTAAGCTTGTGATTTTTTTTCTACAGATTTAAAATTTAAATCAATCTCCACTGTGTTTAAATTATTTCAGGGTCAGTAGCTATTTTAAATAATAAATACTTTAAATAAGAAAAAAAAAATTGGTAATAGGTGTTTCATTATTAGCCATCCTATTTTTTCTCTCAGGAATGTTAACATATTTCAATTCAGATTATCAAAACGGAAGTATATTTTCTTGGAGAATAAAAGGACATGACTGCAAGAATGCTTAGAATGAGTAAAATCCATCTTCCTGTCACTATGCTATGGATTATTTTTAACTACCTATAGTTTTTTCTAGTCAGTAATAGTCTGCAAATATACACATCAAATAAATCGCTGAATAAAGAGGAATGAAATGGAACAGATCTATTAAGAAAGGTATACTGAAGTGTGTTCACCGTTCCAGTGCACTGAAATGAATTCGGACTAGTTTTACTACACCGTTGTATTGGAATACTAAACACAAGACTGTAGACAATTTACAAAAAATAACTGAATAATGCACTGAGAATTTTTGTAGATCTATATTGACAGATCTCCATCTTCAGAATACTCCTCAGAATAATAAATAACAGTATCTTCCATTACTAAAATATCTAGATAGAAATATTCCATCAACTACTAAAGAAATAAAATGGTTTGTATCAGCCTGTGAAATACAAATCTCTGACATTTCTGTGTAACAAACACTTCACAGTTAGATATAGTTCTAAGAATTCTGTCAAGAACTGTCAAAATTTGGAATAGCAAAAATGGTGCTTCAGTGATACAATATATTAAAAGCTGTCTGTACTATGGTTTTGTCCAAGAGTAGTTAACTTTGTCAAGGACAAAATTCAGAATGCATCTTGTTAGTATGAGAAATTTATAACACATAATTTAAGCAAATCTCAAGTATTTTAAATATTTATAACAGAAAAAGTAAGATATTAAAGAATACAAGAAGTTGCACAGTTAAACTACATTTTGATTTAGTACCCTCCAATATGTAAGCTGAAATTCATCCTGAAGAAATCACCATAAGAACAGTCTACTACTTAAGCATCAAATTGCGGAAGTTTCAGAAAAAGAAATAAAAAAGCCAAATTGGTACATAAGTGATACCAAAGATATCTAAGCAAAACATTTTGCACAGTCTGGATTGGAGCTAGAATTGTGTGATATGGAACTGAACTAAGATATGCTACATGGAAACTGGGTGTGTATATATATATATATATATATTTTAAGCAAGATTTTAAAAGAGAAAAGGAAAAACAAGTCTTGCTTATTCACCTATCTTTACAAAAAAACTAAAGATACGGTGTTAAAATGGCACCAAACATGCCAATTATTTGGGCAGTAACTGACAAAGATTTTGTTAAAGGAAGAAAGGGGGAAGGAAGAGGAACTTCAAAGTTTATTATAAGGGTAATGGGATGTTAAAAATGAAACCATTATTTCCTACTGTTACAATATCAGTCATTAACTGCTAGAAAATTACTTAAACAGTGTCACATAGAGAGCATAAGATGCAGCAAATGTAGGAAGATGGTACTTTATATGTTATTAATTTTTGCATGGTTTATAAATAATGGCCTCTGGGATTAATATTTTCTCACAGTTAATGGCTTCCTCGCTTTAGGGGCAAACTCCCCTGGATAGTCACTGTCAAGAAATGCTGACCCCACAGGTCGTTCTTACTGAATGCTGTATAATGCATATAATAGTTATGTAAATACTGAGTATCACTACAATAAATATTTAAATGAGGGTCTTAGGAAAATCTTATTGTTTATTCTTGAACAAAAGCTTTGTCTGGGTGTGGAAGGTGGTCACAAGGAAGATGTGTCAACACCTGCACACAAGAACAACTGAGCCTAAACGTTTTTAATATCTGATCAAAAAGGATCTGGGAATAAAGCTTAGTAATAGCAAAGATGAGGGATGATGGGATTGCAGAAGACACTAGTTTGGAGCCCTGCTCTTTCTGGTATTTGGCTGTGGTTGGAGAAATTATGCATTACACTGCAAAATAAATAGAATCCACTGCCAAAAGTTCTCACTGTGTCACAGAAATACATGTCCAGAACTATAGAATTTATTTTGCTCACCCTCCTTAGATTTAGGTGGGTAGTCCAGACATCTCCCTTAGGAGCACAATCATTATTGTCTCTGGAGAGTGTCCCTAAATTTTAACCGCTGAGCCTCCTTGAATTTGCCAGGCAGACATATTGATGGAGGAGGAAGTTTTCCCTCCTAAACTTAGATACTTGATAAAAGGTTCCTATCAAGTGCATCTAGTCTGAATTCAGAGCACTGAGTCCTCTACTGTGGATAGATATATAATTTGGTAGCTATCACTCTTTTTAAAAAGCTGATGGCCACAGTGTCCACTTTTGCATACTAATAGCCACTAAGATAGAGAAAACATCTAGGAAGTGAATATTCAGGGATCATTTCCTTCCTAAATCTGATAGGAACTCATCTTACATTACTCACTTCCCAAATGTGTGTCATATACTCTAGATTATAAAATAGCCAGAGATAGAGGCACCGTCCACAATTCTTGTGGAAGTAGGACCACTGCATAGGCAAGAAGAAGAATCAAGTACCCGGAAGTCAAATGTTTAGCCAACTCTTCAATCTTTTAGGTGAAGCATTAAACATGGAGAAGAAAGATTTGGTTTTTGGGCCCCACCCCAAGTTTTGCTTTGCTTTTACATTGGATCAAATACTGAAAAAACTTTTACCAAATACGGCACTATTTCTGTGAACAAAACCCCTGGGCCTCTCTAAGATGTTGGGTGTCTTCTCGCTAGATATCTGAAAACCAATTAATTTTGAGCAAAAGTTATACTACTAGTTTCTCACGATGATGCACTTCTGTAAAACATTGTACACTACTAAACACCATATTTTAGTCCCTGCATAGGATATTTGGTCCTAATTGGAGTGAACTGAATATCCATCCCTCCATGATTAGGATAGAAATTTCCAAATTAATAAATCATAGGCACCACAAACCCCTTTTATGCATCAAAATGAGTGATTTACATCCATCATACAATCCCTTTCTCTGCCTCTATATGTCTGATTAAGATGTGCTGAATATACTGTACTAATTATGACTTTGTTTATAAAAGCCATACTCTTATTACTGTAGCTTACTTTTGCTACTACTGTAGCAAAATTTCATTTAGGTGTGTGAACAATGTATTCACCAAACCGGTATACAGAGATGAGCATAGTTGCAAGTAGAATCCAAGAAAAGGTTTCCAGAGGACAAGATAAGCACAAGAGGCTGCACATACACAGGATGCTTTTCCAAATACACAACAAATATGACTGTCAAGACAAAAATAAAAACCAAAACCAAAAATAAAACCAAATAAGCAGTAATGAGAGTAGAAGAGACTCCCCCAACTTTCTGGAGAGAGGTGAGGACAGGGGAACAAAATACTATAAAAACATCAGGCATAAACGAGGAAAATCAGAGAAGAAAAAAAGTCAAGCTCAGTTCTGTTACACCTTCTCTTGTTAAATAGCTAAAATCAGCAGAGACAGTAGACATCACTGCTAACTATACAGTTTCAGGTGCATGATATTGTATACTTACAGCTAAATTAAAATACAAATGCTAAAGGCTAACATATATATATAGTAATGATGATGCATTAAACTGCTAACTGATTGAATTTATAAAAAGGATTGACCATTTACAAATACTGTGCTGCTAGTGAATGAACTTAGTTTTATAATTTAAAACTGATATGGTTTGTCATTCTAAACAGTCCCATCATGGTGAACTTTAATTTCCTAACTGATACATACATATATATATGTTGTTACACTATAAATACTTATATAAGAATTGCTTAATATCAAAATAGAACAACAACAAGATTTAGAGCATTTACTGTGGGGTAGCTATCACAAAGAACGTTGCATTTACAAAAGATGGTCATTGCCAGAAAGAAACTCAAAGATGACAAGTATAATTAAAATCTTTTGAAATGTGTCTAAGAATGTATCTGGTATGACAAGGCAATCCTGTTAGGCATCATACCTTCAAAATGAAAAAGGAGTGTTAATTGTCAGGAAAAGAGATTTTGCTATTGTTGTTTTACTTGTCTTCTAAAGAGATTTAATTCTGTGTCATTTTTTTCAGACAAGAATCCAAACTGACTGATGTATAGCCCACCCTTTGAGCTATGACAAGAAGCAGAAACTATGTTAGACCAAGACTAATGTGTAGAATATACTTGAATGTTTTGTACTACAGTACACAGACCACAGAGCAAGCTGTCTGGAAATAAAAATTTTAAAAAGCTAATCAGACAGTATATTATATTCAATACATAGCCCAGATGGACATTCTTGCAGTGAGTATACAGATACACAGACATTCAAGATTACAGACTTTTTGCACCTTTAAACCTCCTTTCTTGCATTTGAAAAAGTTATGTAGGGCAGAACATACACATGCCCTCTCAGATCTGACTCAGCCAGAGAACTGCTGTGCTGCCACACACTTTAAGAATTCTGTGAAAACCTAAAAAAGGTAGAAATTTTTCCGTATGGATATACAGACCTTAAAGACCTACAGATACTGAAGAAATCTTTCAGTATTCAAGTTATATACACATTACAGCGGTAAACCCATAGCATTCATGATTTGCTGAATCTAGATCTCAAAGATACCCATATTAAAAAAAAAAAAAAAAAAAAGAGAGAGGACCAGTTTACCAAAATGTGTATTATCTCTGAATGCTTTTGGGCACTGTAGTCAAAGTGTTGATGTTTTGTTCCCTGTAATTATGGTTATAATTTCAAGACATTGTTAAGAAGATGAGACACCGCTGAAGTAGTGTAAGAAATTGTTTCATACCCAATACCCTGAGATGGGGAAGTTCTACTGTCTCATCAAAAGTGCTAACACATGCCAGTATGCAGTTCAAGAGTCTTAGCATGGAGAAATTTACTAAATATCAAAACCATGAGTTTGAGAGCCTTCAGGAGCACCCTTAAAACAAAAGGGGCTCTTTGCATTGGGGTTGCGGAGTGCAAACACATAAATGTATCTTAGAGACTAGATTATAATTTTTGGGGAAAAAAAGTGTTCTCTTGTTTTAGATGGAAACTGGAAGCCTTCATAAGTATCTAATCTCCTTTCTTGCTAGAAATTACTGAAGGCAAGAACAACACTTTCTTAGGTGGGTACAAAAGCATGTAGATTTTTGAAGGTTCAAAGTAAGGCTCAGCAACCGTCCTGAGTGTGACGATCAAGAGATGCAGGAGATGATGGTTCTGAAGGTTAATGTTCAACTTCTATATGTCTACTCTCTGACAGATAGGACGATCTCTAACAGATATATGTAGCCACATAGTGTACCTGGATGACCTGATAATATTACAGAATACGTACTATAAATGGTAGAATACTGACAGGAAATCTGAGCCTTTCTAGGGACCAACAATTTTCATCCATCAGGCCCTTGGTGTGGGTATCCTACTGAAAAAACAAATTAGTCTGAATGTAGGAGATCACTAGAAGGAAACCAAAAGAAAGGCTGGTAAGAAATACAGCACTTGAAGGAAATTCAGATTTTTGAACTGAAAGAATGTCTTTCAAGAGAGAACATTAAGCTTCACAAAAGGTAAATTGTGCCCGACAAATTCGGAGGACTTCTACAACAGGCTTACAGCATTGGTGGATAAGAGAAGAGCAACTGACATCATCCACCCGGACTAGAGCAAAGCATTTGACACTGTCCATATGACATCCTGGTCTCCAAATTAGACAGACATGGATTTGACAGTGTTTTGCTGATTAAGGATACCAGTTAAACTCGGACACCAGAGTGAAAAGAGTAGGCGCATTTTACTGGTGATAACTAAATTATGTAACAGAGTAATACAGAAGACACGTAGTAATAAAAGACAGAATAAGGTAGTTAAAGCAAACAAATAGGAAAATACAGGGTAATGCTTGAAATCATTACAACATGAGAGGGAAAAGAGTGATTAAGAAAGATCCATCACCACTTGCATACGTTACCATCACCCAGACCCGCAGTGGCTGGGCAGCCCCGGTTACAGCGAGGGTTTGCAGAGCCTGTCCCAGCAAGGGGGAAATCCTACGCGGTGCGTCCACCCGTAGGTGAGGCTTCCAAAGTCGCTGCAAACGGGCCCAGCCTTATATACCAGAGATCAACAGGCCAGAATATCTGGAACCTTTGTTTTGAGTGGAAAATTTCTGTTTTCATTCTCCTGTTGGATTCCACCCAAAGCCTGGCCAGGGCTCATGGGGGGAACCAAGGGAGTTTCTAACAAGGCCAGGTACTTGGGTTCTCAGCCTTGGACAAGGATAAACAAGGGAAGTTGGATACATTCTCTCCTCACTACTGATTATATTCTGTCTAAGCTGCATCTTTCACTAGCAAGCTTACATACTTTGTTAATGATTCCATACTAAGTTAGCAGCTTTGGCTTGGGGCCTATTTTTCAGGCTCCAGTATTTCAATGCTTTAGCACTTCTTACATCAGCGTAGGTCATTTGTTATAACCTAGCACAATAACTACTAGTTCAATAGCTATACAGGATTCATCCATAGGTCAACTCTGACTCGGGCCTGTTGTTCAAGCCTTAGCACTTCAGACAGATGGACCACTGAGTTGTAATTGGCTGGATGGTGGCACTCAAAGAGTTGTGGTCAATGACCTGATGTCCAAGCGGAGAGCAGTGATGAGTGGTGTTCCTCAGGGGTTGGTGTTGGGACCAGAGCTCTTTAACATGTTTGTTGGTGATGCAGACAGTGGGATTGAGTGCACCCTCAACAAGTTTGCTAACACCACCAAGCTGTGTGGTGCAGCTGACATGTGGGAGTAAAGGGATGAGCCATCCAGAGGGACCTGGACAGGCTTGAGAGGTGGGCCCATGCAAATAACATGAAGTGCAACAAGGCCGAGTGCAAGGTCCTGCAGATGAGTCAAGGCAATCCCAAGCACAAATAGGCTGGGCGAAGAGTGGATTGAGAACAGCCCTGCAGAGAAAGACTAGGGCATATTAGTGGATGTAAAACTTACTATGAGCCAGAAATGTGCACTCGCAGCCCAGAAATCCAGCTGTGTCCTGAGATTCATCAAGAGAAGTGTGGCCAGCAGTTTGAAGGAGGTTATTCTCTCACTCCACTCTGCTCTTGTGAGACCCCACCTGGAGTACTGCATCTAGCTCTGGGGCCACCAGTATAAGAAAGACCTGGACCTGCTCAAGTGGGTCCAGAGGAGAGACACGAAGATTATCAGGGGGCTGGAGCAACTCCCTTATGAGGACAGGCTGAGAGAGTTGGGGTTGTTCAACCTGGGGAAGAGAAGGCTCCAAGAAGACCTTATAGCAGCCTTCCGGTACTTAAAGGGTGCTGGGAAGGATGGGAGGGACTCTTTATCAGGGAGTGTAGAGATAGGATGAGAGGTAATGGTTTTAAAGACCCTGAAAGAGGGTAAATTTAGATTAGATATAAGGAAGAAAATCTTTTCTGTGAGGGTGGTGAGGCACTGGAACAGGTTGTCCAGAGAGGTTGTAGATGATCCCTCCCTAGAAGTGTTCAAGGTCAGGTTGGATGGAGCTTTGAGCAACTTGATCTAGTGTAAGGTGTTCCTGCCCACCGCAGAGTGATGGAAATAGATGATATTTAAGGTCCCTTCCAACCGAAACCATTCTATGATTCTATGAACTCTATCTGAAGCTGTGACTGTAAATTTCAGAGCCTAACTTCAAGTAGCATGAACCTGTATGATATGTCTTGTCAGAGCTAAGTAGGATTTTATTGAAGTGGTAGGATGAGTCTTCAGACAAGGAATCAATATGCATGCGTACCCCCTGCCCCAGTACAGAATGTCACATTAGATATAGAGACATTCTGTATATAAATAAAGACGGCATTGCTCCACGCAATGGATTTTGAGGCCTCTAGTAAATTGTTCTTGCACAAATGGAACAGTAGTTTAAAAGTTCTTCTTAACAAATTTGTTTGCTTCACAACATTAATTTTCTTTTAAACGCTTAAGGAATGCTATGTTCTAGCACGTATTTGTTTAAGTAATGACTGTCGCATACACATTTATCTCTGTTATGCTTTTTTATTTATGCTGCTAGTGTACATTATTAATTTTATGAGACTGTATGAAATATAGTCTTAGAGGATTGACATAAAATAATTTGCAAAGGCAATTCCAGTCTGATGTTGTTTTTTAAATTAAGAATAAAACCTGAAAAGAGTCCATTAATAACGTGTTCTTTTCTGTAGATAAAAGCAGGCACTTCTGAACAGAAACATAAATGGCAGAATTCTGAAAAGAAGGTATTTCTATTACAAAGAAATTACGTATGCTGTGCACTTGCTCACTTCTGCCCAAAGCCATAGAATGAGATGCTGAGTTAAAACTGACCTATTTAGATATAGCCCAAAAAATCTCAAGAATATCACTTTCTTTTTTTCCAAAGCAAAACTCCTTGAGGAAAAGATGGTATGGGTTCCTCCACATGAAACCTTCAGCTGCTCTTTAATATTCTTTGCTCCCTATAGACATTATCATCACTTTTTTAGTATTTTAGCTAATCTGCTTTCTGTTCATTTTCCTTGGGAAAATATATTTGAATTATGGAAATTATTATCCATCTGCCAATATGAAAACAGTCATCAAGAGCATTTAGAAATAATGTAAATCTTAAAATATATAAAAAAGCTGTACTGTAAAGCTGTACAACTAAGCAAAACCTATTTTATCCCCCAGTCCTGTTTAGAGGATAATAAAACTCAGTCAGGAGCACTAGAAGGATTGATTTCATTGCTCTTTGTGCCCTCAAGAACATAACAGAAGAGATGGCATTTTATGGAGGAAGGCTTGAAATTTCACATTAAATAGTATTGCTTTTTAAGAAAAGATGAAAAATTTGTCTCTGATATATTCGGAGAAAAAAGATATTATTATTTTCAGAGACAGTAGCAACATTAATGAAGACAATAAATAAACTAGATGACTAGCTGTCCAATGTTCTTTCATTCAGTCTCTGAAAAGTAGTCTCAGATTTGATATGGATTATTAAAGCTTTTAAAGAAATATTCTTTTACAGAACCTTCTAAATATAGTAGTAGTATTTGGGATATAGCAATAATGTTTTTCCAATGTCAACAATATTCTTAATAATCACATTTTAAATATTAAAAATAATTATACTATGTGATTATTTTTTACATTATGCAGATTTTTTTTAATTGAATCATCAGAAATTCACCTTCACAATCAAGTAATTGAGATGCCTAAATTTAAGCATGAACATCACCAATAATGAGCTTCAACAGTCCTCTGTATATTTGTCCCAGACAATTATCCCAGTGCTAAATCCTTGTAACATGTAAAGCAAGTTATATATCAATGTGAAAGTCTTCATTTTCGTATATTAGGAACCAGTATTTTGCTCACATAGTTTTTCTTTTCCAGAGAGTCTAGATATAACTCACAGACTTGGTTTGACTTTCAATTGTTTATATTCTTGTTTTATTTATCAAGTTGTATAAATCAACTATACACTACAATGTCTGCAATAACCTTATCTGAGCTTATATATTAATTCTTACATAAGTAGAAAAGCAGACACAACTGAGAACTAAATCCTTCATCAAGTTGTTTCCAAATTACTGAATGTAATACCTGTTCTCTTACTTTTTTTCCTAATTGGAATATAATAGCAATTTTAAAAAAAAACTAACTAAAATTTGACATTTTACCTACATGCACATACATTTATATACACATAGTCCTTATCAAAAACTAATTACCTAGTTTTCAGGTAATTTCTACTTGTAAAAGATTCAGAGGAAAGGTTTTTGTTGATTCAAAAGCCTAGAAAGTCTGTCTAAAAGTACGGCATGACTTGGCTATCTGAGCAACTGCTACAAACTAATGTACTGTATAGTTCAGACTTTCCTTTTTCACATTAAACATCCTATTTTTTTCTAGCTGTAGGACTACCATACACCTGAATCTAGTCATCTTTCTAGTAAAGTCAATAGCATTATTTCATTTCAACCACACAGAATTAGCCAGAGTGCATCTCACATTTACTTTCTTGAACTATCAGACATTACCCAGCAGAGCTATAACCTGTGCTCAGTGTTAGTGCCATTACATCTGACAGCAATGTATAACACATTCTATTACGTGAACAGTTAGAAATGCACTGAACTGAGATCTGTAAATGAGTCTCACTGCAAGAATTTTTATAACACATTTTAATTCAATGGGCACATACTGAATCTAAAATTCTGCATTAATTTACATTTCATTAAATGATTTACAGAAATGCAAATTAATCTACTTCTATAAAGTGATTACTGCATTTTCTCCTTTATCTTTACAAAATAAGTTTCTTTCTATTCACTTTCCACTCAAGTCTAGATCAGCCAGTGATACCTAATGGTAAAGATGGAAAGAAGCAGGAGGCTTCTCATTGTCTTCTAAAGGTCAACAAACAGTCTTTGGAGAGGTAAGAATACAGAAATATCCAGAACTAATGGTCTTTCATTTTAAAATATATTGTACCTAAAAAAGCCCTTTTGCTAGAAACAGGAGGCTTTTTCAAACATTTATTCCTGCAACTATCATACAGTCACACTTGTTTTCCTATCACCCCCTTCTGTTATAAATATGAAAACAAAACATGTGTGCACTCATCTTTTCTTTCCAATGCAAAAACATTGGTCTCATTATTTTCTCAATGTTATAATACAATTTCAACTCTGCAGTAGTTGAAGGTATCTCTGAACTTCCATTAAAATACCTTGATATATAATAAACTATTATAGGTATGCCTTACCATGTTAACTGAGGGGAAGACATTTAAAGAAGTTTAAAGTGATTGAGAACCTTTCATAGGTTTATTCTTAATTATTGTCTAGATGTGATGGGCAAGTTATGTACTGGAAAGGTATCTTCTGGAATTTTAAGAAATAAAGTGTATAGCAAAGGAAAGCATATCAATTAAAGTGGTTATAGTACGTATCTTGTAGCAATATATTTGCATATATTACATTCTTTTCCTCTGTAAATCCAAAAACCTTCATCACTGGAGACACAGTGATTTATTAAAGTTTACTTAGCAGACCTTTAATCTACCAAACACTTGAATGATGCAAAGTTGCTAAATAACATTAAAAACTATCATGTGTCTGAGAATGCAAGTCACATTTTTGCAACAGACCTCATAAATACACAGATCTATCTCTATCAGGGCTAATACGCTCAGATTCTTACACTGCCTTTTCTTAGATTTTATGTACTTTATTAGACAGGCAAGACAGCAGCGTGACTTTGTGGATAGGGGATGGATTGCCCTACAGAGTCTTACGTGTAAAAAGTTTAAGTAGAAGTGCCCTAACTGATACATAAGGCTGTATTATCATCACACCATGACTTTCTTATTCCTCTCCCCAGTCAGATAACCCAGTGTACATGATTTGATGAGTTTATAAAAAATTGTTTTCTTATTTAAAATTTAGATCACAAGCTACCTAAGAAAATATCAACTTTAATGTATTTGAATAGTATGTAACACCTTTAGAACAAATTCTGCATCTCTAAGCATACACATAGACAAAATAATAGCAGTAATGTCAAGATTTTTCTGTGCTTCAGTGCTCCAAGATTCAGTTTGGATATAAACCAAGACATACAGATTTAATGTCAATATTTCTTTGTGTCTCCAAAATCCAAACCAGTTTCAGTTTTTGAAGAATGTGTATGCTAGAACTTCCTCACATATACATAAATTTGCTAATGTGCTGGTTATAACAATTAAGAGAATTCCATATTGCAGAAACAGAGAGATATACAACTTCTTCTGATCTGTTTTATCAGTGAATTAAAACTTTTCTCATTCACATTTTTTGTAAATGTGTCACAGTCTCTGTTAAGTCAGAATCAGAAACAAAAATTCACCACTACTTTTGGGAACAGAGATAATAAAGGAAAATGCATCATTTGATACAGAAAACCAAGATTAATTCAGGAGAAAACACAGAATAAATTCCAAATATCACATACAGATATTTTCCTTCTTTTTTTTCCTTTTTTTTTTTTTTTTTGTGTGTGTGCTTATTTTCTCATGAAATAACAAAAAAAAAAAAAAAAAAAAAGGCCTTTGCACAAATAGGAATACCGAATCATACAGGAGCAAAGTACTAATAGGATAATGATTTTATATGAATCTCACAGATTTCAAAATCTATCCACAGTATACACCGAGGAGCTGGATTGGCCTTCAATACTAGGTTTATTTTCATTGCCAAAGTGAAATATTCCCAATTTTAATTAACTACTTTTCTACATCTTCTTTGAGTCTCACAACATAAAATAGAAAAATAAATACTTTTTTTAAATTTTTTGAACAAAAATATGATTACAAAGCTAATATGTATATAAACCTTATGCATGTAACCCCTTTTAACATTGCAAAAAAATAATAAATATATACTGTATTTATTATTTCATAATTATTAGGTATTTTGTTCTAGTATCTGAACAGCATGAATTATGTGACAACATGCAACACATCAGCAGGGATATCTCACTACTAAAATAACATAGTAGTATATTCTTTGAAAGAGAAGGCTGTCTGCAAATCATAGCTCAGAAGATTTATCTCTGGAACTGTGCATAATGTTTTACAGAGCAAGAGTAACTCCACGCAAAAAGCAATAACAATATTCCTCCCTTTCTTTCTGACAAATATTTCTCTGTGGTGTCATAATTTTAAAGGGATAACTAGAACTGATGCTTTACTGTCCTTTAAAATTCACCTCTCTCAAGAAAAATATTTTAAGAGACAATAAGACTGGTGTTCTGGTTATCTAGACAATCTTCTAATTCTTGTGAAGATAGATTACCAAATCCACAAGTGAGTAAAATATTTCATCTAGAGAAAAAGCCTTGAATTACTACCAAGACAACAGTGCACCCTCTTGAAAACACTTTTGCTTTCTTTTATTCATTCAATTTATAAGATTAAGTCAGATCAAGTGGCAAGCAATAAGTCAAGGAACATGGAAAATTTTTGTGAGCAAACTGACTAGAAGTCAGTGATGTCAGATATTAGAGAGGCTAGCAGATTTACAGGATTAGGGGTGGTGTAAATTTTTGAAGAGGTAATGGAATCAAGTCATTTTTTTAGGCAGGAGCAGGCTGGAACAGGGGAAGATCATTGTTCCCTACATTCCTGCTAATCCTGGAGAGGACTTAATGCTTCAAACTCCTTGGGAAAGAATGTTCTATATTCATAGAACACATCAGCACTGGATTTATAAATCAGTGCCTTATAAATACGAAATTATAATATAAAGCCTTGTCTTTCATGCAGAAGTCATCCATTTGTGTTTCTTGACATAAAACCTTCTTCTTCTGCTGTATTAAATTTCTTACAGTTTGTCATTTTGAATTAGTTTACTTAAGGATAAAGAAGCAGCAGTGATAGCAAAAAAAAAAAAAAAAAAAAAAAAAGAAGGCATTTGCAGCTGGATTGGGATTACACTGGGAAGGAAAAGTAGGAAGCTGCTCAGGCTGATTCAACCTATTTTGGAAGTAATTCTAACTGAGCTAGTTAAAATGCTGCAAAAATTTAAGAATAAGTTGCTGCTTCCTGTCTTAGCAAAATGTGTTGGAATTAATTTCATATTTTATATTACTGATTTGAAGGGAGAGGCAGTGAGCATTGGATCAAACTCCAGTTAAACAGTATAAATTTTGAGTTTTCAAATACAGTCCTTAAAATGTCTATTATAGCTACACCACTTAAAAGTGTATATTTTCATCATAGAAAGAGACACCAAATCAGAAGTAGTATACAGAATCACACAATCATTGAGGTTGGAAGGGGCAGCTGGGCATCACCTAGTCCAATGCCCTTGGTTGAAGCAGTCAGCAAGGGCAGGTTGCTCAGGGTTCTGTCCAGCTGGATTTCAATTTTCTTAGGTGGAAACTCCACAACCTCACTCAGCAACCTGATCTGGGATTTGATCACCCACACCCTGAAAAGGTGTTTTTTTATGTTCAGATAGAATTTCCCGTGTTTCAGTTTGTGCCCATTGCCTCTCATCTTGTTACTGGGCACTGCTGGAAAGAGCCTGACTGTCTTCTTTACTACTCCCATCAGGTATTTATACACAGCGATAAGATAAGCCCTGAGCCTTCTCTAGGCTAAACAGCCCCACTTCTCTTAACTTCTCCTCATATGAGAGATGCTCTAGTTTCTCCATCTTCATGGCTCTTCACAGAATTCATTCCAGTATGTCCATGCCTCTCTTGTTTTGGGGGGTCCAGAAACAGACCCAGCACTCCAGATGTAGCCTCATCAGGGCTGAGTAGAGGGGAAGGATCACCTCCCTTGACCTGCTGGAAGTGCCCTGCCAGAGACTGCTGGCCTTGTTTACCACAAACATGCACTGTTGGCTCATGGTCAATTTGGTACCCACCGGGACCAGAAGGGCCTTCTTTGCAAAGCTGTTTCACAGCCTGTCAGTGTCCAGCGGTATGTTATTCCTCCCCAAGTGCTGGACTTGGCGATTTCTTTTGTTGAATGGCATTAAGGTTCCTGTCGATCCTTTTCTCCAGCCTGTCCATGTCCCTCTGAATGGCAGCACAACCCTCTGGTGTATCATTTACTGCTCCCAGTATTGTACCATAAGCAAACTTCCTGAAGGTTCACTGTCCTGTCATCCAGATCATTAATGATGATGTTAAATAGTGTAAGACTCACTATCCACCCCTGGGGTACACTACTTGGAACTGTCCTCCAGCTGGATCAACCTATCATAACCCTCTGGGCCTAGACTGTCAGGCAGTTATACACCCACTTCACCGTCTACCTCCCAGTCCATGCTTAATCATCTTTTCTATGAGAATGTCAAGATAAACAACACCCACTGACCTCCTCTCATCCACCAAGCCAGTCATCTCATTGTAGAAGACTGACAGTGCTTGAGAATGATTTGCCTTTTGCAAGTCCATGCCAGTTACACCCAAACAAGTCCTTGTCCTTCATGCATTTGGAAATGGTTTCTAGCATTCATTGCTCCATCTCATTCCAGGAATCAAAGTGAGGCTGAATTGCATGTAGTACTGCAGATGCTCTTATTACTCTTGAAGGTAGGAGTCACATTTGCTTTCTTCCACTTTTGAGGAACCTCACCTAATTGTCCATAACATTTCAAAGACAATCAAGAGTGACCTCACTATGATATCAACCAGCTCCCTCTGCAGTCATGGTCATCCCATCATGTCCTTTGCACTTGTGGGTATTCAGTTTGTTTATGTGTTTTCTAATAATACTTTCCCACTAAGAGGAAGTCTTCCTAGATCCAAACTCCCCCCGGTCTCAGCAGCCAGGGATTGCTTGAAGCTGACCTGATTAGTATAGACTGATGTAAAGAAGACATGGAGTATCTGAGCCTTTTCTGTGTCATTTGTCAGTATGTCCCCTTCCCCATTCAGCAGCAGGCCCACCCTTTCCATTCTTTTTACTGGTTATGTACTTGTGTGATCCTTCCTTGTTGCTCTTCATGTTCCTTGACAGTTTTAAATCCACATGGCTTGGCCTTTCTAATCCTATTCCTGCACAACTTGACAGCATCTCTGCATTACTCCTCAGTCACCTGACTGTGCTTTCACTTGTATGCTTCCTTTTTATGTTTAACTGGGAGATCCTTATTCATCCATGCACGCCTCCTGCTGTCTTTGATTTCCTGCTCATACAGATGCTCTAATTCTTGAGTTTGGAGGGTGTGATCCTTGGATGTTAACATGTGTCTTGGACCTCTCTTCTCTCCAGTACAGTCTCCCATGAAGTTCTTTCAAGCAGATCACTGAAGAGATTAAAGGTTGCTCTTCCGAAGTCCATGGCGTTGATGCTTACTTCTTCCATTCAGGATCCTGACTTTAGTCCTGCTCCTATTCAGGATCCTGAACTCCTGTCATGGCTACTGCAGCCAAGGCTGCCCTGGCCTTCACAAGCCAAACAATCCTTCCTTGTTTGTAAGTATGAAATCCAGTAAAGTCTGTCTCCTTGTGTCCTCAGTCACCTGTGTTAGCAAGTTGCCATCTACACACTCTTAAAATCTCCTGAATTGTTCATGCCCTGGTGTATTGTCCCTCTGGGTGAAAAAAACACTGATAGGTACCTTTGGCTGAAATGAGAATTTTAACATTGACTGGTCATATGGTTTTAGACCAGTCAGTACCTTTCAGTGGATGAAAAGAGGCGTAGTTACTCTGTCTAGATGACACTGGTAAAATCTTCATGCTGAAGACACACAAGAATGACGGAACAAGACTGCTATGTTACAGAGTGTTTCACACATTCTTGTAACTTTTTTACAGGCTGATATCATCAATATATAAGGTATATATGATAATTCTTTATTTTTAAAAATCAGTTTTCCGCCAGAAGTGCTGAAAACAGTAATAAATATTTTACTGCATGACTCATGTTGCCTGGAAAAAATTTTAATGTATTGCATCTTAATACTGCAATTCAAGCATTAAACTGTCAAAGTTATGAATAACAGAGTTACATTTTAATAAAGGAAAAAAAAAGCCTCATAAGAGGAAAGAATTTTGTTTATCATTACTATGACAGTGATATGATAAAGATACTGCATCACCAAATGTTTTGTAACAATAGATATGTATAGAAAATACATTTTATGGAAATAGAGCTGAATCACATACTTTTGAAAAGCCATAGTTATAGCAGTGATGACCTTAATATTGCCACTGCAATAAAAAAGAGGAGGAACAAATATCTGCATTAGGATCATAGAAGGACTACTTGTTAACCAAAATACCAAATTTTAGGGTCTAACTGAAGAATATTGTAGTTAGTTCAAGAAAATCAAAGTATTTAACACAGGTTAATTTGTTGTTGTTGTTGTTTTACCACGAAACCCAAAAACATTTAACTTCAGGTTGGCCTGATTGTTTCCACAATTGTTTCATTCAGCCAGCGAACCAAAAAATCAATTAGTTGCACAGCCTTGTTTTGATGGGTCTTTTCTTACTTGACTGGTCTAAAGGAGAGTAAAGAGCATAATGGTCCCAAGAGTAATCTACTATCAAACCCAAATAAAAGTTCTCAAACTAAATATATTAACACATAGACACTTTAGACTACTAACTTCTGAAGTTTTATGTATATGTACATGTATATGTATTTATGTATATGTGACAAAATACCATGGATTGTTCATAATTTATTTTTCGTTACATCACCACTAGATACTTCAAAAAGGTCAAACACAAATCAAACTATATTACATATCCAGGTTAGAGAAATAATGTGGATTATATTTCCAGAACTTTCATCAAATATATTTATTTGTTGTACCAAAGAAGAATGGAGGCATAGAGGTGAGATTTGAAGTATTTTATCATTTACATCTAAAAATTTTGTGCAGTATATAGTTGAAGATTAGTTTGCAGTCACACGAGTAGAGAAGTGCATCTCTGATGCATCCTGGCTTACTCTTTACTTTGTGGTTTAGTATCAATCGTATCATTGTAAGGGAGTTTGAAGCAGAGTACACACACATATACACAAAAAAAGACACAGTCTTTAAATTCTAATTTGCTTAACCCATATATAATTTAACCCTAATTTACTTAATAGTAAAAGATAAGAGCTTTCATTTTACTAATAAGTCCACAGCAATAAAATATAATGAATAGCAAATCAAAAAGAAGCTTTTTTTCTCTACAGAAGGCAAACCAGATCCTGCTATAAATAAGTAGTAACATTGCTTTGACAATCATTATAAAGTTAAGGAGCAAAAAATAATTTGTTAAATTTGTGATAAAACAGTTCATTTGAAAGATGTGTTTTCACTTTGTGAGAAAAACTGGGGTCTGAATTAGACTTACTAAGCTAGAGCTTACCGACCATGAGGAAGATATTGGTACATTTTTATAATTAGTAATTACATGAAATATTTTTATATATTATATTTCAAAGGCCCATAAAGAAGATCACAAAGACTTCTTGCTAAGTTTAACAATAAACCGTGTAGCCATTTTTCTCACAATAAGAAAGGAGTAATTATTTTGGCCTTAGAATAAGGTAACAAATAACAATTTAAGATAATTTTTACTTCCTCCTGGAGCACACTGCTAATCAAACTGGTGCATTTTTCTCTACATCAATGAACAAAGAGCTCAGAATCACTGTAAAAGGATGCTGAACATGAAATGCACATAAACAGCTACTCCACTGGTGAAGTAAATCAAAGGCAAAACTATTTGTGTCTCTAGCTAAACTTTTCAAACACAGTGCCCACTGATGATCAGCATATCACTTTCTGATATCTCAGGGTCCTGACTCCATTTCTATGCAACTGACCTCTCCATAAGACCTCCCTGAAGAAAGTCATACAGTAAGATTTTTCATATGTATTTAGCTCTGATCTGGCATCAAATGACATCTAATTTTGCCATCAGAGGTATCTGATGATATTACAGCAACATATACATCAACCACCATATCCATAGATGTACACCAGTAAATAGGGATCTTTTCTGCTTTGCTCTAAAGAAGAAAAAAAAAACAACCTCCCCACATCTAAACTTACATTTACTAATGAACGTCTAATTCCCTGACAAAGACATAGGCATTTGGAATCGCTCATATATATATATACACATATATATATATATATAGACACACACACATACATACAATACTCTATGTATACATACATAGAGACACACACATATATATTTTAAGAGTACAACAATATGGCTATTAATTTCTTCAAAGGTGTACAAATTGGAATTTTTGAAAAGAAAAAAAAAAAAAGAAGAGGATCTTTTTCTCTGCTCTGTGTGGAACATTCTGCTTATGTCCTGCCCCATGCACACATTAATTTCTATTAAAAATAACATTATTTTTTACATTTTTTACAGATAATTACATCCAATTTCAGTAGGTCAGAGTGTTATTGATTTACCAATAAGTAGAAATAATTATGTGTAATTTAATAGAAATACAGAAGGATAAGAAATAGTGTAGTAAAATAATTTGTTCACATTTATTGCATTTTGCACCAGCAACCGACTGCTGCTTTAAAATCCCCTGTACAGTCCTGTACCAAGGCTGAAGGGAGTGGTCATAATTATCTAGTGGAAACAGTTAGGACGTAAGTAACAAAGCACAAGATGATTTGTAAACTGATTTATGACACATACATAGGACTAGAAGAACGCAAGTAGTTGTCAAGGTCTAGGATTAATGGGAACTGAGGGAAGTGACCATAACAACCTGCAAGTACCTGCCAAGAAACCGTGAACTTTAGCAGAAGGTCATTCCGGCAGGGGGAGATCGCGACCACCGACTCATGGACCACCTACTCACATTACACCCCAGACCCATTTCTAGACATTTCTAGCTTTCACTGCACGTAATCGGAAATAGGAGGAGAGTGTGTTGATGATTTACTTGAAATTATATGTCTATGTATGAATACTGACTGAGTAAGTTCTATATAAGATGTGTAATTTTGGTGCTCGGGGTGCGTTGTTGGTGAGATGACTCCCCTGCACACCCGGCTGTTAATAAAGAAGTGTCTGCTTATCTACACCATGTTGGTGTCGATAAGTTTTTATCCTGGTTTTCGGTGACAAGAGGACTGTGCTTTTTGGTTGTCCTCCAGCCTAATGAAGAAATCTTGACAAAAAAAACATTAAGGATTTTTTGGTAGGAGGAATAAAAATGTTTAATATCATGGTCATTGCTTTGTTTCTGTAGACCCTGGAGAACTCTGAGTGGATACCGTCATCAAAATCAGAAAGCTCTTGCTGACTTATTCTTTAAAATTAAAAGTAATTTGAATAAAGTGAAGTGAATAAAAGCAACATAGTATTTAAATTATTTTTCTTTGAAGAATGCACCTGGTGGCTGCTGTCCTTATAACTTCTTTTCATTATACACAGCTTCTAAGTACTTCTGATTATTTAAGAAAATGTGTCAAAAAGAAGACTGTTGCCATCTTGCATTTTCAATTATTCAAAAAAATTGGCATCATAGACTTCAGTACACCCAGAGTTGGCAAAAACAGACTCAGATATTTAAAGTATTGCTAAATCCATGTTTTAAGCCTCAGAACAGAACATTTATCAAATCATCATGCCACACCCAATTTTTCCCAGTGGAATGCTTTGACACAATTAAAATTAAAAACAAGCCAATAAAGAAAAACAGTTATGACCAAATACATAATTAAGACACATTGTTTAGTTAAAAACTATGTTTTTCTCCCAGCTGATATCTTTGCCTTGCAATCTACATTTTGTAAACACAGGTTTGTTAAACTTGCCAAGTAATGGGTGAATTACTCAACATCTTTTCCACACATATGGTCAAAGAGATGAAAAATGAAGAAGGAAAATAATTTTATTTTAAAAGATTAGTATTTACAAAAATCAGTGTTTGAATATAATGAGGTTTAATACAGAGCTTCCTACACTTACCACAATGTCTTATCCTTTTACCTGATCTTATGTCATTCTTTTTTGCAAATGATCTTTTAAACCAACCAAAAAAGTTTAGAAAAAGCAAAGTTGAACGTTTTTATCATCGACATTTTTTTCTTTCCTTTTTTTAATTTGGTAAATGTTATTGTTAGAAATTTAAAAATGAATTAATTTATATCCATTTATTTATGTCAGTTAAGCTGCTTAAATGATACTATGATGTATATATTAAAAAGTTACTACTGAAGATAAAACTGTCATCAGATGATCACATTGTTGTTATAACAGTATTGTCTATGTTACATTACAATACAGTCAACAAATAAAATTGCCAGTCACCCCAAATTATTACCTGCATTTATTTTGCCTCTTTGTGAATAAAATACATAGCAAGTCAACCAAAGAACTTACAGTGCTTGAGGAGTTTCCAAGCAGATAGGGCAGATGAAGGCTAAGAAAAGATAAAGTTGATTTCTATCGTCTCATACTAGCCAGACTAAACCCCCACTACCTTACATTCAAAAATAACTTCAGAACAAAAAGCTCATATTTTTCAATTAAAAGCAGAAAAATAGAACCAGATTTCCAAGTCTGTTGGCTTTTGCAGTGCTGAAGTTCCAGGTGTGCCAGCAGGAGCTGTAAGTATTGGTTTGTGAATGTATCATCAAGAATGACAAAGTCATTTGGGCAGTTCCCTGCTTTGCCCCTAGTTAGCCACATGTATACTGGAGGTGGCACATGTTCCTCCCCTCCTATCATTTGTGCCTCAGCCTCCCATCCCCTCAAAATCACATTTTCAGTTTCATTATTGCTTTGCTCTCCTGCCATTGTCCAACCTTCTTTCCTCACCACTGCAAATTAAGACCAAATCTAACACCCCGGCCATCTTGATCCACCACAGTACCTATTGCACCCCTGTCTTGGCCTTGACCATGTCTATGAAACAGGAACAGCATGTCTCAATGTTAGCTGAGGTTCCTCAGCCACATTTGCAAGCCAAGTAATCTGGTTACTTTTTTGTTACTATCAAGTACATAATCAGCAACTGGCTATATTAGGCTGACAAATTTAGGTCAGTGATTGCAGTATTATTATTCACACGTTAAAGGCAACTGATCATATGAAGATAGCTAACCTTTCACTCAGGTGATAGCCTGAATACATGCAAAGGGAAGGTTCTACTATACTGAAATGGTTTGCATTTTAAGACTGTCACTAATATGATATTTTAGAAACCCTGATGTATAGGATATGAGATTTGATAAAAGATTCATAGCATTCTATGAGTATATGTTGTAGAAAACAGAAAATTGAAATCTTTAGGTAAATATTTTCTTTTTGCAAATATTAAAAGGATTTGCAGCAAACTAACATGGTCTTTTCAAGGCAACTTTCTTTTCTGAAAAGATTTCTTTTCTCACAGAGCAATGAAGAACTGAGACCTCTCCAGGATTTATTTCAACAGTCTACCAGAGGCTACAAGTCCCTAGACAAGGACTGACATCTGTCCTTCAATTTATTCAAAAGATACTGTGGTGAATTGACCTTGGTTGGCTGCCACATGCCCACCAAGAGCCACTCTCACATACTTCCTCAGAAGGACAGGAGGAGAAAAAAAGATGAAAAAAACCCACATGTGGGTCAAGATAAAGGCAGTTTAATGGGTGGAAAAAAAAAAAAAAAAAAAAAAGCTGAAGCAAAGCAAAATCAAAGGAGATTTGTTCTCTACTTCCCATCAGTAGGCAATATCCAGCCATTTCCTGGGAAGCAGGACCTCAGTATGCATTGTGATTACTTTGGAAGACAAACATCTTAAGAATGAATGTTGCCCCTCTTCCTCCTTTCTTTTAGCTTTTATTGCTCAGCATGACACCATATGATATGGAATATCCCTTTGATCGGTTCGGGTCAGCTGTCCCAAGTATGTCCTCTCTCAGCCTCTTGCCTACCCACAGCCTACCAGGCTTTGCAGGATGAGAGAGGGGCTTGAGAGAGAGCCTTGATGCTGTGCAAGCACTGCTCAGTAACAGGCAATGCATAAGTGCATTATCATCATCCTAGCCACAAGTGCAAGTTACAGAACTCTATGGGCTGGTATGAAGAAAGGGAACTCCATTCCAGCCAGAACAAGTACAAATTCCACTCTCATTGCACACCATTTGCACCATGTTCAGGTCCCACATAGTTTGATACATCTATGTATCTTCTGACATCCTGTTGGGAGATAATGGACATGTGAGCAATCCTACACACATGCACGCTCAGCAAGGACATAGAACAAAGAACTCAGCAACCAACTCCAGGAGATGGGTTGGGCGGAGATAGACATTTGAGTGATCCAATCAGGAGAAGGCTTGAAGCGCGTGGACAAAGCTAACTGTCCAATCATAAGGATTGCACCACGTACCGTTCGCGTGCACAGGAGAAACCTATAAAAGGGCTTGCTTACCTTCAATAAAGGGGCATCGCTTGATCATATTGGTCGTGTGCGTGTCCACATCTCCCACATCTGACGCCCGAACAGGGACCCTCAAGATTGGCACAAGTCTTCGCTGAGGACTCGACGGAGGTGCAATCGAGGGTGGAAAGCCGGTCGAAACTGATCCAGACTCTGCCCCAGCGTCTGAAGGTGAGAAGCAGCGCTCTGTAATTTGGGTTGAAGATCCACGAGAAAAAAGCGGCGGCCGGGGAGGAATGGGGTCTGTTCTCGGCAGGGACGAGCAAGCAGTGAAAGTCCTCCAAGATATCCTCTCCATGCGAGGCATAAAATACGATAAGTCCACCCTGAAAGTCTTGGTGAAATGGAGCCGGGAAAGAGGACTTACCTCCAGTGCAGGTCTCATATTTGAGATATCTACCTGGGAATCCATAGGAAAAAAGCTTTGGGACGCGATCAGTGAGGGGGGAAGGTCGGCAGAAGAAGTGAGCGACTATCCTGTGCTCTGGAAGCTGATCCGCGAGACAGTAGAGGAGCTGAGCGATGACTGCGCGGCTGGCGAGCGCGTGGCTGGCGAGTGCGTGGCTGGCGAGCTCATGGCTGGTGGCCACGCGGCTGGTACTTCCGCCTTTGCAGCGGTAGAAGCGGCTTCTGGCTCTGATACGCCGCCTCCGGTGCCTGCGCCGCCGGCAGATCCCATGGCGTTGTGTCAGCCAAAAAACCCATTTGGTTCATCGGTGGCGCTGTCGGGGCCGCGGCGAGCAGCGGGGGTTGGAGCGGGAGCCGCGCGGGCGGGAGCGGGCGGTGCCGGAAGCGCGCCCGGCGCCGCGCCAGAGGAGCGCGAGGGGAGAGCGGGGGCGGCCCCGGAGCCCGGCGGGGGGCGGGGCGCGGACGGGCACGTGGGCGGGACCAACGTATCGCCGCCCGCGCCTGCCGCGCACGGAGAGAAACCCCCCGCCCCGCGAGTCGGCGTTTCAAA
The DNA here is from genome assembly GCF_965140245.1 of Athene noctua. Taxonomy (NCBI): domain Eukaryota; kingdom Metazoa; phylum Chordata; class Aves; order Strigiformes; family Strigidae; genus Athene; species Athene noctua. Next base: position 39,564,706 of record NC_134039.1, on the reverse strand, counting down.
CACAGAAACTCCACCCTTGCAACTCATAGACAAGCTTGAAAAACTGGCTGCAACACGGGAGGAGAAGATGGAGCACAGACCGTACACCTTTTCATCTGGCAAGCAACTGCAACCGTCTGCCCCTGACCCGCCACCTGAGTATTCGGTTCCAGTACCTGCTTCTAATCCATCCTTGCCATCATCACTGGCGGAGGCTGCGCTTCCTTCGTCTCACCCTGCAACTTCACATCTTTTTTCTTCACAGGTGCAGAGTGCCTCTGCGGCCACACGCCGATGGAAAGGGATTATCAGAGATGCTGTAGTGGAGGGGTCTTCTATTCCTGAAAGCGTACAAGCGTTTCCTGTTTCTATTAACAGTGTGAGTGGTACTAATGAATGGGATCCTTTAGGTTGGAAATTGCTTGAAAAGGCTAGAGCTTCAGTAATGCAAAAATGGTCTTATTAATTATATTTCTTCATCATCACTGTTAATTCCAAAAGATATTGATCAAATAGCAGCAGTTATATTAACTCCATCTCAAAAAATGTTGTTTGAAAGTGCATGGGCTAAATTAGGTAATAATGAGCAAGCTCAGCCACGACCACAAGGTGATCCACTTTATCTCGTTCAAGCGCAAATGTTGTTAGGTACAGGACCCTTTGCAACAGTAGCTCTACAAGTCAGTTTCTCTAATGAAGTGTTGCGACTTTCGCAGTCAATAGCTTGTCAAGCCCTAATGTCTGTGCCTGATACAGAAGGGAAACTGTTTCAACAACTAGTTCACACTCTTGATCAGAGAAACGTTGTCTACTTTATTACTCACATCAGAAGTCATCAATCCAAAGAAAGATTAGGGTATGGAAATGAACTAGCTGATCAATTGGTTGCTCCAGCCTGGTCTGGGCCCTCTCCAAATTTGTTTGCACAAGCTAGAGAATCTCACAGTTTTTTGCATCAGTCAGCAAAAATGTTGCATAAACAATTTAAAATTCCTCTTGCAGATGCGAAGGGCATTGTTGCCTCTTGCCCATCCTGTCAAAAAATAGGGTTTGGCCTGGGAACAGGAGTTAACCCACGGGGCCTATCACCTTTGCAATTATGGCAAATGGATGTTATGTTGAAAAACACTTATATAGTTCTTTTGCTGTACTTGGAGTGCCAAGAAAGATCAAAACAGACAATGGTCCAGCATATATTTCTGGACGCTTCCAACGCTTCTGTATCTTATGGGGCATTAAACACTGCACAGGAATTCCACACTCTCCCACTGGACAAGCAATCATTGAAAGAACTCATCAAACTCTGAAGCAAATGCTTCAAAAACAAAAAGGGGGAATGTCAGGTATGATGCCAGCTGAACGATTAAATAAAGTTTTATATGTTTTTAATTTTTTGAGGCTTACAGGAGAACGTCAGGAACCACCAATGATGATTCACAGTTTAGCAATAAAGGGTGATGCTGAACAATCTATGGGCACACAGCAACCGTTAGTTATGTTTAAAAACTTAAATACTGGGCAGTGGGAAGGACCTGTTAAAGTACAATTAACAGGCAGAGGTTATATGTGTTTGCTTACAGATCACGGCTTACAGTGGATTCCATCTCACTGGGTGAGGCCTTGGAAAGAAGGTCAAGCTCACAATCCTAAGCCTTGCAATGGTTCTGACAGTGATTAATGCTCATACATTCTGAATGTGTTTATTGAAATCCCATCCAAACCAGTAGGGGCCCAAGTCACATAGGAAAGTTAACTATGTTCACAGGATAGTTGAAGAAGTTGTTACAAGTTGGAATTGTTGAAATTGTTGGAATTGTTGTAATTGTTATGTTTGTTATTATTTTGCCATGCTTAGTTTGTTGGAAAAGCCCGCAAGGAATGTGGATTGCTCAAAAACAAAAAGAGGGATATGTTGGGAGATAATGGACATGTGAGCAATCCTACACACGTGCACGCTCGGCAAGGACATAGAACAAAGAACTCAGCAACCAACTCCAGGAGATGGGTTGGGCGGAGACAGACATTTGAGTGATCCAATCGGGAGAAGGCTTGAAGCGCGTGGACAAATCTAACTGTCCAATCATAAGGATTGCACCACGTACCGTTCGTGTGCACAGGAGAAACCTATAAAAGGGCTTGCTTACCTTCAATAAATTGGCATTGCTTGATCATATTGGTCGTGTGCGTGTCCATATCTCCCGCAACATCCCATTCTCTCATTCCTGAAATCCCCTCTTACCAACACTGGCAACTCATAGTACATACTAAAGCCATCTTTACATCCACCATACACACTTATACATTTTCATTAACCATTATCCTCATCCCTGAAAAGATAGATACTATTTCCCCATTCCATAGGTCTCTGCCACTCCCCAAAATGTCCATAAGGACAGACAATGACTTGGGTATCATCTGTCAAAGTGGTCACTCAGGACAGGGTAAACAGCATGTTGGAGGGCTGGGCACCAATATCAGGTTGGTTTGATCATTACTACACTCACCAAGTTCCTTGCAAAGCTCACTCATTTTCTGTTCAAGTAGTTCCTTCAGGCAACATACAACTTACATCATCGACTATTTTCCCCAGGGTTAAATCTTGTTGAGGTACACACCAGATCTCCCCATCCTTCCACATTATCTACCAAGTGTGTCTGGATTCTTGAGACAAGATAATCCCATGAATGAGTTTTCCTTTTATTAGAGGAGGAGCAATGCTTTCCCTAACCCATTCTCTGTGTGTGCTACAGAGATCTTACCTCCTCCCACTGTATGCAGGGGCGTCATTTGGGCAGGACCAAAATGGTTAGCAAATACTATGGTGTTAATCAACTGAGTGATGATAAATTTATATCCAGTGCTTTCATGCCTTAGTGCCCAATACTCTAAGCATAGTCTTTCACAGTCCATTATATCACTCAGTCTTTCCAGAGACTTGTGGGTGGTAGGGCATGTGATACACGCAGTCAAAGCCATGTTTCTTGGCTCAGGAGTCTTTGGGGTTGTTTTGGAAATTAATCCCATTTCTGACTCAGTTATTTCTGGGGTATCGTGTTGCTGTAGAACTTGCCCTTCAAGGCCCAAGATGCTTCTTTCAGGTGGTGGCATGGTCTGCAGGTTATGTTTCTAGCCACTGAGTAGTCACTTCCATCATGGTGAGTACGTATCTCTTGCCTGGGCAGATTCATGGCAGTGATCCAATATAGTCAATTTGCCAAGCCTCACCATATTGAAATCTGAGCCACTGCCCTCTGTTCTAGGGAAACTTTATTTGTGTGGCTTGCTTAATTACAGCACATGTTTCACATTCGTGGATGACCTATATGATGGCCTTAATGCTCAGGTCCAGCCCTCAGTCATGACCCCATCTGTATGTTGCATCTCTCCCTAGATGTCACATTGTTTCATCAAGCTGCAAATAGCTCACCCTTACCCTCTTGGTGCAGGTCCATCTGAGACAGCCTGGTCTACCTGTTGTGTCAGTGTTTTACAGTGGCACATTTTTGGGGCATGGTGAATATCTACGTAACACCTTTACAACAATGTTTCCTACCCAGGCAACCATCTCTTGTCACAATGTGGGAACCCATATGTGTTTACCTCTATGCTGCTGGATGATCTGCTTCCATGCTGTAGCCACACCCACAGGGTGTTTGCCACTACCCATGAGTCAGTATAGAGACAGAGCACTGATCGCTTTTCTCATTCAGCAACCTCCAGGGCCAGCAAGATGGCTTTTACTTCTGCAAACTGACTTGACTCACCTTCTCCTTCAACAGCTTCAGCAACTTGCTGTGTGCAACTACACACAGCAGTTTTCACTTTCAGTGGTTTCCTGTAATATGACAGGATCCATCAGCAAACAGAGCATAATACCTTTCACTTTCTGATAACACATTTTATGGTGTTGCTTCTTGGGTATGAGTCGTCTCCAAAATGCTCCAAAATCTTTGCCTTCTAAGAAGTCCATGATGTCCTCCAGGATTCCTGGGTGGTTGGCATTCCCATTCAAGCCCATTGCATGATCAATGCTACCTACTTACTGCACATAATGTTGGTTGCATGATGTGTAGAGCAGACATTACATTTGAACATCCAGTCCTGCACAGGCAATTGTGGTTCCAAGAGGAGCTGTGTTTCTGTACCAACACCTTCTGAAGTGGCTTGAACTCCTTTATATTCTGCTAGTATCCCTTTTCAGTTAGGGTGTAGTGGGCTTTGATACCTGCAGCTCCAAAACTATAGAGGTCAACCTCAGGTTTCTCCTGGTGTGCCAGAAGATTCACGTAAAGCCATGCTCCCCAGATGCAGTGTAAAGCATATTTTGCACAGCTGGTCTTGTACAGATAGGTCCAAGGGCTTCCATTCAAGCTACCTTCTGTCTGATCTGCTCAAAGGCTTGCTGTTACTCAGGCCCTTACTCAAAGTCCTTCTTCTCTCCAGTCAGTCAATAGAGAGGGCTCACAAGCTGTCATTTGACTCCCAAGAAATGGATTTTTTAGGTAGATCCTTTGACCTTGCTTTTCATTTAATCTGAAATATTAGTTTTCCCTTCTCAAACATTTATTCTGCTTTCTTGTCCCACATAGTTATGTCATTAACATATTGAAGATGTTCAGGGACATCTGACTTGTGGAAACACGACTCCACAACCTCTAAGGTTATAAAGTAGGCATGTTTATTCAGTGCTGAGGCTCATGGGGGATCATTCCACCACAAACGTGCACACCTCTCGTGGCACCTTGTCTTGGCTTTATGCTACAAAGCATTACATATTCATAATACACCTATACATATGCATAACGTATCCCTGATTCTATTATAATGAGCTTGAAAGTCTTTCTCATATGTTCCGCCCCGGTCTCCTCCTAGTTGCGTCTGCGCAGTGTGTCCCAGTGGTCATGGGCTGGGGTCGCAGAGATGAAGTAGCTCCTCTTCCTCACTGTTGAACTTTTTACCTCGGTTTCTTGTGCAGTCTCTGTAGCTTCCTGGACTCAGGCCGGACCATAGGGTTGGTTTTGACCAGTTTTCAGGGCTGTCTTCCATCAGGAAGCGTTCCCTCACGGCTTCTATTAATCAAAGTTTCTATATTGTTCTGCTCTCTGGCCCATCAACTATGATCTATTATCCTGTTTAATCTTAGTTATCTTTTAATTAGTGGGCCTCTAGACCCTAGCCTGATGTCTGTCTTCCATCTTTAACTAAGTTATAAATTTCTTGAGTGCCTAATTCCTATATCCTATTTTAATTTCCTAGCTCCTCATCTCACATCACCCTCTTCAGTTCGTGACAAATGGTAGGATAGTGCTTCCACCATGTGTACCAATGGTCACATTCCAAGAGTATTGGAAACACCTCTGTTGCGGACGAAAGTGTTAACACGGTAATGATTTCACAAGAATTTTAGATTTATTAATAAATAACAGCAATTGATCATTTATAAAATAATATAGAAAATGTTACGAAAATAGCGACATATTGACAGATTCTAGGGTGACAAGATTCACACTAACTTACTTCGTGGTATCTTAATTTACACATATGTACATGCACATACACAAACACAAAATGTACACACACAGAGAAACAAAAGTATTTGGATCCAGTAGAATGAACACAAAACGTACAAACACACACACAGAGACAAAAGTATTTGGATCCAGTAGAATGAAGTATGTACCCACACACCAGTAACTAGAGAAAGAGTGGGTGAAAGAGAAGCTAGTTCAAATAAAAATTTCCCTCTTCTTGAGTTTAGAGTAAATACTCACAATGCCTTGGCATTCCTCAACAGGCAATAATTGAGACTCAAGCTGGTTGTCTTCCCCCAGGGCTTCTGTCAGCAGATGACACCTTAAGGGTTTTGGTGCCTGAGACATGTCCCAGCTCAGGGGAGATGCTGGTCACAGGCCGCTGCGATCCAGGAGAGCCCAAAGGGTCTCCCTCATGGTTACAATTTATAGGGTCCTGTTGGAGAATGGCTAGTAGAACAAGGCCATAGCTCCCTGCAGGAGCTGGTCACAGCCACCTGAGGTAAACAGAGGAAAAAACCCAGGGTACAGTTATGCTAACAAGGAAGGAGATTCAAGGCTCAGTGATGCTAATAAGGGCTGTTATGAGAGCAAAGAGATAAACTGAGGCCCATTATGGCCTTGGGGGTGATTGAAAAAACAGCCCTGGGAGAAAAAACAAGTTCAAAGGAAGAAAGGTGTTTATGCATACCTGAAATACCACAGGGGGTTGGGATATTATAATGTGACCCCTTAGATGTATCCAATGGCTGAGATATTATAATATAACCTTTTAAATGTATCCAATAGATTTGCGAGTAGTGTATTGTAGAGTGCTTATATAAGGTGTGACTTCTTTCAATAAAATCGAAGCTTGCTCCATCATTCACATTGAATCGGCTGTTTGCTTCCTCCGCCCGCCGCAAGTGGCGCACCGAACAGGGTTACCCGAACTCTGCTTTTCCACCGAACGGAACCCGGGAAGCAGCGGAACGGATTTTCGGAGCAGGAAGGCAAGAAGGTCACTGCCTGGTGCAGGAGATGTGTGCCGTCTCCTGAAGTGCCAGGATTTGTAAGTCTGACATTGAAGCAGTGGATCCACAATATTGCTTCAGGAGATATTGCGGACCGAGAGGGCTACTGAGGAATAGGCCGAAGTGGTATATCCAGGAAAGGCCATAATGAAGGCTGAATTTGGGGAAACCTAGGAAAAGCCAGCACTGGTCGTTAGCTACTGATTGGATACTGCTGAAGGTCGTCAAGCTACGATACAGGAAAGGAATCAAAACAAGTCTGCCTGGGCAGGACAATGGAACAAGAGGTAGCCCTCAAACTTCTACAGCGCTTTTTAGAAAAGCGGGGAGTAGGTCCGTTAAAAGACTTAGCCGCACTGATAGCTCTAGGCAAGGCTAAGGGGCACTTTACAGAGCCAGATTTATTGTTTGAGGAGTCAGAATGGCGTGATTTGGGGGATATATTATGGAATATGGTGATAGATGAGGATAAAGCAGCAAAAAAGTTAATGAAATCGTGGCGGGAGGTGGCTAATGCTATTAAACAACATAAGGCAGAACAAAAAATAGCCACGGCCGCTACTGTAAGGTTGGAGGGAACAGATAAAAATGCAGGACGCATTACAGCGGGCGCAGACTATTTTTCACCCCCCCCATCCGGTATTCCCGTGCCAGTAGTGCGGCTGAAACAACTGCTGCAAGCGGCGCCGGGGCTGCTGGAGCCGGAGCCGCTGGAGCCGCTGGGGCCGCAAATTCCGCGGATGGCCCCGCCGGCTCCCTCAGCTCCTACAGCCCCCGTGGCACCGGAGCCGTTGGAAGAGCCGGGGCCGCAGGCGGCCCCCTCGGTTCCCTCGGCACCAATGGCACCGGAACGAAATTGTGAAAACGAAAATGGGGTACTTGTACTGCCGGATGCAGAGCCGATAGCCGAAAGTAAAACTCCTCCCGAGAGTAAGACTCCTCCCTCGACCATGCGAATAAATTGGGATGAAATCGTGCGCCATGCATTATCAGAAAATCAGTTTGATATACTTAGAGATCTTGATCCAACTCAGGCCTTCCCTGTTATGTATGATATGGATGGTGCGGGAGGTATGGCTGGTCATCATGAGCCCCTTGAGTGGAAACTTTAAAGTCAGCTACGTAACACGGTTAATGAGTCGGGGCTTCACGGTGAACCAACTAGACAAATGTTAAATTATATTTGGGGTCGCGGGCTGTTGTGTCCTGAAGATATAAAAGGTATTATGCGGTTGATTTTAACTCAGTCACAATTGCTGTTATGGCAAGCTCACTGGCAGCGTGCCTGTGAAATATTTGCACACCAGCCGTGACCGCCAAATGATCCCTTGGCTCAAGTTACTGTAGAGCAATTGATGGGTACAGGTCCATTTTTTTCAGTTGAATTACAGATGCAAACAGGACCTCGAGTTTTGTTGGAGTCTATGAGACTTGCTAGGGAAGCACTGAATCGTACAAAAGTTAAGCCTCCATCTCCATCATATATGTCAATTAAGTAGGGGCGAAATGAATCTTTTGGTGCCTTTGTAGATTGAATTACAGCAGCTATTAATCAGGCAGATGTCCCAGAATGGATGAAGGGCACACTGTTACGGCAGTGTGCATTGGAAAACTGTAATTCATCTACAAAGGGGATTCTAGTTACTTTACCAGCTGATGTTGGCATAGAAGACATGCTAGAGCGTATGAGCCGAGTCCCTTCTGGGCCCCAGGCATTTTTATTAGATGCCATAAACGACCTGGGAAAGAGCTTAATTGAGTCTAACAAGCAGGCTTTTGCTGCGCTTGCGCCTTTAAGGCAGTCTAAACCCCCGTGCGGTAAACCTGTAGGTTATAGATACAAATGTCACAGATGTGGCCGGCAGGGTCATTTTAGACGTCAGTGTAAGGTACCACACGTCTGGTGTCAGAACTGCCATGCAGACAACCATGATACCACGGTTTGTTTTCGGCTGGGAAACGGGAAGATGAGCGCCCTGAGCTGCAGCGTGCAGACCCCAATGGTGGCTCCTGCAACCTACGTGCAGCCAGCGATCGTCAACAAGCACCAGCTCAGCTGCAACCAGCCACCAGAGGGAGCCTCGGCCTGGACCTGGCAACAGCAGTAGCCGTCACTCTACTTGACAATCGACCACAGAAGGTACCCACAGGAGTTATGGGACCTCTCCTAATAAGTGGGCAGCCGTCTGGAGCCCTCTTATTAGGACGATCATCTACTGGACTTAAAGGACTGTTTGTTTTACCTGGAGTTGTTGATAAAGACTATGTTGGGGAAATCAGCATAATTCTGCAAACATCATTTCCACCTATGCATGTTCCTAAGGGCAGCCGTGTTGCACAATTAGTACCACTGCAGCAGATTATGGATGATCGACCCACATTAATGCAAGACCGTGGGTCCAGGGGTTTTGGATCCACTGGAGGACTGGCTTTGTTGACTGTACCTTTAATTAACAGGCCTGAAGTGACTGTTAATCTTATGCATGAGGGAGAACAAAAGACTTTTTCAGCCCTTCTTGACAAGGTGCTGACATCACTATAATCAGTTCTCATCACTGGCTTTCTCATTGGCCCTCTCACCCTATGTTAGGAGGGGTCGAAGGCGTTGGTGGGACTGCACAAGTTCAGAAGAGCTGCAACCGAGTTAAGGTTGTAATGGATGGACAGTTAGCTAGTCTGTATGCCACCATTATGCCACTGCCTCAAGGGGTACAAGCACTTATTGGACGTGACGTGTTAAATCAATTTGGAGTGGTGTTAACCACAGATAAAACTTTCCAGTGACGGTCACTGCAGGATGGACTTTCCCGATCCCACTGACCTGGTTATCTGATTCTTCTGTGTGGATCGAGCAGTGGCCATTGAAAAATGAAAGTCTGCAACAAGCACATCTGTTGGTGCAGGATCAGCTGGACCAAGGGCATCTGAGACCATCGGTGAGCCCTTGGAACACACCGATCTTTGTTATTAAAAAGAAATCCGGCAAGTATCGCCTGCTGCATGATCTCAGAGCAGTTAACAACCAGATGCAGGTGATGGGAGAATTACAACCAGGTTTTCCTAATCCAGCAGTGATTCCTGTGGAATGGCATTTGCTAATTATAGATTTGAAGGACTGTTTTTTCACAATTAAGTTACATGAAAAAGATACTCAACGATTTGCCTTCACTTTGCCTGCAATTAATAGAGAAGCGCCTGCCATACGCTTTGAATGGACTGTATTGCCACAGGGAATGAAGAATAGCCCTACACTTTGTCAGCTATTTGTGGACTTTGCCCTTCAAGAAGTGCACAATGCCTGGACTGATACAATTATTTATCATTATATGGATGATATTTTATTTGCCCAACAGACACCTTTTTCTGTACAGCAGGAACAGTTTTTGCAACAACAACTTGAACAGCATTCTTGGGTTATTGCAACAGACAAAATTCAGCGTTCTCCAGCGTGGAAATACTTCGGTTGGACAATAAATGAAACACAGATTAGCCCTCAGAAACTGGTCATTCATACGGACATTAAGACGCTTGCGGATGCCCAGAAACTATTAGGTGACTTACAATGGCTTTGGCCTATTGTAGGTATTGATAATGATCAACTTGAATGCCTGCGTCCTTTATTAAAAGGGACCGATCCTGCCCAGCCGGTACAATTGTCTGTGGACCAGCAACGTACCATTCAGGAAATTGCAGAGCATGTCACAACAAGGGCAGTCAATCGGATTGATCCAGATTATCCTATAGACTTTACTATTTTATCAGGTGTACGTCAATTCATAGGTGCATTGACCCAATGCAAAAAGAAAAAGGTGGAGAATCAGATAGCTGTTTTGGAATGGGTATTTACAACAATACAGCCAGTGATGACGCTGCAACGAAAATTTCTAATTTAGCTGAATTAATACAAAAGGGTAGAACAAGATTAGTGCAAATTACAGGGAAGGAGTCAGGAACAATATATGTTCCGATCAAGAAGAAGGATCTGGACTGGTATTTACAGCACTCTCCAGAGTTACAATTGAGCTTGCTGTCTAGCTCAGCAGACGTAAAACTTGAAACTTTGAAAGCCCCAGTATTGAAATGGGTGAGTCTACATGCCTGGATGGAAAAGCCAAAAATAAGTGAGAGACCACTTCAGGATGCTATTACAGTTTACACTGACACTGGAAGACGCTCGCGACGTGCAGCAGCCACATGGAGCGAGGATGGACAATGGAAACATCGATTATTGGAGGCACAGCCTGAAGACTCTCTGCAGACCTTGGAACTATCTGCAGTAGTCTGGGCTTGCAGTCAATGGATTGATAAGAAACTGAATATTGTTACAGACTCTCTGTATGTTGCAGGCATTGTAAGTCGTATAGAGGGAGCAAGGATACGAGACATAAATAATAGAAGGCTCTTTGATTTGTTACAGCAATTACAATCTGCAATTGTGCAGCGAGCAGAACCATACTGTGTAATCCATATCAGGAGTCATAAATGGACTGATGGGCTAGGGGAAGGTAATGACCGGGCTGATCGGCTGGTCTCTGTAGCAGCCCCTGTTAGTGACTTTGTCAAGGCAAGAGAATCGCATGCTATGTTTCACCAGAATGCTCGAGGACTACATCAGCAGTTTAACATCACTATGGAGGAAGCTCATGGCATTGTTCATGCATGTGCTACATGTAGCCATCATGGCCCAGGACTTGGAATTGGTGTAAATCCACGAGGTTTATGTCCTTGTGAATTGTGGCAGATGGATGTGACACACGTTAATGAATTTGGACGATTAAAATATGTGCATGTTACTATAGATACTTACAGTAAATATATATGGGCAACTCCCCAAACAGGAGAGAAAGCACTGCATGTAAATACGTCACCTTACTAGTTGCTTTGCAGTTATGGGAGTTCCCACCACAATTAAAACTGACAATGGGCCTGCATATTGCAGTGAAAGGGTTAGAAAATTTTGTCAGATGTGGGGAATAAAGCATATAACAGGAATACCACACTCGCCAACCGGTCAAGCTATTGTAGAACGAGCAAATCAAACGTTGAAACAGTATTTACAAAAGTTTAAGGATATTACTGATGTAGCAGAAAGGCTGTTGAAAACTGTTTTTGTTTTAAGTGACCTGTGTGTTTTTTTCTGATCAAGAACTCCCTCCTGCAATGATTCATGGAGGGACAGTGAGAAAACAAGAGAGGGAACCTATGTATGTAATGTATAGAGAATTAGAAACAGGAATATGGAAGGGTCCAGCAGAAGTTAAATATGTGGGCAGAGGTTATATGTGTATCATTACTCCTACAGGTATTCAATGGATTTCCAGCCAATGGACGAGACCGGCTCAGAAAGCTACTAATGTTCCTGGCAACGATACCAATAATACAAACTGTCCCGATGATGTTGTCAAAAACGAATGTTTGGATCACTTGGGCGAATAAGACGGGACAAAAAGGCTTCTGTCTATCTCTGGCTTCTCCTGCTGACCCCATTAGGACCTGTCTCTTCGGGGTACCCATTGGCAATCCAAAGGTAATCTGTCAAACATTCAATGTTTCTCCTTGTAAGTTTAACAGCACCTCTCAGGCAGCTGCTGCAATTATTAATAATCTGACCACTTCCTTGCCATGGGACCCTCAGGAGCTGGACCTACTGGGATCTGTTGCGATTGGAAACAGCTCAGAAAATTGGACTCAGACATGTTTTATGTTGGGTAATTTTAAACAGGGCATTCATAATTACAAGCAGTATAATTTGTCAGGCTGGATCAATGTAACTTCTCATACCAAGGGATTTGATTACCAGAGTAGGGGAGATTATTGTGGAACTAATAGTACTTCGGGGAGTGGTTTAGGAGCATTCGAATCAGAAGTTAATGGAAAATTATCAATATGGAACAATGGAACTCCTAAAGCTTTTCCTGATGGAGTGTTTTTGATTTGCGGAGACCGAGCATGGGGAGGTATACCACAACGGGCATTTGGTGGTCCTTGTTACATAGGTCACCTGACTCTCATGGCCCCAGCATTACATCAGTGGGCAAAGCATGTAAATTTGCGTAATAAACGCGATCTCTCAGCCCTTACTGGGAATTGTGATGATTCAGTTGAAATATGGGGAGTGACCGCCAGAGTTTTTGCCTCCATGGTCCCTGCAATAGGTACTGCTCATGCACTGGCTAGTATTAAGAAGATGGCTTGCTGGGCAGTGAAACAGTCCCACGTTACCACGAGAGTTATTCGAGAGATGGCTAGCGATGTGGACGGTCTGAGGCATGCTGTGTTACAAAATCGAACTGCCATAGATTTTCTTTTGCTTGCCCAAGGACATGGATGTCGGGATTTTGAGGGAATGTGCTGCTTTAACTTATCTGATCATAGCCAGTCAATTCAAAGTCAATTGCAATGGATGAAGCAGCACTTACAAAAGGTACAGGTAGTTAAAAATCCCTGGGACCAATGGTTACACTCTGTGTTTGGACCGTCCTCCTGGCTACAAAATATCTTGCAAGAGGGTTTGCGGTGGTTGGGAATAGTGATATTAGTCATTATAATCATTAGAATAGCTTGTAGTTGCATGATGAAAAATATTAGTAAGGTTATGCTTGTGCAAGCTGCACAAAAAGAAAAAGGGGGAATTGTTGGAGAATGGCTAGTAGAACAAGGCCATAGCTCCCTGCAGGAGCTAGTCACAGCCAGCTGAGGTAAACAGAGGAAAAAACCCAGGGTACAGTTATGCTAACAAGGAAGGAGATTCAAGGCTCAGTGATGCTAATAAGGGCTGTTATGAGAGCAAAGAGATAAACTGAGGCCCATTATGGCCTTGGGGGTGATTGAAAAAACAGCCCTGGGAGAAAAAACAAGTTCAAAGGAAGAAAGGTGTTTATGCATACCTGAAATACCACAGGGGGTTGGGATATTATAATGTGACCCCTTAGATGTATCCAATGGCTGAGATATTATAATATAACCTTTTAAATGTACCCAATAGATTTGCAAGTAGTGTATTGTAGAGTGCTTATATAAGGTGTGACTTCTTTCAATAAAATCGAAGCTTGCTCTATCATTCACATTGAATCGGCTGCTTGCTTCCTCCGCCCGCCACAGGGTCCAAGTTAATTTATTTTTGTCAGATACTTTTTGCTGATGCCAAGCTCAAACAACGATGTATTCTGGTGCCTTCCAGCAGTTGCACAAGAACTCGGTGAATGCGCAACTCTGTTATTGTTCCCATTTGACCACACCCCAGGCACAGGTGTGCCAGGCCATCAGGAGATGATGGGCCGTTATAACCGATTCCGAGCAATCGGGAGGGGTAGGAGCTCGGCACATTAAGGGGGTGCCTTAACGTTATCAGCCCTTATCTCCACAGATTGGTGTATAGCTCAGGGGATGTGGGTGGAATCACACCTAGCAACAAGCAGCCTAACTAGGAGGGGCAGGGAGGGGCTAGAATTGCACCACCACACCCTCCATGTGAAAGAAAACTGTGGCCTGCATTTTGTTGCAAAGGAATTGAGAAAAATACTTTAATGATATCAATTGCAGCAAACCACTTGTCTGCCTTGGAGTCCAGTTTATACTGGAGTTCTACTATGTCTGGTAGAGCAGTTCTCAGTGGTGGCATGACTTCATTCAGAACACGGTGCCCCACTGTCAACCTCCACCCTATATCAGACTTTTGTACTAGACATATAGGGTTATTAAAGGGTGAGAGAGTGTTCCTGATCATTCCTTGGCTCTTCAGTTGATGAAACAGCTCAGGGAGGGCAGCAGGAAGTATCAATTGGTGCAGTATTGCTGCCAATGTACCATCATGGTACCTGCTGTTCTTTGACCCATAGCAACCCCACAACATTCAGTGCCACTTGCTCCAGGAGTTTTTGACTGAGACAAATACATTTTTGTTGTGTGAAATTTGTTCAAGTGTTAAAAATTGTTTTACATCTTATTCAAACTGTCTACAGAAAAATATTACTTTCTGCCAAGAGACACTTGACATTCAGTTTGTTTCTTCCAAAATAACAGTTTCATCATGTTAACTAGATAGCTTAGATTCCATCTGTACCTGCACTGTTTTCTGGCTAGAAAAAAAGTAATATATTGAAGTGTAATATTTACAAATTTAAATTTCTGTTTTATGAAACACTTGATAAAACTGACTATCAGCAGTTATTAGTATCAGTTATGAAGGCACTGACAATTATATCTATTTTGGACAAGTGTCTTTGTACTGTTTTCAGCATTTCACATAGATATGCATGTATCAGAAAGTAGAAAAAGAAGTGCATTAGATTTCTGAGAAGTGAATCAATTAACTCATTATGGTACTTCAGGGCAACCTTTAATAAAATGTACCTTTCTGATTTCATAATTATGAAAGCTTACAGAAAACAGTTGTACATTTCTACAATATTACCAAGTTCTTTGATACGATACACCCAGGCCCAACTCCTGGAAAAGTCCAGATAGAGTCTCCCTTTCATACCAGAAACCTTTTGAGAAATACACAAAAGAACAGCTATTAATTTATTCTGCACAAAATATCATCAAGTTTCACAGAAGACCTTTGTATCAGAATATTTACTTAAACTGCAATACAGGACTAGATTCTACCCTGTGTCTGTAGTGTTTATTTGTCCTACATTTCCTTTACTCAAGAAAAAGAAGACGTGTTTTGGGGCTTTTATTTTGGTTTTGTTTCCTTAGAGGAGATAAATTTCATTTTAAATTAAACACAACTTAGTTGTCGCCATTCTTTACTAACAAGTACAACCATACTAAATCAGGCAGGAGGTTCCTCCAGTTCAGTAGCCAAAGTATAACAAATTGGGAGTGGAGGGCAAGCTATAGAGAAAAATGTGGAAAAATCTTCCATGCTAATCTCCAGTAAATCGAGTTTAATTTAAAACTTGTAATGTGGTGGTTAATAATTTCCACATTCTTGCGATAGCAACTTAAATTCTGCAATAATGAACTGCCTGACAAAGTTTTTATATCCATCACATTCGAATTTATCACCCTCTATTTAAATTGAACACTCTTTTGTGTTTATATTTTAAGAAACACAGGTTATCTAAGTTCATATTTCCTGCAGTTCATTATTTTATGCAGTTAGCATTCTTTTTTTTCATTCTTCACATTTCTAGGTTAAATCCTTTGTCTTCTTCCTGTGAGATATTTTCGGTACCATTAGCCACTTTTGTTACAATTCCCTGAATTCTATGTAATGATAAAGTATTGTAGTCTGGTACAGCATATATTATTTCCTATGAGACTATATTGCTGAGTACCTGACTTTCTAATATTGTTCACACTGTTCTCCTTCTTGGTTCTATGCAGACTGATACTGTGTTTTCTTTTCAGCAGCGGAAGAGACATTATCTGAGCTCTCCTTAGTAGCATCTAGATCAGTACCTTGTATTAGTATAGACCTTGTAGACCTATGCCAAAGGTAGTGATAGTTTATATTTTCCTTACAACAGATAATATTTTGCATGCCATCTGATTCCTCTATTTCCATTCCCCTGCTCGATGAAAGTTTTCATAGTTTTCACTTTTTTACCAAATCTGGTAATTAATGGTTTTACAAGTGAAAATGTATAATATATGTGAATTTATACATATATAAATTTTAAACATAAATAAACGTGCTGAACACTATATAGTCTAAGGATATTTTCATATTAAAGAAAAGAGGAATATTAAATATTTTGAAACTGTTTTCATCATAGAAAAATGGCTCACATTCTGGATAAGAGATAAAAGAAAGCCAAAGTTGTAAAAGAAGACATAAAATACTTGCCTGACTCACAGACAGCTAGTATGACAATAACATAACTACCCCTTTCTAAGGGTAAATGTAATTGTCATAAACCAGATTTTGTAGCCATGAAAAAGAGAAGGCAGGTAAATCAGAATATGAAATAGGAATCATGAAATTCCAGAAGGAATACATGTGTTCAAAAAAGTAGTAGGAAATGTCTGCCTTTAAAAGAAAACTTATTTTTCCAAAGTTCCAGTACGTATAAACTGACAAAGGATTTTTTGCTCCATCAGTAGTCCCACAGGTTTCAGGAAAGCATCTGATCACACAGAATTGAAAGCTCTTCTTCAGCTTAACAATTTTAAAGTGATTGTCTTTTTTTTTTTTTTTTTTCTTGTAAAAAACACATGCATACATTTATACCTAAAGATTGCAGGAAGTAGACTAAGATTGAAATTTATAAGTGACAATAATGTCTATCTGCATAATAACAATTATTAATATAGTAATCATAAGTCCTAAACATTTTTGTATTTTCTGGAACATGCTTTCTAAAATTTAGGGACTTGTAATAATTGTGAGAACTAACATCATGTTGTATTCATCCTCACATTCAACAACCTCTGTAAAATGTCACTTGAGTACTAGTATGTAAAAACTCCCAAATCTCAATCATTTCATTTATTATACTCTCAGTAATTAAATATGCTTTAATCAAGATGGTATATATACTTTCCAAAGTCAGACAGAGATTATTTCAATATTTTTTCTCCATTCATCTAAAGGAATTTTACAAGTTATCTATCTAGTATTAATTTTGCTATTAAAATAAAATCAAATCATTTATTTTATTAAAACCCAAAATCTGGATTCCAAGAAAAAATATAAACTCATTTTTAAAACTGAATTTAAATTTACATTTAAAGAATTTTTATTTTTTTTTTAAATATTGAGATATACTTCTACCACTGATTTCCTAAATAACCTTGGCAAAATTGGACAACAAACTACCTGATAAAGCAAAATACAGACAGCTGGAACTAAAATAAGAAAGTCAGAAGCTGTAAAAGTCTGTCTCTTGCATTTGCTTTATTAGTCATTCAAATATTGATGTACAGCATCTTGAAAATTTATTGTAAAGGGAAATTGATATCTGTAAACTATGTTGACATGTTAGAAAGAGTCTGTATCACAGGGAATTATTGATAGTACATGAAATAACAATTCTCTCTGGAACTTATACAAGGACAAATGTTTCTGAATATCATATTATTGTCTAAATTTATTTGAGGAACTAGCAACACCTTTCTAGCATGAGAGATATGATAGAATTCAGGAAAAACAAAACAGAAGGAACTGAACATAAACTGTTGAACATATATCAAAATATTCAAATTTATTTTCTACCATAGTGCACTTCAGTATTTGGGTGGACAAGAGCAGAGTATAGCGACTATATTTCATTACATCTAACATTATTGTTCTCTCTCTCTCTCTCTAAGGAAAGTAAAACCTTAAATTAGCAAGTAGCAGCAAGATGGTAGATATTAAGTCATATTTTTGAAAACTTATAAATTGAATAGGCAAAGATATCCCAGTTAAGTAAAAGGTTGATAATGAAGTACTTGGCAGCTTTTAGAAAGCACGATAGATGATACCCACAAGGCAAAAATAAATAGCTAATAAGTTAGTCCTTTTCCTCAGGGTTAACAGAACATTTCAGAGTTTATGCTTTGTCACAAAGAAATGAGAACAACAAGAGCAGAATTTTCATTTCCTCCTCATCTCAAGAAATGAAAAAGGTCTAAAACTGATATTGTGTTCATGCTAAGTTAAGTATTTTAGAGACTCTCAACTGATACCTGGAACACATGCTTTTGAATCAAAAATATAGCTGAGTTGACCAAAACCTAAACCTTTAAGAAAAGCTTTTACTATAATTGGGGGAAAAAAAAAAAAAAAAAAAAAAAAAAAAAAGCAAGCGGCTATCAGCTGCTTCATCTTGCTTCTGCTTTCTTAAAAAAAATAAAAGGTAAGAACAAATTGTGTCAGACTTTCTCTTCATAACTCACTTTAGTGAATTAGCCATTTTGTGTTACATTGTGGAACAGGGATTGTGAAGTTGGGCATCTTCTGCTGACTTTAGTGCCTCGCATTGACATGCAAGGTAACAAGTGCTGGGACTGGCATGTTGTCCTACATTTCTTAGGATTTATCAGAGAAATTGAGAGTCATAAGATGCAGCAAAGACTGGCATGGTCATCCTGAATGGTTTTTAGAGAGGTGGTCAGCACTGAGACCAGCTTGATCATTTAGACCAGCATGCAGTAGCTGGTCGTAGTAGCTGGTCAAAGTAGCTGGACAAAGTAGATGCATTTAAGTGCATCATGGGAGACTGATTAAAGAGCTCTGAAGTATTGCAGAGATTAAAACCTTCCTTCAGTGATCGAAAGCTTTCTAGCTAATGCCTCCAGCACAAGAATAATTATATTATGAGGAATAAGCATGAATGAACAAGAAGAAATTCTTTAGGCCATACTAGAACTGCAGAACTCAAGTCTTCCATGGAAGCAGACAGCACAGTAACTAGCCCTACTGAGAGCAGTGGTAAACAAAAAAGTGAAATTAACCTTCTGAACTGACCTCCTCAATCTAGGAGGGGCATGGCACTAGTAACCATGAATGTAGCAAAAATCACCACCTGTGGCAGGAACCAGTTGCTCTCCTAAGGAATTAAAAGGCTGGTGCTAGAGAGGCTGAAAAGCACTATTTTAGGAACATTTTTTTTTCTTGAAATATTTATGTATTTCAAACTAAGTAAGCCAAATCTTAATTTGACTTCTTTGTATTATCCATGGATAGGAGAGGAAGCATTGGATAAAGAGAAGCAACACAGACCAGGAATCATTGGGGCTGACTGGAGGAAGGAAGTGTGTTATGAAATTTATGAAGATATACAGATAGGGAAAACCTACTGTAACAGGTGTGACATGTACATGTTAAATAATGGTTTAGTCCAGAGTATTTTGTATTTGTTTAGATATAAAAGTTAGACTGTTATATATTTATTTTCTACTCTTTTTTATTTCTTCTTGGGGAAATAGTAAATGTAACTTACTATTATTTTTTGAAAACAATGAAACGGTTTAGAATAGAAAACAAAGTATTTTTGTTTAACACTAATACATGGGTGACACATATTTATGAACAATAGGTACTGTTAACCATCCATAATAATTGTTAACACTATTGCATGATATGGAACAAAGAGAAGAATCACTATTTTTCAGTTTCCTTCTGGAAGCGTAGCATTTTTTTACACCTGCAAAGGACTTTTGAAGCTATATATCATGTAATTTAGTTGAAAATCAAAGGGCATGATTTATTTTTATTTCTTAAGCAAGACGTTTCCAGCTCATTAACAATATAGCTCTGAATTAGGTTTTTTTGTTTGCTGAAAAAGATGTAAAGGTTATATCTAACAAATTCCTGTTTGTAATGAGGACAGCAATTAAGGGTTGCACAGGGATAGATGTAAAAAAGAAAAATAATTAGAGCTAGCTATATTGAAACCTAACTGCATGAGCCCTGTTTACTTCAAAGAAGTTGTGTGTCACTACAGTAAGAGGGGGAAAAGGAGATGGCAGACTATCAAGGCGAGTTTCTGTTGTGTGACATTTCAA
Organism: Athene noctua; assembly: GCF_965140245.1. NCBI lineage: Eukaryota > Metazoa > Chordata > Aves > Strigiformes > Strigidae > Athene > Athene noctua. Next base: position 39,544,740 of record NC_134039.1, on the reverse strand, counting down.
TTTAGAAAAGTGCTTCTGTTATTTAAGCAAATTTGACAATGGGCAAATCAGACTACAAAGCTATTCCTCCGTAAGAGATACATGTTCCATTATAGGACCATAGCCACTCTCACATTATTAAAAGTTTTCTTGATTCCTAAGTTCAAAGACTGCTATAATATATATTTTGGAAAGCACCTTGAATTGTGTTTCTTTTGAAGGTATTTTGAAACAGAAATGTTGTGCTTTAATTTTTTTTTTTAAAGTTTTCTAGTACTGAAGTTTCTAAGTCTATTAGACTTTGAGAGACTCTTATGTCTAGAAAAGTATTGGATGGGAATCCTACCTTAGTGAGATTACAGAGACAAGATAGTAAATCTGTAATTAACACTAGTGTCAGAAAAAGAAAAAAGACCAAGACTATGGAATGTAACACTTTCTGTCTTGCAGCTTTGACTAATCACTTTGAAAAGCAGTGACCACTTGCTACCACCTACAACTCCTTCAGAAGCAGAAAGAAGTCACAATCCGGAGTGTCCTTTCCCATCTCTGAAGGCCATGAAATGCGCAGAGCTGAACAGGGTGACCATGCACAGAAAGAAGGCTTATTTCTTGTAAAAAGGATTTGAAGTAGACAGGAAACACTGCCACAGAGACTGAGCTTTTTGGGGTAAGGATTAAGATGAAAGTTGTGTAAGAGCAGCAACGGAGGGCTAGGATATCCAACTAAAGAGAGGGGAGAACAGACTAACAGGAAAGAACCTACAGGTCCAGGAAGCCTCACAAGTCCTTACTTCTCTTCTTTATAAAACCCCATTGGTCTCTCCTATGATGAACTTCTCTGTCTAATGTTGCTGAAAATCTCTTTGAGCCTTTCCTCTACTAAACCTGGCTCAGACAAGACTTTACCTGTTTTTAACCAAAAATAATTTCATATCTAACCAAATTTAAATTCCCCAGTAAAATAGACTTTGTTTCCATTATCATATGCCCTAATAGGTGCTATGACACTCCTCAGAACTAGGTGCAGATGACCAGAGTTTCATTCTGAGCTATGACAGCGGACAAGTACATGCTTTTTAATGCCCTATTATCTATTTATAATGCATGCACTTTTGGGAAGAGACTTTTTCTGTTGCAGAGGTCAAAAGGAAAAGCAGAACTGAGAAAAAAAAATATTTAGACAGTTGGGGTTTTTTTAATATTATGTGTTGTAAGCTTTTGTTGGTGTATCTCTACACTATTAAATTCCATCTCAAGACCTTCACAGAAACCGTAAAAAAGTAAAGAAAAAGTAACTTCATTACAGTGAATTTGACTAGATTAAGGGAACAGAAGGTACAAAGCCAAAACCCTTGTGCCTGAAAACATGTTTCTAGAAAAAAAATACAAAAATTCTACAGAAAGAAGAAGGGCCACATAAATTAAACTGGTAGTTTGGCTTTAGAATACTTTCCTGGAAAACAGGACAATTTATAGCAATTTTGTTAAAATATTTCCTTAGTCTGCTGTAATTTTGATTTTATTGAACCTCGAAAATCTTGTATACAGAAATAGGATAAAAAAGACTGGTTTTATTATCAGAAAATTTTTCATTTTTACTCCTTTTCATAGTCTTTTCTGCTGTCTACATAGTTTTTTTAGATCCAGTTCAATTTAATTCAATCATAACATTCCCATGACATTACAGTCTTTGAAATTATTACAAAATAATGCATCAGAGCTTTTGAAGTGACAATTTTATGCACGTATTTCTTTAAATATCAAAGATACTTTACAAAACATGATTCTCTTACCTGTTTAGTCATCTAATTATATTATATGATTTACTTATCAAGCTGCATATTTTACTAATCAACAAGTACACTTTCATGAGTTGCTTATTTTAATATTTAAGAACTTACATATTTTACTGAGTTACACAATTCATAGATTGAACTGAATATTTTATTGATCCAGCTGCATAATGTGAAAATCCAGGTAGAAACAAAGCTGATTGGCTTTTAACAATAGTCTGAGGACTTTTTTTGTATTTAAATATTATTTATATACAAAATACTCTGGTTTTGGTCAGTTTGTCTCCTTGACTGCTGCAGAAATTATCCCTGCGCATTCTAATGCCATTCAAATATTAATGTTGTATCTCCACGTCAAGGTGAAATAGCCAATACTGTGCTGTCAAGCCACCGGTGACCATGATAACTAGTATAAAGGCAGCTCAGGAAAACTGTTTCTACTTTTTTATAATGTCAGCCTAGTCATCTGAGGTTTAATGACCTAATAACAGACCAGGTATACCCTAACTGAAGAGATGAAGAACTGAGTAAGCACCTGATACCTGTAATGGAAGAATGAAAGCAGAAAGGGACTGAGGCAGCTGCACAAGTTCCCTTAAATGGGAGCTAGGGAGGAGTCTAAGTAGACCTCAATCTTTTACTTTTCTTAGGACATTTATGTACAGGAAACACTTAGAGGATACTAAAATTAGATGGACGGACAGAAACGTCAATTACGTATTCCCCATCAAACACATTAGCTGGAAGGAACTGAAAAGTTTTTAAAAGGCCAACATCATGAAACTATCTGCTGGCTTCTGTGAGAGAAAAGTACTCTGAGCGTCATCACAAAAGCTTTACTGGTATACCCTATCCTACAAAATCTGGAAGCAGAAAAGAAAGTACAGGCCAAATAGAAAGCTGGGGAGAGAGAAGGAACCTCTGTCCCACAAAGGATCAAGAAGAGGACTTATTGCTGCGAACTGCAATAAGGGACTCCAGTACAAAAGGCCAAGGTAACTGTTTGATATAGATACTCACAGCTTGTAGGAAGAATAAAATACAAGTACTAGGTGTACGCTTCTGCAAGATACTAGGTGATAAATCTCTGAAGGCTATGAGTACAGACAAACAGGACTGTTGTGTGTTGGGAAGTTCAGAATAATTTTTCTGGGTAAATACATGGGAGTTTTAATTCTAAATGCTTGTTGTCATGTGCAGAAAGGAAAGAAGGGTTAATGAAAACATTGCAATTGCATTATTGCTATACAACATTAATGGTGGGTTATACAGAATTACATTTTCTAATACTGCATTTTAGTTCATAGTCTTTGAATTACATTGGCATCCTTATTTCCTACAAAATATTCCATGTTGTTGAATTATCATGTTTTGGGAAATATATGGAAAAGGTTGCACTTTATTTCTACTACTGCTGAACTGCTACAGTATATTTATTATTTCTGAATAGTAAACAGCTATCATACCACACACATGTATTTACATCTACCTTAAAATAATTGCACGGGAACTTTTTTTCATTCAACTTCTCCCTCATTTCTTGACTCTATTTCTCTGTTTTCATATCAACTTGGTCACATTACCAGTGTTCATTATGAAAGAAATATTTCTGTTAGTTTTGTTATTAAAAAAAAAAAAAAAAAGCAAGCAGTAAGCTAAAGTGTAATCTGTTCCTATAATATTCAAATAAATGTTGAGCAAGTTACTTAAAACTCTGCATGAATAAAGTATTGGAATCAGGCCCTAAGGGAAAACTAAGGTTTAATGGTTGTATCATAACATTGATACATTTCCTAACACACAGCATTCAAGAGAATAGATTCCATGCTGAGTGTTTCTGAAGTGCTATTTTAGTTGGAGCAAAGCAAAAATTGGCATCTTTTTATGACCCCTATGATTTCTTACGGGAACACTTCGTACCTTGAGCTAAGCATTAATCTGTCAATCTGATAATCATCAAAAGTGCAAGAGAAAAGTAAAGTGATTGAGGACTTTAAAAAATCTCTCCTTAGTTTCTTTCCATACGAATTAGAATCAAATAATATTTTGAAATTTTAATAAATAGCTTAAAATTAATTAATTTTCAATTTGTACTTTAAGGTCAAGCGTAACCATAGCACTAGGCATAATGGAAATTGAGAAAATAAATTTATTTGAAATTCTGTTATTGGGTTTTTTATAAAAAGAAAGATTCTTTGTTTCAAAAGAACTAAGAGCTATGTCATACTTCTCAAACTTAGGTTAATGAGGTGATATTGACTATTAAGCAACTGACCATGTGTCCCTCAAAAAATACAGGAAATATGTTCCTGTTTAGCATAGGGCTTTCATTACTGTAGACTTCTGTGTATTTATGCAGCTCACACATGTAAATATATCTCTACCTGTATAAATTAATCTTTAAAACATTTTATATGAAAACACCACAGTGTCTCCCTTTTTGTTGCCCTACTGTAAGAATAAACCAGGCCAAGATATTTTATATAAAGAGTGATTTCATTAAGAAAATTTGTTTATATAAAAGCTTACTAAAAATAATTTTACTAAAAAAAATTAAGATATTTGTTTTGTATCAAAATCACAAATCCTGAACATAGTCAGGAATCCCCATTTACTTAAAAATTGAAAAGAATTTTTTTTTTTTAATGTGATACAGCTGTGTTAACTTGAAGTTACAAATGTCAAGGGCTCTTATTCTAATGTTTTTTTCACATATTTTCTTCCTTAGATCCTCGTTTTAAAAGTTACATTTTCATTCAAACATTAATGATTTTACTAGAATCAACACAGGTATAAATGAAAACACAAAGTGCTATATGAGAAGCTCAATTAGGATACAATTTTAAATTACCTCTGTATAAACAAGATATATTTCCTATTTACTTTTCATTTATGTGCAAAGAAAGAAAGTGAAGGACTGTTATTAAAGACTGTTCCAAAATACAATATTATCTCTGCCTCAGCAGGAATTGCAAAAATATAAGAAAAACTCACATGTTTTGTCATTAAAAAAAAAGCTACTAATTGAAAAGTGTCCCACTGTTTCATATATTTTGACTGCGTGTAATATACTAATCCACTTTTGTTTATAGATAAAAATAATCAGCAATTATATAAAACCTTCCAAGCCACACTGTTAGAATGATATGCAATCTGCTCGTAAAAATAATCTTTTCTTTTCCATGTTTCCATCTAAGCCAGTCAGTTCCTGAATTATTTTTAAAGATCAAGGAGAACACATTTAGGTATCTATCACCTCAAAAAGCGAAAAGGATTTTGTCTCATGTTACAGATGAGGTACCAGTGAAGGCCTTTTGCAGTTATTACACAGCACCATAAACTATCCCTTTAATCTTCTCTAAAACTGAGTCTATGATAAGAAGTCCAAAAAATGTTGTTAACTTCAGAACTCTTACAATTCATTTGGACCACTAAAGGACCCTTTTGACCATTTGGGGCCATTACAAATTAAAAAAGCACACTATAAAGAGAAAGTCCAGGAGAAACAAGCCTAAGTGGGAACAGTTACTCTCAACTCATGGAAGGCGAACCAGCTTTCAGGCTTAGCGTGGAATATTTTTGTTTTGCTCTAGATTTAACTCTCCTTCCTCTCTTTCTGCAACATTTTGCTTTTGAGAGGTTATCAATAATGTCTTCACACACCTTAAGTAAATTTTACAATATTAACAAGAAGACTGAAGTATGGAGGAGGGCTAGCAGTAAGATCTCTTAGACAATCACAGAGCCACACAATCTGCCTTACCTTGTGATATGTTACATGAGTCTTCAGTGACAGCTTTATTTTGTGAGAAACGACAAATGAATTCCTCGCGCTGACCTGAGCACTCAGAGGGCTGGTCTGTAGTATTCCTCAAATGAAGCCTCCATTGGAAATAAAATGAGCATTCAATTGTTGGAGTAGAGTAGACGTTAGCATCTATAAATTCCAGCTTACTTATGCATCAAAAAAATTCACATTCTGGAAAGTGAGTGATGCATAACAGGGCAATGTTATATGTCTAATACTGGGGGAAAGGCAGAGAGAGGTTGATATGTATTATCAGTACAATTGGTTTATTTCACTGTTTCAAGTTAGTTCTTTAATAAATGTAAAGTGAATGTTGTAAATTGTCTGATGTAAGATTTATCAAGGATGAAAGAAAATGAAATGCAATCTTCCTTTCTTTTCTTGTGGTTCAGAGCATGGATTTTAATCAAAAACCGGTTATAAAGCTATCTGTCAATGGATTATAACACTGAACTATAAACAGTTCTATAGTTTCTCCTAGAGTAAAATTCTACTTTATGTCTCAGCTAATCTAACAGTTAAACATTTGCTGCTGCTTGTTCTTCCTCTTTCCTACATGTTTTTTCTATCTCATACTCCCAAACCTTTCTTTGAAATGACTCTGGCATTCATCAGGACTTTTATTTATTTGATCCAACCTACAAGGCTAGAAAAAAAATGGCCTTTTTCAGGTTACTTTTTGATCAATTTAGGAAACTCATTCAGTGCAGTCACAACCTTCCCAGAACAAGGAAAGAGGTCATGAGCAGAAGAAAAGACAAAGCAGGAAGTAAAACTTTCATATCCATGATCTGTCAGATTGAAGAATGGGATATAATTTTATCCTGAACCTCTTCCTCATATTTATTTCACTCTCTGTAAAACAATTGGATCTCCATCTAGCCAAAGAAAGAATTACTATCTCTGATGCTTATACTACTTGCTTAATAATTGATCTTTATGGAATACATTTTTCCATTTACATTAATAGATAATTTTATTTTCATATGATTTTTAATATTTACCATTCCTTGATCCTATTCATTCTCAAACTAGTATGTCCTCTGACTAATGGAAATGCCTTCCTGAGTTTGTGTCCAATACCCTCCTACATAGTTCCTTAACCTCAGTATACACCTCCCTTTTCCTGTTCCTCATGTCCTACCTCCTTTCTGATATCCCATGCAAATTTACATACCTTCACACTCATTCTCCTCTTCCCAAACACAATCAGTGCTCACATACCTGCCCTTTTGATAGACATCTGTTCCTCTAATGTCTAATTGTCTAATCCCTAGATCCTCCACCACTGATGGGCCAGTGTCTCACAGTAACCACATCACTGCTACCAAGCACAGACCTGCTAAGCACAATGCTCACAGATAAGCACAATCTGCTTTTTCATAGCTTTTTTTCACAACAGTATGCTTGACTCCTGTTCTTGACTAAGTTACTGCGGGAGAGCTGAGCCCGCACACGAGCAACGTGATCAAGCAATGCCCGTTTATTACAACTAAGAAAGCCCTTTTATAATGTTCTCCCGCACACGTGAGTAACATGCAGTACAAGTCCTCAAGATTGGACAGTTAACTTAGGCCACACTTTAAACCTTCTAATGATTGGATAAAAGGTGCCACATGAGCCTTGCCAGGCTTCCTGCCTTGTGGAACTTCCTCTTCCGTCCCAACCCCTTCCAGGGGTTGTTTGTCTCCTCGAGTTTCTCCCCCCTCATTCAGGGTCACATCCTTATCACATTCTTGCTCAGCTGAGGCTCTTATCAGTCTTGTTCTCACACAGGTTTGCTCACATGTCCATTCTCTCACAGAAAGTCCTCTAGAATCCCAACAAGTTATAACAGGGTCAAAGAGGAAAAAAAAGCATAGTTTTCCAGACAACTGCAGCCACACTGATGGACAATTATAACATCCTGTTGTTTCAAGCTTTGTCTCAACATCTAGAGCAAGCTAAGAACAAGGACTTTCAACAAAATCTCTACAGCGAGTCATCCCTGAGTGTAGACTGCTCCTAGGTTAGCAACAATAACTACTAAAATCACATGCTGCTTGGAAAACGCAGAGGCATACCATGTCTGCCAAAAGATAACTTACAGTGACTCATGATCTGTAAGACACGGAAGATCTAAGATAATGAGGTGTTTTTCAAATGGTAATGCAACAGTTTTACCATAACTGCTCAAGATGACTCAACTAGAGGAAATAGTAGCTATAAATAACAATGAATACTGTTTGGTTAAAAAAAAAAAAAAAAAAAAAAAAAAGAAATCAACATGAAGCATTGAAAAGGATATGTGTAAATAAACCTAAGGACTTCATACTTTGGGGTTTGAGTTTTTGTTTGGTTTCCTTTTTTTTTTTCCTATGTTTCCTAATGTAGCCTTTATTTGTTTGCATATTTCACCACTTCCCAGACTCTTTCCTTAACTAAGTATTAAGACATAAGCATCCTCATAATCAAAAGTATTTAGGGAGTTAAATCGATTTTTACACACACCAAAAAGTAGTTTTAGTGTCTGTGTAAACAATTTATGAAAGACAGCTTATTTGAGAAACAGGATTCATGAAGATCTAGGAGAATAAATGAAAAGTAATAAAAAAAAAAATAATCCTGAACAGGATATACTGTCATCTTTTCCATCTCAGTGTTACTTGTGCATATCCAAAACTCAATAAAGTGAGCATATTTCCTCAAGTCTTAAAGGGCCCCTGACAATGAAAAAAACCTTCTTTCATGAAACATATGGGCTCAGCTTTTCACATTTAAATATGTATTAATTTTCTACACCCTGGATTTCTAAAGTAAATATTTGACATTTTTGAGGAAAAGAAAAATGTCTAGACAGTCCAATATGCAACACCCTGATTATGCAGTAACTTGAGCAGCTTAGGCTGCCCATGTGTTACCAAATTCAATGCTCCATCAGGAATCCATAGAGTTTACCTTTCAACAGAGCCTGCAAAAATTCTTTATCAAAATAGTGAAATAGTAAATGGCATGGGAAGACAAGAAAACCTTTCCCCTAGAAGTTCTGTCACCTGCAGTGAGAGGGATAAAACATGAGCCCATCATTATTATTATTGCCTTTTTACTCAAAAAGAAAACATTTATCACTCTGATTTAGTAATATTAGTTTAAAAGAGGAAGGTATAGTTCTGTATGGTTCTGTGTGTATTTGGACTGATGTTGCCTGACAGCACTATGAGAGGCTGCTAATACTTTTATCTTCAAAGGAATATATAAAGTGAGTCATGGCCTCTGTTTCATATATTAAAGGGAAAGGGAACACTGATGGTAAGAATAAATCTATATGCAAAGCAAAAGCAAGGGAAGATGATAGAGTGAAGGTACAACAATTCTAACATAGGTAATGTAGATAACTTACAATGTATGACTTTTGGGCATTGCTGTATGCCCATCTCTGCAAACCACCATTCTTTCCCAGTATTCATGGCCATAGTGTTTGATGTATCATGACATTATTTGTCAAGGATGTGTGTGAGGATTGAGAAAAGAGTGCAACATTATTTTGTAAACCCTGTATGGCAAGAAGATCTTTCTGCTCATTATTTGCACAATACCTGACAGGCCTTCTTGCCTTGCTGTGTAGTTCATAGACGCTATGGCTATGCAATAATAAGTAAAAGAGGAAATGCTACTTTTAGAGTTCCTTTGATTTCAGTTCTAGTGATTTTTGATCTTCTACTCTTTTACCACTGGAGTAGGGAAAAGACACCTAAACCATAAAGCCAAAAATACCATAAACCTCTCAGCAGACAGCATATTTGCAAACAAAATCTATTAAAATGTTTGGGGTTTATGGAAGCTCAGCTTGGTGGGTTTCAAGAACAGCAACTTGATCTTAAAGTTAAGATCTTGATCTTTATCTTTTATCTTTATCTATTTTTATCTTGATCTTCAACTTTATCTTACTTGAGACATTAATTTGTTTCAGTTAATACAGGAAAGATAGCCATTATCAAGACACATTCATGGGATATGACAGTGGTCCTGATGGAAAATATAAATTTTACTAATGCACTCTTCAAAACATTAACATGCATTCATTAATAAGCGTTATGAGTTTAACAGTAAATTTTTCCTTAGTGCATTTTTATGCTTTCCAAAGAATGATCGTAACAATAAATCCAACTTAAAATCGATAAATCAAGGTATCAATTCTTTATTTTTCAGAATCCGTCTTTGCATAGAGTTATAAACCACTGAAGATGAATCCACAATATCAGAAGGAATTATCCTCATACAGGGAAACAATTGTTCATCTCTTGAAAGAGGCATAATCATTCCAGTTGCAATTCTACCTCCCTCCTTCAAAATTTTGAGCCCTAATCGAAAATTCAAAACACTATAAAATTACTTTTGGAATAGGTGTTTGAATATCAAGAAATTTGTTATGAAAATATGGTCAATGGGTTTTATCTTTTCAACTGTTTTTATATAAACTCTCAAACCCGCTGAAGTCTGTTCTGGTAAATAAACTATAAAAATAATTTGAATTAAGTGTTTATAAATCATGAAAACTTTAAAAATCCCAAATTGCTTCATTAACACTGTTAGTAATTCAATATTTCATAACTTGCTAGTATAAAAGCTATAAAGAACACTATGGTTGTCTTTTTTTTTCTTTCTTCCTGATTATTATAAAGTAGATATTTTAGAGAATTTTGTTATGTAAACTATTTTCACATTACAAATCAGGCAGTAAATCAACAGCATAACTGATGAAGAAACTTTGATGTTCCAAACTGCTATTCAGGGCATAGTGAGTAGATAATGGTTTTGGATTCAATAAAGGTTCTATATTAAGTAAAATGTATTGATTTGTGAGTATAGAATAAATAAAATAACAGAAATGCTATATACAAAACTAAAAATTATTCTCTAAGTAGACTACCTCAGAAAAGAGCAGATACAAAGCTAAGATGTGGATGACAACTAAAGGAAACATCACAGAGCGTAATGCTGCATAAATTATGCAAAAAAGTATTGAAAATGAAAGAAAGGTAAAAAGGGATTATTTTTTTATGCTGCTGTATATTTTATAACCAGATTTAAAGAATAACACAGAGAAGATTTATCAAGTGTATTACATTTGCTTCTATAAAATTCAGTCAGGACAATTGTGAAGAATAATACCAAACACAGAATCAAAATTTTAGATTACTCCTTTTCTCATCTTCGGGACATTGACAAAGAAAGTACTTTCAGAACAGTATTACTAGCTTAGGCAGTTTAACCATGAAGTAGTTTTCAAGGTCCTGATTAAAGACTGGAAATGAACCATGCTTAAAGAAACGTAAGAAAAAAAAAATCTAAAACTAGGAAAATGCTGAATATCTAGAATAATCTCCATGTTGCTGGATACGAAATGCTGAAGGTTTGTGAGAAGGTAACAGAGCTAATGTGTTTGTTTCATAAACGTGCACCGTGAAAAAGTATGAAATTAATTAAAGAGTTTGCATTCAGCATAGCATAAGGAAACATCATCATTATTAGCCACAAGAAAGAGCCAGGAAGTTTACACAAGAATGGCTGTTTGTAACAATAATTTTAGATAGTGCTCTTCCAGGAAAACATCCAGAGGGTATGTAGTAAATGGAACAGTTTGCCAGCACACTAAAAATAGATAAGAACCATATTACTTAGTGGAAAAAAACCAATCCAAAACTGAAACTAGAAACAGTGTACAGCTACAGGTAAGACGAAAAATTATGTTAGCAGGAGTACAATGTAAAAACAAAAGAAGCATTATCACTCTACAAGATTTTTTTGAAAATACCCTCCTCCAACTGTTTCTGTAAACAGTAGCACATATAAATTTGGTAAATGAAAACAAACAAGGTGAAGAACTGAATGTATGCATTGCCTTTTAAAATTTGTCTAACCCAGTAGTAAAGTGGGCAATTGAAATCAAAAGTCTTTATTTATTTTATGAAACAGACGCTATTACCTGTCAGCAGCTTTTATAATGGAAGTCATATGAAAATAAATATATTTCACTAGTTTGACTGCAGAAAAGCATGATTGTACCAGGAGAAATTATACTGATCAAAATATAAAATTCAAAATATCTAAGTATTTACTGCTATAACAGTCACTGAAGTTTAAGGAAAAACAGGTAGGTGTCTTAAATTTTGAATATTTCTGATTAACAAAAAGTGACTGTGACTGTAAATTGACCACGCTTTCTGAAACCAGGAATTCAGGAGACTCCATCAGACAAAAGTAAAATCACAATAATTTTTCTTTTCAGTCTAGTTTTAGAAGTATATAAATCTAGCTAGGTAAATAAGCAAGCTTGTTGATATACTTACCTTGTGTTCTCCTTTTGCCGCCTTCTCTATTTAAATGTGATGCCTGGTATTTCCCTGTGCTTTTTAGATATGACATATTGCTTCGAAAACCTGCAATTTATTATAAACTCGCTTAGTGTTTCATTGCTCTCTTCTGTAAAAACATACATTCTTAAATAAAAAAAAAAAAAAAAAAAAAAGTATTTGCAACTATATACATACCTCCTACAAGGTTTCCCCAGGGCTAAATATTCAGCCTCACAAATTATTTGGTAGGGATTCTATGGGGAATTTTATTACCATTCTCAGCTAGAAGAAATTTGTTTAAGACCTGTCATTTCAAAAACAGTCTTTGTGGTACCTACCACTCTTATGAGGGATTTCATGCCCTATGATGCTGGATTATTTACAGAGAATGCCTGTGTAAATAAAACCTGCAGGACTTCAAAGAGCTGTAGGGCCACCAGATGCTCCATAAGAAAAAAGAGGGCTAAGAGAATAATATCTTGCTTAGTGTAACTTTGATAGTACTGGAAAGTTACTGGAATGTGTTGATGTTTTGCAATTTCCAGGAGACCAGTTATCCTTTCAAAAAGAATATTAGGTTGGTTGACATGGTACATTGTAGATAAAACCACATCACCTGTTTTCATAATATGTTTTTGGTTCAGATGGATTCATTGATTCACTCAAAATGATCTTGAAAATTACTGATATAGTCAATTAGGAGTGAAGGGTTAATATACTTGGAATAAGGATTAGTACACTCAGAATCAATATACCACTTAATAGCTCATGTTGGAGACATGGAGCTACTGGACAGAGTCAGGTAAACCCTGCTCGCTGCAGCCCAGTGGGGGTCACTTTTTATCTGGGGGGGTTGATTGACAGCCAGCTGAACAGGAGCCAGCAGTGTGCCCAGGGGACCAAGAAGGCCAATGGCATCCTGGCTTGTGTCAGCAATAGCGTGGCCAGCGGGGACAGGGAAGGGATCTTACCCCTGTACTCGGCACTGGTGAGGCCACACCTCGATTCCTGTGTTCAGTTTTGGGCCCCTCACTACAAAAAGGACATTGAATGACTCGAGCGTGTCCAGAGAAGGGCAACGAAGCTGGTGCAGGGTCTGGAGCACAGGTCGTACGGGGAGCGGCTGAGGGAACTGGGGGTGTTTAGTCTGGAGAAGAGGAGGCTGAGGGGAGACCTCATCGCCCTCTACAGCTCCCTGAAAGGAGGTTGCAGAGAGCTGGGGATGAGTTTCTTTATCCAAGTAATAAGTGATAGGACAAGAGGCAATGGCCTCAAGTTGCGCCAGGGAAGGTTTAGACTAGATATTAGGAAGCATTTCTTTACAGAACGGGTTGTTAGGCGTTGGAATGGGCTGCCCAGGGCAGTGGTGGAGTCTCCATCCCTGGAGGTGTTTAAGAGTCTTGCTGACACAGCGCTGAGGGATCTGGTGTATTTGGGAACTGTCCGTGTTAGGTTAATGGTTGGACTGGATAATCTTCAAGGTCTTTTTTAGTCTAGACAATTCTGTGATTCTGTGATTCAGTGAAGGACTATGAAAATGATTAAGAGACTGACGCATCTCTCCTGTGAGGAACGGCTAAGAGATCTGGGAGTGTTCAGCCTGGAGAAGAGAAGGCTCCAGGGGATCTTGATGTCTCTAAATATTTGAAGGGAAGATGCATTGAGGATGGAACCAGGCTTGCTTCAGTGGTGCCCAGTGACAGGACAAGAGACTATGGGCACAACTGATACCCAGAACGTTCCATCCAAACATTGGGAAAAACTTTTTTATCGTGAGGGTGACTGAAAACATGCACAGATTGACCAGAGAGGTTCTGAAGTTTCCCTCCTTGGAGGTATTTAAAAGCCATCTGGACACAGTTTTGGGCAACTGGTTCTTGGCCTTGCCTGAGCAAGGTCAGGTTGGACCAGATGACCTCCAGAGATTCCAATATCAAGAATTCCGTTATTCTGTAATTGTATGCTTCTGTGATATTAGCAACTAAATATATATTAAACCTTGCTTAGCATACTTAGCCTAATTTACAATAGTATATTGTAACTTCTAAAGTTTGCCAAAGCATTACTTGATTACATCATTACAAAATGTAATACATACACTTGCATATCCTAATTCCCATAGTTCTCTAACATTTCCATTCACAATTTAGTCTGATGACATTAGCTATTTATTTACTTTTATTTATAAGTAAAGACCATGGTGGACGTCTATCCACAGAGAAACCTCTCTCCCAAAATATTCTTAGAAGTTATTGTGAATAATACAGTCCTTCAAGACACAACCTTCAGAGAAAAGGATTAGTCCTTCCATTTCAATTTCCATTAGCAGTTAAATGACATTATTCACTGCCAACTGGGAATTAAATTTCTTAATTTGATCCAAAATAATATGAATGTATAAGATTATTACTACATGTGTCTTGAGCCCTTTCACAGTTTAGGAAACTGAAGTGCAGTTGGATTTGAAGGACTTGTTTATGATCACAGGAGAACAATGTTAGACTGGAAAAAAGTGTTTAGTCGATTAACTTCCAGGTGTGAGCTGTATTTATTTAGACTGCTCATTCCTTAGATTTTTCCTTACTCTCTCCCTGTATTTCATCACTTGGAAGTCAGTGAAAGACCAAAAACTATCAGCTGAAACCCTAAGATGAAGAGTACTTGCATATTTATGAAATCTATACTTTCCAGAAGACAACTAATTGTCCTAGTTAGAATCACCTGAAGTAGGAATCACAGAATGGTTGTGGTTGGAAAGGACCTCTGGAAGGGATCTGCTCCAACTTCCCTGCTTAAGCAGGGCTACCTAATGGTTGCTCAGGACTGTCCAGACAGCTTTTGAGTATTTCCAAGGAGGGAGATTTCACAACCTCTCTTGGCAACCTGTGCCAGTGCTCAGTCACCCTCACAGCAAATGAGGGTGAATGAGTGAACAATTTTCTTAAACTGTAACCTTCACAGAATTACTATTTCCTGAATATTTTTAGTATTTCACATTGATTTAAATAAGTGTTACCATTTTGGCCAGTCAGGAAATGTTCTTTATTCTGTCATCTTCACCCAAAGCTTCTTTTCTGCTAATAGCCAACATAGTCTTTCACTATCTAAACTCCTTCTCAAAAGTTTCTCCTATCCCACGTACCGACAATTCCAGGACAAATTTAATTGGATTTCCAATCTTAAAGGCACTATTTTCAAGTCTCTAACACTCTATTATATTTCTGGCTCAGGTAAGCACTGCAATTCCAGATGTCAAAGAAACATAGTTCATGTAAACAAAATGTTCAAAATAATTTATAAAACCACCAAAGACTATATTGCTGTAGATTATTCACTTGTATTGGCTAAAAAGCAGTGAGCTTCTCAGAAGATTAATGCTTAGAAGTGAAAGAAAAGGACTTGAAAATCTTTTTATAAGAAACAAACAACCTAGGAACATATCAGAGCTATTCACTAGGAAAAAGGGAGGGACTTGCCAAATAATAATGGCCAGTTAAACCAAGATTGGCACAGGAATTTTTTGAGGTATCATTTTGCTGTTGTTATTGAGACCAGATTTCTAGGTCATAGAGTGATTTCTCTGCACAGCATAGAAAAATATATTTTGGAAAGAAATACAGCAGCCCTGACTGTTGACGAAGATGGTCTCTCAGGCAGCCAAGATCAGTTGCATTTGTGGCTGTTACAGTCATGAAAGCTATGGGTTTCCATTATATTTAGAATTTTAAATAAATAAATAAATAAATAAATAAACCAACGCAAACCAAAAAACTAAAGTAATAAGTAGTAGGGATTAGTATTTTAAATTCTGACCACCAAATCAATTAAACTTAAATTTCAAATCCTGACCGGCTGTAATGAAAGACACCATAGTGCTTCTGTTTATCTTTTTTTTTGTTTTGGCAAGCAAGAAATAGTTAGTTCCAGTCCTTTGGTTGAATTCCAATTTAGTAATTAATTACATTCTACTTAAATGATTAGAAATTTCATGGGGAAAAGTCACTCCTCCCTTCTTCCCTAAATGTAACATATTGCTGCTTTCTACTGTTCAAATACCAAACTCATTATATCCCAAGGCCATGTCTGAGTAAATAGGATGAGTACTAAATGAAACTGTTTTACAGGGTGTTCTTAGGGATTTCTCTTGAAGACAATGTTCTAGACATACAGCATGAAATTGTTATTATTAGAAAATAAGAAGGTTTTACTTTCTAAAACATCTTGTTAGTTATGTTCAAGCTGTCTTCCAAAATATGTTTTCTTGTTTGTTAAAAGTAGAAAAGACCTTCAAGTATGACAAAATGTAAAAGAAATTCTGATTTCTGACTTTTCTTGTTTGTCTTTTTATTCTGCAATATCATAGGCCAACAAAGGTGCAGGTGAACATTGTTACCCACTTGCACTGTTTTCAGGCAAGTGTTGTTTTTTAGTTTTTGTAATTTATCAGAAAGAAATCTTCAGTTGTTATTAATCTTCTGAGACAGGTGAAGGAAATTGAAGTCAACAGCAAAACAGACCTTCTGTGAAATTTTATTTTCCTCTTTAAGAGTTCCTTTGAAACTTCAAGAATCTCACTCCTCTATTCAGTTCTGTGTCCCATACAGAGATGAGCGATCTTCTACATGTAAAAGGCTAAACAGCTAGCGTATAATAAATTCCCAATATTGAATGAGAAATTAAATCCTTCTCATCAATGAAACATATTTCAAGACTACAGAATTGTAAAACATAATTTTGCTGAAAATGAAGTTTTAAAGTCACTTTCCAAATGAAAAAGAATGATTTTCATCACAAAAGAATAAATTAGTAGTAAGTCATGGGACTGCTTGATACTCTAAAAAGATGCTGTCATTTAAGCATTATCAGTCCTCAGAATTGCAGTAGTGATGAAATTAATTTCAGAAAAACAGTGAGGCCAAATACTACAGTTATTTTACACCCAAAAATCTCAGGAATCCAGTTTCAAATTCAAGCCTTGAAAATATCTCCTTTAATAGAGTAAGCTGTCTCATGATTCTGTACAATACACATGCATAAACCTAACCTTATCATCCTTTGAAATAAAATACTACTGTCATTAAGATCCTGCTTGAACGTGCATCTGTTAAACAAATAATTTTTGTACCTATTAAATCACATGAACTGTTAGGTGACCAAAAGAATTATTTTGAATAGAAAAGAATATTCCTAAAAATAAGTTTTAAGTCCACAAATCACTGTAGGTAGATGCAACTGCCCAAGTCTGAGAGAAAAATGTTCAAAACAGAGTTTTTACCAATAAAGATTCCTAGCCATTAAGAGTTCCATTACTGCACATAATAGTTTTCTGGTCACATATGAGCAAACAAAACTTCTCAATCCAGCAAATTGTCTGAGATTACCCGAGTCCTGGAATTAAATTATTTCTCAGACTAAGGTTTTCCAACTCCTTTTCCCCAGAAAAGTTTCATAACATTTGGCTACATGTTAGTCTGGTTTACAGGACATGCTCCATTTTTACCATGTAAAACTGTATAATTGTGTGTAATTAAAGATTAGGCTCGTGAGAAAAAGGACTGTTACCTTCTAACCCAATGATCCATTTGTTCAGAGTGTCAGGGATCCAGGATTTTTTTTCCTTGAGCTATTTGCCATTGTGCAGTATTAACAAAGGTATATTTGTTTCTGAACTAATAGTCCTCTGTGGAAATCATACAATTCCAAAGGTATCTATTAGCTGAGAAAAACAAAGGTTTTATTCAGAGTTGTGAGTCTCAAGACAGAGGCTATGAGTCTCCATTCAGTATTATAGCATGAAATACTGTGATGTCTCTGTATGTCTGAGCTTAGATGTCACTGAAATCCAACAATAAACTTAGACTTGTCCCCAAACTGGATGTAATCAGGATGTTAACAAATAGCTAACAGTAACCTCAGCTGCATTAGGCAAGGTATTGCCAGAATGTCAATGGAGGGGATCCTTTCCCTCTAGTCAGAACTGGTGAGGCAACATTGGAGTACTAGTTCCAGTTCAGGGTTCCCTTGTACAAGAAAGACATGGACATACTGGAGAGAGTCCAGCAAAAGACAGACTCACAGAATCACAGGATCATCTAGGTTGGAAAAGGCTTTGAACATCATTTAGTCCAACCATGACAACACTGACCGTTCCCAAATACACCATATCCCTCAGCGCTAAGTCGACCTGACTCTTAAACACCTCCAGGGATGGGGACTCCACCACCTCCCTGGGCAGCCCATTCCAATGCCCAACAACCCGTTCTGGAAAGAAATGCTTCCTAATATCCAGTCTAAACCTTCCCTGGCGCAACTTGAGGCCATTGCCTCTTGTCCTATTGCTTGTTACTTGGCTAAAGAGACTCATCCCCAGCTCTCTGCACCCTCCTTTCAGGTAGCTGTAGAGGGCGATGAGGGTCTCCCCTCAGCCTCCTCTTCTCCAGACTAAACACCCCCAGTTCCCTCAGCCGCTCCCCGTACGACCTGTGCTCCAGACCCTGCACCAGCTTCGTTGCCCTTCTCTGGACAAGCTCGAGTCATTCAATGTCCTTTTTGTAGTGAGGGGCCCAAAACTGAACACAGGAATCGAGGGGCGGCCTCACCAGTGCCGAGTACAGGGGTCAGATCCCTTCCCTGTCCCTGCTGGCCACGCCATTGCTGACACAAGCCAGGATGCCATTGGCCTTCTTGGCCACCTGGCCACACTGCTGGCTCCTGTTCAGCCGGCTGTCAATCAACACCCCCAGGTCCCTCTCTGACTGGCAGCTCTCCAGCCACTCCTCCCCAAGCCTGTAGCGCTGCTGGGGGTTGTTATGGCCCAAGGGCAGCCCCCGGCATTTGGCCTTATGGAAACTCCTCCAGTTGGCCTCAGCCCATGGCTCCAGCCTGTCCAGGTCTCTCTGCAGAGCCTCCCTACCCTCGAGCAGATCAACACTCCCACCCAACTTGGGGTCATCTGCAAACTGACTGAGGGTGCACTCGATCCCCTCGTCTAGATCACCAATAAAGATGTTAAACAGGAGTGGCCCCAAAACCCAGCCCTGGGGGACACCACTTCTGACTGGCCGCCAACTGGATTTAACTCCGTTCACCACAACTCTTTGGGCCCGGACATCCAGACAGTTTTTTTTACCCAGCAAAGCATGTGCCCATCCAAGCCACAAGCAGCCATTTTTGCCAGGAGAATGCTGCGGGAAATGGTGTCAAAGGCCTCGCTAAAGTCAAGGTAAACAACATCCACAGCCTTTCCCTCATCCAATAAGCAGGTCACCCTGTCGTAGAAGGAGATCATTGTTCAGTCTGGAGTAGAGAAGGCTCAGGGATCTCACTAATGTGTACAAATACCTGAAGGGAATATGTACAGATGACAGAATATCACTCTTTTCAGCGATGCCCAGTGTCAGAACAAGAGGCAATGGGCACAAAATTAAATACTGGAGGGTCCCTCTGAACATCAGGAAACACTTTTTACTCTGGTACAGGTTACCCAGAGCAGTTGTGGAGTCTTCATCCTTGGAGATATTCAAAAGCCATCTAGACACAATTCTGAGCAACTGTTTTTGGGTGACCTCGCTTGAGCAGGAAGGGGTCTTACAGGTGTCTTCCAACATCAAGCATTCTAAGATTCTTTGGAAATTTGCACCTACGTTAAATAATAGCTAACATGTTTTCTGCTTTCCTCTTTTGATTTATTCCACCTTCTAAGAATTAGATTTATTCAAACATTGTTTATAAAATGGGCCTGCTTATGGAACTCAGAAAACATTCTCAAATCCTCTGTGATAACATGATCAAATACTTTATAGATCTCAATGAGGTCTGCATTGACAATATATATTCTGGCAAACCTCAAGTACAACATATGAGGTAATACACCAGAAATCAGCTTGCCAATTGTTCTGAACACTTTATTAGTAGTGATACAAAATACAAAGCAGACCCCTGTACTTTTAATTTTCATCTGTAGAATTTCTGTTTGGTAGTATCTGCATTGTTATTTAACAACACTAAAACACTTATGAATGTCTTTTGTAAATTATAAAGAGATAAACTCCTCTCTCACACATTCCTTTTGGATTTTTACGTACTCTGGTCATTCATCCTTCTCTCTCTTTCTGTTAGTCAGTTTATTGCTCACTTTTCACTACAAAATTATTTCAGATTATTTCTTTTACTTCATGTTCTCAAATACTTTTCAGAAAGAGCTGAACTAGCTGTTCATCTGTCATGACATTTTATTTTTAGAACATAGAATCATAGCTCTTTTTGATAGTCCTAAATGCTTTTCAGACATGACCTTTAATTGATTCTTGTTTGACTTAATAACCTACATAAAATAAATGAAAGAGTAGCATTATAATTCCCAGGTAACTTCGTCTCCTTTTCTATATGACATATTGAAACAGTTCACAATATATATTTTTGTATTATCCACAGGATTTTTATATATTTATTTTTTTTCTAAATAGTTACATATATACTCATTTCACCTAAGAATACCTTACTATTCACTTTTCTTCCCCCTGTTATACCCTTGCAAAGTAATCATATGATAGTCTCTCCTCCAATGTTATTAATATCAAACTGTAAACAGAGATGCTCTGCTCAGCCTTTTCTGCTCATATGACATTCCTCTTGTTCAACTGATGCTTCCATTCTTCCTACCTATTTTTCACACCATTTCCCCAGGGTTCTGCTCAGCTAAATTTTTCATATCACACAAACTTTAGATAGTGTCTCTGTTTTCTTACCAAGACAGGAGTTAAACAAGCCATTCTTGTGCTGAGCAGGGGATATAGCGCAAAACAGACTCCAGAAGGGAAGGTCTTGATGGGTGAGATCCTACTGCTGCCTGAAATAATAGAGAAGAAGAACGTGTTCAAATAAGCAGAGAAGATAAAATACAGCATATTTGTTCAAGGGTGAAGTAGCACCAAATGGCTTTGCATCAACTGAAACAGAACAGAATTGAAGCTGCTGGAAATGAAGTAGAGAGGTTGGGCAAAGGAACTGAATCTGATAAGATTAAAGACAATTTTCTCAACAAAAATATCAAGAGGGGTTTCTTTTAGAGTCCCTTCAAAGAGCCACAGTAAACTTAGCATTTAACAGGAAGAATTATTAAAAACTAATTTCTTCATTTCCAGTACATAACGCAGAGTTGTTGAGGAAGATTAAGTGGAAGCCTGACTGCTGCACATTTTGCTAAATATTATCACCATCATATTTTGCAAAACATTACCACAATCACAGAGTATTTGATGTAATCTGTCCAGTCGAAATAAATGATGATTGATCTGGCCTGTTTTGACAGCTCATTAAAATTTGCAGTATCATTAATGAGCTATATCTTAAACAGTACTAAAATAAAATAAGGGCAATTAAATGAAGTTTTCATCAACTGAAATGTACAGTGATTCTGTTCTCACTGTATCTCTACAAGGCACATGAAAGCTCTGTCTCTTCTCTTAGGTGGCTGAATGGCAAACCAAAAGGGTTTTCAATCATTTTAGTATGGTGTTGTGCTGCAGCACTGGATTTACCGAGTACCACATTAGTACTGTAGCATAGTTTTTCATTTGGAATTGGTTAAGAGCTTGATTACATCCACACAGGGAAATCCTAATGACAGCACTCATATGGGCTAATAGAAATCTAAACTGATAGCCTCTCTTTTTAGAGTAGCTAAATCATCCATGCATAAACTGTAATTTTATTTTTTTCTACATACAGAGACATCAACTGAAATCATCTAACATTTTATAATGTTACATAGAACAAGTTAACATGTTATGTCAAGTAATAATGCTAAGTGAAACATAATCAAAGGAAGTGACAATATCTAAGAAAACTCAGTAGCAAGAAATACAGAGGGACAGGAAAATCTTGGACAAATTACAAGAGTCAAATGTATTTTGGCTGCAGAATAACCACTTGCTAATATTGCCATGTTTGAATTATTACAGACTAATATTCATATATATATATAAAAAATATGGTCTTGTCCTTTGAACCATATTCCTCTGATCTGATCTCCTATTATATCTGAAGTTTCAACATTTAAATTGAAAGTAGTCTTGAAGATTGAAATAAATTTTGTCCTTAGAAAACTTATTGCCTATTTGTTTTTCTTGGAACACGAAAATATCGAAAATTTAGATAAAGAATATTTCTGTCACTTTCATAGTCATTGTACTGAATACATGATTTATCTTATGCATCCTTTGGATAATACTGGTATAATTCGCTGCATTTTTCATTCAAGATTTCCAACAAATTTATTTTAAACTTGCATTTTCTGAACCATGTAATTGCTTTGGGACATACTTTTGGAACATCTCTTCAGCCTCAGTTTACAAAAAGAAGACTGGTCAACAGGTTTAAAATTATCCAAGTTTCTGTTCAGATTTGATATGGGAGAATATATAAGTGAGTGAGTGATCTATCTTTAGCTTGCAGTTAGAAATTAACATGTCTCAGAGTACTGTGTATTTGAAAAAGCTTTGCCATCAATGTTTCCCTTCTGGCAGGTGTAGCTACTATAAGAAAGGTTATTTGATTGGAAAAAAAAAATTACAAACAAATTCTGTAGCACATAGTTCAAAAGATAATTGTGCTAACCTTTTGAATACAACAGACCCAAAAGGGGAGATGTTTTGAATGGCAGATCTTTCTCAGAATTTTTTGGGGGGAGTTTAGACACTTTAGATAATGAAATCATAGAGTAACCTTAAAAAAACAGTAGTCAGAAGCTGATATGGTTTCTCAGTGAACACAAATAGTTCAATAAAAGGCGAAGGTTCTTTAATAATAAAAGATAATTCAGTGTGACTGGCAGCTGAGTAAAAGACAGATAACCGGAGGCTTTGCTACCCAGCTACTGGATCTTTTTCACTTGACAGAGTGATTAACTCTCCTAAAGTCCTTTCTAGTGTAGTGGAAATTGTTTTATTCTTCACCTGAATCATTTAAGAGAAGTTCTATATTCGTTTTAATAGTATTGGGAAAGAGAAAGCCAAAAAACATTTCTGAATTTCACCAATCGTTATTTGGCCATTTTTTAAAAGTCTGCATAAATAAATGTTCTATTTCACATCACAAGACTCTGCCACCTGTTTAAATTGTAAGTAACATTTTACCTGACATTGCTCTCTGAAAAGCACTATCCATGCACATAGGCACTCTGTGGTTATATATTTATGCAGTCACAGCAGTTGTAGATTTTTTTTTTAATTTCAGCTATAAGGATCAGATATTCTCTTTATTAAAGCAGTGAAGCTTGCCTTCTTTCTCAATCCTTCTTAACTGAAAACTGCTAAGAACTCTTCAGGAGAGGAAAAGAGATTGGATTATGAATGTACAGAAAGGTGATACACCTTAAAGAAGAACACTTACAAGTAGTCTACTTGTATATCAAAATTCTGAGTATTACCACACATCCTGCAGAAAAGCTGAATCCCTCCTTAAAAAGACTCAAGAACAACTTTCCTCAAAAATTGGAGGTTTCATTACCACTGTGAGGCTTAGCAAAAAGTGTGAACAAAGCTTCAGGCATTTGGTTTTGCCATATTATTAGCAAATATTCTACAGAGAAGCCACAAAATTGCCAGACTTATAGTGGCATGTGCCCTGGCCCAAGTAAGGTTTTCTTTCTTTGTAAAAAGATATCCATATAGAATCTCATAAATCTTACAAAAGTTCAAGATACAGTCAACTATTCAGTCACATAGTTTTGTGTCATCACTGAAAGCTCTTTAAATAAGGGCCTAGAGATACTTCCCTCTCGATCTCTTGTTGCTAAATATAATGCTGTAGATGCTCTACATACTGACAGGAGCTCCTCCAGGACGACTTGAATGGACTTCAGCTATATATTCAGACAAATGTAATCTTTTGAGGATCACCAGTACCCTTCAGGGTTGTTTTTTTTTTTTAAAAAAAAAAAAGGCACACTTTTTGACATTTTTTCCTCTGCATTTGAAGGATGAGTTAGAGTATGGATGCCAATAGGAGAATTGGCAGAAATCAAATTTTTTGAGCTTCATGAGCCAGAGGTGAGGAAGTATATCAAGACAGACAATTCTTGTTCTCACTGATAAGAAGGACTAAGGATCTGTCCAAAGCAGATCCTCCTCATTTCTCTCTCCTCAGGTTGCCTTTACTATCCTAAGTTCTTCATATTGGCTCAACATATGAGCTCCGCAAGCTTGTTAACCTAAGGAAGATGTTTTATGTTCACTTACAACCCTGTTTGATAAGCCACACAAAAGTTGTACAGACTCAATTCTTATTGGTTAACTGTTTTTCTTCTTGACAGAAGCATTGGTTACAGCAGTCGTCTGATAAGGCCAATTTTCTGCCATACACTGAAGCCTCAGATGTTTCAATTTATGCAGCAGTTCAGGAGACAGTCTCTGCTCTGAAAACAAAGAATTGGAATAGCACAACAATTACCCCCTGAAAAAGTTAATAGACTCCTCTGAAGAATTTACAGCAAAAAGTTATTTATAAGCTAAGACTGCTCAAGTTGCCAAGTAGTTGAGAGGAGATTAAAATGTCTTATGTGGTCCTCTTGCAACAATGGTGAACAAAGTGGATTTTTACTATATTCCAGCTGAAAAACAGTGGGTTATGATGTTTACATATTTCCAGTTCAGTCACAATGTGACTGTAAATACAAAAACTCTAAAAATAACATTCAACTCCAAAACAATATAAAATATTTGCTGACATTTGAAATTTACTTAGATCAATATTTTTATTTTTCTTACAGCATAGTTGTCTTCAATCAAAGACAAAATTTTCTGAAAGTTTTCAAAATATCTAGTGTGTAGAGATACTACTTTAAATAAAATAAAAGTATTTTTTCTTGGCATGCTGAACAGCAATTGTTCAATAATGGATTTGGCATGCCAGTGAACGCGCCTCAAGAATGCAATGAAGAGCTGCACAGTATCCCACAAATGCTGTATGGAACTGTTTATACTAGGAGTGATAAAATTTTTAAGGTTTTCAATAAAGTTCAGTACAACGAATGCAATATTCTTTTAAAAATACTGTTATATTAAGAGTTACCACACAACTAAAGAATTTAGCTGTAAGAATCAAAACAGATAGTTTTGTCTGATCAACAACCTTATTTATTCGGTATTATATTTTGCTATACTTTCTGCTGAGATAAAAGTTTCATACAAAGACAATTTCAGCATGTTTGGTGTCAAAAGGTTCACAAGTAGATCATATAAAGCAGAAGTATTTCCTGAAGATATCTATATGAGCGTTTTAAAAGAGCAACTCGCACAAATATTTGGACACTGGCTTTGTCTTATACTGGACTCGGTAAAGCACTTGGGTATATTCAGAGTCATGGATATAGAGACTACTAAAATTTGCATAATTAAAAGCCTTGATTAAGAAATAAAACTTTTAACTGCACTGATTCAAGTGTGCTCTCAATCATCATGATTGTGCATCTGTATGAGCAGTAAAAAAGGTACTTACACCTCTCATTCTTTTTTCCCTGCTGTGCCCACAAATGAGCTGGATTTCTAGCCGGCATTTGCACATAAGTTTAGCATTATAGCATGTTTTTCATAGCATGACTTGTTTCGGTACTTGCAATACAAAATAAATCTGTGCTCCTCATATTTAATTTGGACTATTTATCTTTCATTTTTTGGAAATAGACTTTTTCCTAATTTTATTGTTTTGACCTATGCTGTACCAAAGTAAGACAATTAATGTCAATATTTTTAAGTGGTGGAAAATATAAGGGAGCACAGCCAATGAGTGTTATTTAGGAAATAATATGAACAAAATAGCTTGGCAATATGTCAGCAAATATTTGGATTTTACAGTTTAATATCTCCACCATAAATGTGCTAGCTCAAAATAAAAGTGCATTTTTTACTGCTACATTGTAAGGACAATGAAATGGAATCCATCTTCATTTTCATTGTCCAAATGTGCAATTAAACCCTGATGATGTGGTAAATATAAAGCTGCTTTGTTACTTCAATGTGACGTTGATTATTACATGGAAACAGCCTAGTTTGAGTTTAAATGAGAAATCAAATTGATTAGCATATAATTAGAGATAAACAAGCAAGCTCATACAAAAATCTAACCTCATGCTAGCATTGTCTGTTCAGTTAAGTAGGGCTCAAACTGAGCTTTCCATTTATAAACATAAATTGGAGAGCTGAAAATTGCCCTGTATCCTGGCTTTCAGTGATACAATTCAACATATTTGATACTCTGTCATTGTGTACTGACATTTAGAACACTGAATACCAGTATGTACTGCGACGAAGTATTCTGCTGAACTTTGCATTTGTGATTCAAGTTAAATCTTATCTACTATTTAAGAAGAAAAACCTTGATGGCTTAATGGATAAAATGCTGCTCTTTCTCAGTCCACCTTTTAAGCAATGAGCCCAAGTGAAGTGCTGTTTGTGGTTAATCCCACAAATCAGGACAACGTATCCTGCACAATCAGCAATCACTATTCAAAAAAGACTTGAGAAATATTTACAAAGTTTCCCTCTAAAATTATTTTAATGGATCATAATTTTTTTTTAACCATATGAACATAAGCAACATTGCTTTTAAGTGTGATCTTAAGTGTGTTAGAAAAGAACCAGGAAGATTTTACACTTTAATTGGAGCCTTTTTTCTAACTGGACTTCACTGAAGAAGTATAAATCAATTTAAAAGGCATCTCCCTTCAAGCAAAGCTAGAAATGGAGGCATGGAATTTAAACTGTTGCAAAGACTGATCTTGCTTGGTATTCTAACTGCATTGTTTTATGTTTGTGACTTGCTTTGGAAAACACTTGTTAGAAGTATCTTTGCAGGTTTGATGAACAGCATGAAAAATAATCTAAGTCAAAATATTTTAAAATATAATTGCTACTGTTTACCTTGATTCCATGAGAATTTGCAATCCTATATTTAGCAATATAAAGAGACAGATGAATCATTCAATATTTTAACTGGACGATTTTAATTGCTTAGAATTAAGCTAATCTTATTACACTCATAATTGGGGAGGGGTAAATTGTTCATGTTTTTTCTTGAAAGTGCTTAGCATGCTACAATGCTTATCATATCACACACTGTTACTAACCTCATGCATATCATCTCATCTTTATCTTTCAAGGAAGTAACTGAAGGAAGTATAACCGCAGCTTGATATCTCAAGCAACCAGCAATAGTACACTGGGTTAGTACTCAAGATGGAGAGTCACTTACATGAATGGCAACTTAAAGAGATACTGAGTACATGTGGACCATTTCCATTACAGGCATTTTACTTGCCAAACACCATAATGCTATGCTTAGTCATAAGCAAACAGTTTACTTGCAAACTGAGTTGAAATTAAAATTCTTTCTGAGAGAGAAATGAAAAGTATAAGGAATATTATTTAAACCCCTCTGCATAAATAAAAAACTAAGTTTTCACCCTTGAAAGGTTTTGGAGAGGGGAAAATATAGGCCTTAAGATTGATTTAAATTAAAACATAAAATTATCTTTGCCAGAAATATTATTTATTCAAGATAGATTATGTCCAAATCTTTCTTGTTTCTGCAACAGATTGTTCTGCATCTCCATAAAGCATATAATTCTCAGTGCCCCAACAGGCTGCCCAGAGAGCTTATGCAGTCTCCATCCTTAGAGATTTTCAGCATCCCGAGGTTCCTTCCAGCCTGAATTTTCCTGTGTTTTTATGAGGAGAGCAATGGAAAGATAAACATAACACATCTTTTCCCCAGAACTGGAAAAATATGTCAGAATGCATGGATTCTATGTGCTCTCAGAACAAGAGAGATTTTGCATTAATGTTTCTCTACAACTGTAAATAAATGTCTCTGAAGAATTCCCTACTAATCGAAGGATTGACCTGATGACAAGGGCAGGATAGCCCATTAGTGGTGGGGAAAAAACCTACTCAAATGTCTGCAAGCTTTTAAAAAATACCTGTTAATGAATGACAAAAATTGTTCTCTGGAGTTTAATGTCTCTTTGGATAATTGATTTTCAGCATAGAGAGGTAGACCTGACATCTCTTTGCTTGATCGCTTAGACCATTGTGGTGGTGCTCTCTACTGTAACTAGAAAGCCTGACCTTTTAAGTCAGCTAAAAAGGCCAAACAAGCCAAATTCACTGCTGCATCCTTTAGAAATTACAATAAATTCACCATGAGATCTCAAAGCTGAGCCTGCATTTAAACAGAGAAATGCTTACCTTTCACTGTTTTTTGTAGTAGTGAAAAGACATTCCCTTGTCTTCCAGTTATGTTTCCAATTGTTAAAAGTTGACGACTTCACAGTCTTTATAAATTCATATCTGTGTAGCAAACGGGCAATAAAAGGACTTTATCTATTCAGCAGACAGTGCAAGCAGGGCTAGCAAATGAAGCAATCAGAATCTGACCCAGCTGTCACAGACATGTTCTTATCTTTCTCCATGACTTTTCCTAAATATTTTTCCCTTCCCTCATCACATTTTTAAAATATGAGAGGATGGATAGAAGTATTCTTCTGTCACTTGAAGATGTACTCTGAAGATATAAATGCTAAATTGATGATTACAGAATTATTGTTTTGAAACTTGATCTAATGTAAAATGATTTATCTGTAAAACTTAGTATTTGATGTGAGCTCCTGATTTGGGAGGGATTGGAGAGAAAAGGAAGATAAAAAAAGAAAAAAATCTATTCCACAAAACTGAGGTTATTTCTATCTTTCAGAAAATAGACAGAAGAGATTTATACCTTTAACTGGTATAAATACTAAAGGCATGACATCCTGCTGGAAAAAGTGGATGAAGATATTCTCTCTATAATGAGACAGAATGACCTTTCTGAATTGTTTTCAGCATCTATTACTTGATATTCCATTTCAGTATTCCATACTATTTCTAGGTTTTATTTAAAAAGAAAAAATGCAAGTAGAGGTCCAAGGGAGTCAGGAAATACAAAATAGTTGCAATTTTCAGTACAACAGTCAAATTGACAGTCTGGACAGAAGAAATAGCTTATGTGCAGCAGGAAACAAAGTATGAAAAGATGTCTTTTTGTAAAACTGTTGTTTCTTTCTCGGGCACTATAGAAGTTTCTGAAAAAGGCTGTTAATACAGTGGAAAAAATTTCTCTCATCTGAAACAAGTGAAAAATCTTCTTTTCATTGGGAGAATAAATAGCAAAAAACCCACGAGACTAATTTATGATTTTTTTGCCCACTACCTTCAAAGACAGTTTAATTCTAAGGGACTCTTTTACAATAGAAAACACTGTGCAACACAAAAGGATAATCAAGCAGATGGTCTGTGCACAACACAGTGCAAGACAGCTTTGTATCACAGAGAAAAGAATCTAGCATAGGTCTTAAGTGCAGTATCGTTAAATCATCATAGGATCACGCTCTTGCTAATAAACCATGCCATGCTCATCCTGGTCACAGATTCCTGATTACAAAGCTATCAAAGTTGTTGCTAGAATGTTCATTACATGATATGATGCTCATGTAACTAAAATGTTATTTGGATTTCTTCTGGACCAATGTCATGACCCAGACTGGAATCCCAGAGAATTTCAATGGTTCTGTGATCCCCTCAGGTTAAATTAAGGTGAAAGGACACCAAATGAAGGGAAGGGGAGACAGTCAAGGAAATCCAGTTCACCACCCCTGGATCCAGCATTGTCTCAAGTCTGGTAATCCTGCGTGGTGGGTGCACACACAGCAAAGTTTCTGTTGCCTTTTTACCTTAATTTTATTAGCTGTTTGGCATACTAGAGGAGGAGGGGCAAGTGTTCCACAAATTCATTTCCATGAGAGAGGAGGAAAAATGTGGAGCATGTGTTCCAGTTGCCCAGATTTGGTTTTTTGTCTGTTCCCAGAGATCTTATCAGTCATCCCAGAAATGATCACTTCTTGCCAGTTCTTGCTACCACTTGAATGGTGAAGGCTCATTAGTCACTAATAAGTCATTACTAAGGCAAACATGGTGTCTGGCTTGCACAGGAGGGTTATGCTTAGTCCATGTCTCCCCCTTTGAGGGTTATCTAAGGAGCCTGACAATGCAACTCATAATGAGTGGGGGGTGCATCCTTCAATACACTCCTGCTTCCTTGGGTGACATTCCTTAGATTAATCCAAAGGCCACAGCTTGTCCCTGAGGTTTTTTGTGTTGATGAATGGTTGACGCATTTCTTCCTTCAGTTCCTTACAACCAAGCTCTGAAATCCAGACAGAATTTCCTCTTTATTTATTTTGTATCTAAACTTTGAAACAGGAATTTAACTTACACATCTAAAGGTCTTCAAAATTAAATAAATTTCCTAGGTATCTGATAATTATGTGTGTTTATTCTGTGTTGTGGCTATATATGATCTATTGTTGCTAAATGGAAAAAATGCTGTAAAAAACGATTTTGTTAGCATAAGTGCTTACTTTTCCCTTAGTAATTAATACTTTAGTAGAGCATATGATGAAAGGTGGTTTTTTTTTTTTTCCCCACAGTCTTGATTTTAGCCTATATTTATCCTATTAACTGACTTTTAGTGTAGAGATGGTGCATACACAAGTTCTCTGTAGAATATGTACTTTAAAAATCCAGATTTTTATTTCATTAAAATAGTTGACTTCTGTAAGATAGAATACTTGCTGACAAAAGCAGTGAAGAAGTGTATCTACACATGCAGTAACAATTTCTCCATTTAAGTTGCCTGAGATACAGGAGTCACACAACAACGGTATAGGTCATTCAAACTTGTATAACCCTTGCTATTTCAAAGCACTGATCTCTCAGTTTTGATGTGCATTTCTGTCATGCCTCATGATGGAGAGATTAAAGCAATACAAGCAAAGCTTATATTTAATTATATTTCAGTGCTATATCAAAAAGATTTAGCCAATGTTAACTAAAAAATAAAATGCAAAGGCTTTAAAATAATTTCTGAGAGTTTTGTTTTTTCATTTGCATTAGGGCTTGTTTGTTTTATACTTCTTTGAAATTTATGTTGTGAAAGTTGAGGAACAAACAACAGTTAAGAAATTAAGTTCTTATTTCAGTGAAAAGTGATTACATAAATTTTATAGGTGATTTTGAGTCCTTGTCCTCCCCATCCCACCTAAAGTTTTCTGTTTCAACAGAAGATGTTTTCAAAGCATGCAGTGCTCAAGAGATTATGTATTGGTGGAATTCTATTGTCTTCAAACAGTCATTACTGAAGTAAGAAAAAGCAAAACAAACCAACAGCTGTCATGTCTCCACATTTCACCAGCTATTCTGGATTCCCAGAACAGAAACAAGACATGTTATCGTTTTGGTCTCTAAGTCCAGTCTGCAATGACAGAATAATATAATTGTAAAAAGCTTGTCACTGGGAAGTACTCAAGATGCTCAGAATAAAGATTCAGCACTTCTACACTTATGACAGCAGATTCATTGCTGCAAACACCTTAGGAAAGCACTTAACAGTATATTCATATCCTAAAAAATTCTGTTCCTGAACTACTTCCCTGATATTCATTATTTCCTCTTCTTCCTGAACTTCCTGTGAAGCCTTTGATATTAATTCCTGCAAGCAAAAAGAGAATGAAGTGAAACAGACAAGTCTCCACACCAATTAACTTCAACCCACTATGCTATCCATTCTAGCTGTTATATTAGTTTGTTTGAAGACATGCGGTTTCTCTGTGTTTATTTACAGACAGTTGTGCTCTAGGTTATTTACCTAAGTCCATCATGCAGGTGTAATTCTTAGTCACGCAAGAAAAAAGGCAAACTAGATGACAAAATTTCCAGGGGTCACCAAAATACTTTTGACAAAGGGAACTATTCAACCCTAGCATAAGAGCATAGCACATCAGAAGGGTGAAGATCCTTGCATACCTAAATAATTTGTTTAATGGCAGGAAGCAGGTGGTAGTAGTACTTTTTGAGTCTCCCTGCAGTCAACAAAGAAATGTCACCAGAAGTGCTCTGCAGAGATGTGAGATGGGATCTGTAGTAATCCACATGACCATGCATAACAGCAAAACAGACTGAGGAGTGGTATGCTGGTGAATCTCTCTCACATTAAAGATAAAGGCAGACTTTGAAGACTTCTAGAAGCATCTTGTAAGATTGACTGACTCAGCAATAATATGTCATATGAAGCTTAAGGTAGACAAATATAAAGTGACTTATATGGAATAATCATAGCTTCACATATTATCTTCATGAAAGATGCTGAAATGACTGATTAACGAAGCAAATTATCTTGGTGAGTGGGGGAGTGGTGTTGGTGACAGGCAGTTCCATGAAACCACCAGCTCAGTAGTAAAGACCCATTTTTGGCATTTGATTTGCTTTTCCATTAGAAAAGAATGACAAGCCGAAGAAAAACTTCATTATTGCACCAGACAAAACCATTAGTTGCTCCTACTTTGAACACTGCATGCAGTTGTTCTCGCTCATCTACAGAAAGAATATAACATGGCTAAATATAACTTGTTCAAAGGACAACAAAGATGATCAAAGGAATGGAACAGTTTCCACATATTGAAAAGGATGATGGTCAACATTTTAGCTTGGAAAAAAGAATGATTTACAGGAGATGGGGTAGAAGTTTAGAAATCACAAAAAGCACAAGGATGAATAAAGACTAACTGCTCATTGTGTATTACTCGTAAGAGCTTTGTCATCCATTTATTAAGACAAATCATTATATTACAACTTGTGAAATTAAATATATTACAGCAAGATACCTCTGTGTAATCACACTACTTCATATGCACCCTTCCATATTCAAAATGCTGTTCAAGTTTTGCTACATAGTGCTTCTTTAATTCATAACCCAGAAGGAAAGTTTAGGAATTGTTCATCACAGAAATGGTCATAAAAATTACAGGATGTAATCAGAAATGAGAGAGTCAGAGAACCAAAAATCAGAAAAGATCATCAGAAGTTATGAAAAAAAACATGTTATTATTTTTAATATTGTTAAAATTTGTGTATTTTTTCTGGGAAAATATATTTGATATATATAATATAACATTTTTATATATATGATGTGATATATATATATGATATCATATTTAACCACTCCTGTGGAAGGAGGTTGCATTGGACAGAAAATAATTTTCTCTAAGAAATTTTGAGAGAAAATAAAGTCAGACTTTGTATAGCATGTATTTCAGAAACAACTGGAATACAATTTTACAGTAAGGATATTTAAGAAGAAATTTTTTGTTGTTGTTTTTCATTTTATTTCAAGTTGCTTTTTTTACTTAGTAGATTCTACTACCAGTCTGGTACTGGATCCCTTACCATAGCCAGATCTGAAGTCATATTTTCCTATATGATATATGGGATTAAAACTCTTTTTGGAAGTATTTTAAAAGAATGCATGGCATACATGAAACGGGAGAGAATAGGTGGGCAACATAGAGATAACTGAAAAGTTTATGAAGATTTTGTTTTCTATTATTACTGTTAAATCACTTTATGAATCTCAGTGACATGCTACATACACTATGTCATGCATAAAACTGTATCCTGTCGTAATTTTTCATTCTATGTTTATCAAAATGTTACAGGCAGCTGCTACTTAATAAAGACCGAAAGTTGCCATTTTATTTTCTGCTTACTATGCCTTTAGGATTAGTCTCTGTACAGAGGCAGGTACAGAAACCTGTAATTTATGACTCTTACTGAGGTTTAGGCAGGAGACAGCTTCCAAACAGATAAGTGTTGTCAGAATTTCAACTATCTTTTCATGCCCTGCAGCAGAAAATTAGATATCTATAGGATTTTGCTAGGACAAATTCACATGCCTAAGGAACTGAACTTCTTTCACACCAGACAAGGATTTTGAGGATCTACATTCTAGATGTTATCGCCTATATCTGCTTGTAAATCTACACATAATGCTGCACTGCCATAGAGCCACTGGGATTACAGAAAAAATATATCAAGACAAACTTCTTTAATTTTTCAAATTCCAAATGAACCTAAATATGAAAGTAGCTCTCACCAAAGTTTTGTAAAACAGATCATTGATAATAATTGGCAGCAGACAATATATGCTACAGTAACTCTTGGCAGATTTTTTTTTCTTTTCATTTTATTACTTAGCCTAAGAGCAAATACTGGAAAAGATTTTGTCTCACTTAGCAATTATGGCAAGAAATGATTTAGGGTCTGCTGTAAAAATGCCAAGAAACGCAAGTTTGTCTCTGAGAGAGCATACTGACCTGCATGTTGAAATAATATGCTAATCTTTTTCTATGACTCAGGCTTAAAGCTCTATTTTAAAGGCATTAAAATAATTAAAACTTGCAAACAAAAAAGTTTAGTATAAAGAAGCAAAGATAAGTTTTACTAGAACAAAACATAACAAAGTCTGTGACTTGTTATAAGATAGATTTACATTTATATTCTATAATTCAATTCCAATTTATTATTGCTAATATTAGATATTAGCACTAGAAAAGCTCAATAAAATTATTCAATAAATGGCAAATAAACCCACTAGATAAAGTTCTTGTTTTATAAAATATTCTTACACTGCTCAATAGTTATTATTGTGTGAATAATTCAAAAATCATCCCTGGTGCACATTCTGGTTTTGAATATTTTCTTAATTATATTCTTTAATATTAATAATAATTAGAACTAAGAAAATAAACATCCATATATGTTAACAGAGTTGTTTCTGATTTGCATTGTGCAAAGTTTCTTTTTTGACTTTCAGAAGGTAGATTTATCTGTCAGTGATGTAAAATAGCTATGGAGCAAAAATAAAATTTAATCCATAACTGTTGAAGCAGTTTGAAATGCATGTAAAAAAAATCAATTCAGTCAGCAACATTTGCTGCAGAAGAAAGAGAAGAAATCAAAATGACAGAGATTTAAGTCTGGCCAGTTTTATTCTAAGGGACAAGAGGAAGAATGATAATCCACAAATACTGCAAAAAAGTTAATGTAGCAAAAGGTTATTCAGCTCAGGACAATCTAAAGTTACAATGCCTGAATAATAATAACAATAATTTATTATTACCATTATTATTACCAGCTTTACCATTATTATTTTTGTTGTTGTTGTTATTTTTTGCAGTGTGCTTTCCAGGGAAGATTTACCAGTAAAGTACTGGGTGTGATTGTTGAGCAACGGAAAAGACTTGAAAACTTTGGGTTTCACAGTCCAGATAAAGATATTTTACCTTGAATGATCATTTTACAAATTTATCTGATGACAGAATGAAAGAAATTTGCTTCCAGATTCAGGGTGAGATTAGTCACCATGTTGATGAAGGATCTACGGCTCTTGTTTCTGACTATGAGAAAAAGTCCATGTCCCAGACAGTAATGTCGTGCAGATTGCTGCTGTGCAAAAGCCTCTAATAAGTCTGAGATATTCTATTCAAAATTGTGTCCAACTATGGAAAGCACAATAACAAGAATAGTTACATAAATGCTGTCCTTACATATGCCAATTTTATACACACACATTTAAATACTGATACTTTACATGTATCCCAACATTTGCTTTATTTATGTATACATATAAACTCATGGTGGATTAAAATAAAACTAGGACCAAGGAAACCTTGCTATTTTTTAATAGGGTAATTAAAGCAGAAAATTATATATGAAGGCAATGGAATAAATACAAGATGAACCCAGATCTTCTGCACTTTAATCAAAACCATAAAACCACTCTGATATTTTTAATATTCTGATGGTCTATCACATTATCTTTCAGTCTTTCTTATATGCTACTCTTACAATCTAGAGCATTCTGGAAACTTAGACAATAAGAGGTGTGGTGAGTTAAAAATCTGTATCTCCTTTGCCCACCTATTTGATGATTCAGAGAAGCTTACTGATTCCAGCATTCTCTGCATTTCACTCATTTTATCCTTTCTGGACCACATAACCACTTTTCTTGATGGTGCTGATGTTCCTGTTATGTGGTGGTGTTATCAGATACATACTTCTACATCTTATACCAGCCTTTCCATAACTGAAAGAGGCAAATACTTGAAATATCTATACAAGATTAGCAAAATTAATGTCAATTAAGGAAATAAAATGATCACAACTTTAAGGATCAACCTCTCCTCGCTCTAGGAGACACGTGCATGAAAACAACTATCATTGCTGCTCAGCTCCTTCCTTCTTAAACAAACACAACACATTGCAGAGGAATAACAAGAACAAAGATATGTCACAATGATTGCAAGTTAGCCAGACAGTTATATTCAGAACCCCAAAGACCACATCAAAAAAAGTAAAATTTATAGTGTCATTAGGAAATATATTGAAAAAGGGAGGAAATAAAGTGCGTGAACGTTCAACTTAAGGTAAGACTCTTCAAGGGTCAACCCTCTGTGATAAATATGGGCCCTAAAAGGAACCACTTAACTTAGATAAATTTATTAAATGTTAGAGATGTTAAATTTTTACAGACTGAGTTGCTCTTTATTATATCTCCATTTCCCTTCATAGAGGGATAGATAGTTGGATCTTGTAAAGAGCTGGATACAGTTCAGAAACCAATCTGGTAAAACTAACACCACAGCTTTATCAGCTAGCTGTTTATAACACCTGATTGCTCACTCTCCAGTAGTTTTAAGCAAGTCAACCCACTGGTCTTTAAAACTAAATCAAGTAACATTGAAAATCTGTGCTCCCAAGCCCATTCATGTACAGGTTTTCATTTTTTTAGATGCAATACTCCATTGTTCTGATTTAAACCCCAGCAGGCAGGTAAGCCCCACAGAGCCACTCACTCACTGCTCCACTGCAGGATGAGGTAGAGAATCAGAAGGGTAAAAGTGAGAAAACTCACGGGTTGAGATAAAGACAGTTTAAGAGGTAACGCAAAAACTCCACACACAAGCAAAGCAAAACAAGGAATTCATACAGCAGGCAGGTGATCAGCCACCTCCAGCAAAGCAAGGCTCCATCACACATACTGGTAACTTGGAAAGACAAATGTCATCATTCCAAACATCCCCCTTTCCTTGTTCTCCCCTCAACTTTATATGGTGAGCAGATCATATGGTATGTAATATCCTTTCGGTCAGTTGGGGTCAACTGTCCCAGCTGTGCCCCTCTCAACTTCTTGTGTGCCTCCAACTGACTCACTGGTGGGGTGAGGAGCAGAAAAGGCCTGGACTCTGTGTGAGCACTGCTGAGCAGTTACAAAAACATCTCTGTATTATCAACACTGTTTTCACTACAAATCCAAAACATAGTCCCATACTAGCTACTCCGAAGAAAATTATCCCAGCCAAACCCAGTACATCCACCTGAGTCCCTAACATGATCTGAACTGTGGGAAGCTAAACAATTGCAATTTATAAATTATCTACAGAAGTCTAAGATATCATGAACACATGACTGAGCTTTAAGATTTTCAAGAGGTGATTCCAATCTCATTGATGTCAGCACAACTAATTTATTAAGAGATGAGATCATTGATATCTGATATTTTGCAGTATCCAGTATGATGATGACTTTCACATATTAATACAACTCCACATTATTCCAGTATCCAGCTTTGTGGTATTATTAATTCTCAGCTTTATTCTAAAGTAGATGTAAAAAGGAAGAAAGCATCTTGGCAATAGCTGGTCTAGAGTCTATGTGTCTTTTAATGGTTTTTGACTAATACCTCATGTTTGAATAAGAAGGAAATACATTAGATCTTGACATAGCTTATCTTCATTTTAATTAGTGCTGTCATCCAACCAAATGGCAAGGAAATCAAGATGTACATGTGGACAGTATGAAATATGAAATCAGATAGTATTTTCCTGGAGGTAGACTGTGCAATGTTACATAGTCATAAAATAAAACCTCCAAAAAATTTACCTTTAAAATAAATATACTAATTTCAATCTCTCCTTGCTCCAGATTTCCTCCATTTGTTCTTGCCAAAAGTTAAATTTCTTTTGAAAGAAGAATGTAGAATACTAAATTAGTAATGTGATAGTTGCTAATATGTAATTCCTTTAAACAAATACAAATGTGATTTACAGCAATAAGAATGAGTGTGGTTTTGTATAAAGGAGAATTTCAATGATCAGGACAAATCTGGATACTTTTGAAGCCCTCACAGAAACTGAGGGAAGAGCAGAGTTTCATTATTCTTAAAGGTAAGCCAGACATTTCGTTAAAGCAAGTTTCACTTTATCAGAATTCAGATAAATGTAATATCAGAGCCCTTTCGTATTTTAGTTCAGTTGTCAACAAAATGCTTTATAAAAAAAATCTGATTTATTTTACCATAATGTCTGGACAGAAATAACAGCCATTTGTATGTCTTGAACATTTGTATATTTTACTGCTAGAGGTAACAGGTAATAAGGGTCTGTTATTACTACCAGGAAATGGCAAGAATCTTTTCCTGATATTTTATCTTTTTTTCGTAACTATTTTGGATCTTAAAAGCTCAATTGAGCTAATGACATAACAGAAATGGTTATAGAAGTTCATTTTAATATGATATGTAAAAGGACAGCTATTCTATTTTTTGCCTGAAAATCAGCAATGTACATAGAAAGCAAGTTTTCATGAAATTCCCTGCTAGAACTTTCTGCATCTTTGAAGTAATAATAAATGTTTCATCACATATTATCATATAATATGTTTAAACAATAATATCTGAATATCAGCACTGAATCACTGCCTTGTTGAAATTATTATAGTTGGAACATATGTGGCATCAAACTTGGAAATATTTTATTCAGTTTGGCAGTTGCCAGAGATTAATTACTATGACCAGAAAAACAGTCTTGAAAATTATCTATTCTCTAACTGCAAAATTTGACTAAACTACATTTTGTTTCTAAGAGAGATATCGATGTTTGCAGCAGGTTTCAAAAATTTAAGTACATCAAGTATCATATGTTGATTTTGGAAGAATATAATTTTAGTTTTCACACTACAATACAATTTAAAATTCACTTATTCAGTATTAGTATATAATAGAAGTCATAAGGTATACTTAAATTTAATGTATTTGAAAAATAAATATAATTTATTTATAAATATCAATAATTTCCACAGAAGTTAAACTGAACATAGTTTATTTGTTTGCTGAATATTCCTACTTGTATTTTTTATTATTAGTACATGAGAGATTTTACCTTCCTACTGAAGTTCGTAAATAATTATAAAACTTTGAGTCTCAGAGAGGTGCATAAAACCAATAATTGTCATAGAGAGAAACCAAAGATAAATTATCAAAGGAGAACATAAAGAAGGAATAACTTTTATAATCCTGAATTTAATCATCATTAGGAGACTCAGAGCATTTGCTTTATTTCAGAGGTTTATGACACCATTGATTTTGTTACAAATTTATTTTGGTCCATGAATAAAATTTAGATAACTTAGGTAATATTAAAAAGAAGGTGACAGAGCAAGTTAACATTTGATGGTATTTTATATGCTTTAGGAATTCAAAAACAGTCATATTTTGAAGTGTCATAGAAATCATGTAGTCAAGCTTCACTCCTGTTCCAGAGAGCAGTCTAGGATTAAGAAAGCCCATGAGGGGACTTGTGCTGAGAATAATTTAAGCTGTTAAAATGCCTAAACTTGAACTCTTAGTTTGTGCCCAGAAATATGATTTTAAAAGTAAAGGTTTAAGAAAATTACAAAACTCATTCAGTATACAAACGTCTTGCGTATGGCACATTTTATATTACTGAAAGATATAATTTTCCCACACACATATTCTATTTCATATGCTTTATAAATAAGATATTTTTTGTAACATAGGGAAGTGACGAAATTTTCTATTATTAAATGTGTTGCACATAATGTTAATTAAATCCCTGAGCTTTTTTACACACAGTTAGTAACCTAAAATTTAAAAATAAACTAGATGACACAATATGGTGAGAAAGGTGTATGGATGTTCATGGTTCATATATAGGTTACAGTTTGATTACTACTGCAAACATACTGGAAATACAGTAAAAGAAAACATTTTTTTTAGAAATATAGAACATGAAGGAATAGATAAGAACTGTTGGAAATCAGCCTGAATTAGACATTTTGTAATATTTCAGGCAAATTAAAAATGGTACTTTAGTCATAAAAAAAGAAGAATAAAGAACTATGGCTACTAAGCAATGGCTACTATACAGGACAAAATAAAAACAGATACATTGTTACGGTGTTGACTAAATTAGATAAATTTCATTAAATCCAGGATTTTTTAACAATAAAAGTTTTGGGGTTTTTTTCTGGTTTTGTCTCCCCAATTCCATTGAGCACAACATATATTTTAGGTAAATTTCATATGTACTGCAGACCCTACTAACACCCTCTGCACAATCTGACTCAGCCTAAACATTAGTCCTTTCTGAATAGAACACCATTTACAGTGAAAGCCCATACAAGAAAAACCTGCAGTAAATTTTCTGGTGGCTCAACAAGAGGGAAAGTTGACAGCACAGTAAATTTCTTGTTCGGTACTTCACATCAGCAGTCAAGAAGAACTTTTCAGAACAAATAAAATATTGTAGAAAGAATATTGTGTGAGTCAGAAAAAGACCGTTTTACTGGTATACTTTGAGTACTTCTGGCCATCTAGTGGGCTATTTCCTTTCAATTTTGCTCTTGATAGGAAAAAAAGACATAGACACCAGTGCATATACTTCATCATTTCCAGCTGTGAAAACAACATGTTTCTGCTACATACTACTGGTTAAGCATTTTTCAATCTGCGTGACTCCCAACAGTATCCGTCAGTCAAACTAAAAGTGTAATTCAAACGAATGCCATCAGTGGAAGAGTTAGTTCCTATACATCAGTGCTGACATTTCTCTAGGTGCCTTTGGATACATTAATAGAATCCAGTCAGAACTGCTAGACACTAATTGGAAATATTTCTGATGCCAACTATTCACTGGAAACTTCTAATTGTAGAAAGAGCACAAATTGTAAGGTTTCTTCATAAACAGCTCATAACTGACTCCCTTTAATATGTCCAAAAGTAGACAAACACAGCCCTAAACAAACATACACATTTAATCTCATTTTTATGCTGACAGTAGAATCTGACCAAGGTTTTTGACCTAATGAGGAAGCTTACTTTGAATAGGTTAAGGACTTAAATGAGATGGGAATTTGTCTCTCAACACAGTAATTCCATTTATCTCCTGCTCTGAAATATCACCATAGAAATTCTATTAAAACTAGAAGAGACAGATAGGCTTTTAACACAAAATATCATTTCTGCACATGTATATGATGTGTTACAAAAGCTTTGTATTCATGGCTTAGCTTTACATTTATTTTCCCAGTGTGCATACTGCCCATGAATGTTAACACTTTAAATGATCTTCAAGTCATTGATTTCTCAGCCAGCTGATGTAATGCAACCTGTGGTATTGGCACTCAAAAGTACAAAGTGAGCTCAAATCTTCATTTCTGGAACATCACTTTCAAGAGGTGTCATCCAGAGAAAGGAGGCCTTGTCTACTATGCCTCGTTGGTGGCACAAAGAAAGACACTGAAAAAGAAAAGATATCACTTTTATTATTTTGTTCATTGCCCAATTACAGCAAACCAATTATTATTTAGCACCTGAGCATTTCAGAACAGGTCTGAACAACCTATTAGCAGGCAGAAAATGATCATAACAGATGGCATCAATTGAGCCAGTCTATTGACAATTTAATTTTACCAGCACAGCTTCCCAAAGACAAAAATGCCAGCTGAAAAAACCCAAGATGCTTTACATTCAGTAAATACACATCTGTGGTTAAAACTTACGTTCATCTGCTGAAGTCATTTAAAAAAACCCAAGCAACTTCTGGGGCTGATCAAATGAGGAGAACTCTATCAAATTAAATGATGCTAGTGAAGAGGAGTTTTGTTTGTGGTTTTTTTTTTCTTTATAAATATTATTACATAAACCCATAAAAGTTCTTCTTGATATTTTTAGGATTTTGCTAAATTGCTAAAAGATACATTATTCAACTCAGAAAAAATCTACAAAGTAAACCAGGGTTTCTGTTCAAAACAGAGGTTTTCTAAATGGGTGGGAATTCCATTCAAGATGAAGACAACTAAATGTTGGTGTTAACGTAAAAGCTAGATGTGTAAATTTCCATTATAATTAGTGGTAAACTCACTCTGAATAGATATGTACTTTCTGGTCAACCGAGTACCTAAGGTGTCTGTCTAGAACTGAATTCCACCTGAAGTATTAATATAATTTTGGGTTTTGTTAATATGATTCCTTTTTTTAAAAAAAAAAAAAAAAAAAAAAAAAGGTGAAATTTAAGAGGAGTTAATTTCTCCCTTTTAAACATGACATTTGGTATACTGATTTCTAAGATATTACTTGAATTCACACTACAAGTTTGAAAAAATTGTATAAACATTGCACAGCATTTACTTATGTCAACTATGTCCCTGACTCAGAGAAAACATTTAACTGAGCATTACATAATATGTACAGAACAATGATTATATATGTATAACCATAAAATATTTGGTACATTATTTAAGCACATAAAATTTCCCATTCTATAAAAGTGACTTCTCAAAACTACTTCCTGAAAATCAATGTAATACTTTAAATCTGGTTTTCTGTTCATTAAATCAAAGTATTTTTATGGAATATGCTATTTTAATGTATCATTACATGAAGATACCATTGCTATAAAAATGTGTATTGCAAGTTGTTCACAAATCATTGTCATCAACCATCACTGCTGTGCTACTCTTTGATTATTTGGAGAATTCTATATCGTTCTCTGGATCAGATAGACTGCTTACCATAATCCCACCCTCATACAAATCACCATACAAGAGAGCTATTTGACTTTCAGAGGCAAAGGGTCTCAATTTAAACTATCATTGTCAGAACTGTAGTTTAAAATCTGCAAAATTAATATAAAAACTTAATCTTGTTCCATTAGAACCAACCATACTTTACCAATTTCTGTTTAGAGATCTTTAAACCTAGAATGTGTAAAGCATTATAATAAATATAGCACAGAAGGCAGGAGGCTGGTAGCATCAGTATGATTAAAAATTATGCAGGATATTCCCAGTGTAAGATTGTATTTCCAAGTGCTTATACTTTGCCAGAATTTCGGTATATGACCTGCAATTTCCTACAGTAGTTATCCACTTCAGTACACAGTTTTATATATGTCTTTGTATTTTAACATTTTCCTAAGTGAGATTAAAAAAATGTTTTCTTCAAAAAGTCCTTGAATTTTTACTCAAACAATCCTAGCACTGATGTGAATCAAGGAAGCAATGTTAATTCTTTCAACAAGTTTGGCTTTTCAGTGAGAGATGTTATTTTGCCACACTGATAAAAAATATCTTGATATTTTTTCAATCTTCTCTCAGTTATTTCAACTAATACTGTTTTAATTCCCAGAGAATAAAGCAGAATGAACAATGTTAAAAACTCTCTTGCATCTCCCTCTTGAAAACAATCAAGCTACACCTTCAAAAAATCCAGACATAATTACTCTTACATGCTGAATTAATGGGAAAAATTTGCAAAACACTGTTACATTCAGCATTCAAGAATGCAATGTCTGCCTCTCTCCGGCAGACAAATACACTATTTGAAAATGTCCACAAAGACCTGTCTGCTAAACAAAAGGTTTGTAATAGAAGTAGAGATACTAAAATTAATCACATTATGTCTGTTAAAAACTTATTTTACAGAGTAACCTCAAACTATGTTTTTAACACAGACCTCAAGTCACACTTAAAATGTAGGTAGGTCATTCATTAGAATCTCTTTATCATATAAATAAGTTGTCCAAATTCATTCTGTCTTTGATGCAACGGTTTGTTGTAATTTCTATAAAGAGTTTTGCCACTGCTTATGTATTATTGTTGAAAGAAAAAGTAGTTGTGTGCATTTAA
Source organism: Athene noctua (assembly GCF_965140245.1). NCBI lineage: Eukaryota > Metazoa > Chordata > Aves > Strigiformes > Strigidae > Athene > Athene noctua. Next base: position 39,500,909 of record NC_134039.1, on the reverse strand, counting down.
AAATGGCATTTCATTATTAAGATTTGTAACACCAGACAAATCAGAAAAATTGTCTAACTTGTTCATATAAAACTATTTAATTTCAATTAATTCTCCATACACTACTTTTTTTCCCCCTTTTGACTCAGAGTATGCTGCTACTGAAAACTATGAATTCCTCATATCCACTTCCTAGAAAAAAAATCTTCCATTTGTTCCCACCCTATTTTTACTAACATGATATTTTCTTTAAGCCAAAAGGAAACACTTGTTTGATAGATGAGTATCTTTCTTCCAACCTGAAGAAATTGCAGAATCACCTATTTGTTTCTATAGTTTCAAACCTGTAATAGACTGAAATCTAGGCACCATTTTGTATACCTTCTTGCTGTAGACTCACAGCATGCTTTTGCTCATTTGCCAGTGGTTACAATTTCTGTTACAACTTTGAATAGTTCACCAGGTACCTTGAAATCTAACATGTTAGATATTAAGGCACAATATAAAACATGAAACAAATACCACCTTGGTTTACCTGGCAAATTCATTCACCGGTTTATCCTAGGAAGCTTTTTTCCTTTTACTGTCTCCATACAAATCTATCCTATATTTCTGTCAGCATCACTGTGTCAGCTGAAGACCTTAGTTACTGTGATTTTTTACACTACAGAGCAGGTAGGTTGTTCTAATTATCATGTCTTCAAAAAGAAATTGCATCTGTCAAATCCACCTCTAAGCTTTGCAATGACATTATGACAATGCACTGCTATTAGCACATCTTGTCATAAAGCAGTAGTCTCTGCTAACTGAATGGTAATTTGTACAGGAATAACCCTATGTGTCACCGACCACTTCTGAATATTGAATATGCCGCTGCATTTAATGGAGAAAGAATTTATGTTCTCCTAATATTTTTCACTCCTTACTGTTTCTCTTTCTTCTCTATCCTTCCTCCACAGATGCACATTTAGATTAAATCAATGGCTCCCAATTAACAGAGAGAGACATTTCTAGAAATGGCGTCCTAACAGTATGTAAATAAAACTAATCAAGACTTCACAGATTACTGTCTCACAATCACAAAAGAAAAAAAAAAAAAAAAAAAAAAAAAGACTCTGTTTTGAGTTACTTACTATATGGCATTTAGGGATACAACTGAGATTATATACTGTGATCTTCCAAACTTTCCCAAGTGACTGTATATGCATCCATGACAGTGCTCATAAAATTCTAGCACAGAAATGCAAAGATTGGTCCCTAAAACAAGTTCAATGACACTGAAACACAAAGAACAGGAGTGTCCTCACTGGGCTAACTTTTCCAAGCATGTTTTTCTTTGATAGGGGCATCCCATCCACTACTTCCTTAACTCTCCCATCAGCTGTGTCAAAAGCTATGGACATGTGATATAATCTCCAGTGGAAGCACAGACAATTTTCTCCAAGGCGGCAATGTTGTTCTTTAACCACCTGCCCAAAGATGTGATCAGTCTGGTTCAAGAGAATGATTTCTTTTCCTCTAAAAGTACACTATACATAAAGTCTGAATGTCAGAGTCCCATTAACCCTCCTGATCCTTAAAGTATTTCTTTATTGGTGCTTACCTTATCCACTGTATCAGAAACAGGTTAACACAAAACGTTAACAAGACACATTTTCTGAAATTGAGGTTAAACAGATAACAGATTACTAGTATTCCTAGCTTGACATTGCTGAGCATTCAGGTATGGGAAGGGAGAGACTCAGAGTATATTATTTGAGTGCTTTCCACTCCAAATCCTCTTGAAATGAGATCAAATCAGATTGTAAACCAAATTTTCATAACTAGCATTCATTCCATTCTGTATTTCTCTCAAATAGACAATTCAGAAAAATTTGGTCAATCTTAGTTTTGTTTCAGAAGACAGGAAATAGAAGGGTGGAGTCACTTTGGCTGTCTAAGAGTGAGATGAATAAAAATTTTTGCATTTTAGAAAGAAAGCCTTGGAACTGATGCCTTCTAAATATGGGTTTCCATATAGAGATTACAATTTAAGGAAAACAAGTGGCCATAAAAAGAAAAAATAAGAGGTGGGGGATCACCTCACAAGCACACAAAAACTAACTTCATCATTTCCACATAAATCAAATTATTCAACATCAATCCATGAGCTCTACATACTCTTTGTAATTAAAGCATACTACGGCCAGCTGAAAGTATTGTCTCTTGTTTCTAAATACTTTTATTTTTATTTTTTAACATATGTAGCACTATGCCACTGAAAATCCTTGTCATTCCATCCTGCAGAGGAAAGAGCTTGGATCAGACTGCAGCCTTGGTTTACAGTAAAACTGATTTTAGAAGTATATTTTTCTTGCTTAATTTCATCTGCTGCATAAATTCTTCAGATTTAAGCAAGTTATTGCTGTTTCTTAACAAATTTCAAAATTCCACTCAGTAAGAAAATGTTTTTGAGTGCTTGCTTGAATTAGGCAAATATTGTAATGTCCTGTTTTTTCAATAGACTTAATTCAGTCCCTGCTCATCTGGTTCATTCATCCTTCCAACACTCCTTCTTTCACACCAATTCTGGACATATATCTTCATTAAAGACTAATTCAAATGAAGATACAGGAAAGGCTAAGAAGGGTTAGCCCACATAGGTGGACATATATATTCACATGCTTCCAGCCAGGCAGATTTAACCCAAGCATCACTCAGAAGCTGTGCAGCTGCAGTAGCACAGTTCTTGAGCTAATACTACCCTGCCTCTCAGCAGGAGAATGACAGTCTATCTTATAAGTGGAGAATAAATGAAAAAGACATGTTCTGTCTAACAAAACAAACAGTGAGAGAGAATGTGTCTGCTATCTCTAACCACGCTGGGGGGTAAACATTAGAAAAGAGTAAGAGTTATTTAACCTGAAGGGCACTGTTGGCACAAGAACAAGTGAACAGAAACACCATAAATACATTCAAGCTGCACGTTGGAAGATTTCTATCCAGCAGAAGATTAAGTTTTTTATTTCCTTTCCAGCAGTGCTGCCCATTAATAGTTTTTCTAGTTTTATCATGGGAATTCATAAGTTTATGAAAGGTCTCATGAATTAACTAGCCAGTATAGTAGTGGTTGGACTGAATGACTCTCCCAGTTCTTTGTTCTCATATTCAGTTGACAGACGTGAATAATTATTTCTTCATTATCCCATATTCTTATATATCGGTTTGTGATTAGCATACCTTCTTATTTTCATATCATGGACCTAACTTTGAACATAGACTGGAAGCTGGAAAGGTGGTCACAGTAAATTTTTTAACTGTATCCTTCATCCCCTTCCTACAGAAAAGTTTGTCCAAGATTTTTTAAATCTTAACTTGTACAGATTACCTATGCAATTTGAAAAATCCTTTACCTATTCTTAATGAAAAATTGTACCATTCAGTCAAGCTAACAGTGCACTATACAAGTATAGTGTACAGAGCCAGAAAATTATTAGCCATGTGCTGATTGACCAGGTTCAACTACATTCATATTTAAAGCAAATGTGAGAAATATGCATCATCATTAAACTGTTGACTATAAAACAAATGCACCATTTAATAAATTGAATCACTTCAAAAGAAAGACTGCCATTTACACTCAAATACTCCTGAGAATTTTGGCACCAATAACTTTATTTGATGAATAAAGAGGTGCTAATAGATGCTACTTGCCATTATAATTATCTTTTAGATTAAATTGACTAAATGTAAATACCTGCAAAGGATAACTTGAGCCAAGGGAGATGGTTCCCAGAGGCTTTTTTTACAATCAGAAGAAGAAAAAGAGAGGTTTTTTCAAAGAAGAATTCAGATCAGGAGTCTGACTTAGTTGTCTTGAAATGCCCTTTGAAGATCTGTCTGATCCATGAAACAGTGGAGGACCATTAGGTCTGGATACTATCCTTTTAGTAATTCCTGAATATCAAATCAAACCACTCTCAAAGTCTTAATCCAGCTCAGCTCTTTTGTCACATTTTCCTTTCACCTTCTACTAAATCTGGCAGTTTCAGTACCATTTTAGCAAGGGTTTTCCATAGTTCTTGCTAGTTATACCAGTCCCAACCAGGCCCATGGTGCCAATGTGCAGCCTCCTTTCTGTGTGCATCCCCTTGAAGTTTGAAGCTTCCAGTGGGCAGGATATACCCTGCACAGGACCAGAAAAGTGACAAGGGGACAGTGGGGATGCCAGTGTCTCCCTGGTGTCCTACATGGTGTAATACTTCTTTGGCTTAGGGAATCACTCTGTACATTGGAAAGAAGTGTGTTGTTTAAGTGCCACTTATAACCCATACAAATAAAAGGTCATCTATTATTTACTTAAACTCAAAAAAAGGAACGGTAAACCCAAACATTTATTGCTTATATAATTTACTGGTTTTCTCCTCATTTACTGCTTTAGAGGGACTTTCTTTAATTTAGCTTTATATAAATGCCTGATAATATGTTAGAAAGCATTTCATCAAATACCAACCAATTAGGAAAAAAAGATATTACAGTTGGATTAACAGAAAACAAGTCATTTTCCTTTAGATGAATAATTAGTTATGCAGAATGGCAAGTCTATAAACTACTAAAATTTGTAAATTCAAAAAGCCTACATTTAATCTAAACCAAGTCAGATACCAGATGGTTCTTTGCTTAGAAAACAAGTATTTTCTGATAGAATTCCACAAGTACATGCATTTCAGGAGGTAACTTTGAAATTTATTTCTCTAATATGTCTACTGTTGTTTTGTATTTATATTTGTAATTACAGGCATTTTTGTAAATTATTTCTGCATTATTTTGTAGCTTCTTTCATTTCAATTCAAAATTATTTATTGGTGCTTTTTGTAAGTATTTTTGCTTTCTCTTCACCTTGTTCTAAACAATTTCATTTTTAAAAAGAATCTTTTAAAATATTGTAGCATAACTTCTACCATTTTACTGATACACTAACGTAGTAAATTTGAATTAGAGATAAAATATCTCTAGCCACGCTTAGAGGTCTGAAAAAAGCTTGTAATCATAATTTTGCCTCAAACCTGAATTTATTCCCTATAATTGTTTTGATTTTTCTCATTAGTTCTCATGCATGCTACCAACACCTACCTGAGGGATATTCAAGTGCATGAATACCAATTTTCCATTGGTAACAGGCAAGAACACAATGTTTTGCAGCTCTATAAAGTAGGAAACTAATTTTCAGTATGACAAGAAAATCAAGATTTTTTTTGTATGTGTGTGAAAAGTTGTAACTCGCACTTGTGAAACAAATTTATTATTCTTTATAAAAGACATAACAACTTCACTTTCAGTTCCTATGCTTGATCCTGTTTATGCAGCAAACCACAACAGCTGTGAGGAGAGTCATAGCAAAATTTGGGGTTTCTGTTGTCTAAGGATGGAATACTCCCATTACACTCTGGAACAGATACTTCCTCTGACATACATACAGGTCTCTACTGAGTTTGTTCAAATCACTATGTTCTTCCCAGATGTGCGGAAGTCAAGCATATTTTTCAGGGTTTCAGTAGAACCTCCTAGATAGAAAGGTAACATCCTATTTCTATTTTATGTTTCTTCCCAAAAATGTGGTGTACTTTCCTTAAATTTATCCTGAGAAATCAATCATCTGAACAGAACAAAATAATCATCCAGATTATTAGTAATAATATACTTGGTCTGTGATATTTTATCTCAAGTAGTTACAGTTTAGTAAGTATTTATAACCTTAACCTTATAATTAGTAGTGTAGAACAATATTAATAAAAATGTCACTAAACGGACCATGCAGAAATTTTTTTCTTAAACACTGAACTTCAGTAGCAAAAACGAATTTTTACATAGGAAACATGTAAAACAAACGACTGCTTTGATCAACTGCAACAAACTGCTTTTTTAAGTAAAGTCCTTTTAAGTTTTTGCTAGGCAAAAGACAGGTAAGATCTAAATGTTATTAGTTTATTTTCTTTTGTGATGCTTTCTGAATATAACTTCCATTTATCTACATGGGTATATACATTAGGTGTATAAAATAGTAATACAGTGGCTATATAGGGTTCAAGAAGAACTTCAAATTAATTTTCATATATATCAGTTTATTGCTTCAAAAATTTTTAAAGTATTGAATTTCAAGGTTATTTTGTTCCAAAATGCACTAAGCTGTCACATAAAGTTATGTAGCATGATATATTATGGGAAAATTAAATATTACCACTCTGAGCTTATACAAAACTTCAATTGCATTTAAAGTATAAGCATGTAAAATACTGGCTGCATTTTAGCTAGCATCTAGACTTTTTCTCTCTCTCCTTCAGAGCAGTATACCTGAAAACAGTTTTACTTGGATTAACTTAGAGACTTCAAAAACATAACATAAACTAGATGGCTGTGAAAATTACTGATATCCAGTAGCAAGATGTGAATTGCAAATTTGACCAAAAGAATGTATCAATCACAAAGACATTGCTAATTATTTACTTTAACAACCTATGTCCATTTGGCAATTTTTCCAAACAGATTTCAATGAGAACATTAATACATTGGAGAATACACATATTGAGACAGGAGGGGAGACCAAGTCCATCCAGTGTTCTTCCATTCCCTGCCAAAAAAAAAGTCAGAAAAATCTCTCCTTTCCTGTTCTGATTTGGAGCAACAGGGCTCCATTTTTGTTCTTCTCTCGGTTCTTGTTGTCAGAGTTTTTCCTGCAGTTTCAATCTATTTCAGCTTTTGACTTTTGGGTTTGAGGAAAAATTAAAATGGAGGTTGGTTTAGAACAGTATGGTAAAGTCTTGGCCAGAATGCCTGATGGTTTTGGCCTTTGTTGTTAGTATTTTAGGAACACTGACAGAGAATGGTGACCCTGTTTATCTGGAAAGCTACAGGTTAGTGATGGAAAGATAAATTAGAAAGTTTAGGTCAATTAATAATGGAATTCTAACCTAAATCACAATAATAAAATAATTTACATATATTATTTATGAAGACTGAACATCCTAATATATTAGCTAACACACCTGAGTCATTTTGCAAATATATAAATAAAATGGAAAGGACATCTTTAAAGGGATGGTTCTCTCAAATCTTTCCCAAAACTGTGTTTCTAGTCCTCATAATACCCCACTCCTGCCAAGACATGCTAAAATGAACAAGGTGAACAACTGATTTGAGTCTGTTAATACCATTTTTAGATGAAAGCTACATGATTTCTGCCTGAGTTATCTTATGACTCCGACTAAAGATAACAGGAGTTAATTGGGTCCTATGTTGTCTTCTTTAGTGAAACAAATGATGCCACAGGCAGCAATTCCAACTTTTGACAGAATCACTAATTTCTACAATAGTTGCTGAATCCTGTTTGGATGCAGCCAAGAGAGTATAATTCTGACATTGTTTCATATTTTGCACTAAACTCATTCTGCTCTTTAATCTGTGCTGCAGTTGAGGTCTTCAAGAGTTTTACTGCTAATCTCTGTCAGTCTAACCTAAATTTCATTGACCACTCTGGAATGTGTTCTACTGTTTCTTGGTGAGATGCGTGAAAAACTCTCCTTAGCAGTGGTCAGGCTTCTCACTAGATCTCTAAGAACAAATGACTTGTGAAGTAACTAGTGGTAATACCTGGCTGAATTGTCACAACTTGTATATGAACTGCCAAAAGCAAGATATTATTACAAAATCTGGAGTAATCAAATAACCACTGAATTTAGCACCTATCCTGTACACTTTAAAGACTTTGAGTGACAGAAAAAACACAATGTATACTGAACAAGACAGTGGGTATAATCTCATTCACAAATATCTAAACTGATTGTAGGTGAATCATGTATATGACAAAAAGATGCATGTTTCTCTGGTTTTGTGAACTGGATTTTGAGTTGTATGTATTGAGACAAGACACATTTTCCCATCTTGTCAGAGAAAAGAAACAAATAAATGTCAGGTAAAAAAACAATATAAATCATATTTTACCCATACTTGAGGCATCAAGATATGGATTTCCACTTTATATAGAGATGTGAGATACCAAGATATGAATGAACTGTGGAGCTGGAATATGCTTTTGGCCAGCATTACATTTGAGGTAACTAACTTCTTAAATATTTGATAAACTGATGCTTAAAAATTATTTTCAATCAGCTAAAAAGTGATTTTTTAATACATGAGAAAAAAAAGACACAGTGGGCCTTATAACTGATGCATGATACAAAATAGGGCCACAGCAGTTATTTTACCTTTTTAAGTGGCCTGCGTATCCTGATTATTAAATTAGATTTGAGTCAGGATTATAGATAGAGTTGATTTATCAACTGTTCTGGCTGACAACATAAATCTAATTCCATTATTGAGGGGTTTTTTTTTATTTTAAGGGCAGAACGGCTACCAACATGTGACAGAAGGCTTCCTGATGAAGTGTATTGTGTCACCAATGTCACTAACTGCCTATTATAATCTGAGAGGCATGATCATTTTGACTGTCTTTAAATGACTTAGATGCTGTTTGTCAGCTTGATGGACCTTCAATTAACATAAAAAATTCACTGAATTTTACTCCTCTTAAGTGAAATTAAGAAGGAAACTTGTCATTATTAGTATCAAACAATTTTAAATTTTGATATCTTCAGATCCTCAGAGCCAATTTAAGACTCCTGTGTCCTTCATGGCAGAAAATGAATGTGCAAATTGAAATTCTGCCCCTGTAAATCTTGTTGTAGAAACAGATGAGTAAGAGGGAAAGTCTCATATAGAAGCACACAGGTATACGTACAACATGGCTACTGACTTCAAGAAAATCTTCCATTTGACCTAAATATATAAAGTAACACCTCTACATTGAGTAATGATGCTCTATTTGTTTTTTAGGGCAAATTAGAGGAGATGAAATGTTTAAGTAAGTTCAATGGTTGTAATCCATAAGTGAGCAACTTGTTTATGCTGTATGTCACATATACAAGACCATATTTTTGTATTTCTGTAGAGGATTTTTTTTATTCCTAGCAAACAACAAAAACATAATCTTATCACTAACTTCTCATCACTGATCCAGATGGTTTTATTCCCATGTATATACATATGCAACAACATCAGCATCCACATCATTTATGTAGATGACACAGCACAGACAAGAATTCTACATAAGTTTATGAAAATAATTTTTTTAGTGTACAACAATACAGACAATTTGATTTGTATTTGGATGACCTTCTCCTTTAAAAATATCTAGCAGATGTGGATGCTATTGCTGACAATGTGGATGGCTCCTTGCTCAAGATACTTATGCACACAACCCTCTAGAGACATCTGCAGGTCCCACCATCATCCTCACATGGATTGCCCAAATATGCAGCCAAGGTTTAAGTGAGGCTTTTGTTAGTGGGAATGAAACTTAAAGGTTTTGATCTTTCTCTATTACCTACTGAGTATTCAAGGGGGTTGGGACTGTGTTCTAGTCTGCCTATGGTCTATGGGGTATTTGCTCAAATAAGATGATCTGCCCACTGACTTATTTGAAAAATGAGATTTTTTTTTTATTGAGTGGCAAAGATATCTAAAGTCACAAGCTCTAAAATATGAGACATTCTAATTAAGGTATTAATAGGAGATTATATGATGGCATTGCAACATAGTATAGCTGACATCTTCAAGGAGATGAGAAAGCCTTTCAAAATATTGAGCCATGATCATCCCAATAAATGTTACTTTCCCTATGACATTTAAAACTGGCTTTTTCCATTCACAATTAGACCTCCATAATGAATTAGGTGAAGGATCTCTGTGTACTTGTTATTTTGACAGACCTTGCACTTTCTTATCGAAGCAGAAAACCAATTGGACACCTGTTCTGCAGAGATAACCAGTTATTGCATGCAGATATTCCATAAACATACTATAGAAATAAATGATATGCTAATGTTTATGGAAAAAAATTGTGAGCAGAATGTATAGAAATATGCCATCTGTCATACAAGAGTCTCTTATAAGAAAAGAATACCTAGAGATCACTCCATGCTAGTTTTGAGTTCTATATCTGTTATATAGATATATATGTATATATGTCTTCTGATGTCTGGATTTGAACAAAGGCTTGTTTTTTGTTTGCTTGCTTAAAAAACCTACACAGATGAGAAAACATCTAAAATAGATTTTTCTTTTCTGGTGATGCAATACTGATAGAGCATAGAGTTTTGAAGTCACAAATATCATCTGCTACAATGCTTCTGGAAGGAGCACCAAGACAGGATGTGCAGGGAGGAGGTAAGAAAAGAATGTCATGTCATCTACCCTTGCTAAGACTAGGACTTGTCCATGTAAAATATATTTGGGCTGCTAAATGCATTTTTTTCTAAACATTCACTTTTTCCAAAAATGTACCTCCTATCTCTGAAAACATAAATTTTTGTCTTCAGCAGTTAATTCATACCTCAGTGTATTTATGTATTTATTGCACAATTATCTGAGTTTGTTACAGCATTAACTTTAACATCTTAGACATCGCTCAGGACAACATTGGAAAATTTAAAGAGGATGATTACTGCATGCAAAGGATACTGAACAACAATTATCCTTTAGAAGATTTGCATTTCTTTATGATAAGGGAAGTCAGCTATAAAACCTACCTATCTCCTGGTTTAATTTTCAATTAATTGAAAATTGCCCCTTATATTCACAGAAAAACAAGCTTTTATAAGTTGTGATGGAAAGAAGAGAAAAAAATTAAGAAAATTATACTTCATTATGCATTTGTATTCCACTGAAGAAAAATATATAGTCTAAACACATTTTATGGATGGAAATTCTCATGTGTGAAAACTATAGCATTCAAAATTTTATATTCAAATACAGACTACAGTAAAACCACATTATCTGCAAACATAGAATTACAATGACCATTAAACAGTGAGTCATGATAAAGCATAAGTTAGACAAAAAGTTAATGGAAGTCCATTTTCTTCAGGGTCCTCAGGCAGACCCTTAGGTCCAGTTACAGGCTTTGTGCTTACAAAGGGGAAGGGATTTCTTGCTCAGCCAATATGACTGCTGTGGTTTACAATGCCCCAGGAGAGGCTTATGGGGAAAGGTAGTAAGCAGTCATTAGAAAGAGTAATGGAGCTACCACCACCTTTCCTGCACTCTGATAGGGAAGGTGCCTTTATCGCAGTCTTTCCCCTGCTCTTCCAAACAATACAGCTTTGTTTTGCCCTCCATTCAGGTCAGACATTAAGCCACAGCCTGTGGCATCAAATCCCTAGGATCTGCAGGACCCAGAAGGCAGTACCTTTCACAAAATGATGTTAGCATCTTAGAGGTCATTACATACATCTAATAGAGAAAAGTATATAGGCTTTTTACTAAATCCTCTCGTCTTCCTGTTGTCATCTCTCTCTAGTTCTATTATGTTTCAGAAAGCAAAATCAAAGCAAAACTATATAGTGTATTCTCAGATTCTTTTAAAATGCTGAAAATCTGTTATGTAGCAATTTGAAGAGGAGTTACACGTATTTATTATACTAACACTCTTAAGTAGACCACAGAGACCACTCCTTTATGGAGAGGTTACAGCTAACAAATTTGAGCGCCAACTGTTAGTTTTCTACAAAACCCAGGTGTTCCCTCACTGTTCTGAGACTTTTAGAGTCCCTTGAACTCACCCATGAACTTGCTACTGTTGCTATGTTATAATTTCCCATACATCTGCAAAAACACCAGCAGTATATGTGCAAGAGAGCAATAGGCTTTGGAAAGATTCCCAGTAGATCCATCACTCTAACTTAGTGGCATTCTGACCTCACAAAAGGACATGAAAAAGTAATGTGGAATGGCTGTACCTTTATTTTATAACCTGAGGCTTTGTGTAATAATTTAACAGCAGGTTTCTGGAGCTATTTGTTTACTTGCAGAAGGACAGCTAATTGTCACTTTTTCCTCTTCATCTCGCTCTGTTTATTTCAGTTGATTTCTCAGACATGGAAAATCTACATTAAAGTGATTATATCCTGTAGACTTTGCTCAGTTAAAATTAATATCAACTTTGACATAGTCATTAAACAGTTCCATAGTGAAATTTGATATAAATACATACATCCAAACATCATCATTTTAGATTATTTCTTACAAATTTAACAAAATAATTCTGCTCACTATTAGTTTCAGTGGGACTAGTTATGGAATAATGTACCCTTAGCAGCAGATGCAGATTCAGTGTATTTAAGAGCTTCTGTATGACTGTTCATTAAGCTGTCATGTGGTAACTTATCTCTAGCAGGTTATTTAATGGGTGTAGACTATTGTGTGTGATCTCTGTTATTGTCTATCAAATATAACTGGCAATACATAATTCCCTCATGTAATATCTGAGAATCTTGTGGGTTATTCTTGTTTTTACTATCTCCAAATAAATTTAATGAAAATATACAAAACAATATTCAAAACCTTACATCAATTAATTTAATAAATACATTCTAAAGCAAATTACTCATCTTGGCTTTAGAAAAAGACATGCCCATGGGGAAAAAGGAACATTTGTGTATCCTCAAAATGCTGTAAATTATTGAACCACTTCAGAATTGCAATTGCAGTGAGAAACATCTGAGATGCTTTTAGACACTAGTGCCCTTCAGTGCATAGACTGACCACTGCAACCCTTGAAATTTGCATCATTCTTCTCCTGTTACTAAAAAAATCTGTTCATTTGATCTGAGTTTCTTGACCTTGTTTCAGAGGAGGCTGACTCCTATATTTTTACAGAAATGCTTCTGTTATTTGAGATCTTAGATAATTTTACTGTTGAAAAGTAAATTAATGTGATTACCTAGTAACTGCTTTTTCCTAACACTCTTCATAATTTCATGTCGGAAAGTAGGCTGTGGTCTCTTATAGTGCTCCACAGTTTTCTAGCAATTTTGAAGAAACTGAAGGACAAAAAGGAAGTTAAATTACTCTTAAAATATCTGCTGTGTGGTAAAGAGGGTTTGGAAAATTGAGGACTTATTTCATACTTACTTTTTTATGGTCTGTTACTAAGTGACACGGGAAAAGAAAAAACAGAACTAATTGTTAGAATGAAAAGTTTATGCACTTCATAATCCCTACCACAGGTAGCAAGCTAAAAACTGTTGATTTTAAGGGCAGAAGAAAGGCCACTTGTTGCCTGGTTTTATCTTGTGATGTTTATGTCACTGTATTCTGTATAGAGAAAACTTTAAAAGTCACCTTTCTTTCAGAACTCCTGGTGTGACCAAACAGAATGTAATTACGATTGCTTCTTTCCTGATCTATAAATTTTGATTGGAAAGAGATGTTTTCATTTTCTGATACAGAGGAAAAAAAGGGCATTACCTAGGTAAAAAAAAAAAAAAATGTTACCTGACAAAGATGGTGTAGCTAGAGTCAGCAAGACTTTGAAAGTTTGAAAGCTTGTCAAAAAACCTTACGTAAGTCGCAAGACTGAATGAGAAGATCAGAACTTTGACATTACCATCTCAGCAACTACAAGAACACACAATTTTGTTCACTTTGTCTTATTTTCCTGTGTCGATTACATTTTGTATTAGAACTGCTGCCTTGAGATCAGTCTCCATCATAATTTTCCCAGGGTGCTGTCATATACACAACAGCCAAATACACTGATAACAGTACTAAAGTTAATTTTGTTTTAGTCAGTTTAGGCATGCTGCCACACTAGATTAGACCATTTATCCATTTAATCTGGCAGCACGCTTCTAGCAATGGGTAATGTCTGTTGTAAAAGAATGTTCTCATGTTGCAAAAAGCCAAATGTGAATTACTACATTCTCATGAGAAATAATTCTTTCATTACCAGTACAATGACTACCCTCTGTCTAAAATAGATTTTAATATCTTTGGCACAAACTGCATCTCTTCATCAAGGGAAACTAACTTATAATTAGTGTTTGACCTAACAATCAGCCAAAACAAATTTCATTGTTTGAAAGTATGAAAGGAAAAGTTGTGGTAATAACAGAAATATTCTTAGGTACTAGTCTAATTTCTTCAGTGGATGAACTGACATCTACCGTGCTTTCAGTATCCTGTAACTCAGAAAAAGGAAGCATGTGAAATTATACTGGTTACATTTGAAAAGGTTTGTAAGAAAGAATTCCCTATGATGCATAGAACTTATTCCCCTGAGTAAAGAAATGTATTTTCATATTTTATGTTTGAGGGAAAACATGTTCTTCTAAGTTAAGCATAAAATGGAAATCTGTTTGCCATATGTCTTACTGAAAATAGCCAGAACACTAGCCTCTAATCTGTGAAGTCACTGCTGCCACCCTAACTGAAGATAGGTTAGCAACAAAAGCTTTCTGCCATCAGAAGCCCCTTTAATTTCCATCTCTATCCTTCCCATCACCTGCTTCTGGCATTACTGCTTCTGCTTCTCAGCTGACAGTGAAACATCTGGACAATGTTGTGAAGAGTAAGACAGAAATATGGGTGATGACTTTTTTCACAGTCACTTCACCTGCAACATCAAAAGAGCCAGAAGTTGGTGGGTTCAGGAAAACTGAAGAAGTACTATGTTGTATGTCTTTTAATAAGGAACAAGTTTGAACTTGCAACAAAAAAGTCCTGTATTTTATGGGATGGCTGGAAACTCTAATGGAAAGACAACCCAGAGAGGATGTTGTAAGGGATGTCTTAGTTCAATAAAATTTGAAATCCCATACAGAAAACATTAATTTCATAATCAATCTTTTTCTTACAGTTTTGCAGCCCTGTATTAGCTGGATGGGGAAATGAAAAAACATTAAAAGGGAAAATTGTTTTCCAAATCCTATCACTGCATTTATGTTTCTGAGTCCCTGCTAAAAACATGTTTAACTTATACAATAAAAAATATAACATGAAAAACATTAACAATCACCAATTCTCTGGCCAAAATAAACCTGAGGATATATCCTAAACTGTGTAGAAACACCTCATAACCATTAAATTACAGTAGCTTTCTTCACACTAATGAGGATATCCCAATTTAGTTAATCTGTTCCATGTATTGCCAGAAATATTCTTATAAAAGTATTGTCCCAGTTGTAAAACCACTTTCAATGTGAATTTGCATACAAGCATTAAAATACCTGTAGCAGTGGACTTGATTTAAAATTTGGGAAGAACACCTCAAGAGCATTGTATTTCTGTAACAGTTCCAGTCAAATTTTTAAAATTACAAAGCTTGTGAAAGGGTATATATGGCTTTACCTGACAAGTTCATCTTATTATAATGATCTTAAGGACATATTATGAACATCTGTCTGCATAGTTATCAATATATGTAAAATTTCTCTTTGACTTTCTTCTATTCCTTTCTAGTTATCTTTCTTAAAGTAGTCTCATGTTTTTTATGCATTTAGGGAGTTAATCTTTACTGTTTCAAATTATTTTCCAGTGAAGTGCGGTACTTGAAGTAATGTACACAATCACAACACTCGTTTGTTTTAAAGGATTTTACTACTGCAACTGAACTTTTGAACTCAGATTTTGATTTGGAAATTCTTTACTGAGGTAATTTGGTTTTATAAAAACCTACCAACAGTGTTTGACTAGTAAAGAATTCCTGTAATAATCTGACCAGTTAGCTTTAAGACAAAAATTGTATGAAAAAATATGATGTCAGACCTGTAGTTTAACAAGCAGTGTGATGTCTGATATTTTCTTTCTTCTTTGTTCTACTAATACTTTTCAGTTCCTTTTGTAATACTTTTCTGGCAGACAGCTTGCTTCTCATTTCTATGCTTGCCCACACAGAATGACACTTTTTGGTAAACTGGTGATTTAAACTCCATTATTATTCTGCATTAAACTGCTTCAGAATGCCAGTCAGGCATTATGGTTTTTCTTCAGTCCAGCTGTGCTGAACTACAAGTAGATATGAAGTAATTGACCTTGTTGTTCACTGAATTGTATGATGCTTTGCTACCCACTGTTTTGTGCCACTCACTTCACTTCAAGTATCTTCACAAGTCGTGACCTTTATGGTGGATATTACTCTCCAACATAGACAAAAAACACCTTTACAGAAGTACAACATTAACCATGATCAGCAGAACATTTCATCAACAGAGAGGCCAAGCAAACCTGCAGTACTAAGATTAGAGATTTTAAATGAGATTTTTCCAACAGACGCAAAGAAAAAAAGAATTGCTTTTGTGAAAACAAACACTTAAAAATCTCCAGTGGACAAGTTAATCCTTCCTATTCTCTCAAAGACATGATGTTTTATTTTGTAGTTGGGAAAACGAGGTATATTGAAGATACTACTCAGAACAATGAAAAAAATATAGAAAAATAAAAAAGAAAAAATGGTGGAAGCAATCCAGTTGGCCAAATTCTATAGAATTATCACAGGATTTTATTTAGCCTTAGAAAACTGCTAATCCCTTTCAATAGTAGAGACTGTTAAAAATATAAATCCACGTTTAAAGACAACCGCTTACATGTGTATTTTATTTTAATTCTAATACGGGGAACAATTCTAGGACCTAGAATGGAAACCCGTATCTACTTTTTAATTACCTGACTGCTTTAATATGACAGGAGATATCAGTAAATAATCCTTCTAAAGATACAAGTGCAATTTTTAAAACATATTTGAGAAAACTTTGAATTGGGTGTATCTGTACAGTACAGCAGCTGTGAGAGGTAAGTGAGAAAAAATGTGAACACCAAGGGGAGAGAAAAATTAGGAGCAGGACAAGGTGCTCCAGGCACAGGAGCAGAAATTCCCCTGCAGTCCCTGGAGGAGACCATGACAGTGCAGGTGGATGACATCAAACAGGGAGGAGTGGTGAATACACCAGAGGGTTGTGCTGCCACCCAGAGGGACCTCAACAGGCTGGAGAAATGGCTGACAGGAACCTCGTGATGTTCAAGAGAGGGAAGTACGAAGTCCTACACCTGGAGAACAACTCCATTCACCAGTATATGCTGGGGCCTGACTGGATCAAAGAGAATTTGGCAGAAAAGAACCTGAGGGTCCTGGTGGATACCAAGTTGAACATGAGCCAGTAAGATGCTCTTGGTCAAAGGCTAATGGTATCCTGGGCTGCCTTAGGCAAAGGATTATCAGCAGATCTAGGGAGATTATCCTACACCTTTATTCAGCACTGGTGAGGCCATACCTAGAGTACTGTGCCCAGTTCTAGAATAAAAGAGAATATTAGAATACTATGTTATTAAGGGCATTGTCCAAATGGCTCTTAAACATTGACCACCTCTCTAAAAAGCTTATTCTAGTGTTTGACCAAGAAATGCTTCCTAATATCCAGTCTTATCCTCCACTGGCTCAGTTTTGAACTATTCCCATAAATCCTAGCACTGGATACCAGAAAGAAGAGATCAGTAATACCCTCTCCACTTTACCTCCTCAGGAAGCTGTGGAGAACAATGAGGTTGCCCCTGAGCTGCCTTTTCCGCAAACAAGACAAACCCAAAGTCCTTAGCTTCTCCTCACAGGACATTCCTTCCAGCTCTTTCTCCAGCTTTGTCACCCTCCTCTGGATGGATTCAAGGACCCTCACATCCTTCTTAAATTGTGGGGCCCAGCACTGCACACATGTTTCACCAATTATCAGGCCTAGCATAAAGGACACAGACAGCATAATTATCAACCAATAACCAAGTTGTATTTGATACAAAAGGGTCAGTACATGGGTGAGCACTGGGGGTACAAACAAGTCAGTCAGATTATATATAATCAACATCAATCCCACTAACCCCAACAATGACACCACACAACCAACAATGGGTGGAATAAATGGCAGTCTCCCATAGAAGGGACAGGAGACAACTGAGTCAACAAACCAAACACATAAGACCAAGAAAGCCACATACTGAATCTCTACACAGCCCACATTTACAAAAGCCAGACCTGGCTGGAGCCCAGTCCCAGAGAGGCAGGAGGCCCTTCCCCAACAGGGAACTCTGCAAAGGGCATCCACCTCACAGACAGACACTGCCCCTGCCTGCAAGTGGTCCCAGCTTTTATCCCCAAGTGGGACACCTGACCTTTGCTTACTCAGTGCAGGAGACTTGGGGCTCATTTACCCAATGGCTCTCCCTGCAAGGCCGGCACCACCCTGGAGGGAAGCCTGAAGGCAAACTCACCCCCCTTTGTGAAGGGCTGTGGGAATTACCCATATGTCAACCTTAATTTGGAGCTTGGTGTTGAAACCCCAGCATTTCAACACAGTACTCAAAAGTGAGGCTGCACCAACACTGAATACAGTGGGATGATCACCTGTTCTGACCAGCTGGTTATGCTGTGTTTGATGCACCGCAGGATGCGGTTTGTCCTCTGGGCTGCCAGGGCACACAGCTGACTCATGTTGAACCCGTTGCCAACCAGCACCCCCAGATCACCTTCTGCAGGGCAGCTCCTCACCCAGCACACTATGGACCCACTCATCCCACAGTTGGATAATTTCTTCAGAAGGATGTTGTGAGGGACAGTATCAAAAAGCCTTAGAGTTCTGGGCTCCTCAGTACAAAAGAGATATGGACATACTTGAGAGATTCCAACAAAGGGCCATGAAGATGATGAAGGGACTGGAGTATCTTTCCTATGAGGAAAAGCTGAGAGAGCTGTGACTGCTCAGCCTGGAGAAGAGAAAGCTCAGAGGGATCTTAATTTACATAAATAGTTGAAGGGAGGGTGCAGAGAACAGTCAGGCTCTTTTCAGTGGTGCCCAGTAACAGAACCAGAGACAATGGGCACAAACTGTAACACAGGAGGTACTGTCTGAACAACAGGAACAACTTTTTTACTGTGAGTGTGACAGGTTGTCTTGGGAGGTTGTAGATTCTCCCTCCTTGGAGATATTTAAAAATCATCAGGGCAACAAACTCTAGGTGTCCCTGCTTGAGCAGGGAGGCTGGACCAGATGACCTGCAGACGTTGCTTCCAGCCTCAACAATCCTGTGATTCTGTGATATGCCATGTGTCTCGATCCAATGTCGGGAGAGGTTTCGATATGATCCCAAGAGCGAGATTAAGACATAAACAAGGTCAAATGCCGTATACGCAAAATAGTTTTTTATTTTTTAAAAAGTGAAGAGAGGTAGAAATAGGGCAGAATGGAAGGAAAAAGGCAGAAATAAAGCAAGGATGTGGGATAGAGCTGCAAGAATAGTCACCACCATGAATCCAGCGACGTCCCATTGGTCCTCAGCCTTCAGTTCTTTGGTGGTGGGTGCACACGGATCTGGCTTCGATGGTGGATGCACCAAGAGCAAGATTTTCTGCTGCCTTTTTAAGTTCATCATACCAACTGATCAGCATATCTACTCGCCTTTAGTTTTTTTTTTTCTCTGGTCCAACAGGTTTTGTTGCATCCTGAGTCAAGGGCAGAAACGTTTGCCCCTTGTCAGTTCATTAGCAATGCAGGCATGGGATCTGGCCTACACAGTAGAGCCACAATGGCTACAGGATGGGGCCAGCTCAGTCCATGTCTGCCCCTTTGAGGCTTATGTAAAGAGTCCAGACAATGCAACTGCCAAGAAGTGGAGAGTGCATCCTTCAATACACTCCCGCTTCTCTGGGCAGCATCCCCCAGACCAGTTCACAGGCCGCAGAAGCTTCTCTTGGAGGTTTGCACAGACACAAGCAAGGTTTGAAACAGTCATGTGACATTTCAGTCTCTCACACCATGTAGAAACTGTGGCCCATGGAGAGCTCATGCTGGATCAAGTTTATTGTGAAGGACTACATCCTATAGGGACACCACACTGAAATGCTTCATGAAGGACTGCAGTCCGTGAAGGACCCACACTAGAGCAGGGGAAAGTGTGAGAAGGAAGGATTGTCAGAGGTGAACACTTATGGACTGACCACAACCACCATCCCCCTTTGATCTGCTCAGCAGGGGCAAGAAAGAGGTGGAGGAGTCAGGAAAAAAGGAGTGAAGATGACCCTGGAGAAAAAAAAAGGGGGCATATTGGAAGGAGTTTTAGTTCTTGTCTTTGTTTCTCACCATCTCACCACTCAACTCTTTACTATTTTAATTGGCAATAAATTGACTTGACTTTTTCCAAGTTTATTGTTATGCTTATGACATATATAATTGGTGATTTCTCTGTCCTTGTCTCAACCTCACGAGCTTTTTAATCTCATTTTCTCCCCCTGTCCTTCTGAGGAGTTGGGGCGACAGAGCAGGAGGATGAGCATCTAGAATTCAGCCAAGGTCAATCCACTACATTTTCCTCTACCAATTACCACAGTTAATTAGTCTGAAGGTCATCAATGACCAGTCCCACAGCAGACTCTGCATTGTTAGGACAAAAAGAATGAGAACAAGCTGCTCTTTATTTTAGCTATAATTCTTTCTGCAGTCTGATGAAAAGATACCTAGCCCAGATTCATGAAAACATTTTTTTTTAACTAACTAGAAACCCTCTCTGTTTAGGTCTATCATACTCTTAGCATTTTTCATATTTTTTCATCTTTATTGTACTATTGGTGCATTCATTATGTAAAAATGAAACAAAGCACTCTTCACAGCCCAAGCTTTTTCTCCTCTTTCCCTCTTTAGTTTCTCATCTTCTTTGTTCCAATACTTATGCCTTCTGTTAGTATTTATGATTTTTTTTTTTTTTGCTATTTTCTTCAGACCATAATGTTTCTGATTTTTTAACACAGAATACAAAAGAGAGAGAAAACAATTATATGACCTCCAGATGTCACTTCCAACCTCAACCATTCTATGATTCTGTGATTGTGATCTCCTGGGAGACTGAACAACAAAGGGAGAGTATTTACTCCATGACCAATGAGTTACCAGAGCAGTAGACATTAGGCTTGGTAAAATAAGACCGACACTTATTCACATATTAACTTTCCTTTCTATTATTTACAAATTAATTTTTTTTTTATTATTTAAAATTTCCTATTTATTATTTAAAAATGAAAAACACCTCAAAAAGAATGAAATTCCTTTCTGCTTTTTAAAATGAATGTAAAATTGATATTGTGAGATTGTATACACACCAGTTAATTTATTATAAAAGTATGTTCACTTGGGGTTTTAAAACGTTTTTCCCATATTTCCTCTGACCAAGACTAAGGATATGTTTCAGGAGGTCCACTAGACTCTTTCTCATAGGAAGTCACCACAGAAGTCATCAAGCATAATCTTAGTAAAACCTGTGTGCTATGAGATCATATTTGGAAAGGCTACATATGGATAATGAAGCAATTGCCAGTTTATAAAAAGTGTGAAATACAATGGTCAAACCACTCTTAGTTAAAGAATAACTAAGTAATTAAGATTATGCAGATGTAGAGGTAACAATAATCATAGAATCACAAAATCATCTAGGTTGGAAAAGACCTTGAAGATCATCCAGTCCAACCATTTAGCTAACACTGACCGTTCCCAACTACACCAGATCCCTCGGCACTAGGTCAACCCAACTCTTAAACACCTCCAGGGATGGGGACTCCACCACTACCCTGGGCAGCCCATTCTGATGCCCAACAACCCTTCTGGAAAGAAATGCTTCCTAATATCCAGTCTAAACCTTCCCTGGAGCAACTTGAGGCCATTACCTCTTGTGCTATTGCTTACTACTTGGCTAAACTCATCCCCAGCTTTCTGTACCCTCCTTTCAGGTAGCTGTAGAGGGCGATGAGGTCTCCCCTCAGCCTCCTCTGCTCCAGACTAAACACCCCCAGTTCCCTCAGCCGCTCCCCGTACGACCTGTGCTCCAGACCCTGCACCAGCTTCGTTGCCCTTCTCTGGACACGCTCAAGTCATTCAATGTCCTTTTTGTAGTGAGGGGCCCAAACTGAACACAGGAATCGAGGGGCGGCCTCACCAGTGCCGAGTACAGGGGTAAGATCCCTTCCCTGTCCCTGCTGGCCACGCTATTGCTGACACAAGCCAGGATGCCGTTGGCTTTCTTGGCCACCTGGGCACACTGCTGGCTCATGTTCAGCTGCTTGGCAGTTAGAACCCCCAGATCCTTCTCTCCCAGACATCTCTCCAGCCACACCTCCCCAGGCCTGTAGCCATGCAGGGGGTTGCTGTGGCCCAAGTGCAGGACGTGGCACTTGTCCTTGTTGAAGTTCATCACATTAATGTTGGCCCACCAATCCAATATATTAAGTCTCTCTGTAGAGCCTCTCTATCCTCACGCAGATCCCGCTTAACTTGGTGTCATCTGCGAATTTACTGATGATACATTCTAGGTCCTTATGAAGATCATCAATAAAGATTTTAAATAGAAATGGTCCCAACACTGAGACCTTAGGAACACCATTTGTGATCAGCTGCCAGCTGGGTTTAGCCCCATTGTCCACCACTCTCTGGGACCATCCATCCATCCAGTGCTTTATCCAGCAGACCGTACGCTCATCCAGGCCATGGGCAGCCAGTTTTTCTATGAGAATTCTATGGGGAACTATGTTGAATAGTTTTCGAAAATCCAGGTAGATAATACCCACAGCTTTTCCCTCGTTCAGTAGTCGGGTCATCTTGTCATAGAAGGACATCAGGACTGTCAGGCAGGACCTGCCTTTCATAAACCCATGCTGACTAAGCCTGATCCCCTGATTGTCCATTTTATGACTTTTAATAGCATCCGAGATGACCTGATCCATGACCTTCCCTGGCACCGAGGTCAGACTGACAGGTCTATAGTTTCCTGGATCGTCCTTTCAGCCTCTCTTGTAGATGGGTGTCACATTTGCCACCCTCCAGTCCAGTGGGACCTCCCCAGTTAGCCATGACTTCAGGTAAATCATGGACAGCAGCTTGGTGAGCACATCTGCCAACTCTTTCAGCACCCTTGGGCGTAACCCATCCGGTCCCACAGACTTGTGTGCATCCAAGTGGTGTAGCAGGTCTCTGACCACCTCCTCTTCAACTGTGCTGACCTCAGTCGGCTTCCCCTCCCCATCTCCCAGCTCATGAGGCTGGGTGTCCAGGGAACAGCCAGTTCCACTGCTAAAGACTGAGGCAAAGCAGGCGTTGAGCACCTCAGCCTTTTCCTCAGCCTTAGTTACCATGTTTCCCTCTGCATCCAGTAAAGGAGGGAGATTTTCCCTAATCCTCCTTTTGTTGTTAATGAATTTATAGAAACATTTTTTTATTATCTTTAACAGCTGTAGCCAGGCTGAGCTCTAGCTGTGCCTTGGCTCTCCTAATGTTCTCCCCGCATAACTTCACTACATCTTTATAGTCTTCATGAGAGACCTGCCCCCTCTTCCAAAGGTGATAGATTCTCCTTTTGTGCCTGAGATCCAGCCAAAGGTCCCTGTTTAGCCAGGCCGGTCTCCTTCCCCACCTGCTTGTTTTTTGGCACACGGGAACATCCTGCTCCTGTGCCTTTAGGACTTCTCTCTTGAAGTATGTCCAGCCTTCCTGGACTCCCATCTCCTTCAAGGCAGCCTCCCAAGGGATTTTGTTAATCAGTCTTTTGAACAGGTCAAAGTTTGTCCTCTGGAAGTCTAAGGCGGCAGTTTTACTAACCCCTCTCTGTTTTCCAGGATTGAAAACTCAATCGTCTCATGATCACTGCACCCTCGACGGCCTCCAACCTTTACTTCCCCCACAAGCTCTTCCCTGTTCACAAGCAGCAGGTCCAGGAGGGCACCTTCCCTGGTTGGTTCACTCACCAGCTGTGTGAGGAAGTCATCCTCCACACATTCCAGGAACCTCCTGGATTGTTCCCTCTCTGCTGTGCTGTGATCCAAGCAGATACCTGGGAGGTTAAAGTCCCCCACAAGAACAACAGCAAGTGACTACGAGATTTCTCCCAACTGTTTATAGAAAGCTTCATCCACAAATCACCCAACTCTTTGGAGTTATGGCTTGTTACAAGAAAAATGAAAGAGGATTATTAAGGTACTTCTAAGAAAAACCCAGAACCAAACCAATAGACCTAAGCAAAAAAAAAAAAAAAAAAAAAAAAAAAAAAAAAAAAAAAAGTAAAACAGAAAAGGACTAGCAAAGAATACCATGTTGGATTTTCTACTCATTACAAGTTTTATAAGAGAACTTAAACTATTCATGTGTACTTTTAGAAGGATAGGCTGAAGCATATTTCCACAGGAATGAGGCAAAGGGACCCTCTTCTGATGTTGTAGGTTATTCTTTCTTCAGTCTATCAAATCTCAATACTCACAGGGCAGAATTCAGTGAACAGCATATTCTGCTTCACATGGGACTACGAATGAAAAGGAACAAGGTAGATAATTAAATTGCTCCTATTCAAAACCTCTCTTACAGATATTGTCTTGGAAAGACACCATCCCTTTCTCAGTTCATTCTCAGATAACCTTTCTATGCAGAAATATTCCACAATGTCTAGGGCTCTGCAATACTTTTTGAAAATGGAAGAACATGTTTCAATTTATTTCTGAAGCTCTAGTCTATAATCCTGTGCATTTAAATATGAAGTTTCATAGGAATTAGTAGTTTTATTAGCAGAAGAAATCCTTAGATGCTTATTGTTCTTACTATACATTTTGAATATGGGATAAAACATTTTCCTTTTCTCTTTTCTCTTTTTTTTAAATCAGTCAATTGGAAAATATATTTTCTGAGCAAGCACCGATTTATGAGACACTTTTACTAATTCATCCGGATTTGTTCCTCATCTCAATATAAAATGTAGTGGCTTCATTTTGCTTCTCTCCATGAGCAACCTGAAGGCTCTTAAACCCACATTACCAAATAGACCTTCAGAGCAAACTACACAGATACAGATACTTAGTACTCTTACAAACACAATGTAGTTCCAAAACTGTTTGGCACATGACATACTTTATGTCAGCAGCAAACTGATTCACATTTCTGTTACTAAATCTGCACACTGACACCTGGCCGATCAGAATTATTTAAGAGGTCAAAGATAAATTCAGTCTCAACAGACAAAGATATCACAACAGTTTCCTTCCTATTTTTAAAGTTTTGTCTAACAAATCCTGTATATCCAATGAATTAGTGGGATAATTGCTACTAATTTCTGAAAACTGGTATCTGGAATATTTAGGAGTGATTGAACCTGTTTAGTAAAAGAATACATTTAACTAAATATGTATTATTCTAAATGCTAAGAAATGCCTTCAACTAAAAGACTACTTTTGAATGGTTCTTCTATTATTAGCACAGGATCAAAAGATTACCCACCAGACTGTCAAGAATTAATACAGCATTTTATTTCATATCTTAGAACAGAAAAAAAACCAACCAAACAAACAAACAAAAAAAACCCTAAGAAACTAAATATTACCTAATGTTTTACCAATTGAAGCGACCCAATATAAACTTAACTTTTCTTTGGCTTGTTAGCATGTGTTATTAGTTTTCAAGAAATGAAGGAATATGGTCTCAAAACCAAAGCAGGAAGCCTAAGAAAAGCAGATGATGATAGTTCTGACTAACCACCAAATCCTCATCCTGTTATCTTTTTTCTTAATTTAATAAAAGTAGGATTGCTTACCTCAAAGAATGTGTCATGTGCCTTGTTTAATAAATGCTTAGTCTCAGAAAAGTTCTATTTATATGCCAAATATTATGATAAATAGCATTCTTCATTTTATGCAGAACATTACATTCAAAAACTCATTTCTCTATAGTACACTGGCATATCCAATTTCTAGACTAATAGCATTCTATATGGAATTCATAAGTGTTCCACAGAATAAAACAACACATTATTCTTTTTCTTTCAAAATATATCACACATTTTTACAATAATTTTGACAGGACTCAGAGGGTTAGAAACATAACATACTTGACCATCTCCCTTTTATCATTTACCACATGGCAGATTTATCTACTCTGAATAAACAAATCTGACGTTCCCAAATAATGCAGACACAAAAATAAAATGAACCTGAAGTAAGCTGCGGCATAGAATAATAATGTGGTTTCAGAATGTTCCTAATCTTTAAAACCAAGGTATTAATTAAATAAAAAGCAATGTCATCTCAACAAAAGCTGCACTCATTTAAAATGTCAGCACTAAAACTGCCTGGTAATAATAGTCACAAGATATCCATCATGTTTATGTATGTGAAGCATCAAGTACTTCTTAATATCATCTGTACAGTATTTTGTTTGCAAGGTTTTAAAAATTATAGAGGCTTCTGTTTTAAAAAAAATCAATGGGAACGGTTTCAAAAGTCACTGTTCAGATTCCCAGGTTATCTGTTTACTTGGATCTAAAAGCTTCAATAGCATTTTAGTGTAGGTTTCTGAATTATGTTCTAGTAAAAACAAAACCTGTGGAAAGTTTAATAACTTTTTACAATTAATTATCTTGGAGAAAATCTTTGTTTCAGCCTTGGCTGCCCTTCCTGAAAACCTCACTCCACAGAATCCCTGGAGATAATCCTGTCTCTGCAAAAGACTGAATAAGATCTGTTTTCAGTATGCTTTCCAATTTATTTCCTATGAATTATTTCCTTGTAGAAACAGGTTTTCTCTGTGTCAATGTAGATATCTACATTTGTACTTCAGTGTTTATTATGCATACATAGAGCATTCAGACTAGAAGCTTTTGGGCAGTAATGTGAGCACCTCATTCTAGTAAGGAACTAAAGAGAAGTGTTCATTCAGACCCCTCTTAGAGCCTTCAAACCCAAATCATGGAAGTCAGGTTCAGAAATATGTGTGTGTGTGTGTGTGTGTGTGTGCACGCACGCCAAGGTGTACAGTGAGCAGAAAGCAGGAGACCCAGAAATGAAGGTGCATCTTATTTATAATAAAATAAATCTTTCTTGTTCTTTGAATATATATCCCCCCTTGCACAATTACTAAGCCTGAGCATTTACAGTCCACATGAAGTAAAGATTACTTGAGGTAGGAAAGACACTGTAATGACACCTGTATTAACAGGTGATTATGTTCATTCTCAGAACATATCATTGTACTTGCCAAGAATCCTTCCTGAAGGAACTAAAGTAATGGAACAAGACACACAGAAATGCAAAACTATGGGCAAATAAAGCAGATTCCCACATATGAGAATATCTGTGAATGCATTGGAGTTAGACAACAGTCTTGGGGGTAATAAAAGGCCAGCAAGAAGTAATTTATAGGATAATCATTATTTCCAAGCAAATCTTATATATTTTTTTTCCCAAAAACCCATCTTGGTAATATTAATTTCTGAATTCTAAGGAGGAGTTAATGGCAATAAGGAGTACTTTCCAACACAGTATCCTTCTGCAAAAGATGTTTCACCTGCTTGAGAAAAGACCTGGATACCACTAATTAATAAGGAATAAGGGAATGTTTTTTCAGCACTTTAAAACACTCTTCAACATCTTTCCAATTGAACAACGAAGGCCACAGCTGTTTCCTAAAACGAAAAGATGTATAAGGCAGAGTAGGTAGCTGCTGAATTATTCCTGAAAGGCAGTCAATTCTGGCTGCTCAGAGAGGAGGAATACAGAGCTTTGAAACAGAATCTGAAGTACTACTGTAAGAAATATTTCCTCTATAAATCACCTTACTACTCACAGATCTACTGAAATCTTTCTCCCATACATCTCTACACTTTCAAAGCATGAAATATTGGGTCAGAAATTTTTAACAAGTTTGAGGCAGAGGGTGTTGCTTTGCCAGCAAAAATACATTATCCTTCGTTAGTAAATATTGTCTAGTGTTCTCAACCTCCTGCATTATCCAATGTACTAGTCAGCATGGCTTCTGTTGAGTCATCCTGGATGCTATCTCTATTGCATTTGCCTGCAGAATAACTAGGAGGTCAAGGTTTTTAAGAAATCATCTTTCATCAGTATAAATTATATACATTTTTTCTGTGGAAAAGATGAGCTTCTGGGTACTCAAGCCTCTCTCCAGTCATAACCCTACAGCCCCATAATACAGTATTGACACTGTTAATAAAAAGGTTGCAAGCTTCATACAGAGTTTGCAAGGCCTCAGAAATGAGGTTTGACAGGCTTGTTATGTCTAAATTTTCCTTGAACCTCTTGATTTAGCAGTAAACAATTGTTTTTTTCATAATTGGACATCTAAATATAGGTACCTTATTCTTGAACACATTTTCACTGAATAAATAAGATTTCCTTCAAATAAGCTTTTGACTTTTTATCTAAGCTGGAACTTCTATTATTTTTAGATTCATTAATTCTCTCTTCTGATTCCTACCTAAAGCTATGCTCTGACAAAGTAAAATACAGATTATTTATTTATTACAGATAGCAATTCATATTAAAATGTTTGACATCTCTACATATGAAGAAATGTGAAAGTGTAAGTGAAGAAGAACCTTAATAAAATATCTTTATTTTCAAATGCATTTCTACAAGTTACATTTTAAGTGGTCTAGCATAAGGGCTAAAGCAATAGTCCAAACAACTAAACCAAAGACATTTTCATATAAAGATTAAAATAAATCCCCAGAACAAACTCCAAAGAAACAAATATTTATTGTGTTAAAAAAAATCCCTCTATATGACAATCTTCTACTGAACAAATCTTCACTATAAAATCAACCACTGGAGAAAAATCCATGCTATAGAAATCAGAATAAGGTTGAGTAATAATTATATTGAAAGTGTAAGCACATTTTGGAAAACATTTTCATGTCTTTTAAAGCTTCTACAATCAGTTCAGCACAGTTTCAAGTATGTAAAATATGTTTTATGATCACTAGTGTTCTCATCTTGAAGCAGTATTTTCCTGGCTCAAACAGGAGGATCAGAACTGGTCTAGTAGTGAGGGACTTCAACGATTAAATTGCCCTATGCAACGAGGCATTCATCCATCTACTTACTTAGTCATAAAGTTTAATAGAGCTTTCCACAGGAATTACAATATTTTAGAACCTACATTAGAGGACATAATAAATATAATTGTGATGCTTTCACTGCTACTACAGAAATTAGTATGTTTCCAGAAACACATTTTGAAATATTCCTTCTCCCAAAAAGACTAGTTGGAAACAAGATAGGAGCCTTTAAAAAAAAAAAAAAAAAAGTTTCAGCTTTATTTTATGAATTCTGAAGTCTAATTCAAGTACAAAGATTAAAAAAAATAATAAAAGGAGAAAATGCAGATTACATTTCATACATGAAAAAGGAGAAACAGGGAAGAGCATGTTGCAAGCAAAACACATAACCAGAGTATGAAGGTTATACTCCAATCTGATTCTGCACATTAGTGTGATTTAGAATCACACTTTTCACAATTTATTTAATTTACAATTTATTTAATGTTTTTCTTTCACTTTGAAAAGAATGTGATGGTACACAATAAGATATGCTGAATTTGTGTTTATAGTCTGGTTCTTAACTCCCGAGGCACTACTGTTGATGACAGACTTGCCTACAGAACTACTAGTATTTAGCATGTTGTTTTCTTAGGATTTATTTTATATGCATATATGAAAGTTGTAAGTTTGCAACATACTTTAAAGAGCTCATTTTTGTATTTATATTGGATATGTTTTCAAGAATATCACAGAAAAAAAATAATATAAAGAGGAAAAACATGAGTGTCTTAACACAGATGTGCATGTATGGGCTGAAGGGAGTAAGCACATACATGTGTGCCCTTACCCCTCAAAAGAAAAGCTTAAGAAGGGGATAATGCTCTTTTTGGTGGTGATTACTGAATAGAAACCTCCCTCTTGCCTTCCAAATGGTAATGTGTCCTTGCTCTCTAGAGTGTATCTCTCCACTCCACATGGGAAGAAGCTATGCAGTAATATTGGACCAAAAAGCAATGTAAATATGAAGCCCACCTTGAATCTCATTACAGTATCATCATTAAAATTACCCAGAAATATGCTCTCCATAAAATATACTTTTTGTGCCTGACAGGGTAACAGCATAGGCTCCAGGTCAAACATTATCAATTCAAAAAAATATTAAAAAAAAAAAAAATCCTACTGAAGAAAAATAGACAACTTACCACATCATATCACGTTATTGTTTTACATTAAATATGATCAAACCATCCACAGATATAAACACACAGTCAGACACTTTTTCCCTCTCTTGTTTGGATGTATCTCAGTAACAACATAACAGTGACAACAGAAACATCATAGCATTCTGTGTGTTAAAAATGGTGAAGTCTTTTAACTGCACCTTTTCCAGAAACATGTTGTCATTAAGAGACATGTATTTAATTCAGTTTTCTTGCTCTGTGATTAAATTTTAAAAAATTAATTCTGGTCAAATTCTGCTTTTCCTGTGCCACTGGTAGAAAAGATAAAAACATAGTATCTTAATAGGTCTCAGAGTAGGAGTCTACAGTGGAAAAATAATTAAGGCATGTAGCAACATCAAATCTCTCCTCTTCATCAGTCAAAATATTTCAGGTGGAGAGAAAAAAAACAACAAACAAACAAACAAAAAAAAACACAAAAAACAATAAACCCCCAGAAAATATAACACGAAATAATGACAGTCCTGACATTCTTCTATTATGGTAAATAAAACAGCAGACAACAATACTGTTTGATTAAAAACCTAGAAATCCACAATTTATTTCAAATTCCTAACTACAGTAAGCCAACATAGTTCTCCTAGGCTTGTAATCATAATGTAGTTATAATTAATAGGCTTTACATCCCTGAAGAGTTACATTTAATTGCTTAACATTCTAGTTTCTAATGGAAGCTACTATTTTATTGTAGGTATTAATATACATATATAGTTTCTGCACTAATGAAAAGATAAATGAGAGGCCTATTCTCTGTTCAGAATCAGAATTCTGACTAGAACAGATTACATTAGCTACAAGGATAATAGACCTCTAGCAGGTAAGATGTGACTGTTAACATATCTTTAGCTGATTGTCAAGCTTTTAATTATCTCCAGTAATCTGACAATAAACAAACTGGATTTTCTGCCTCCAAGATTTTTTGCTATGCTCAGACACTGATGTTCACTTTAATCAAGACAATGTTGACATCACTGAAGTTAAAAAAATGTTTGAGAGAAGATATAATTTGGATACGTCTACTTGTCTCATTTACATGTTTTTTCCAGTTAAAGATAAATATTTCTATATACTCAAAATATTTTGTTCCAGATTTACATCAACTTGTATTGCAAACTGAAGCTGCAGTTTTGTTACTGATTGTTACTGATTTGTTATTAATTTGAGTTAATTTTTGGTGATTTGGATAAGAAATTATTAGGACTAATCAATTAAATGGCATCTCACAGAAATATTTTTTATAAAAGATAGTGGTGTTGTTACCGAAAATCCGGAATAAGAATTTATCAACACCAATTTGATGTAGATAAGCAGACACTTCTTTATTGACGGCCGGACGTGTAGGGGAGTGGTCTCACCGACAAGTACCAGGCACCAGAATCATACACCTTATATAAAATTTACTCATACATATTAATTAAGTATTCATATATAAACATACAATTTCTAAGAAATCATTAACATATTCTCCTCCTATTTCCGATTCTGTGCAGTAAAGGTTAGAAATGTCTAGAAATGGGTCTGGGGTGTAATGTGAGTAGGTGGTCCATGAGTCGGTGGTCACAATATCCCCCTGCCGGAATGACCTTCTGCTTAAGGACACAGTTTTCTTGGCAGGTACTTGCAGGTTGTTATGGTCACTTCCCTCAGTTCCCATTAATCCTGGACCTTGACAACCATTGCATTCTTCTAGTCCTACATATGTATTATAAATCAGTTTACAAATCATCTTATTTTCTGTTACCTAGGTTCTAACTGTTCCTACTAGACAATCATGACCAATCCCATCGGCCTTGGTACAGGGCTGTACAGGGGATTTTAGAGTAGCAGTCGGTGGTTAGATTCAAAATACAATAAAATAAATGTTTTTTACTAAAATATCTCTTAATTCTATACTTATATTAAAATCAAGCGCAATTTAATTTCAGTTGATAATAAATTCAGTAACAGTGTAATGTTTTAAGTAGTCATAGAGATGTTGCATTTAGTTTAACTATACAATCAGTTACGCTGCTAGACAAGGTACCACCGTTAGACTTGTTTGGTAAGGATGATTTATAGCCCTGTAGACTAAGTATTTTAAAAGCTGTATTGTGAAAGGGCCTCAAAGCATGTTAAAATTGCAATGTGAGACAAAGTTCTTGAGTCAAGGACATTGGGGGGGTCTTTCTTGTGAGTCAGTAACCTGTGGTGGTTGCAAAAGTAGCCCCCCGACATATTTCAGGACTTAAGTGAGCATGACTGGAAAGAGGTGGGAATATGAAAACGAGTTACAGGAATTAGCATGTTTATGTATGAGAACTTGATTAATATGTGTTACTGTATCCAATATAATCAGCATGTTACACGAGTTAGGTGTGCATTGTTGGTGAGATGACCCCTGCGCACCTGGCCGTTAATAAAGGAGTGTCTGCTTATCTACATCACATTGGTGTCGGTAAGTTCTTTTATCCCATTTTGATGACAGTTTTATCAGTTTCTTTTCACCTTTTTCTAGTGAATTTTCTCTCCAGATGAGCTTATCTCCCATTTTATTTATAGACGTTTCTTCTAGTGACTTAAGACAAGAAACTACACCTCTTAGTAAATAAATATTTTGTTTAGTGGATAGAATATTGATTTAAAGATTAAAACCAAGATACTAGAAATAATCTTCTATTACAGGTATTTACTTTTTTTAAAATAATTGAGTATAGTTTAGTTCTGGTTTTAATTGGTTATGTGTAGTAATTGACAATCTGGAAATAATTTGTCTAATTACTATTCCAGTAATTCCTTCCCTGTGTTGGCTGCTTTAGACATTGCCAGACACCATGCATCATATTTTGCCTTTTAGTATCTTATCTTGGCCTTAAATATGAGTGGTCTTTTTTTATTATTGATCATGTCAAATAAATGAAAATATCAATTTAAAGGAAAACCTCATCATTTCAAAGTTTTCAATATCTTCTGTGGAATAAGCATGAGAAAAGCACTTTGTAAATGTATAAAATTAGAGCAAACAACTTCTAATGGAAATTACAATTCATGTATCATACTTCACATTGTTGCTGGGATAATAAAAATAAATGAAAAAATGTTATAAACCCTTTTCATTCAACATCTTTATTTCATTTTTATCAGTGACCTCACCAAAATCAAATTTGGCCAGGAATCTGACTGTGGCAAAACATTTCAATATAACTTTTCTGATAAGCTCTAACACAGTAACAGTGGGTCCCTGAAAGTAAACTAGCATGTACTAGATAGTTTATACCTATATTTAAAATGACTGATTTTCCATTTAACTTCAATTTATGTACAAGGCTTTCTGGCAGAATAAAGAAAACAGTGTGAAATCAGGCAGAAACAGAGATGAAATTGTACCCTGGCTGGCAGAAAGGAGACCCAGATCTCCCAGGCCCCAGCACAGCCAGAGTGCTCCAGCCTCTATGCACAAGCCACCACCACCTCGGCCATATGCATCTTAGTTCAGAAAGTTGGTGGGTGGTGGTTAAAAAGATATTATTAATTCTTGTTACCAATAATATTAAATCATGTGGTGATGAGAAAATAGTCTATTACTTTATTTCTAAGCTTGCCAACTTTTTACTTATGCATATTTGTCAGCCAAATTCAGCAACTTACTTACAAAAGAGGCATTAATAAAATTATGAACTTCAGAGTGGGTTTTTTTCATCAATGAATAAAATAGCATCAACTACTTTAAAAAAATACAAAAGGGCAAATCAAAATTACTTAGAGGGTTGAATAAAAGTGTATCTTATTATGAATATTTCATAATGTGATACATAAATCATTGTAGAAAAGGCTGTACTGCAAGTTAATTCAAGCGATGTTGGAAAGGTTAAATCCTATGTAAGTAATGAATGAGGGAAGTGAAAAACAAAAAATTTTCTTGGTAAGGTAAGGTATTGTATCATGATTTTTCATAGAATAGATTTATTAATATCTTCAAGCAAAATTTTGCTAAGTATCTTACTTATTAAAGGGGAAAAATGGACTCACGATGTCATCGCCTGCTGCTTCTACAGTTAGCATAATAACACATATTTCTTAGTTCAAGGTTTCCTTAGGTGTCCACAAGTGAAAAGTAACTCTATTTATTTCCTCTCTTTCTCCCAGAATTCCTTCCCCTTTGGTCCCCCCCCACTTCTTCCAACCCACCCACGCCTACCCTCACCACTGCCCCCCCCCTCCCCCCCCCAAAAAAAATCAAGCTTTCAGTAGAGTTTTGAAAAGCAGTATAGAATATTCTGAACTGTTCAGACTTTCCAGGTTCATGTCATTGACCAAAGCTGGAGTATTTTTAATAAATTAGATCTCATAACAAAACAAAAAGAAACATTTGTCCAAGATGGTGTCATGTTCAAGTTGAGGAAAGTGGTAAAACTTTGATACTGTCAAAAAGTTCAGAATGATACAAGGTAATTCTTGATGTAAAAAAGAACTGGGGTTAATGTTTGCAAAAATATTCTCAAATAGCATCTATGTGCTATTTTAAATTATTTTTAACATCAGACCTCTTGAACCAAGAAGCATTTTAATTTCATTCAGTATCAGTGATTTACACCACTGAAGCATAACAAGATTATTTAAGTATGAATATACATTCCAATACATCATCAGTCATTAGAAAAAGATTTAAAAAACCCAGAAATATATGCAAATTGAAGTTTATTTATGAAGATATTACTTTTGAGAAAAATCATTGTTTTAGTTTATAGTTATTTTATAAGCATTCACATAAAATAACATTCTAAAGCATACTTAGTTCTCACTTCTACTCTTATACATATGGAACAGTAACACTACCAAATTCAGTATATGGTCAAATGTTAATATTGCCAGGACACTATCAAAATACTATTCAGACTGGTATAGAGTAGTAATGAAAAAAAAAAATAACCAAGAAGCTACTAATTTAATCAAGAGACCTCAGTAACATGTCTGACCACCATAAGCAAAACAGAGTATTCCATGGTGAGCACTGGAAAGATTCTCTGGGTAGGTTTGCTGGGGAATGCAACATGTGTTAATAAATATGGAGCATCACAAGCAGCACCCTTCAGATTATACCACATTTAGCAAGATCTCTCATTTGTGTTGGAGACAGAGGATGACTGGTGTAAGGAACTGAAAGAAGTAATGTCTCAAATATTCATCAATACAGAAAACCTCAAGGACAAGCTGTGGCTTTGTGATTAGTCTAAGGAATGATGCCCAAGAAAGCGTGGAGTGTATGGAAGGATGCACATAGCCACTCCCTCATGGTTGTATTGGCAAGCTCCTTGGATAAGCCTCAAAGTGGAGAAACATGGACTGAGTGAAACCAAATATTTCTCATCAAGCAGAAAGACCGCTAATCCCTGGTTCCATTGTGTAAACCTGAAGAGGTGATAAGGACTGATAGGAGGTAAGCATCGGGTGACAGAAGCTAGATTATTGCTCAAGAAACACTGGACAGGGGGTTGGTGTACCCTACACTCCCTCAGTGCATGTTCATGGAAATGAGTTGACGGAATACTTGCCTCTCTTGAACTAGTATGCTAATCAGTTGGTAAAATGAATTTAAAAGGTGACAGGAAACTTTGGCTGTATGTGCACCCATCATCCAAGATTACGTGATCTGAGACAATACTGGAATTTAGGGGTGATGATCCAGATTTCTTTGACTCTTTCTCTACTTTCTTTTCCTTTTCTTTCATTTCTTATAGATTTATAACAGTAGCCTTTTCCAAGTTTAAGTTGTTTCTTCCATAAGTAAAACATTTTAACTGGTGGTTTGGTATCGTTTCACCTTAGTTTAATCCAAAGGGATCACCGAACCTTTATGACTCCCTGGGGTCTCTTTCAACTAGATGTGTGCAGCACCTGGAGTGCTGTATGGTCCTGACAGGCTGAGAGACAGCTCTCACTTTTGTATTGACTGATGAGCAATATGTTGGAGAACAGATAAACAGAGGTGTAATACATGAATTACTGACAGCAGAATAACCAGTACCTGGTACCATGCTCTGCATAAAACAACAAAGCAAAAAGATCTATAGAGCCTCTTCTCACAAGGCTGATGCAGGATTTGATTGTCCTTTATTTTACTGGAAGTCTTCAGTATTCAGCTTCTTAAAGGAATACACAGCTTGGAAAGACAGAAAAGAACTTCTGGAAAAGAGCACTTAAATTACTTTTGCAGGCCAATTATATAATGTCATGTTTATTTTTAAGAGAAAATAAATAACATTCCTATAGACTACAAAAATTAATGTAGATGAAACACAATGCTTTCTGATGCTCAGAATGTGATCCTCTTCACAAACAGCCACATTAGGGACATTCATTTTCTACAGGAAAAACAAAACAAAACAAAACAAAAAAAAACCAAAGAAACAAACAAACAAAACCACAAAACTGCTTACCTCTGATCCAATACAAGTAAAAATATTGATTTTACATTAGAGTACTCCCTTAATAAAAACAAACAAACCCAAAACAAAATCGACCAACTTAGCCCCTCTAGTTTCAACTGAAGTATTTAAAATTTCTCCACATTCCAGTGAATCTTGGAAAGAAATCTTTGGCAACAGACTTCTAACCAAAATTTGATCATGATAAAGATAAGATTGGCAATGGATTTTAAATTATAAATAAAAAGTAAAAGAAGTGTAAATATCACATTTATTTCAAACATAGAGATCCTAGTGATGAAAATAATGGAAAGAAAAATGCAGTGTTCAGTAACATCCTTCTAGGCTATGCATTGATCTGTGCTGGACATCTCTGTATTGCAGAGTTCACTCCTAGATCTTTAAGATCAGAGAAATTTTACTTGCTGGGTCTATTTGAGAATGTCAGATTTATCTTTTAGCTACACTCATAGTTTCTCCCCATCAGATATATGACAGAATCCAAGCAGCTGCGATCTAAAAAATTGTATCATTTGGCTGCAGAGGCACTCCAGGAACTTGCTCTGCTACTTTGTTTCCTGGTCTGACTGGACTAAATTAATCTTGCTCTAGCCTCCCATCTGTTTTTTACCATCTCTAGATTGGCTTTAGCCTCTCCCTTCATTCCTCTTTCTCTGCCTTGCAATACAGATGTTGATCTTTAGTCTAGTTTTTGGCCAGGCTCTCAACATTTTACCACATTTGTTTTCAAGAACTTCAGTTTGGTATCTTCTCAGTTTCCTAGTTTTGGTCTGCCTTACCTTAAGCAGTGTATGCTTTCTGTTATCAGCCAGTCCTAGCTCTTGGTCTTTGTCTCACCTACCCAGTATAAATCCCTCTCTATGTTTATTCAATAAAATGGGAGAGTACAGAAACACAGGATCTGTATCAGTTCGTCGTGCATTTTGTCGTTGTTGTTGTTTGTTTGTTTAGTTATATTAGACAGGACTCAAAAGCAGTGAAGAAATTAGATGTAATGCAAAGCATCCAGTCATGATGATCTCTGGTTATTATGAAAACAAAGATGGAAACAGGGAAGAAAAAATATGTCAGTGTATTTTATTGTAGAGATTATGTAGAGGTACACTAGGAAGACTAGCACATACAGTCCTAGTGTGCTCTATATGGAAGGACTGTCCTACCGAACAGAGCAAAGTTGATGGTTTCCTTAATTTACAATGCTTTGCATCTCTACGTGAAAACAACATGTCACTACATTGTACATACCATTGTTAAGAATGCTTTAGGGAGAAAACACAGGAGCCACATGTCACTGAGTGTGAATTGGTTTTAGAGTATGAAATAGTGCATATGAAAATATTAAGGTTCAAAGTCTGATTTTGAGTTTCTCAAGATAAACTGTGTTAGTTTTCACTCTTGGTAAACAGTTTAAGAGAATGTCTAAATGGCCTTGTGCTTCTTAATTAAAAAGTCAGAAAATTTTTGGCAAACAACATATGTAGTTCAATACATGATTGAGGAAAGAAAACATATAAGCAAATCATCTAATTAATCTAAAATACTGAAAATATCTTTAGTACAAAAGTGTTGTGCTGCCTAAAAATCATGACACAAGGGAACACAGAGAAGATCTGAGAGAAGAGCTCGCCAAGGTCCAGGCTGATTCCAGTAATTTTCCGGACCATTAAGCCACTCAATATTGTCAATACTATACATTCATATAACGATTTTCGTAAGTGAAAAATAAAAACTGAATCATGACTGATGCAAACTCTTTCATATTGTGGAATATAAATTTAGCATAAAGCTCCAGTTCAAAGGAAGTTCATTATTCCTCAATCATCTAAGTTAAGTCACAAAAAATTAATAATTTTATACTTTCAGAAAACCCTTTCTTCATCACCAGTAAACTATGGTGAGTTGACAATGTTTAGCAATTTTTTCCATAAAGTGTTTCTTGTAAATTTCAAAGTTAGTCAATGGTTTATTAGCTGGTTTCAGTTGGTTTGCATTTTGGGGATGCAAGCCTCCATTCTCTCAGTAACCTCAGACCTATGGCATTCAAGCACTATGAGAGATATTCAGATGTTGTCAGAGATAAGGATTAAAAACTGTTTATTCAAAGAGTGCCCTAATGAATATATTTCATAGTAATACTTTTTTTACAGTTGTTCTACCTGACATAAATCATCTGTTCTCCTCTGGCTCAACAGATATTAATACTATATCCCACTATGTAGGTCATTCACTTCAGATGGTGAAGAACTTTGTTCCTACTCCTGATTTGAATCAAGTGCAATAGAATCATATAACTTTCCAGATCTTAGTGGGTCCCCCATCCAACAGGCTATAGATTACTCTCGTCTGGGTCCAGCTATATCACCTTAGTGATATTTCTGTAGGAAGCATACATATGAAAGGTACAATTCTTCCTCATTGTTTTCTCCAGCCAGTTCTAGAGACAGTCTTCTCATGCCTTGAAGAAAGTGATCCAAGAGATACTTTACTCAAGTAGTAAGTAAAGGCAGAAAATATTCCTTAAGCTGTTTGAATTCTAAGTTTCATGTTTATATTCCAGCAAATCATGCTTACTTTTTCATAAATGCATGTAAATGAATGCATGAAGAAGCTCTCAAAGGTTTAGTAATTCATTTATTAAGAATCCTTACCACAAACACTTACCAAAGGAACATTTTATGTTAATATAATGATCTAGGTTATAAAAATGTGTTCATTAGAATTCATCTAAATTATCAGAAATATTAAAGCTATGTTCTGTTATACAATGCAGGTTGAAGCCTTTGCAAATTCAGCCTTTTCCCAAAAGATGTTTATATTCATTAGTGCAAACATGCTGAACAGCCAGGCTAGCATATACATTTGCTAATCCAGCTTGATAATGCCAGTATTATTTAGATTACTCAAGTCATTAGCTACACAAAACAGGAACTGCAAACACGTGGAGTTTTTTTCCACCCTGATTAATTTGCTTAGTACTTAATCTCTGAGGTTTAAGAGATCCTACTTGTTTTCCTTTTCAGTGATTAAAAATACTTCATTTAATATTTCCATACTTTAAATTCAGCATATTTCATGCAATATGATGCATTCCATTGCTTATGCGTTATCACTACCTTTTTATAATGCAAACTCTGTCATTAAGACCTTAGAGCTCTCTTACATCAGCACCTCCTGACAGGAATGTAAGCCTGTGAGTGTGCTGGAACTGTTCAGTGTGAGTAGTAAAACTCCCACTCACAAACAGATTCTGGGGCACACTTAAAAATTTTCAAATGCTTGGAAAAAAATAAAAGAGGGGGAGGAGGAGGAAGACCCGTCACTTCTTAATAAGCATTGATGAAGAAATAAGCAAGCAGTCATAGACCACAAAAGCAGTACAAATATGCAAAACTAAGAAATAAAAAGGTGAATGAGAATAGATAAAAAGCTACATAATGGGACAATTTTCTAAAAGATTATGTGTTACCACACAGAAGTGCTATGTAACAATTTTAGTGCATTCTCCCAGAATATGAAGTTTCTGTAAAGTGATTATGCACGAAGCCTGTTAGTAAGATGATTTTAAAACTAGAGAAAACCTTGTTATGAAGCCATCCAGAGAAAGCATCAGGAAAGGACAAAGAGGATTAGTATTCTTTCTTATCTAACCTTAGCATATTGTAAGAACTACATATGTATTTTCTAACTCAGAATTGTCTAGAACTGAGCAGATTCATGTCTAAATGTAAATGGGACCCAAAACTAGGGGGAAAATGCTTTAAAGAGTTTGAGGAAACCAGTATGTTAGACACACTGCAAGTATTCCTGATACCAAGCCATATAGGACTGGGGTCCTGAAAAAAAAAGATGCAGCCATTCTCTATTAAAACAAAGGTGATGGTGTTGCTGACAGTGATTTCTAGTATTCTAAAAGTTTTTAAATATCTAAAATTGGGAGCCCTGGTATTTCATCAGTATAGAAGTGGAATCCAGATTTCATATATTCTTCAAAATGTCAACATGGATTATAATATAACCTGTCCTATTTTGCTAAGGTTATACCAGAAAAATGCCAAATTCTTGGAGTCCGGACACATACAGAACTATATTTTGTCTGGAAACAGGCTCATTTCAAATACATCTGATTTTCATTATCAGAAAGAACAATGATTACTGACAATCCTAGGACACATCACGTGCACGGAAATGAAAAAAGAAAAAAAAAAAAAAAAAGTTTATTATGTTACCTCATTGGTTCTTAGAGGAGAAAATAAGATTGGTCTTTGGGTACCTCATGTAGATTAATAATGTAAAATTACTTATGCCAAAGGGCCATTTTCGTTGTAAACCCATTCAAGAGCATAAGGGACAAATTCTACATTCAGTCTTCCCCTTTGCAATACCAAGTAAAATTAAGGAATAGAATTTCTGAAGATGGAAACTCCCTGTGTCTTTTCTCCTTGAATTCCTATCAGTATTTAGGCTTTTGCTCAGTTGTTTCATGTTTTCTTTTTTTTTTTTTTTCATTTGCATCGATTGTCTGAAGAGATACTTGATCCTTGCCTCCAGAGATTCAAAAAAATAGGTGATCACAGGGGTTAAGGAAATTTTGACCACTTGCTACATGTTGTCATGTTCAGCAGTAACCCCAATTATTCATGAGGCAAGACTGTGTCACAAACAGACACAAGGAAAGTTCAGCTTGCTTTAAGACACCAGAGTTTAACCCTTGCTCACCTACAGTTAGCACTAAATCCTCCATCACCTCCTTCCTGAACCACTGACATACAAAGTTGACACAAGGTAGTAGGGTAAAAACTGTTTTGAGCCTGTCTATTATTTTTCCCCTGCAATGGATTGAGACACCAGACAGTCAAATGGACTGTGGATGACTGGCCTGGTCAGGAGCCAGGTGGCAAACAGATTGTTACAAAGTGTCAGAAAATGGAACAGGTAAAGCTGAAACCCAAATATAAAGTATCACGTGAGCACAAAAATAACACAGTCATAACGAAAAAAATATATGTTCCTTAGTATAGTAAGGCAGGGATTAGATATGAATAGAGGGTTTGTGCCAGACCTGAAATAATAGATCCAGGGATAAAGAGATCCTTTTGAAAATGCATAAAGTTCAGCTCACAATAGAAGAAATGGGGAGAAAACTAGCACTAGTAGTCTTTCTATGCAAAAGATTCACAGAAAGGACAGAGGTGATGGCGCCGTTGCCTTCTTTTTCAATCACTCAGTGAAGTGCTAAGCCTTGGACAACAGGCCCAAGACAGAGCTGACCTATAGATGAATCCTGTATATTTTATAACTGATAACCATTGTGCTAGTAAGTATTGTACCAAGTTATAACAAACCACCCATGCTGATGTAAAAAGTGCTGAAGTGTTGAAGTATTGAAGCCGGAACAACAGGCCCCAAGCTGAAGCTGCTAAATTACTGTTGTGTTTTGAACTCGGCTGGTAACAAATTGCCACATGGCCAGTTGTTTACTTCACCACCTCCACCCACCCCCACACCCCTGGTGAAATAGGGGAGGGACAGAAAAAAAATTTGTAGGTTAAATAACAGAAATTTACTTAGCAAAAGAACAACAATAATGATAGTAGTCCGAAACAGCTAAAATGCAGTAGTGGCTCACCAAACGGTGACCAGTACAGAGCTTGTCCTCAGCATCAATCTCAACCCACCAGAGAAGCCTTCCCAGATGATCCGGATACAGAAAACAAAACAAACTACACCTGTGAGAGAG
Source organism: Athene noctua (assembly GCF_965140245.1). Taxonomy (NCBI): domain Eukaryota; kingdom Metazoa; phylum Chordata; class Aves; order Strigiformes; family Strigidae; genus Athene; species Athene noctua. The sequence goes on along the minus strand of NC_134039.1, from coordinate 39,458,823 downwards.
CACACACCCACCTATATGATGAGCTTTGATGTCACATGATATGGAATGATCATGATGGATCAGGACCCAGCCCTTCAGCTGTGCTCCCTCTCAGCCCAAGGAAAGTTAACTCTACCCTGGCCAAAACTGGGACACTTAGTATGTAGTCATTAATGAAATATATATGCTCATTAATGAAAGATGTAGCTGAGATATCATATACTCATGACTGATGATGAATGTAATGAAAACATGTCTATCCTGAATGTATCTTTCCTCTTCTTTGTGTAGAAAGAAATTAACAAGGCCATGAAGCCATCTGTCTGGTGTTAGGACCAGACATGTGGCCTTGTTCTAAAAAGAACATAAATAAATTAGATAAGCAGGGAAACTCCCTTAGCTTCTCCCTTGAGCCCTGGACAGACTCTGGGGGAATCTAATGTGAGAGAGAAAACAGATGTTCTGCTGAAAACAAAGGCGCCAGCTATTCTGGCTTGCTGATTTCGGGGTATATAAGGCTGGGCCCGCTCACAGCGACTTTGGAAGCCTCACCTACGGGTGGACACACCACGTAGGATTTCCCACTTGCAGGGAAAGGGTCTCCAAACTCTCGCTGTAACCCGGGCTGCCCAGCCACTGCGGGTCTGGATGTTGATAAGGTAGGCCTTATATCCACTGTGTGTTCCCAGTGCTGGTGTTTGTTGTCGGTGGAAAATCTATAAAGGGTCTTATTTTACTGTCCTGGCTATTGACTGCTTATAATGTGCTGCTATCGCTGTTGGTGGGGGTGGGCCAGTACCTGTTTGCTGCCTGGGCTTTTGTTAGGGGTCTCACCCCCTCTGTGGGTGAGCCAGGGGAAGAGATCCTCTCAGTTTTTGAGAATTTCAATTATCCTTGGAGCCTGCAGGCCAGTGTATTTGCAGCACAATGCTTTCTGGGTGTCTGCAAGATCTTGTTTTGGGCCATGTGGCATTTCTCTAACAGTAGCAGTGCCCGGAAACCTGCCCCAAGGTCAGATAACAGTGAGTGGCAAGGGGTGTGGGAAAAGATGGGCAAAGGCCTGAGTCAGTGGGCACCTCCAATGCTTTGGAATTTCACTCCCGAACAAATGCAGAGCCCTGGTAAGCTGATGGAGTGCTTAGAAAGGGTGTGTTACCAAGCTGGCAAAACCCAGGAGACACAAATCGCTGCAATGTGTTGGGGACTTGCCCATGCATACCGTGTCCTCTTTAATACCACCCACTGCCCTGAGGGGGAAGAAAGGGCTGCATGATCAGAGAATGAACGTAGTGGTACAGCAGCTGGGCCGGGGGAACAGGCAGAGACAGTCTCAGTCGCCTCCACCAGCACATCAGCTGAGCCAGAGAGCCAGCCAGTGCCGGTATAAGTCGCCCTGATACAGAAAACCAAATATACCAGAAAGTCAGCTCGCAAAGTGGGGGATGGCGATGAGACAGGCCCAGCACGGGAACAGGAGGAAGGGCCAGTGGTGATCGTCCGATCTCTATCCCCGACTGAGCTGCGAGATATGCGGAGAGATTTCGGCCGCCTGGGAGGCGAGCAGATTTGTACCTGGCTGCTCCGATGCTGGGACAATGGAGTCAGTACTTTTGAGATGGAGGGGAGAGAGGCCAGGCAGCTGGGATCTTTGGCCAAGGATGCTGACATTGATAGGGAAATAGGGAAACAGACTCAAATCCTCAGCCTTTGGAAGCGACTCCTGCTCAGTGTAAGGGAGAGGCACCCCTACAAGGATGATATCCTATGTCAGCTAAGCAAATGGACCAGCACTGAGAAAGGCATTCAGAATCTCGGGGAACTGCCTGTGTTTGATAAGATCTGTGGTGATCTGAATAATGAGCAGTCACCCATGGACCCAGATCAGGCCCCTTGCACACACCTGATGTGGCAAAAGTTCCTGAAGAGCGCACCAGAAGCACACTCGAAAGCATTGGCAATAGTGTCCTGGTGGACAGACACCCAGACTCTAACAGTGGATGGAGTGGTTGGCAAGCTCCGTCAATATGAGGGAAATCTCCCTTCTTCTCACCATTCCCTGGTCTCAGCTGTGGAGGAACTGTCTCAGAGGGTCCAGAAAGTGGAAGAAGACATGTCCTACGTTCCACCTGCACAGGCTAATGTCTCAGCCATTAGAAGTAAAGGTTTCCCCACCCAAGAGAAAGGCAGCAGAAGGCAAATACCATGAGGCAACCTGTGATTTTTCCTCTGCGACCATGGAGAAAACATGAGGAGGTGGGATGGACAGCCCACTGCTGCCCTAGCTGCACGAGTAGAGCAGCTGAAAGGGAAGACCATCACAAAAAGGGGAGTCCTCCAAGAAAAACGCAGCTCCAGTGTCCACTCAGAAATCCCCCAGGCAGAATAAAATGGTGAACGTTATGTCTGACCCTCTTGAGGGGACCAGTAAATCATTCTTGCAAGTAGTGAGTGATGCTGAGCAGGATTAGAGGGGCCCTGCCTCCAGACAGGTGGAGGAAAGTTATAATCGGATTTACTGGACAGTGTGGATCCGATGGCCTGGCACGTCAGACCCACAAGAGTACAAGGCTTTGGTGGACACTGGCGCACAGTGCACCCTGATGCCATCGAGCTACAGTGGGGTTGAATCCATCTGCATCTATAGAGTTACAGGGGGATCCCAACAGCTGACCCTACTGGAAGCTGAAGTGAGCCTGACTGGGAAGGACTGGCATAAGCACCCCATCGTGACTGGCCCAGATGCCCCGTGCATCCTGTGCATAGACTACCTCAGGAGAGGGAACTTCAGAGACCCAAAAGGGTACCGGTGGGCTTTTGGTGTAGCTGCCCTGGAGGAGGTTGAAGTGTTGTCCACCTTACCCGGCCTCTCAGAGGATCCCTCAGTGGTGGGGCGGCTTAAGGTTGAGGAGCAGCGAGTGCCGATTGCTACCAGGACGGTGCACCGGCGGCAGTACCGCACCAACCGAGATTCCCTGGTCCCCATCCATCAGCTGATCCGTCAACTAGAAAGCCAGAAGGTGATCAGCAAAACTCACTCACCCTTCAACAGCCCTATATGGCCAGTGAGAAAGCCTAATGGCGAATGGAGGCTAACTGTGGACTACCGTGGCCTGAATGAAGTTACGCCAGCAATGAGTGCTGCAGTGCCGGACATGCTAGAGCTCCAGTATGAACTGGAGTCGAAGGCAGCCAAGTGGTACGCCACGACTGACATTGCTAACGCGTTCTTCTCCATTCCGATAGCGCCAGAGTGCAGGCCACAGTTTGCGTTCACTTGGAGAGGCATCCAGTACACCTGGAATCGATTGCCCCAGGGGTGGAACCACAGCTCCACCATTTGCCATGGACTGGTCCATACTGCACTGGAGAAAGGTGGGGCTCCAGAACACCTGCAGTACATTGATGACGTCACTGTATGGGGGGACACAGCCGAGGAAGTCTTTGAGAAAGGGAAGAAAATCATTGAGATCATCCTGAAGGCCGGCTTTGCCATTAAGCAAAAGAAAGCCAAGGGGGCTGCAAGGGAAATTCAATTCCTAGGAATAAAATGGCAAGATGGGCGTCGCAACATCCCAGTGGAGGTGATAAACAAGATAACGGCCATGGCCCCACCAACCTCTCAGAAGAAGGCTCTGTCTTTCCTGGGCACTGTGGGGTTCTGGAGGATGCACATCCCGAACTACAGCCTGATTGTGAGCCCTCTCTACCACGCAACCCGTAAGAACTACAATTTTGAATGGGGCCCTGAGCAACAACAATCCTTTGAATAAATTAAGCCGGAGATTGCCCAAGCAGTAGCCCTCGGGCCAGTCCGGGAAGGGCAGGAGGTTAAGAACATGCTCTTCACCGCAGCCGGGGAGAATGGCGCTACCTGGAGCCTCTGGCAGAGAGCACCTGGGGAGACCTGAGGCTGACCTCTAGGCTTTTGGAGCCGGGGATACAAAGGCTCTGAAGCTAATTACACACCAACTGAGAAGGAGATACTGGCAGCATACGAAGGAGTTTGGGCTGCCTCAGAAGTGGTCGGCACCGAAACACAGCTCCTCCTGGCACCCCGACTGCCGGTGCTGGGGTGGATGTTCAAAGGAAAGGCCTCCTCCACGCATCATGCAACAGATGCCACATGGAGTAAATGGGTTGCGTTGATAACACAACGGCCTTGAACAGGGAACCCCAGCCGCCCAGGGATACTAGAGGTGATCACGAACTGGCCAGAGAGCAAAGATTCCGGGATGTCACCAGAACAGGAGGTGACACGTGCTAAGGAGGCCCCACCATATAACGAGCTGCCGGATGAGGAGAAGCGATATGCCCTGTTCACTGATGGGTCTTGTCCCATTGTGGGAAAACATTGACGATGGAAGTCTGCTGTGTGGAGTCCCACACGACGGGTCACTGAAGCTGCTGAGGGACAGGGTGATTCAAGCCAGTTCGCAGAGGTGAAAGCCATGCAGCTTGCTTTGGATATTGCTGAGCGGGAGAAGTGGCAGAAGTTCTACCTCTACACCAACTCGTGGGTGGTGGCAAGTACCCTGTGGAAATGGTTGCAGCAATGGAAGCAGAGCAACTGGCAACGTAAGGGTAAAACCGTCTGGGCTGCTGAAGTATGGCAGGACATTGCAGCCCGTGTGGAAAATCTCGTTGTGAAGGTGCGCCATGTGGATGCCCATGTACCCAAGAGTCGGGCCACTGATGAACATCGACACAACCAGCAGGCAGACCAAGCTGCCATGATCAGAGTGGCTCAGGTGGACTTGGACTGGCAGCACAAAGGTGAACTGTTCATAGCCTGGTGGGCCCATGAGACCTCGGGCCACCAAGGTAGAGATGCAACATACAGGTGGGCTCAAGATCGAGGGGTGGACCTCACCATTGACACCATTGCAGAGATCATCCACAGATGTGAGACGTGTGCTGCAATCAAGCATGCCAAGCGGGTGAAGCCCCAGCGAAATGGAGAGCGATGGCTGAAATATAGATATGGAGAGGCCTGGCAGATCGACTACATCACACTGCCACAGACCCGCCACAGGAAGCGCCACGTGCTCACAATGGTGGAAGGAACCACTGGATGGATGGAAGCTTACCCAGCACCCCACGCCACCGCCTGGAACACCATCCTGGGCCTTGAAACCCAAGTCCTGTGGCGACACGGCACCCCAGAGAGAATTGAGTCAGACAACGGGACCCACTTCTGAAACAACCTCATAAGTGCCTGGGCAGAAGAACACGGCATCGAGTGGGTCTACCATATCCCCTACCACGCACCAGCCTCTGGGAAGATCGAGCGCTACAATGGACTGTTAAAAACCACATTGAAAGCACTGGGAGGTGGGACCTTCAAAGACTGGGACATGCATCTAGCAAAGGCCACCTGGCTAGTCAACACGAGAGGATCTGCCAGTTGAGCTGGCCCAGCTCAGTCAAAACCTCCACGTGCTGTAGATGGGGATAAAGTCCCTGTGGTGCGCATGAGGAATATATTGGGAAAAATGGTCTGGTTTAGTCCTGCACCAGGCAAAGCTAAAGGCAAACCCATCCACGGGATTGCTTTTGCTCAGGGACCTGGGTGTACCTGGTGGGTGATGCAGGACAATGGAGAGGTACCATGCGTACCACAGGAGGACTTGATTCTGGGTGAGAACATGCCGTGAATTATTCTGTGCCTTTGTAAATTGTTATTTTGTTTTTGTTAACTGCTAAATGTCAGTGGGACATGACGCAGATGGTATAGAATAAAGGGGTGGATTATGTCCTGGTTCAGCTAGGATAGGGTCAAGTTTCCCTAGCAGAGAGAGAGGGGGAAGGGATCTCCAGCCGGGTTATTCATACCATGCTGACAGCAGGTCCAGCGCGGCAGTGTGGGAAGCTTTCCTTTGTGGCTTTTGTTGCGGGGAGCATCACGAGCGAGCTGTCTATAACCATCGCGGTATTTCTCTGTGTGTCTTTTGTCTTGTTTACTCTTATTGCTGTTTATTTTTGTTATCATTGCTACTGTTGTTGTTCAGATTGCTTATTACACTGTTGTATTAAATTTCTTCTTATTTTAACCCGGGGTTTGTGCCCTACTTGTGTCTGAGGGTGGGGGAGGGACAACGGCAACATGGTCTCCAGTCCCGGCAGGGCTTAAACCATCACAGCTATGAAAAACAGTATTCCGTGTGTATCAACTATTTCAATTTTGCAGCTGAAAAAGAGAATACGCTAACTTCCCAAACTGAATAATTTTCTAAAAGTTCAACCAGACTAATACTGTCTAGAAGCAAAGCTCTTTGCAGAAAGACATATTAGGTTTCCCAGCTGAGATGCATTAATATTTTAGTCAAGTCTTTCATGGCATTTAGTGTAGCATGTATAATGCAGCATTTGAAAGTTGCCTGACTCTCTTAGGATCATAATTATTTCTGTAATTTTGAAACCTGTTAGGTACTGTAGTGCAGTAATTATATGCCAATTTTCTTAATTAAGGCAGTCTGCAAAAACCTCACAGAAGCAATAGCAAAAATGATTAGAACTGATTCCTACCAAAATTAATTCATAAAGAAGAGACACTCAAACAATAACATAAGACTCCCCTTTGACCTCATCAATGAAATTTACAATAAAAGTAATGAAGTAATAGATATAGTATCAGCTGGAGCAAAGGGGCCAAATTCAAAATTTAACAGTCTAGTATGCTTTTACCTGATTACAACCAGAATAATGCAATGGAAAAAAGAAAAATTCTTTTTCTGGAAACATATTTGGCAAATAAAATTAAGTAATTGAAAATTTCTATTATCCTTGCCAGTTTTCAGTCATGATGGATACAAAGTTTTCTTTAGAAAAGACTGATACAAAAAAAAAAAAACCAAACAAAAAACAAACAAAAAAACCCCCTCAAAGTTAAAACATTGGGAATAAGGATTACAATTTTTCACATTCCCTGAAACACAGTTGAAATGACCTAAGACATTCACATCACTAAGCTCAAACCCAAATTCCATTGAAACCAACAGAAAATTAAAACAAAACAAAACAAAGAAACAACAAAAAACCCAAACACAACAACAACTAAACAACATTATACAAATCTTTCAATACTTCCAGAGGATTTTGGACCAGAATTAAAAACAATGTCATGGAATCATAGAATAGTTTGGGTTGGAAGGGACCTTAAAGATCTAGTTCCAACCCCCCTGCCATGGTCAGAGACACCTTCCTCTAGACCAGGTTGCTCAAAGCCCCGTCCAACCTGGCCTTGAACACTGCCAGGGAGCAGGAAGCCACAGCTTCTCTGGGCAACCTGTGCCAGTGTCTCACCACCCTCACAGGAAAGAATTCCTTCCTTTTATCTCATCTAAATTTACCCTCTTTCAGTTTAAAAATCATTACCCCTCATCCTATCTCTATACTCCCTGGTAAAGAGTCCTTCTTCATCTTTCCTGTAGCCCCCTTTAAGTACTGGAAGGCCATTATAAGGTCTCCCTGGAGCCTTCTCTTCTCCAGGATGAACAATCTCAATGCTCTCACTCTGTCCTCACAAGGGAGGTGCTCCAGCCCTCTGAGCATCTTTATGGATGTCCTCTGGACCAAGTTGAGCAGGTTCCTGTCCTCCTGTTGGGGACTCCAGAGCTGAACACAGTACTGCATGTGGGGTCTCACAAGAGCATAGTTCTATTATATATGTTCTAATGCATTTAAGAACCACTGTGAATATGATTATCACCATTTGTTATGGAGACTCACAATATCAGAAATAGCCGATATCTAGTGTTATTAAAGACAAATGTTTATTTACAAGAGACATGAAAGGAAATTGAAAGTGATGTTACAAAAATTGTCCAACAAGCAAAACATATTGGTTACTTCCTGACCTTCTTTTGGTATCTTTTGATAAGAAACATAGCAACTTATCTGATTGTACACTGACAGATACTATATTGTATTAGAAAGAAAAGGTTCCAAAAAAACCCCAGTTTTTCTAAATGAGCAACAAAGCCACGAGGATAATGATTCATTTTCTGAATTTTTAAATATCTTTTTTTTTTTTATTACAAAGAATCTTTTTTTTCTATTAACAGCTACCTCTCTCTCTTACTTTATGACTCCTATGGAATCAAGAACAACAGATTATGAAAACTCATTTAACTATTACATTGGTAAACAAAAACATAATAACTATTAATGTAATCCTAGAACAAAACTGAAAACATGGATACACATCTAGAGATCTGGTATTAGCTAGGACAGATTGGTTCCCCTCTGTTGCATTTTGCAGTTATACTGGCATGAAGTGAATTTAAATTGAGTTCAAAATGCAGCATGCAATTACCCAGAACTAGTAACAAACAAATTTGTATTCCTACCCCATCAAGCACAGTCTACCACTACTCTGCCAGGAAAGCTTAGAGATATTTAGAGATGAGAATTTTGTCATCAATTGTAACTTAGGGTCTTGGACAATCGGCTTCTAACATCTGAAGACTTCTAGTTGCCTGCCCAGCTCAGGGAAAAATTCCAAGCTGCAGGGGAAGGGAGGACTTCTGATAAAGCTATGCTCAGAGCAGCTCTGTCATAAGTGCAATACTGAGATCAGTTCATCTTGGTTTTTATCCAGACAACAATATAGGTTAAAAAATGTCCATGCACTTTCTTACTTGCCAGAACTTGGTCATTTAAGCTAAATGCATACGAGACATGGCTCCATGTAATGTAGCACAAGCCTCCAAGACCCAACTGCCAACCTGGGAGAAGCTTCAAATGACCTGCGTAACTGACTTGCAGAAACACGACTCCACAACCTCTAAGGTTATAAAGTAGGCATGTTTATTCAGTGCTGAGGCTCATGGGGGATCATTCCACCACAAACATGCACACCTCTTGTGAGACCTTGTCTTGGCTTTATGTTACAAAGCATTACTTATTCATAATGTGTCTATACATATGCATGACTTACCCCTGCTTCATATTATAATGAGCCTGAATGTCATCTTCATATGTTCCACCCCGGTCTCCTCCTAGTTGCGTCTGCGCAGTGTGTCCCAGTGGTCGTGGGCTGGGGTCTCAGAGACAAAGTAGCTCCCCTTCCTCACTGTTGAACTTTTTACCTCGGTTTCTTGTTCAGTCTCTGTAGCCTCCTGGACTGAGACTGGACCATAGGGTTGGTTTTGACCAGTTTTTAGGGCTGTCTTCCTATTCCATCAGAAGCGTTCCCTCACAGCTTCTATTAATCAAGGTTTCTATATTGTTCGGCTGTCTGGCCCATCCTATTTAATCTTAGTTATCTTTTAACTAACGGGCCTCTAGCCCCTAGCCTGATCTCCAAGTCTTCCATCTTTATCTCTAAACTAAGTTATACCTTTATTTCTTGAGTGCCTAATTTCTATATCTTATTTTAATGTCCTAGCTAATCTCAATAACATGCCATATACACCTACTGAAATGCAACTTATTAAGTCTAAATTTTGTTCAGCTTGGAGAAGAGAAGGTTGAGAGGTGACCTCATAACATTCTACAACTTCCTCAAGGTGGGCAGTGGAGGGAGAGGTGCTGATGTCCTCTTTCTGCTGACCAGTGATAGGATACAAGGAAATGGAATGAAGCTGCATCAGGGGGAGTTCAGGTTGCACATTGGGAAAAGGTTCTTCACTGAAAAGATGGTCTGTCACTGGAACAAGATCCCCAAGAAAGTAGTCATGGCATGAACCTTGTCAGTTCAAGAAGCATCTGAACGATGCTCTTAGTCATATGATTTAGTTTTAAGTAATCCTGCAAGGAGCAGGGAGTTGGACTCAGTGATCTTTATGGGTCCTTTTCAACTTGAGATATTCTATGATTCTACTTATGCCCACACAGATCAACTACTGAACTAACTCCAGACTAACTGTGTCTGCCTGTTGTAACCATATGTGCATAATTTCATGTATTTGAGTGTTACCTGGCTGCTTTTCCAGAGACCTTGTGGTCAGATATCTAAAAATTTAGCATATTTCCATGCAACAAAGGATTCAAAGAACTTTTAGATCCTATGAGAAAAATATAAGAAAGTTCCTGCAGGATCACAATACAAATTGTCTTCTTTTATTGCCTTTTGTTTGTTTGTTCATAAATTGTGACTGAACCAGCTAAAGGGTAGTAAATGCTGTAAGGAACTTCTGAAAAGACAGATTAGTGGCAATATCAAAACAAATAGTTAAAGATGCACAAAAATTGTACTATAATCCATAAATACAACATGAATAACCTTTTAGTCATGAGTATGCAATACATTAATGCAACTCTAAAAACAAAACTCATAAATAGCATGTGATTTAGAGCCTTCCGGTCCCCACAAAAAATTATTTCCCTCAGTTTGCAAGTTTTATCTGAGAAGTTGTTACTCTTGCACTTTTCCATTTGATAGAACTCAAGAACTATGACTGTTCAACTATACAGGTGAGAGACAAGTTTAAAAAATATGGTATGCATCTATATCCAGCCACAGAATCATGAAGGATTTGCTCTAAGTGATGTTTAAGCTCCACCTAACTTCTGGTGAGGACTACTCCAGTATTAGTGGCAATTAACAAAGTAGCAACCTCCAAAGAGCTCTGTTCCCACATCACATCTACAGAACTATTACAGAGGAATGGCTATAGTCACTCTCCTTTTTATCTGAATTAACTGACTATTTATAAGACATTTGTAAAAAAGGGCAAATTTACTCTGTATTCCCATTCATAGGCAAACACAATTTCCTATTGCCAACCAAAGTGCAAATATGACGTCTACTCAGCAAACAAAATGTTCTTTCTAGCTTTTCAAAGATAGCTTATACATTCATCATTTATTAAGAGTAAAAGGCATGCAGAGTAAAAGGGGAAGGAGGGTTTGGCTTTCTGTTTAAATAGAATACTATTCTCCCTACATACATTTATCATTTCCTTCTTATGTCTTTTTCCTTTAAAAAAAGTTTAATTGCTAGAACATCCTTAACAGTTTGACTCTCCTGGTGAAGAAAGCCCATTCCTATTCATTATACACAGCCTGACTAGCTTTTTATTCACTTGCACAAGCATTTCTCTACCTCATTTGTGTTTGTTTTCCATCTGGAAATCTTTCTGTGCAAATTTTGAGGAACTAATATTTGCCTTGGATTTCCAGATGTACAAGTTACCCATATGACACTTATTACATAGCTAATAGCATCAAACCTTTCTCCAGTTGCTGCCATTCATCCAGAAACATCTGATGCACACACACTGTAGTTGTAGGGCATCAAAGGTATGTCTGACAGTTTCTGAAAATGCTGGATGTAATGGCCATAATCTGTGCTATGCAGTCAATGTGGATACAGAGTAGGTCTGGTGTTTTCGTGAAGCATCAGACTCCTTCACACATTATAAACATGACATTATGTTCATTTAGGAGATCCTTAGTCAATATATGGAACCCTACTCATGCATCAATAGATTTGGAAGGCCTAAGATTAGATATAGCTATAGTACTATAATTCCCTTGTTCAATGTTAACTACAAGTTCCTTGTTCAATGTTAACATACAGATTGCTTCAGCACAAATTTTGAGAACTGTATAATACATTTGAGGTCGGCTAATAATATGGGAACTTGCACTACCTTTCCATCATGATCTATAATTACATACTATTAAACAAGATTGCTGGGATTTATTTTTTTAGTTTTGTCTGTCAAGAGATATAGGAATAGGTTTACTTGTATTTCTCACCATAATTTAATCTTGCAGGGAGCGCATCCAACAGAAAAAAAAAAAAAAAAAAAAAGACTTTCAATTTAAGTATTCACTGATTTTTCTTGAGGAAAATATAGGCACTATCTCCCAGTTCTTTGCCAAAGTTTGAAAAAATGCAAGTTTCAAATTTAAAAAGTTCTCCACAATTAGCATTCATATTTTTGTAACAGTCAGATGATCTAATCAAGATCAAGGCCATGAGGCATTATTATGCAAGCTACAAATACAGAGTCAAGGAAGTAAAGGGAAATCAGTCATAGATCCTGTGCTATTTGCTCCCAATATTTCCCTGTATACTGCCAGCTCTGAGCTGCTGGAAACAAACATTGTGATGCTGCTGTGCTCACTAACTCCAATGGACTGTGTAAACAGGGTAGTGAGCATATTTAAACAATTCCTTGGAAGTGTATTAATAAATAAAAAATCTTATGCAGTAAGCTACTGTCTTTGAAATTTCCCTAGCTTGTAAAATCATCTTGACAGCAGTCATGCCCTGTTACACTGGCATATTAGGTAAGGATGAGGGTCAAAATAAGAATGCATGACAGGCCCATTACCCTGGCCTGAGTGCCTTCTTAACTTTCCCTATTTCTACAGTATTATGAAATATTATACTAAATAAGAACCAAAATTGCACTGTTACTTACTGTTACTGTGCAACCACAGAGGATCATATAGTTCGCACAGGTTAGAATTTATTTTCAAGAGCATTAACTTTGTAAGTAATGCAAAGACTGACTATACATTTCAAGCTTTGTTAGTACATGAAGCATGGGCTGATTAGCTAACTTCAGTCATGATTTTTTTCTGTTAGTAGGATCGTAAAACAATTACCAGATAAAGCTCACCTTAGTCATAGCACAGAAAAATGATGTTTTTTGAAAAGTTTGAATTTGTAAGGTTTCAGTGGGGGTGAGATGACAAATTAAGATCTACCAGTAAAGGCTGACTTAATTCTAGCCGTCTATGGGATGTTTCTGTGACACTTTAAAAGAATCTCCTACACTAAATTCCTTCCCCAGCTCATTCTCCTCAGTCTGAAAAAATAAGTGGTCTCTATTCATCAGCATTTTGCCCTAACATTCTCAGTCACACTTCTCAAGGCAGGCCAGCTGCAGCATGGTCTCTTTTCCTACTTCCAGTGGATGGTCTGGGAACCATTCGAGTGGAAGGTGTTACTATCAAATACTTACTCACTATAGCTACTACATTAGAGCCTGTGCAAGTACCAGATAATCTGAAAATGAGACATATGACAACTCATTCCCATCACCATAGTCATGGTTTTCCATTTCCGCCTTTATAACTGTGGAATTCTCATTAATTCACTTGCTCTTTTTGAAGAGCATAGTAATACATAGTAATACCAAGACAATTTTGACTTCTGAAATATATATAAAGAACAAACACTCCCCAAAATATATTTCTTAATATTTAAATCACATCATTGTTTAAACAATGAACAGGATTAATGAATGAAAAGATTCAAATGTCAATTATATGAACTGAAATTGTATACATATAAGTAAAATCAGGTATTCAGCTAAGAAATTATTGAAACAATTTGAAGATTAATCACTAGCAACAGCAAGTTATAACAGAACAAGAGAGAATGAACAAATAATCATTTTTAAAACCTATGATGAAAGAACAACAATCTAATTTCCTGTATTTAAATGTTCATAATAAATAAAATGTAAACAGCCATCTCCTTACACTTGCCAATATGTATTTCTTAGTATTAGAATTAATGCAAGTAACATTAACAAAAACTATTATGTTGAAGTTACTTAGAGGTATTTAATCCTTTGAAACTTCATTTATCATGTTCTCAGGTTAATTGTTTGAAATAATTCTTTCAATTTACAAATTGAGAGATATTCTTAGATTATATAATACAAGCAATGCTCTCTACATGACTGGCACCTTCAATATTTCTGGAGCAGACTGTGTCTTAGTAAACACATACATCTGTTCCAGAGTTCCAAAAGATTTTTCTAAAAAGAAGATAGTCCTTAGTATGACTGAAAACCTGCACAGAAAATTTAATTTATTTTAAATTAAAAATTGCTAAGCAAAACCTGAACATACACAAAGAAATATTTTTCTAGGTAGCCTATAGGAAAAAATACTAGGGTGGTAACATTTAAAAAATAACAAGGGCTACTGAGTTAAATCCGCAACACCAGATAGCATTGGTAAGCTTGCAGCATAGATTCTCTTATGTGCCTGGATAACATTGGAAATACTTTCCTTCAAATTTTAAAGATTTTTTTCCTACTATCTAAAAATAAACAGAATGGAAAAGCAGGAATAAAAATTCTTGTTGACGAAATCCAACATCACTGTCGTTCTCACTCTAAATTTCTGTAATCAGGCCTGTTTTCAAACTTTCATTAGCATTTGCTACAGTCAACAGGAAGAAGAAAAACAGGAGTGTCATTGATACCCACCTTGGCTGCCACACAGAAAAGTTGGGTTTGAGTTTACATGAGTACTTACAGGATCAATCTTCTTAGCTATTTTTTTCCATTCAATGAAATAACACCTACATAGACAATGATTCAGTATAGCGATGAACTATTTGCTTCCAGTTAGACTCGTCTTTAAACCTATTAATTTCAGCAACATTTAAAGTTCAGTATATGTTTTAAGCACATAGCTGAACTGGACTGTGAGGTGAGCCTGCTAGCAGGTACTGTGTGTATCCCATGACAGTCACTCAGTCTTTCCTGACAACTGTTGTCTGTTCTGAATTATCAGGCATAGTCCAGTGTGTACCTCCATTTTAACAGGGAAAATTTAAAGATCAATTCAATCTGTTTTTCTAACAGAAACATATATATATATTAAGATACATAATGAGTTTCCATTGTTCTAATGACTTTTAAATGTTAAACATGAAATATTGCCTAAGGTAGTTTCCCTTGCATATTTTTGGAACAGTTGCAATTGTATTCAGTATTTGGAAACAAGAATAATCACAAAATTGTCACTTCAGAACAGCCTGCAGTGGGAAAACTGCCAGTGTTCTTCACTACAATGAAAAATTTAAAATGACCTAGCATTTAAAATTATTAATAACAACTTTATATTATTAATTAATAACATTAACATCTGTAGTTCTACTACCTAGGTTATATTTGTAGTTCATAATGTGCTAGCAAACATATTAGTACTAAAAACGCAAAGTCAAGGCTTGCATTTCTTAATCAACTTGACAGTGGAAAACCAAGATCGATTGTTTCTTTCTGCATTATTACAGCAGGAGCCAATATCAGTATGAACATAGTTCCACGTGGAAACCCAAAGAATGATTTTTCATCCATAAGGCAATGATTTTCCCTCTGTAAGACAAATATCTAAGCCAGTTGGTTTATGGCAAGCTGGGCTCTTGTAAATCCTCTCCACCTAAATCCAAGCAGAGCTCAGACATAAAATTGAGTAACAGTCACATTAGGCTGAGGTCTCTTACTCTCCATAGCACAGAGCTCAGTCATTTCTGCAGCAGTTAAAAATATATGTAGGATCAGGTACATTCACTACTATCACCAGACACTTCAGCAGAACCTGAAGCTCAAAAAGCAAATAGCTCTAATACTTCCAAGCTAAAACCCATGATACAAATTCCTGTCAGCTCCTGCCTTTTGGCTCTGAACTGGAACCAAGACTGCCTCTGCACACTGAATAAGAGCTGAGCTGGAATCTCACACCTTTACAGAAGTCTCTCTGCCCAGTCTCATACTATCAGTAGGCGCAGTGGGATATATACTCATTGCTTAGCTTCTTCCTTTCCAAGTAGTCATGGAAAGTAAGAACTGGTTGTTTGGGTCTGCTCAGCATGGAGGAGACTGAAACCACAGTTCTTATTTTTCTGGAAAACATTCTCAACAGAAGACCTCTCATGAAAAAAGTGTACAATCCACATATTCTTCATTACCAGAGTGTTAAAATAAGATCGTGAGTTATAGCATGTTATTCCAAAGTTATATCTCTTTGAAGTAACGGCATTAGTAACCACTGTCACAGGAATATTCTGGACTGTGAACAGTAAAGCACCCAACCTCCCATAAACAAAATTACTTTAAACACACTTTATTCCCACATATCTTATTATGCATTTCTAAATAAGGTTTTTTTGCGATGTTTTGATATTTGTACTTCTTTTTCTCATATTTTTTGTACAAATAGTGCAATGGCATCTTTGACAGTGATCAGCCCAAAGTCTCACATGCTCATGTATCTTCAAGATGATGTCAATTTGTCTCTTCTTTCAAATACCAGGTGCCAGATGGTTTTCTGGCCATTGTATTCATATGGTCAAGTGATACATATTTTCTCTTTAGTTCCCTACAGAAGAGATATCATAGCAGCATATAGTCATAAATCTCGCAAAGAATTCTAGAGGGGTTCTTAGATTCTACCAAGTCTATCAGATTTGGTCCAAAGGAGACAGAAGAGACCTGATATTTTACCCCATTTTTGTGCTTTATTTTCTAATTTTTCAAGCCTCTAAGTAGAAACAGATGGAATTTTAGCCAACTATCATTTGTGACAACAGACCAGCCATGCAGAGTAGCATTTTGGGTTTTTTAACCTACATTATATTTAATGAAGAGTTACTCAAAAAGGATTAGGGGAAAAATCTCAAGGAAGAAAACCTCAGAAGGCAGGAGCAGTAGCCTAACACACTGAGGAAAATATTTGTCTAGACATGAACAGAAGTTCTCTCAATTGCTACAAATTTCAGTGTCAATTAAAAGGACTACACAGGGTAGAATTAATAACCCAAGTTATAAACTAGGAGAAAAAGAAAACAAACAAGACAAAAAGTACATTATCTAATAATAAAAAACTCCTCTGAAAATGTCAATTATAAATCTAGAAAAATTTATCTTTATTCTGCAGATGTTCAGCAAAGTTTATTGGGACAGTAGAATTTTTAAAACACTAGAAAAAATGCTGCATACCCTTTGTATGGTTCATAGCTGTACACCACTTGTACATGTAACTAAAATACCATTTCTGTATTTTTCTTGTGAATCAAAATCAAATTGCCATTATATATTGATTTTATTGATTATTTTATTCCACCCACTGTTAGTTGTGTGGTGTCGTTGTTGGGGTCAGTGGGATTGATGTCAATTATGTATAATCTGACTGACTTGTTTGTACCCCCAGTGCTCACCCATGTCCTGACCCTTTTGTATCAAATACAATTTGGTTATTGGTTCATCTTTATGCTGGCTGTGTCCTTTATGCTAGGCCTAATAATTGGCAAAACAAAACTGGCAACGAGGATGCCCCCGTCTGAAGTTCCCAGTTGGGAAGATCCTGTGTGTAGTTCACTGGCCCTGGAATGGATTAAATTTGGGGGAACGTGTGAACAGTCGGAGAAGTGGTTGGCGGAGGCTGAACTGCAGGATGTATTAGGAAATATTAAAAAAATCTCCAGTAAGGCACAGGATGCTGCAACCTTTGGGAGACAGGGATGGATCCTGTTAACAGCATATAGGAAACAGCACCAGCAAAAAAATCACATACTGGCTGAATGTTCCCGTATGCGAGCTCAGATTATGACATTAGAATCTGTAAACAAGCTCCTTACTGATAAACTAGACACTTCTCAGACTGTACCCGAGGATACAGTACAAATTTCCCAGTGTAAATGTGGGAAGAGATGGGGACGATGTAGGCATAAGAAGGTCCACTCAGAGGTTATACAGGTGGATGTACACCGTAACCCTGATGACGATATCTGGTACCCTGCGGAGTCCGATGGGGCTGGTGTCTCAGATGACTCTGCAGATGTGAGACCAGTCATCAGGAGGAAGGTGGAATTTTCTGAGGGTGAGCCACCAGTAAATAGACATAAAATGGAAGATTTCACACAGCAAGAAATCAGTGATATTCTTGCACGGTGCAGTCAGAGACCAGGAGAGCCCCTGCTTGCTTGAATGGTACGTTTATATGATCAGGGAGCATCAGGGGTTAGCCTGGATAATTTTGACTGCAGAAAGTTTGTATCTCTGAGTTCAGACCCTCTGGTGCAAGAAGCGTTTCATACTAATAATGACAGCACTAATCATTTTGCTTTAGCCGCTGTGGGGTGCAAGGCAAAATACCCCCTAGAGAATTCCTGGCCAGGTTCTGACTGGCCACAGTATACTCTGCAGGATGGTATACAGCGATTGAAGGAAGAACGAATGAAACTGGCCATTCATGTAGGCCATGTGGATGTGTTGATACAACTTCGCTTGTCTGTGACTATGAGAAATGCAATCATTAGGACTGCTCCACCGGCTTATAAGAATGTTCTTGTGATTCTCTTACTGAGTGAAACAGGAAATCCCATTAGAGATGTACTTGAGAAAATGCATCAGCTAGGTGACCTTGGAGAATGGACTCCCCAGGAGCGTCAGGGCTATCGAGAATTCCGAAATCAATGGGACCCCTGGGAGTATACACAGAACCGAGACACCCGACATAGTAAAAATACCGGACATCGGCTGTCTCAAGGACAATCATTTAAAGCTTTACTGAAAGATGGTGTAGCTCTCGCTAAAATTGATGGTCTTGACACCAGTGAATTATGGAGGTTGTACAAACAGAGGGTTACAGAAACCCTGTAAAGTACAGAATTATCAAGCACACTGGTCAGAAACTGTTCAGCCTACAGCACCCCCTCTGGAATCTCAGCGGGATCCCTCCTTTGCTCATGGTGGGCCCTCCGGGAGCAGTTTGGTTGTTGTGGAGAAGAGCCACAAATGGCAGCAGTATTCTGACCTGCACCCCTCAAGAGACAGTAGGTACTGTAATCCATATTGAAATATTGGCCACACCGGGTGCGGGAGAACTGATGACCCCATGTGGAGAACTGTGCTGAGCAGATGACATCAGCTTCAGATCCACAGCCACACGGATCTTCCAATGAAAAAGACCACAACAGTGAAGAATATGAAGAAACAGCTGAGATGACTGTGGTAGTGTCTGTAGCCAAATACAAGATAAAGATGTCACACTTAGAGATCATGTGAGGCCTGTGGTCCACTCATATGTCAAGGGGCCGAGTGAAATGCTGGGGCTTCAACGCCAAGCCCCAAATTAAGGTTGACATATGGGTGACTCCCACAGCCCTTCACAAAGGGGGGGGTGAGTTTACCTTTAGGCTTCCCTCCAGGGTGCAGCAGCCTTGCAGGGAGAGCCATTGGGTAAATGAGCCCCAGGTGTCTGCATTGAGTAAGCAAAGGTCAGGTGTCCCACTTGGGGATAAAAGCTGGGACCACTTGCAGGCAGGGGCAGTGTCTGTCTGTGAGGTGGATGCCCTTTGCAGAGTTCCCTGTTGGGGAAGGACCTCCTGCCTCCCTGGGACTGGGCTCCAGCCAGGTCTGGCTTTTGTAAAGGTGGGCTGTGTAGAGATTCAGTATGTGGCTTCCTTGGTCTTGTGTATTTGGCTTGTTGACTTGGTTGTCTCCTGTCCCTTCTATGGGAGACTGTGTTTCACCATTTATTCCACCCATTGTTGGTTGTGTGGTGTCATTGTTGGGGTCAGTGGGATTGATGTTGATTATGTATAATCTGACTTGTTTGTACCCCCAGTGCTCACCTGTGTACTGACCCTTTTGTATCAAATACAGTTTGGTTATTGGTTCATCTTTATGCTGTCTGTGTCCTTTATGCTAGGCCTAATAATTGGCAAAACACCCCACCAAACAAAAAACCCCAGTCTATTATAATCTTTTTCCCTGAAGACCATAAAGTACTGTCATTAGCACCACTTCTTGTAACCCTCAAAATATGTTTTCTACTTAATACTCATTATAATCTATGAATTATTGCAAGACACAGAAATATCTCTTGCCTTTCACCAAATATTTTGGTTTTGCACAGATTTCATAATAAGTTTTATAATGGCGAAGCATGTTCCCCAAAGACCACCACTGAAAATATCCAGAATTATACATTATTGTTACTGATTTTATCATCAACTGAAATTAAGTGGGCTAGAGAGTCCCACCCATGGGAAGTGGGTTAGAGAGTCCCACCCGATAAGCCTGCCTCTAAGACGCAGCGCAAGCTGTGCAGGGTTGGGCTAGAGGTACCTCGTGTATTGGAAGCCTAGGCGTTTGCCTGTAAGACATAAGCGAAAGCTGTTGCAGGGTTGGACATTTCGATTTGGAAACCAGAGAACCTATATGCTATAGACTTCTCAAAGGTAGTGCCTCTAACAGAAAGTTAGAAGTTTTATGCACTCAATTGTGGTATTGGTGGTTTTGTTGATTGATTATTGTGTAGTAATTAAGAACTGTGTTGTATTGTGTTATATACCTTTGTTTGTAATAGCAATTGTAGAAAGGTGTGAGTGTGTTTGTAAGTGTGAGATGTGCAATTGAGCACGAAGTGAGTGAGGAGTTCAGATCCACGGTTCTGTTATCCCGCGAGAGGTGCAGCTGAAGAAGAACGAAGCGAAAAGCCTTAGTGATTGTATATTGTGTTATAAAGTAACTGAACCATGGCATCTAAGCTGACTCATTTCTTTAAAAATAAAAGCATGGGTAATCTGGCTGCAAATGACAAAGTTCTGAAAACTTCTCCATTGGGAAGTTTGTTAGCACATTGGGGAGATTTGCATGATGATTTGTGAAAGTCAGATGATTGAATATTGGAATCACTGGTGGCCTCTGTATACTTTGGATGATCAGGAAAAATGACCCATGAATGGGACACAGAATTATAATACCATTTTTCAGTTAATGCGGTTTTGTAGAAGAGAAGGGAAATGAAGTGCCATATGTTGATATATTTTTCTATTTAAGACAGAGGAAGGATTGGCAGAAGGAATGTAAGTTGATTAGTAGGGATAATTTAGTAATGGCTATAACTTCTGACAATAAAAACATGAAAAAGTGTTGTTCAACATGTGAGCTTGGAAAAGATTGACTAAAGAAAAGAATTGCTTCTACTGAAAAGGATGAAGGACCAGAATTAGATATATCCCCTCCGCAGAGAGAACGGCATCAGGGGCGAGAATATAGAGAACAGGTAGAGGAACCTGAGAGTAGTGTAATAGAGGATGTGGATGAAGGGCCGTCTGAGGTCGTAATTCATACCCCTGTTTCTCGAAGAACTCGGCAGCAGGTACAAACAATAGCTCCCCTGTGGCAGGGAGTTGGCAATGATGGGCCAGTGCATGTGAAAGTGCCTTTTTCCGTCACGGACTTGATGGCTTGGAAGCAGGCAGCATGAGTGTATAGAGAGGATCCTGAGAGAACAGGCAGAGTAGTAGATACTATCATCAGAACACAGAATCCAGATTGGAGTGATTTACAGGTGATTTTAGATAATTTGTTAGATGATACAGAAAAACAGATGGTATTAAAGGCCAGCAAAGCACAGGCAGAAGTGACTGTATTGAGTGGAACAACAGGTGGAATATCAGAGCAGAATTTTCCGTCTGGGGATCCGCAGTGGGGATCCAAATAATGTGGAGCACAGAGAAAGACTGAGTCGGTATCAGAAATGGATTTTACATGGAGTTCAACATGACATGCCTAAATCCCTGAATTGGTCTAAATTATATGAGGTGAGACAAGATAAGAATGAATCTCCCTCAGTGTTTCTGGAAAGAGTGAAAGAAACTGCCAGAAAAAATACTGATTTGAGAGTAGAAACCAAGGCAGCTCAGCTATAATTGTCTTTGATTTTTATAGGACAATCAGTACCAGATATAAGAAAGAAACTGATTAATAAATTTTTGAAGTATAATATCTTGGAGGAGTGTGAATCTGAGTATAAAACTCTCATTCTACCAGTCAGAAAACCATCAGGTGAATATAGGTTAGTGCAAGACTTAAGAGCAGTGAATCAAATAGTTAAGGATATATATCCTGTAGCAGCAAATCCTTACACGCTGTTAACAGCTTTAAATGAGGCTTATCAGTGGTTTACAGTGCTTGATTTAAAAGATGCTTTCTTTTGTATACCTTTGGAGAAGGGAAGCAGAAAATAGTTTACTTTTGAATGGGAAAATCCACAAACAGGACAAAAGATGCAGCTGACATGGACAAGACTACCCCAAGGATTTAAAAATAGCCTGACAATGTTTGGAAACCAGATGGCAAAAGAGCTTGAAATTTGGGAGCAGAACCAACCAAGGCCTGGACATTTACTTTTACAGTATGTGGATGACATACTAATTGCTACTGAAGAAAGGTTTACCTGCATACAGGTAACAATAGATCTTTTTAATTTTCTGGCACTGAATGGGTACAAGGTAACCAGGAAAAAAAAAAGCCCAAATAGCATGTCAGACTGTGATATATTTGGACTTTGAGATTTCAAAAGGGCAGCAGCAATTAGGAACAGAATGCTAAGAAGCCATGTGAGCCGAAAAATATTAATGAACTCAGAGCATTCTTAGGAATGACAGGGTGGTGCCGCCTCTGGATCATGAATTATGGTCTAATAGCTAAACTGCTATATGAGGCCCAAAGAACTCTCCTTTTACATGGGGCCCACAGCAACAACGGGCTGTCACAGAATTGAAACATGCTTTAATGTCTGCACCTGCCTTAGGACTTCTGGACATAACCAAAGAATTTCAACTGTTCATGAAAGACAATGCCTGGCACTAGGTGTGCTGACTCAGAAGATGGGAAGCTGGAAACGACCTGTTGGATACTTCTCTAAACAACTGGACACAGTGAGTAAAGGGTGGCCAAACTGCCTTCGAGCTGTGGCTGCATCAGTGATGCTCATACAGAAAGCTCGGAAATTGACTTTGGGAAGAACAATAACAGTCTGTCCCACACATGGTGATAACTGTTTTAGAACAGAAGGGGGGACATTGGCTATCTCTGAGCTGAATGATGAAGTACTAAGTAATACTAACAGAACGGGATGATGTGATTTTTAAAAACAACTAACCTGGTAAATCCTGCAGTCTTTTTAAGTTCCACGCAGGAAGAAGAGGAACTGGAGCAGGACTGCTTGGCTACTACCGAGTATGTTTATTCCAGTCGAGAAGATTTGAAGGATGTACCATTGGAGCGACCAGACTGGGAACTGTATACAGATGGCAGCAGCTTTATGGAGCAAGGAGTTCGATACACTGGATATGTGGTAACAACAGACACCACAGTTATAGAAGCAAAGGCACTGATGAGTACCTTATCAACTCAGAAATCAGAACTCATTGCTTTGATTTGAGCCTTAGAACTAAGTGAAACAAAGAAAGTAAATATCTGGACAGACTCAAAGTATGCTCTTGGGTGGTACATATCCATGGAGCTTTGTGGAAAGAAAGAGCATTACTGTCCTCTCAGGGATCAAATATTAAGTATCAACATTAAATTTTACAATTATTACAAGCAGTTGAAAAACCAAATCAGGAAGCAATCATGCACTGTAAAGCACACCAAATTAGTAACACAAAAGAAATTGCTAGAAGTAATTTGGCCGACCAAACGGCAAGAAAACAAGTATTCCAAATGGCATTAATTCCCTCCAAAACAGTAACCCCTCATAGACAAGTGGTAGTTCCACCTTTGTTAATAAAAGAAATAATGCAAACCAAACATCAAGAATGTCATTGGGGAACAGAAGCTTTAGTAACTTCCTTACAAAAACAAGTTATATCTGTTAAAATGGTGGACATGGTTAAATTAATAACTGCAAAATGAAGTATGTTTGAAAAATAATCCAGTAATCAAGAAAAGAGTTCAAATGGGTAAATTAAAATCTGGTACAGAACCTGGAGATTATTGACAAGTAGATTTTCAGAATTACCTAGGCAAAATGAGTACCGATACATCCTGGTGGGGGTTTATACTTTTACAGGATGGCCAGAAGCTTTTCCCTGTTGCACCACACAAGCCAATGAAGTAGTAAAATGGTTACTACGAGAAATAATTCCAAGATTTTGAGTTCCTATTGGAATTTTGTCTGACAGAGGTCCACACTTTGTTGCAGAAATAGTCCCAAACGTTAGCAAAATTCTGGGTATCACTTGGGATTTGCATACTCCATGGAGGCCACAATCCAGTGGAAAAGTAGAAAGAATGAACCAGACTTTAAAAAGGCAAATAAGTAAGATCTGTCAAGAGACCAATTTGAAATGGCCTCAAGCACTTCCATTGGCATTATTACGAATCAGAGTACAACCAAAGGGTGGAACCTCAGTCAGTCCTTATGAATTACTATATGGAAAACCTTATGAGCCCCCAGAAATCCAAACATGCATGTAAAAGGAAAACAAGATGTGTATAACTATTTGCTTTCTTTAGGAAAAACTTTGACCGTGATTCAGAGTGCAGTGGTGTGGAATAGACCATTATCCCTGGAAACTCCAGTGCATGACTTTCAACCAGGAGATTATGTCTATGTGAAAACGTGGACTTCCGAACCTCTACAAGAACACTGGAAGGGACCTTTCCAGATACTGTAAACAACCTTTATGGCTATCAAGATTGCAGAATCAGATGCTTGGATACACTATACCCAAGTGAAGAAAGCACCTACTCTATGGAAAATTATAAGCTGTGATCCAAAGACTTTAAAACTGGCTCCGAAACATGTCTAATATTTTATATCAGTTTGTGATTTTTCCCCCAATCGTGCAGCTTGGAAGGTGACGCTGGTAAGATCATGGGTTGATTTGGTGGCTAGGAACAAAAGGCAATTGGATACAGAACAATTAACATTCCTAAAGGAATGCCTGAAGAAAATTTGATGTTAGTATTAAGGGATTTGCCAACTTGCAGAACATTACGTAAATTACTGCCTGTTTACCAATACCAAGAGCAGTAGGTGAATCTATTCCTTGGGGAATCTTAACCATGAATTTGACCAATTTGGAACATGAAAACGAGACTACTTATTGCAAACAAAAGTCAGTGATTCAATGGTATAAACAAGTGAAGGTTATTAGGAAACAATGGAAATCACCAGGAAAAAATCAGACTGTGAGAAACAAATTATTACTTTGTAGGTCTCAACCTAGTGCTTTGGATCGAGTTCTCCTCCCAGGAGGCCCAAATCCTAATCTAGGATGGTGTTCATATGAGGAACAAATTAGAAACAATGTGAGCAGGAGCATCATGGAATGGCAGTGTAACAAAACTGGACAAAGTACCCAAAACCAGGCACAGTGGTACTCTGTATGGTCTATGTCCATATTCTCACGATTTCAGTACATGGCCAGAACCCCTTGGTGTTTTACTTGGGACGGTACCTGGATTAATAGCATATTTACAATCCTTCCCTCGATAGTAGATAAAGGCACTACCTGACTAGAAAAGGAACATGTAGTACCATGGAGGAAATGTGAAAAGGTATATGATTGCAGCAATGCAGACTTAATAATTAGAAGAATTCCTCATGTGGCAGCTGCTCTGAAGTTTGGTAGTTATTGTTGAGGTTTTTATAATAACCTCACCATGACTAGCATCTTTACACCCAGAAGAGGATACTTTTTTTAGTTATAAGAAATCTACCATTCAGAGTCCAGGACATTTAGTTTGGGCATTAAGTGATGGAACCTGGACAATTCACCATTAGATGGAAAGGTGAAACAAATTACTTTAGGCCTGCCAACGTTGTGTCTGATTTGGAAGAAATCGCCATTCAAAGGATCCCTGGAAAAATTAAAATTACAACGAATTAAAAGGTCTGAAACAGATGATGACACTTGGAATGAGCCATCAACAGGAGTAAAAATCAGCTGGGCTTTAGAGTCTCTCTTGAACCCAATAGAGCCTATAGGAATAGAGAATGGCTTTATCACTTAACAGGACAAGTAGAAAAATTGGCCAATGTTACAAGAAAAGGATTTAAAGAATTAAACATATGGTTACAGGCAACTTCCTGAATGACACTTCAAAACAGGATGGCATTAGATATGCTTCTGTCAAAGGAGCATGGAGTATGTGGATATCTCAAAAATAGATTGGATCATTGCTGCATTCATAACCCGAATGTGACACAGGATGTAGAACATGATCTAGATCTGTTAGGCAAAACCGAAAAAGAAACAGAAACCATTTGAGAAGATATGTCAGAAAATTGGCTAGGAAAAATTTTTAGTGGATTAGGATGGAACTTGAGCTCTTGGCTGAAATCCCTAATCAAAACTCTATTTTTGCTACAAGTTGTCCTTTTGATGATTATGTTGGTGTATGCCTGTCTTAAAAGACAGTTTACTAATAGGCTTGCAATACATCATAGAATTATAAGAGAAGTACCCACTATGCCACCAGACTACAGCCCACCACCACCATCATCTAGCAAGACAAACTTTGGCTTCAAAGATGAAAACAAATAAAAGGGTGAAAGTATTGAAATGATTTTCAACACTTTCAAAGGGGGGAAATGTTACTGATTTTATTATCAACTGAAATTAAATTGTGTTTGATTTTAATATAAGTATAGAATTAAGAGATATTTTATTTAAATCATTTTATATTTATTGTATTTTGAATCTAGCAACCGACTGCTACTCTAAAATTCCCTGTACAGCCCTGTATCAAGGCCAAAGGGATTGGTCATAATTGTCTAGTAGGAACAGTTAGAACCTAGGTAACAAAACATAAGATGATTTGTAAACTGATTTATAATACATACATAGGACTAGAAGAATGCAAGTAGTTGTCAAGGTCCAGGATTAATGGGAACTGAGGGAAGTGACCGTAACAACCTGCAAGTACCTGCCAAGAAAACTGTGTCCTTAAGCAAAAGGTAATTCTGGCAGGGGGATATTGTGACCACCGACTCATGGACCACCTACTCACATTACACCCCAGACCCATTTCTAGACATTTCTAACCTTTACTGCCCAGAATTGAAAGTAGGAGGAGAATATATTAATGATTTCTTGGAAGTTGTATGTTTATGTATGAATACTTAATGAATATGTATGAGTAAGTTCTATATAAGGTGTATGATTCTGGTGCCTGGCACGTGTTGTTGGTGAGAGCACTCCCCTACACGTCCGGCCGTCAATAAAGAAGTGTCTGCTTATCTACATCAAATTGGTGTCTAAGTTTTATTTTATCCTGGATTTTGGTGACATTATGGGCATTCACCTTTACAAATTTTTCTAAGACAAAGAGGTAGCAGACTATTTCATGTGGTAAAACATACCTTCTTTCACCGATTCCTTCTGGCAGAGGTGTCATAGCATAGTAAATAGAAGAAAAACAATCCCCTTCCAATATTCTTTAGAGCACTGCTAATGTGCTGTAGGGCCAGAAACTAGCCTGAGGCATTTGCACACTTGCATATCATTTAGGAGAGTTCATCAGTGAATGCAGTTGTAATTCTCCCTCATTCTATGGGGGTGGTATCTAGCCATGCAGTTGCCACAATTTATAAGACTGGAAGATAACATAAAAGCTAGCAGAACTGTCAAGAGTTTATTTCACCCTTTTAAAGTATCTGAAATTATGGAAAATAAGGCAGGAAAGTAAAAATCTCTCATGTTTTTTGTTGCAGTCCTACACTGTCATTGGTAACATACATATAAACAGAAATAAAGTTAGAGCAAATTTATTTTGCAACATGTATCAGACAATGTTCTGCTGATGCATAAAGTCTGAGGTTGCCACTTAGTTTTATAAAACTGTCTCTACAGTATAAACTCTGTGTTATGTATTACTTCTTAATATTTTTGAAAGATGAACACAAAAGATTCATGGCTCCATGTTACTACCAGTGCATCAGGCAGCTTGAAACCGGAGATCTGGGGCAGATTTTCTCTTCAGGCAATAATTTTTAGATTTCAAGTTACAGTCTGCACCCTGCTGTAACTTTATCATTTTAGTGTTTTCTAAGACAGAAAATGAAGTACGTATTCTCTACCTTTTCTGTTTCTCTGGATTTCTTAATACATGAGTATTACGTATCGTTTATTACTTAAATCACCTGTGGGAGCTATGGACAAAAAATTGTGAGATTCTCTAGCTTATGCAAACAAATTTGGAGAGGGCCCAGACCAGGCTGGAGCAACCAATTGATCAGCTAGTTCATTTCCATACCCTAATCCTTCTTTGGATTGATGACTTCTGATGTGAGTAATAAAGTAGACAACGCTTCTCTGATCAAGAGTGTGAACTAGTTGTTGAAACAGTTTCCCTTCTGTATCAGGCACAGACATTAGGGCTTGACAAGCTATTGACTGCGTAGTCGCAACACTTCATTAGAGAAACTGACTTGTAGAGCTACTGTTGCAAAGGGTCCTGTACCTAACAACATTTGCGCTTGAACGAGATAAAGTGGATCACCTTGTGGTCGTGGCTGAGCTTGCTCATTATTAGCTAATTTAGCCCATGCACTTTTAAACAGCATTTTTTGAGATGGAGTTAATATAACTGCTGCTATTTGATCAATATCTTTTGGAATTAACAGTGATGATGAAGAAATATAATTAATAATTGGTTTTGTTAATTGACGGTGAAGACAATTTTGCATTACTGAAGCTCTAGCCTTTTCAAGCAATTTCCAACCTAAAGGATCCCATTCATTAGTACCACTCACACTGTTAATAGAAACAGGAAACGCTTGTACGCTTTCAGGAATAGAAGACCCCTCCACTACAGCATCTCTGATAATCCCTTTCCATCGGCGTGTGGCCGCAGAGGCACTCTGCACCTGTGAAGAAAAAAGATGTGAAGTTGTAGGGTGAGACGAAGGAAGCGCAGCCTCCGCCAGTGATGATGGCAAGGATGGATTAGAAGCAGGTACTGGAACCGAATACTCAGGTGGCGGGTCAGGGGCAGACGGTTGCAGTTGCTTGCCAGATGAAAAGGTGTACGGTCTGTGCTCCATCTTCTCCTCCCGTGTTGCAGCCAGTTTTTCAAGCTTGTCTATGAGTTGCAAGGGTGGAGTTTCTGTGTTTGAAACGCCGACTCGCGGGGCGGGGGGTTTCTCTCCGTGCGCGGCAGGCGCGGGCGGCGATACGTCGGTCCCGCCCACGTGCCCGTCCGCGCCCCGCCCCCCGCCGGGCTCCGGGGCCGCCCCCGCTCTCCCCTCGCGCTCCTCTGGCGCGGCGCCGGGCGCGCTTCCGGCACCGCCCGCTCCCGCCCGCGCGGCTCCCGCTCCAACCCCTGCTGCTCGCCGCGGCCCCGACAGCGCCACCGATGAGGCAAACGGGTTTTTTGGCTGACATAACGCCATGGGATCTGCCGGCGGCACAGGCACCGGAGTGGCGTATCAGAGCCAGAAGCCGCTTCTACCGCTGCAAAGGCGGAAGTACCAGCCGCGTGGCCACCAGCCATGAGCTCGCCAGCCACGTGGTCGCCAGTCACGTGCTCGCCAGCCGCACGGTCCCCAGCCATGCGGTCGCCAGCCACGTGGTCACCAGCCGTGCAGTCCCCAGCCACGCGGTCATCGCTCAGCTCCTCTACTGTCTCACGAATCAGCTTCCAGAGCACAGGATAGTCGCTCACTTCTTCTGCCGACCTTCCCCCCTCACTGATCGCGTCCCAAAGCTTTTTTCCTATGGATTCCCAGGTAGATATCTCAAATATGAGACCTGCACTGGAGATAAGTCCTCCTTCCCGGCTCCATTTCACCAAGCCTTTCAGGGTGGACTTATCGTATTTTATGCCTCGCATGGAGAGGATATCTTGGAGGACTTTCACTGCTTGCTCGTCCCTGCCGAGAACAGACCCCATTCCTCCCCGGCCGCCGCTTCTTTTCGCGGATCTTCAACCCAAATTACAGAGCGCTGCTTCTCACCTTCAGACGCCGGGGCAGAGTCTGGATCAGTTTCGACCGGCTTTCCACCCTCGATTGCACCTCCGTCGAGTCCTCAGCGAAGACTTGTGCCAATCTTGAGGGTCCCTGTTCGGGCGTCAGATGTGGGAGATGTGGACACGCACACGACCAATATGATCAAGCGATGCCCCTTTATTGAAGGTAAGCAAGCCCTTTTATAGGTTTCTCCTGTGCACGCGAACGGTACGTGGTGCAATCCTTATGATTGGACAGTTAGCTTTGTCCACGCGCTTCAAGCCTTCTCCTGATTGGATCACTCAAATGTCTATCTCCGCCCAACCCATCTCCTGGAGTTGGTTGCTGAGTCCTTTGTTCTATGTCCTTGCCGAGGCGTGCACGTGTGTAGGATTGCTCACATGTCCATTATCTCCCAACAATCACCAAATGATTTTTAGCCCTCACAATCAATGACTGAGCCCCCTATATTTTTTCCTTACTTCAAATTATCTTTCAGAATGATAGGCAATATGCTTGCAGATACAGAACTGGCTTTCCTGCTTAAGATCTGTAAAGGTGTTAAAAGAATCTGATGAAGAGTATGGATCTGAGTCTTTGTTTATGCCTACAGCAATAAAATCAAAGCAACTGGAGGTTATTTGTAGTACAGTGAAAAGATACATATCCTTCATTCTTCATCTCTATGGGCCAGCCTAATCCTCTCACCCAGAGGTCTATCAGTTTCTTCACACTATCTACATAAAAGAGGTAAAGACATATACTCACTAGCTATTCAAAATGATATGCCATTTCAACTTGCCTGAGATGCACAACTTTAAGCTTAGAAAACAAATCTTTTACTTCATTAAGCAATGAATCTCTCCTACTCTGACTTTTTACCCATGAAAAACAATACTAGGTTACTGCAACCGTGTAAATTTCCAGAGGATGTGTAATTGCAAGCACCTTAAGAGATCTACTCAAGGAAAAATCATAAGTATTCTGGATCCTTATAACATATTTCATTCTTTCATCTCACCTGGGACAAGAAATCCCTATTTAATTTTTTAATCTTTTCATGTCCAGGATTAAAAGTATTATGTGAGCAAGACAGTACTTTCCTTTGAACATTATGCTGATGATAACCTCTCTTGTATGAAGCATATGATCCAGTCTAAACTCAGAGAGGATTCATTAAACCCATCTCTGACATTTTTTTCATGTGGAATACTCATTCTGGAGATTCAGTATTGTTATTATATACATAGGTACTAAAGTAAAGCCTTATGAAATATAAGAATACCTTGCTCCTTTCTTTATTCTCGTTATGGAGCTTATTGGTATTACCTTTATAACAAACAACAAACAAACAAAAAGTTTTCCGGGATTACAAACTCTTTTCACTGATTTTTTTTTTCTTTGAGCTTTCTCGATTCTGTGTATGTAGAATTGTTCTTTGAAGGAAATACCAAGGTCATGTTATTGGTCAGCAGCAGCAAGAATCCGTTCAGTGAGAATTTCTCCAGGTTAGAAATCTGCCCTACCTAGCAAAAAGTGCCCTTTTTTTTCATTTTTATGTTCTCAATCTTGTTCTAGAAAATAAGAGGGGGGGGGGGAATTAGGTGTATTAATCTTTCTATGAAACAATAATTCAACACAATCACTTATGAAGCTATACTTAAAATATAAACAAAATCAAACAAAAATTTCACTTTTTACCCCTTAGGCATATTTGCATAAAGAATCAATGACAAAACATAAAAATTGATTATGTTTTTAGCAGACCAGACTACGTATTTAAAAAAAAATCTGGATTTCTACTTTGTAACTATTTTCAGAATTAATTTTAAAAAGAACAAAAATAATTCTATAACCAGCTGAAAAGGAGACAATGCTTCATCCCTCTCTGCACTATGACTATTATCTTAAGGCTACTTGGTAGTGGTTAAGCAATTTTTTTTCTAAATAATTCCATTGGTACAAATCACTAGAAACCCCCATATTTTCTTCAAAGGGAAAGGGGAAAAGAAAGCTTTCTACCAAAACATTCTTATGTCTCACAGCATAATAATTTTAAAAATAAATAATTTAGCTGGAATCTGTGCTATTCCCTATAAATTTGGATGACAACAAAAAAGGAAAGAACAAAAGGGAAAAGCAGCAAAGTTAAAGGACAAAGACCTTTTTTATACAATATTTGTTACTAAAATCACTACCTGGATCATAGAATGGTTTGGGTTGGAATGGACCTTAAAGATCATGTAGTTCAAACCCCCTTGCCATGGGCAGGGACACCTTCCACTAGATCAGGTTGCTCAAAGCCCCTTCCAACCTGGCCTTGAACACTGCCAGGGGACTATTCAAGGAGAGGGACATCCACCACCTCTCTGGGTAACCTGTTCCAGTGTTTCACCACCCTCATAGTGAAAACTTTCTTCTTTATACCTAAATCTAAATCTACCTTCTTTCAGTTAAAAAAGTTAACCCTCATCCTAGCTCTACACTCCCTGATAGAGTCCCTCCCCATCTTTCCTGTAAGCCCCCTTTAAATACTTTTAGACACATATTTAAATAACACTAAGAAGCAGTTACACTTCCCTCTACACTGGGGAAAAAAAAACAAACCAAAAAAAACACACAAAAAAACAAAAAACAACAACAACAACCCCACACACACAATATTTTAGATCTTTTTCTTATTTTTCTTGCGCTAATTTTACATGCAAAAATCATATTTAATTATTATTATTTCATACCACTTTTTGTAGGAGAGTTTATTCAGTATAATTTTACTCAAGTTTGTGTTCTCTTGGTGACTAAAGAAACTATCGAAAATAATATGCAAATATGAAAACCAAAAAGATAATTTTTTTCCTTCCATTTAAGATTTGATACTGAAGGAATACGTAAATCAACAGCAACAGTAATTCTTTAGGTTATTGTGGTGGTGCAGTTCTTACCCCTCCCCTCCCCTCCTTGTTGGGCCGCTTGGTGCTAGGTGTGATTCCACCCACATCTCCTGAGCCATACACCAATCTGTGGAGATAAGGACTGATAACATTAAGGTGCCCCCTTAACGAGCCGGGCTCCTGCCCCTCCTGATTGCTCAGAAAAGGTTATAATGGCCCATCATCTCCTGATGGCCTGGCACACCTGTGCCTGGGGTGTGGTCAGATGGAACAATAACAGAGCTGCACTTTCATCAAGTTCTTGTGCAACTGCTGGAAGGCACCAGAAGGTATTTGACAAAAGTCAATCATCTTGGACCCTATAAACTGTGACCACCAGAGAGACCCTCTGAGCTCTCCTGGATCGCAGCGGCCTGTGACCAGCATCTCCCCTGAGCTGGGACGCCTCTCAGGTACCAAAACCCTTAAGGTGTCGTCTGCTCCAGACGGAAGGCCAGGGCGAAGTCCACCCACTCGAGTCTCAGTTATCGCCCGTTGAGGAATGCTAAGGCATTGTGAGTATTCGCTCTAAACTCGAGAGAGAAATTTTTCTTTGAGCTAGCTTCTATTTCACCTGTTCTTTCTCTGTTTATTGGTGTGTGGGTACATACTTCATTCTACTGGATCCAAATACCATTGTTTCTGTTTGTGTGTTTGTACGTGTTGTTCATTCTACTGGATCGAAATACCATTGTTTCTGTTTGTGTGTCTTTGTACATTTTCTGTATGTGCATGTATATATGTATAAATTAAGGTACCATTAAGTATGTTAGTGTGAATCTTGTCATTTTAGAATCTCTAAGTGGCTTTTCTTTCTTTCAACATTTCTGAATCATTTTGTAATGATAAATTGCTGTTAGTTATTAATAAATCTAGATTTCTTACTAAATCATTACCATGTCAATACTTTCATCTGCGACAGTTATGAGAAAGAGTATTGAAGTATTAACCTTGAGGTTTAAGAGCAAAACGGAGAACTTTAAATGTTCCAAACGTAGGGAAGAGATAATGTATTTTCAAATGTGTCTTGCATTTAATAAAATTCAATTTCTATATTTAGAATAAATTACATAGACTTTCACATAAAATTCCATCTATATTATACCAACTGTGCATTTGATCACAATTTGAGAATAAAAGTGTGTGGGCAAAAAATATATATGGGAAATATTCTAGTTTGCTTATAAACATCAATGTTCTTTGGACAACGCAGAAAGAGTGTAGGCCTCAACTAATACTTTGAAAGTAATTCTGGCAATTTATCCAAATTATAACCAGTACCCATTGAAAACATAATACTCCTCCTCCTAAAGACAGGCCTCCTGTAGACAGTAGTTATCAAGCCTACATCTGCGCTTGAATCAAAACTTTAGGCCTGATCAGTCAGCATCTGAAATATGGTAGGGAAGAAAACTTCAGTCTGCCATAACATTTAGAGTCAATTTAAACCTGATGACCTATCTCATCAACTCTGCAGGTATTTGTTCTTTGACCAGGTGATTCCCTCACCACATATGCCATTTTACCTTGCAGTGCTGTTACAAGGTTTGTGGAATTCAAAATTGCTGGCGTCCTTTACAGCTAACAGGGCAGGATGGAAATCAGGAAATACACCGTGCTTTAACATTTATCTGTAATTCCTAAAAAGCGCATAAGCTGTTACAACTTCAGTATGATAAATAATGATTTGTTAACTGAATAGTTCTGAAATAAAATTCTCAGAAGTCTTTGACAGATCTTCTCATCACAAATTTCCCTTTCACTGTATGTACAAAGCATTCTACATCCCAGCCCTTTCTTTACTAAGAATGGGAATTCATCACAGCACTGACAAGTAAATCTGGGAGTGGTGGAATCAAAACTGTGGTTTTCTATAGATCCGTCTCAGGGAGGCTTCTTCAGCATGTAAAATGATGAAAGCTCTGACTGAACTTTTTCATAGCTGAAACATTCACAGTCTCTCTCTCACATCTGACATTGAGCAAGAGGTAAAACACTGATATCAGTCTTCTCTATTTTCACAAGGTTTGGAGAAAATTGGGGTATTTTGTGAGATTTCAGAAACAAGTGATCATGATTTAAACTTAGTCAAAAACCAAAAAAAATCTCTTGCTGAAATACATAGACATGGTGCTTTAAGAACTAGCGCTTTCACAAATTCAGCAAGCATCATCTGAAAAAGGAAACAAATGCTCTGATACACAGAAATGATTTAACATTTTTTTACAAGATATGCAATGAAGAGATCACACTGGATTAGGAAAACAAGAGAAGAATCACACTGGATTAAAAATGCACCCAAATTAAAATCTTACAGTGAATGGCAGAAAGGATAAATGTTAATGAATGCAAATCAGGAACTACAAATTGAAGAAAATTGGTAAGGTAAGCATAGGGACACAACAGAACAATAGCACAAACCACATAACAATGGGAGAAGGGAGTTTTGAATGTACATTTTAAAAAAATAGTAATCCTGATAAATACATTAATATATTCCACAACAGAAAGAGTGGATAAAACCAAGAAGAAATATTAATTTATACTGTATGACAGAAAAGGGGGGTTGGGAGGGGAAAGCCAAGTCATCAATTATAAGAACATATTTTAAAAATAGGATATTTCATCCCCATAGACAAAAGCAAGATCAACTATTTTATGTTTTTCTAGATACTCATTTCTAAAACTCAGAACTAAAATTAATTCTCTAGCATGGGAAAGACCGTATCTCTGTAGCATCCTTACTCATCCCTGTAATCTCCTAGTCTGTGATCTGTCCCCTTAAAATAATTGAGCCTTAAAATAATTTAACCTGAGTACTCCTTGTTTTCTAATTTCTGGATACAGAGACCATTTTGCCATCAATTAAACCCCATTTCTAGTTATTTGGCTCTCTCATGCAAAGTCAGGGGAGTAAAATTGGCACTATACGTAAAACTGATATAATATGTAGACTGGGACAATCATTACAGCTTGCTTTCTTGTGCCATCTGGAGGTCATCTTTCTCAATATTTTTACAAGAAATATTTATCTAGTAAACTAATTTATATTATCTGTAATACTTTCACAGCTGTAGCTCTCAGCAACAGCTAATATTATTATGGATATTTCCAATCACAATATCCTTAGAATATGATCTGCAGTGACCGTAAGACTATGGAGTTTAAGGGAAGTGAGCAAGACTGACAGCAGAACTATGATCCCAGACTTCAGAAAATCAAGCTTTAACCTCTTCAGGGACTTGCTTGGCAGCATCTCATGGGAAACTGCCTCAGGGGACAAAGGGGTGCCCATTTTCAAGGACAGTCTCCTCAGAACAGAGGAATGGTCCTTTCCAGGGTGCGGGAAGGCAAGCAATCATGGCAGAATATCAGCATGGGTGAATGTGGAGCTCCTGTCAGCTCAGAGAAAAGTGGGCTGGACATAAGGTGGAAGCAGCAGAGCAAAGACATTTGCCTATACAAGTAGGAACAGAGTCAGGAAATCCAAAGGTCAGCTGGAACTGAAATTACCAAGAAAAGCAAAACAAGAGGTGTGTGCATCAGTAGCAAAAGGAAAAGTAAGGAAAGCGCAGTAGAGAAAAGAGTTCAGGA
Source organism: Athene noctua (assembly GCF_965140245.1). Taxonomy (NCBI): domain Eukaryota; kingdom Metazoa; phylum Chordata; class Aves; order Strigiformes; family Strigidae; genus Athene; species Athene noctua. Next base: position 39,422,863 of record NC_134039.1, on the reverse strand, counting down.
TGACTTAACCCACTTGTACATGCACAAGCCCCAGGTATCAGATAGGATATAGCCAAGGGTGCTGAAGGAGCTGGCCAATGTCATTGCAAGTCCACCCTCTACTACCTTTGAAATGTGACAGCAATTGGGGAAGTTCTTGTTGACTGGAAAAATGCAAAGGCCACATCCATCTTCAGGAAGAGCAAGAAGCCTCAGTCTCTGGGAAGGCTATGAAATAAATCCTCCTCTAAAACATTTCTTAACATGTGAAATACAAGGTGATTGAGAGCAGCCAGCATGGGTTTACCATGGTCAAGGCACGCCTGATCAACTTCATTTTCTTCTATGACGAAGTGACGGGTGCTGTGAGCAAGTGGAGGGTAGCAGATGTTTTAGAACCTGATTTTAGCAAGGCCTCTGAAAGTCTCCCAGAGTCTCCTTATTACCACACTCATAAACTACAGGCTGGATAAGCAATGAAATGAATAGAAAATTTACTGGACTGACAGACTCAAAGGCTGGGATCTGTCTATGTAGAAAGCAGGTCTGCAGGAAAGGATCTGGAGGTCATAGCAAAAGACAGGCTGAACACAAAGCCACAGTGTACCTTTGCAGCAAAGAAGCCCAAAAGCATCCTGGGTTCTATTGGCAAGAGTGTAGCCAGCCGGTCCAAGCAAGTGCATCTGGAGTACAGTGTACAGCTTGAGACTCCTCACTACAAGTATAATGTTGGCATATTGGAACAACTGCAGCAGAGGTGCACCATCTTGGGATGGTTGAGGGCTAGAGAATATGATCTATGAAGAAATATTGAGAGAGAGCTGCCTTTTCATACTGAAGAAGAGAAGGTTCAGGCAATGAGAGGACTCACTTCTGTCTATAACGACATAATTGGAAGATACAGTGAAGGCAGAGCCAGATTCTTCCTGGGGATAAACAGCAATAGGATGAAAGGCAGTAGACACAGCCCCGCACAACCTGTTTAGAGCAAAAGTTTGCACTGGACGACCTCTGGACAACTCTTTTAAACCAAATTACTATTCCATGATTCTTACATATACAGAGCAGAGCCAATAAACTTCTATTTCTAAAACTAAACCATTATCTATATTTCCTCTTAGTTCTCTAACAAGCTACATTTTAGATAGTGGTATCATCTACAATGTCCGTTGTTAATTGCTGCGATCACTAAAGACTTGCACCAGTGTTGTGGCTGCATCCTGTTGTACAAGAGGACGAATTCTTACCGACACTAACTTTTCTGCAAATTCAAGCATGTGATGAGTAGTTTAATATTAATATAGATTTCTAGAAGCTGCTTCTCTGCTACTCTCTGGGAACAGTACTAAATATTCTAATTTCTGTAACAGATTAATTGATGTATCAGAGATTAAATTTTTAATGCTGTATATTAAATTATACTCCTTTTTAAGAAGTTTTAGGAGATCCTAAAGAGGAAGATTTTTTTGATCTGGAGGCAGTCCCCACTTTCAAACTGTTTTCATAACTTGAACTCAGAATGGCTAAAGAATACTAGAAGACAGAAAAAGTAAGGTGGGAGTGAGTGATGAAGCTTATAATAAAAGTAGAAGATGCTTCCATCTGATTTTGTTATGTTTTGCTTATTTGGTGTATTCCTAGGTAGATCAGAATTATGTAACCACATTATAATCATAAATTCTATTCTCACTTCCACCACTGTCTTTTGTATATTTAAGTTAGTGAGAGCATTGTATTACCTGTATTTTCTTCCATAATCAAAGTAATAAGTTTCCAAAGGTGATATTTGCATAATTACACATACAGAACACAAAGATAAATTACTCCATATCTAGCAGAAAAGTATTCTCTGTTCGCATCATTGCTCTAAACTGTTTGGCAGAACCAAATAGGAATGTAGTAGCCCAGATGTTGTTTCAATGACAGGATCATCTAAATTCAGTGTAAATTTAATAGGCAACAGTTATAGGAGTTATTCTGCACTTATGCTTCTATAGCTGGCAGCTGTACAAGATGACATTTAGAAAGGAATGGCAGGCTTTAAGGAACAAAAAAGATGAGAAAAAAGAAGATGGTAAGTAGGTCCTAGGTAGTGCAAGGGCTCACAATCCTTAAGTAATTTAGGGGAAAATCTAAAAGAAGCTAACATTATAAACGGACTTTTATAATGTTTTATAATGTCCTTTTTATACAAGGACTTTTATAATGTTTCTCTCTGAAGTTTACAAGTTTGCAAGGAAATTCAGTCAGACTGCTGATGGAAGTTAAGCATGTAATCCTTTTTGGATGCTAATTCATTACAAAGTCAGCTCAGAGGATTAGAGTGCTCAAGGTTACTTAGTGTAGGCCATCAAAATGAAAAGCCATATCTGAGAGCAACCATTTCCTCACAGATACTGCACTTTGCTGTCGAAGTCTTCTAGAAACATATCCTATGATTCTTTTTGCATGAATTATTCCAGTTCCTTCCCAATAAACTGTGAAATAACTTGTCAGTATTTGTGGACACTGGAAGGTGATGGAAGAAGATGAGAACTAAAGTAATTTAGCTTGCTTTATCACTAGCAAGACCAAGTTACCCACGTGTGTAAAACATTCCATTAAGTGTTAGTCATCCTACACATCTCTGCTAGAATTTCTGTGTGTTAAAAAACACATTATTTACTTGCCTTTTCATGAGACTAGTGTGTTTTCCAGTCTATACAATATACTCTTAGCTAAACAGTTCACCCTTTCACTTCAGATCGATGACATTATTGCATAAATTATTAAAAACAAAACCTGATCATCCAGATCAAAACAGTCAAATACTATGCTAGCAAGTGTACATAGATACACATAAACGTGCATAGTGAATGAAATATTTAACAAGCATGGAACTGTTTTTAATTAACTATTTTTGTAAAAACTGTAAGAATAAGAATATTTATGTGGCTGAATAAAGACATACCTGTCAGGCACACTATTAAGCCAGTTCCTAGCCAGGGACCTCAAACTGTATCTAACATAATCCTATATTCAGAGACCTCAGGCTGAATCTAACAGTACTCTATTCAAGCTAATGAGCCCACAGAGTGCTTATAGTTAAGAATGGGCTACTTTATAGCATGGTCAGACTGAGCTTGTTTTATTTCCTGGAAATAATTTAGCAGGCACTCTTTAAGAGTGAAGATGCTGTACTCAAAACCAGTACCACGCACTGGCATATAACTGAACCTAACCTCGGCAAAATACCAAAGAATACCCACAGATTAATCTGATGTAAACAGTCATGCTTTACTGAAATTGAGAAACTGGGACAGTGACATAGATTCTTCATTAAAAGGGTCCTCGGATGAAAACAACAAAAAATGGAAAACAATAGACTTTCTCAAGCGTAAATATAATGGAGCAAATCAGTTATCATTTGTTCAGAGAATAATTTTGTTAGGAAAAATAAACTCTAAAAAATGCATAAAACTGCTAAGTGTCATTGTGTTAAAACATTCTGTATATACGCAAAGACTTTACGAAGTTACAATATTCTAGTGTATCTGTGACACACACAGATCCCACTAAGAGATAGTAGGATGCACTTTAGTTCCAAGATTGGTATTTAGAGACAGGATTTGAAGACTCTTACCCCTTTTTTGTCTCAAAATGTTACTATAATGAGCAGCAAGTTTGTAAAACTATTTGCAAACAAGAAGAAGATACCAAATAGTCTGTACCCTTTTGTATTCAAGGATTTTCTGGTTCCAATTCTTCCCCTCTTCTCTTGTGATCCTTTTAATGAGAGCTGCACTTGAAACAGTTTACAGTTCAAGGTGAATACAAAGTTACATCTCACATTATTTCAGAATCTGCAGGTTATCTGCGTCATATTCATGTTGCATATGATTCTCTGCAATCAGTGACTGTCGTACGTATGCCTCTTTATCCAACACACACAGAAGACAAGAAAAATATATAGGACTGTACAATCCATCACAGTTCTGTCATAATCTTATGTCCTCACCTACTGAAATTACCTCTCTCTATAACAGTAATCTTCTCAAAAACAAACAAAAAAACACAAAAAAAAACCACCCAAACATTGCTAGCTTTCAAAACCAGATTCAATTATGTGAACAACTGAACTCCTAAATTATTCTCTGTTAAAAAAAATTGCTGTAACTTTAAACTTCTTTTTTACACTGAAAAGCTGATGCTTATCATTAAACTCCTCCTTTTTCCTCCTTGGAGAATGACATGATTTTGTTTACGTTTCTAAAAATCCTTTTCATGAAAATTTAGTATTCCAGTCATTGCAGTTCTTTCAACCTCTAAATGTTAGTATGCATTGCTAGAAAGAAGAAAATCACAAAACTCTGAAAATTAAGTTGGTTTGTATTAATTCATCTACATAATTCATAGGGAAAAATGGTCTTTGTTAGCTTCTTCACTGAGAAAAGAAATGCCTCATTAATTTTAAACACATCAATCTGAAAATGCTATCCATGTCAGATAAAATAATGACTGACATTACAGAGAGCACAATAAACTGCACAGAAAATACAATTACCCATTATTCACTGTCATGTGAATTTATACTCAAGTGTGTAAATACACACGGGGTTTTGTACTATGAAAGTTTTGAAAAGTAGAAATCTTAAGAGTTACTGTGATGTAGGTGAGGAGAGAAATAAAGAACAAGGATTTAGAAATTCATATGGAGACAGCTAAAATACTGACTTTTGCATGTCACTGAAATAATTAATAATATCATGCATTCACTGCTCACCCTTGGTCCACAGACCTAGACATTTCTTCACAGAAAGCAGTTAAGCTGGACAAGTTTGATTTATTCTTGGTAAATCCATGTTGGCCTGTTCCCGCTCAGTTCTTTTTATTATTTCTGGAAATTACATCCATGTGACTGCAATGTTACATTATATTACTATATACTATATTACTAGTCTATTAAGCATATCTAGCTGTCCTATTTAATTTCTGAAATCTGATTATTTCAGACATGCATTCTTTCTTGAGGTTGTTACAACAGAAATTGTCCTTTTGCTTTTTGCTTCTTGTTATACACAGCAAGGAAATGTCAGAAACAGCCTGACTGTTTCTCTGATTAAAAGTTTAAACATCTGATTGAATGGATAGAAGTTGAGGAAACAAATACTCAGTAGTTTCATCATATATGCAGATGTCATCTCGGTAAACTTTTTAAGATATCAGCTATCTAAATGGATATTAAAAAAAGTCTGTCAACAAATCTGTTAAAGCACACCTCCACAAGACCTTTTGTAGTTCTTACGGAGGCTTGCCCATCTCATCCACTATTAGTAGTCACATTGTGTTATCTGATTTACTGCAACGACTTTAAGTTGAAGGTAAAAACATCAAAGAGGGTGGAAAAAAATCTGGTGACCTGGGACATGTGAAAACCTAATTTTCAGAGAAGAAAAAACAGCAATAAAATAAGGTTTGTAGACGGAAAAAATGAAGTACTATTATGAGGTATGTTATTCACCAGCATATACAGTTACTCTGAGGCCTTTCCTCTGAAATATGTTACATTTGCTGTTCTTAAAGCATAAGACATTCTTCTTGTCTTGCCTGAATATCTACCTATTTATTAATTTATACATAAAAATAATAAATAGGTCAGTCAACCATACAATTGATATGAAAAGACTTACTAAAGACTTGTAAATTGTTATCAGCTTTCTATCTGCTACTACATTTCTATTTTTCTATTAACACTGGTTATCACTTCTCTATAAATATCACAGAATCACAGACCTTGGAAAAGACCTTGAAGATCAACTAGTCCAACCATTAACCTAACACTGACAGTTCCCACCTACACCAGATCCCTCAGCGCTATGTCAACAAGACTCTTAAACACCTCCAGGGATGGGGACTCCACCACCTCCCTGGGCAGCCCATCCCAACACCCAACACCCTGTTCTGGAAAGAAATGCTTCCTAATATCCAGTCTAAACCTTCCATGGCACAACTTGAGGCCATTACCTCTTGTCCTGTCGCTTGTTACTTGGTTGAAGAGACTCATCCCCAGCTCTCTGCAGCCTCCTTTCAGGTAGCTGTAGAGGACAATGAGGTCTCCCCTCAACTTCCTCTTCTCTAGACTAAATGACCCCAGTTCCCTCAGCCACTTCTCATAAAATTTCTTCTCCAGACCCTTCACCAGCTTCATTGCCCTTCTTTGGACACGCTCAAGTAATTTCTTTTTGTAGTGAGGGGCCCAATATAATCTTTAATACCTGACAACTAAGGTCTATTCAAAGAAACCTATACTCCCACTGCAGATCTCTCATTCTTCTTAAATAAAACTTGCCATCAGGCTAGATTTATGTACAGAAGTTTGAAAGAAAAGTGTATCTGTCCATACAAGTGGAGTCCAGAAGGAGTCTAAGGGAACTCTGAATTAAAAAGTTTACATCCACCCACCCGATACTTCACTGGAGCTTTCCTCAGTTTATCAATATTTTCCCTGTATTGGGTGGCCCAGAACTGGATGCAGTCTTCTAGATGTGATCCAACAACTGGTACCATAAGCAATGGCATCCCTCAGATTGCAGAAGTGTGAGTCATGTTTTACAGTACTAAGTTATCTTTGGTCAGAGTCATATATTCTACTGTTCTTTCTCCCCTGAACCAATAAGTATTTTAAATTTGTACAAGACTGATGTGTAGCAGGGGTTTTGGTTTGGTTTGGGTTTTTTATGATCAAACACAGCTGCCAGTAAAATTCAAATTCATGCAAGATTAAACATGCTATTACAACAACAGTAAATAATAAAAAACGATATTCAGATAACTGGCTTGATCTTTGTCTTTAATTGTTCATATCCAGTTAATAAATACCTAAATTTGTGACACTACACACATACATCTGCTGCATCAAATATTTTTAAATAAACATTTTCAGATACCTAACCTTCAGCTGACAAATCTGCTGTTTTCTACAAGTGCGTGACAAACTGGGAAATTTGTCTTTTCTCAGATCAAAAGTGGGATGTAAATTTAGCCTTTTCACCTCAACTGTTCTGCTGCATACAGGGATAACAGATTCCCCTGCTATGATAGTGAAAACAAGGGCCAGTAGATGCTGTCCAAGATTTCTGCCCAGCTGAGGGTGTGATCAAATTCTGATGAGCCTTTTCTTATGGGTTCATAGGGCAATCTCTGGGCAGCAGATAATGAACCTCTGCCAGCACCACCTGTCAGAACAAATCTCAGAATAGGATAAGAACACAGAATAGATTTGAAAAGAAATGCTCTTTTTAAAGAAAGACATGTGATGATAAGAAATATTAGTTAGAGATGTTATTTTCTCAGAAAATATTACTGACATGCAATAGGTGAAAGGAAAATAGGGAAAAAATTCAAAAGCATGTTGGTTTTCTCACAGAGCTGTAACTTGTTTTTTTAATCACTGTTTATTTAATGTGCTCCAATTGCAAAACATATGTTTCAAAAACTTAACCTTAGCAAATTATATGGTAGGTAATGGGTAAACTGAAATTTCCATCAACCTGATGCCAGTGGAATATTAAAAAAGGTCAGTTTGGGATCTCAGGCAGCAAAGTCAGAGACCTATATTTGAAGCAAAATACCAAAGGGAAACACTGGAACCACATACAGGCATGTTTTTCCTCACTTCAATCTCTCTATCCAGTGTTTTTGTCCTTCCTTAAACATGTTTTCCTAGGAGATCCACCATTTTAGCTGAGGGGCTCAGCTGTGCTTCAAAGAGATGCCAGGATACCAGGACTTGCTTCTGAAATTGTATAATCAGGTTTTGTCCAAGGACAATGGCCTGTGTCAAGTATTTAAGTTAAGACTGGCTGAAATAAACCCTCCTCAAACTTGCCACATTGCTTTTGAAATCCTCCACAGAACTGAGCTCTTTAAGAAACTGATACTTATGAGCAATATCATCTCTGTATTATGAAATATTGTGGAGTAACATTTTAAAACAGTTGTTTGAAAAGGTGTAATACAGACAATAAGTAATGTTGTTTTGTTCAGTACTTAGAATTCACAAGATATTCTAGCTGAAAAAAAAAAAATTACTACATGAGCTGTGTTTCTAACCCCTGAAAACAGTTGGAATTTCTAATTATCCTGTAAAAGGCTGCGGTGGTTTAGGCCCTACTGGAACCAGAGACCACGTTGCCATTGTCCCTCCACCCCCCTCAGGCCAGACAGGCTGGAAGTGAGGCACAAACCCCGGGTTAAAATAAGGAGAAATTTAATACAACAGCATAATAAATAACAATCTGAACAACAACAATAGCAGTAACAAAAACAATAAACAGTCATAACAATAAATAAGGCAAAAGATATACAGAAAAATACTGCAGTAAACACAGCCAGCCCGCCGCGCGTGCTTCCCAGCACCAAAAGCCACAAAGGAAAGCTTCCTGCGCTGCCACGCCGGACCTGACTTCAGCATGGTATGAATAACTGTGCAGGTTTAACCCCTGCCGGGATCAGAGAGCACGTTGCCGTTGCCCCTCCCCCACCCGCAGCCGGTCGGGCTGGAAGTTAGGCACAGACCCGGGCTAAAGGAACAAGGAGTTTAATACAACAGAGTGATAGAACAATTTGAACAACAACAGTAGCAATGATAATAACAATAAACAGCAATAACAGTGAACAAGACAAAAGATATACAGAGAAATACCACTAAATGGTCAAGGAGCAAGCCCGCCACGTGTACGGCAACCCCCAAAAACAGAAGAAAAGTAAAAAGGCTCCGCCCCTGGACCTGACGTCAGCATGGTATGAATAACCCGGCTGAGATCCCTTCCCCCTCTCTCCCTGATGGGGAAAAAACTCGACTCTATCCGAGCTGAACCAGGACAATGACCTGGCTGGAGATCCCTTCCCTCTGCTGGGGAAACTTAACCCTATCCTAGCTGAACCAGGACATAATATACCCCTTTATTCTATACCATCTGCGTCATGTCCAGCTGCCATTTAGCAGTTAACAAAAACAAAACAACAATTAACAAAGGCACAGCATAGTTCACGGCATGTTCTCACCCAGAATCAAGTCCCCCTGTGGTACACATGGGACCTCTCCATTGTCCTGCATCACCCACCAGGTACACCCAGGTCCTTGGGCAAAAGCAATCCTGTGGATGGGTTTGCCTTTGCCTTTGCCTGGCGCAGGACTAAACCAGACCATTTTTCCCAATATATTCCTCATGCGCACCACAGGGACTTTATCCCCATCTACATCACGTGGAGGTTTTGACTGAGATGGGCCAGCTCGACTGGCAGATCCTCTTGTGTTGACTAGCCAGGTGGCCTTTGCTAGATGCATGTCCCAGTCTTTGAAGGTCCCACCTCCCAGTGCTTTCAGTGTGCTTTTCAACAGTCCATTGTAGCGCTCGATCTTTCCAGAGGCTGGTGCGTGGTAGGGGATATGGTAGACCCACTCGATGCCATGTTCTTCTGCCCAGGCACTTATGAGGTTGTTTCGGAAGTGGGTCCCGTTGTCTGACTCAATTCTCTCTGGGGTGCCGTGTCGCCACAGGACTTGGGTTTCAAGGCCCAGGATGATGTTCCGGGCGGTGGCGTGGGGCGCTGGGTAAGCTTCCATCCATCCAGTGGTTCCTTCCACCATTGTGAGCACGTGGCGCTTCCTGTGGCGGGTCTGTGGCAGTGTGATGTAGTCGATCTGCCAGGCCTCTCCATATCTATATTTCAGCCATCGCTCTCCATTTCGCTGGGGCTTCACCCGCTTGGCACGTTTGATTGCAGCACATGTCTCACATCCATGGATGATCTCTGCAATGGTGTCAATGGTGAGGTCCACCCCTCGATCTTGAGCCCACCTGTATGCTGCATCCCTGCCTTGGTGGCCCGAGGTCTCATGGGCCCACCGAGCTATGAACAGTTCACCTTTGAGCTGCCAGTCCAAGCCCACCTGAGCCACTCTAATCTTAGCAGCTTGGTCTGCCTGCTGGTTGTGTCGATGTTCATCAGTGGCCTGACTCTTGTGTACATGGGCATCCACATAGCGCACCTTCACAACGAGGTTTTCCACACGGGCTGCAATGTCCTGCCATACTTCAGCAGCCCAGATGGCTTTACCCTTACGTTGCCAGTTGCTCTGCTTCCATTGCTGCAGCCATTTCCACAGGGTATTCGCCACTGCCCACGAGTCGGTGTAGAGGTAGAGCCTTGGCCACATTTCCCGCTCAGCAATATCCAAAACAAGCTGCATGGCTTTCACCTCTGCAAACTGGCTCGATTCACCCTGTCCCTCAGCAGCTTCAGTGACCCGTCGTGTGGGACTCCACACAGCAGCCTTCCATCGTCGATGTTTTCCCACAATACAACAAGACCCATCAGTGAACAGGGCATATCGCTTCTCCTCATCCGGCAGCTCGTTATATGGTGGGGCCTCCTTAGCACGTGTCACCTCCTGTTCTGGTGTATCCCGGAATCTTTGCTCTCTGGCCAGTTCGTGATCACCTCGAGTATCCCTGGGCGGCTGGGGTTCCCTATTCGAACCCGTTGTGTTATCAACGCAACCCATTTACTCCACGTGGCATCTGTTGCATGATGAGTGGAGGAGGCCTTTCCTTTGAACATCCACCCCAGCACCGGCAGTCGGGGTGCCAGGAGGAGCTGTGTTTCAGTGCCGACCACTTCTGAGGCAGCCTGAACTCCTTCGTACGCTGCCAGTATCTCCTTCTCAGTTGGTGTGTAATTAGCTTCAGAGCCTTTGTATCCCCGGCTCCAAAAGCCTAGAGGTCGGCCTCGGGTCTCCCCAGGTGCTCTCTGCCAGAGGCTCCAGGTAGGGCCATTCTCCCCGGCTGCGGTGTAGAGCATGTTCTTAACCTCCTGCCCTTCCCAGACTGGCCCGAGGGCTACTGCTTGGGCAATCTCCCGCTTAATTTGTTCAAAGGATTGTTGTTGCTCAGGGCCCCATTCAAAATTGTTCTTCTTATGGGTTACGTGGTAGAGAGGGCTCACAATCAGGCTGTAGTTCGGGATGTGCATCCTCCAGAACCCCACAGCACCAAGGAAAGACTGAGTCTCCTTTTTAGAGGTTGGTGGGGCCATGGCTGTTATCTTGTTTATCACCTCCATTGGGATGTGGCGACGCCCATCTTGCCATTTTTATCCCTAGGAAATGAATTTCCCTCGCAGGCCCCTTAACTTTCTTTTGCTTAATGGCAAAGCCGGCCTTCAGGAGGATTTCAATTATCTTCTTCCCTTTCTGAAAGACCTCCTCAGCTGTGTCCCCCCATACAGTGATGTCATCAATGTACTGCAGGTGTTCTGGAGCCCCACCTTTCTCCACTGCAGTATGGACCAGTCCATGGCAAATGGTGGAGCTGTGGTTCCACCCCTGGGGCAATCGATTCCAGGTGTACTGGATGCCTCTCCAAGTGAACGCAAACTGTGGCCTGCACTCTGGCGCTATCGGAATGGAGAAGAATGCGTTAGCAATGTCAGTCGTGGCGTACCACTTGGCTGTCTTCAACTCCAGTTCATACTGGAGCTCTGGCATGTCCGGCACTGCAGCACTCATAGCTGGCGTAACTTCATTCAGGCCACGGTAGTCCACAGTTAGCCTCCATGTGCCATTAGGCTTTCTCACTGGCCATATAGGGCTGTTGAAGGGTGAGTGAGTTTTGCTGATCACCTTCTGGCTTTCTAGTTGACGGATCAGCCGATGGATGGGGACCAGGGAATCTCGGTTGGTGCGGTACTGCCGCCAGTGCACCGTCCTGGTAGCAATCGGCACTGGCTGCTCCTCAACCTTAAGCCGCCCCACCACTGAGGGATCCTCTGAGAGGCCGGGTAAGGTGGACACCTCTTCAACCTCCTCCAGGGCAGCTACACCAAAAGCCCACCGGTACCCTTTTGGGTCTCTGAAGTTCCCTCTCCTGAGATAGTCTATGCCCAGGATGCACGGGGCATCTGGGCCAGTCACAATGGGGTGCTTATGCCAGTCCTTCCCAGTCAGGCTCACTTCAGATTCCAGTAGGGTCAGCTGCTGGGATCACCCTGTCACTCCGGAGTTGCAGATGGATTCCACCCCACTGGAGCTCGATGGCATCAGGGTGCACTGTGCGCCAGTGTCCACCAAAGCCTTATACTCTTGTGGGTCTGACGTGCCAGGCCATCGGATCCACACTGTCCAGTAAATCCGATTATCCCTTTCCTCCACCTGGCTGGAGGCAGGGCCCCTCTAATCCTGCTCAGCATCACTCACTTCTTGCAAGAATGATTTACTGGTCCCCTCAAGAGGGTCAGACATAACGCTCACCATTCTATTCTGCCTGGGGGATTTCTGACTGGACACTGGAGCTGCGCTCTTCTTGGAGGACTCCTCTTTTGTGATGGTCTTCCCTTTCAGCTGCTCTACTCGTGCAGCTAGGGCAGCAGTGGGCTGTCCATCCCACCTCCTCATGTTTTCTCCATGGTCACAGAGGAAAAACCACAGGTTGCCTCATGGTATTTGCCTTCTGCTGCCTTTCTCTTGGGTGGGGAAACGTTTACTTCTAATGGCTGAGACATTAGCCTGTGCAGGTGGAACGTAGGACATGTCCTCTTCCATTTTCTGGATCCTCTGAGACAGTTCCTCCACAGCTGAGACCAGGGAATGTTGAGATGAAGGGAGATTTCCCTCACATTGCCGGAGCTTGCCAACCACTCCATCCACTGTTAGAGTCTGGGTGTCTGTCCACCAGGACACTATTGCCAATGCTTTCGAGTGTGCTTCTGGTGCACTCTTCAGGAACTTTAACCACATCAGGTGTGTGCAAGGGGCCTGATCTGGGTCCATGGGTGACTGCTCATCATTCAGATCACCATAGATCATCTCAAACACAGCCAGTTCCCTGAGGTTCTGGATGCCTTTCTCAATGCTGGTCCATTTGCCTAGCTGACATAGGATATCATCCTTGTAGGGGTGCCTCTCCCTTACACTGAGCAGGAGTCGCTTCCAAAGGCTGAGGGTTTGAGTCTGTTTCCCTATTTCCCTATCAATGCCGGCATCCTTGGCCAAAGATCCCAGCTGCCTGGCCTCTCTCCCCTCCATCTCAAAAGCACTGGCTCCATTGTCCCAGCATCGGAGCAGCCAGGTGCAAATCTGCTCGCCTCCCAGGTGGCCAAAATTACTCTGCATATCTTGCAGCTCAGTCGGGGATAGAGATTGGATGATCACCACTGGCCCTTCCTCCTGTTCCCGTGCTGGGCCTGGCTCATCCCCATCCCCCACTTTGCGAGCTGACTTTCTGGTATAATTTATTTTCTGTGTCAGGGCGACTGATACCGGCACTGGCTGGCTCTCTGGCTCAGCTGATGTGCTGGTGGAGGCGACTGAGACTGGCTCTGCCTGTCCCCTTGGCCCAGCTGCTGTACCAGTAAGTTAATTCTCTGGTCCTGCAGCCCTTTCTCCCCCTTGAGGGCAGTGGGTAGTATTAAAGAGGACACGGTATGCATGGACAAGTCCCCAACACATTGCAGCGATTTGTGTCTCCTGGGTTTTGCCAGCTTGGTAACACACCCTATCTAAGCACTCCATCAGCTTCTCAGGGCTCTGCATTTTTTTGAGAGTGAAATTCCAAAACATTGGAGGAAACCACTGACCCAGACATTTGCCCATCTTTTCCCACACCCCTTGCCACTCACTATTATCTGACCTGGGGGCAGGTTTCCGGGCACTGCTATTGTTAGAGAAGTGCTGCATGGCCTAAAACAAGATCCGGCAGGCATTCAGAAGCCATTGTGCCTTGGATGCTATTGTATCCTGGATGCTCCAGGGATAATTGAAACTCTCAAAAAATGAGAGGATCTCTTCCCCTGGCTCACCCACAGAGGGGGTGAGACACCTAACAAAAGCCCAGGCAGCAAACAGGTACAGGCCCCTCCACACACACAGCGATACAAGCACTTTATAAGCAGTCTGGAGCCAGTACAGCAAAATGAAACCCTTTACACATTTTCCACCAACCACAAACATCAGCACTGGGATCATACACTGGATATAAGGATTAATCCAGCCCCACCACGCAAGCAAGTGGGCCAGTATTGCAAACATTTTCTTATTAAACAATACAAATACAAACAGGAAAAAAACCTGCACCCAACAGATTGCTCCAACACACTCTGGTCAGGGTCTGTCCCTTTTTGATTCTTATTTCAACCCAATTGGTGCCTCACATTGGGTGCCAAAAAAGGCTGTGTTGGTTGAGGCCCTGTGGGACCAGAGACCATGTTGCCGTTGTCCCTCCCCCACCCTCGGACCGAGTAGGGCACAAACCCTGCAGTTGAAATAAGGGGAAATTTAATACAACAGTGTAATAAACAATCTGAACAACATTAGCAATGATAACAACAATAAACAGTAATAACAGTAAACAAGACAAAAGATATACAGAGAAATACCGCAGTGAACACAGCCAGCCCGCAGCGCATGCTTCCTGTGACAAAAGCCACAAAGGAAAGCTTCCCGCGCTGCCGTGCCGGACCTGACGTCAGCATGGTATGAATAACCCGGCTGGAGATCCCTTCCCCCTCCTTGCTGGGGAAACTTAACCCTATCCGAGCTGAACCAGGACATGGGCACAAACATATACTATTTATCTAAAAATCATTATTGCAGAACAGCCTTAAAGATCAGATTCTTTTATTATGTTTTTAGTATAAACATTTAGAAAAGTATGCTCCATGCTTTTTAGTGACTTTCAGTTTAAACAATTCCATGGTAGGAAAGAGATCCAAGTACAGATGCAGAAGTCAGTGTCTTTCTTCATAATAGCTAGGTGTGGGAGAGGTGGGAAATAAGTACAAGCAATAGCTACATTTTTTAAGATCTGGAATTAGGTATTCTTTCCCTACAGAGCCTCTCACCTGTCAGTCTAAAGGGGGTAATTTTAGACATCACAAAAATTAAACAAGCAATCTCTGCCATTGAGATACAAATAAAAAATTATTCTAGCAATTTCACTATACTGGACTGAAGTTGCACTGTAGCTGGACTAAATATTTCAATCCATGTCTGAATGCACTCAGTCCATTTTTAAGCACCATGAAAAATTGAAATGGTAACACTTAGTTCATTAATTCTAGCGTTGCATTACAAGAAATATTACACATAAGATTCAAACTGTAATCACACTGCAGATGATCATCTGTCTGTTCCAGTTATCCAAGTATTTTTTCCTCTAAGATCTGCTAATATCAGCTCATTTAAATAAATTTTTAAAGGTAATACTTTATAGTACTCACTATTATTTTGTGAAACATCTACCCAGCTGTTCAATATTTCACTTGTGGAATTTCCATGTCATTAGAAAGGAAATATAAAGTCAACAATAGATACCTGCTATCTCTTCACCGCACACATATGAAGGTTGTATACACCCATGACAAGGCACACTTCGCCTTTCCCCCACTGATTTTTTCAGTTCTTTTATACATTATGAGTTAGAGGACAGAAGTCATTCAATTCATGTCATAGAATCATAGAATGGTTTGGGTTGGACGGGTCCTTAAAGATCATTTACTTCCAACTCCCCTGCCATGGTCAGGGACACCTTCCACTAGACCAGGTTGCTCAAAGCCCCGTCCAACCTGGCCTTGAACACTGCCAGGGAGGGGGCAGCCACAGCTTCTCTGGGAAACCTGTTCCAGTGTCTCACCACCCTCACAGGAAAGAATTTCTTCCTTATATCTAATCTAAATCTACCCTCTGTTGGTTTAAAACCATCACCCTTCGTCCTATCCCTATACTCCCTGATAGAAAGTCACTCCCCATCTTTCCTGTAGGCCCCCTTTAAGTACTGGAAAGCTGCTTAAGGCTCCCCAGAGCCTTCTCTTCTTGTTCTTCAGGCTGAACAATCTCAGTGCTCTCTGTTCTCATAAGGGAGGTATTCCAGCCTCAAATCATCTTTGTTGCCCTCTTCTGGACCCACTCAAACAGCTCCATGTCCTTGTTATATTGGGGGCCCCAGAGCTGGACACAGTACTTCAGGTGGCGGGTCTCATGACAGTGGAGTAGAGGGGAAGAATCACCTGCCTCAACCTGTTAGCTGCACTTCTCTTGATGCAGTCCAGGACACGGTTGGGTTTTTGGGCTACAAGCACACACTGATGGCTCATAGTCAGTTTTCCATCCACTAATACTCCTCTAAGTCCTTCTCCATAGGGCTGCTCTCAATCCACTCATCACCCAGCCTGTATTTGTGCTTGGGATTACCTCAACCCATGTACAGGACCTTTGCACCTAGCCTTCTATATTAAAATCATCTGCATTTATTAATATCCTGAAAGAGAAATAATTTTCTGAATCTCTAAGCTCTCTGACTGTCTCAGTGTTAAGACAATAGTAGCAGGGTTTTTCCCCCTCACAAAGTGAAAGTTTTTTGGTGCTCTTTCAAATTTCTGGCACTTGCGGAAGGACAAGCAACATTGTTTGGTCAAGATAAGGTCTACAGGAATGTTTCTTGAGGTAGGAATAGAGCATCCAGTTTCCTTGGAACTAGGCTAACAATTTTTAATTTTCTACTTAAAAAAAAAAAAAAAACCCACACAAAAACCAAAAACCCAACAACAACAAAGTAGAAGTGAGAAAGAATTTGAACAGTGAACTGAAGTGAGAAGTTTCAAAACAATTCTGCCTACATTAGTGAGAGGGTGGAGCTCATCTCTGGCAGATCCACTCACTACTTCCCCTGTAATTTAAAGACAAACACCTGACACACACACATGCCTAAAATGCACAAAGGCAGTGGAATAACACTATGCCTAGGCCCATTCTGCCTATTCCTTATAGCCAGCAAGGCTGTATCTCCTGGACCTCCCAACCTGTGGTCATTTCCTTTTCCATGAAGACAGTAACAAAATGAGTGACTGGAGGGAGAACACAGGTACAGTTCAGCTAGTCTGAGTAATGCTGTATTACCAGGTCTGCAAGTCCCACAACATCACCCCAGTACCATCCTCTGCAGTCCATCTCCCTCCCCACCACTGGCCCCATCCACAGTCCTTCCTCCTACCGCCACTCCAGCCCATCACCCAACACCATTCCTTTGTTTAGTCCAACACATCAGAGGGGCTAAACGGGGAGAGATGACTACAGCAGGATCTCAAGATGAGGGAAGGATACAGCTGCTTAGTGTAACTGGAGACAAGGAGAAAGAAAGACCAAAGTATAATTGTGACAGTGTCAGGAACCAATTCATTCCCAAGAGAGATATACTAATCACACAGAAAAGTACTAAAGATGTCTTATCCCAAGTGTCCTTTTGTCACATTAACTCTTTAGCTGATATATGCTGCTTGTATAGAGAACCAAGCGAGAAAATGTCTTTTTTTTTTTTAAATTCACCATGAATTGAAAAGCTAAGGCATAGAAATCAAAGTGCAGTCACCATATTAAACATTCTTATTTTCAAACACAAATAATAATGAACTAGCTGTTTTCTTTGTGCTCTTGATTGATGGACTACATGGATTTACAGTCCATCTCTGGAAATAGAAATGGTAATTTTGCAGTGACTGAGGTTTCTAGTTCTCACAGCTGAAAAGAGTGATGTCCATATCAAACGCGCCCATTACTTCTCCTCAAATTTCTCATCTTATTGTTCCATAAAACTTCATTATTCCCTGCCATGTTAAGGAAATATGATGTCAAAATATTGATAAAATTAGTTATACATAGAAAAATAAATAAAGATTACTCTCAAAGAGTGTAAGTATTCATATGCAAATGTTTGGTGCTTACCACAGCTTTAGAGATTTCACATAGGACTCTTTTCAATAGTTCACTGGTTTTAGTGTCACTATCAATCATAAGGTTTAGAATTGACAGAAAGAACAGACCTCTAGCTAACACATGAACAGTCCTGTAAAAACATCAATGCACCGTTAACTGGTCATATCCAGTTAATAAGAGGCATGTCACAGTGTAAACACAGAGACAAATCCAAATTATTTTTCCTCTCTAAAACGTTTTTCTGTTACACTTTAACATAGTCCCCCACTCAGAAAAATATAAGTAACAAGTGTTTCTAATGAGCCAACATGTCATTTTATTTAGACCTCTAAACATACAGTCAGTAGTGATTTGAACCCTTCCAAAGTGTCACAAGTACAGCTGGTTGCATAGAACCCAAAACTTTCATATCCATGGTATTCAGCTATCCTGTCCCAGTCAAAAAATTACATATATGACATTGAATTAGTATTCCTATAGAAGTTTCCGTTTTGGAAGAGTCTTTCTGGTAATTGATTCCATACAGAGCTATGGCCAACATACCAACCTAATTGCACAACCATTTATACACACTATTCAGTTTTCCTTTTTTTTAAAAAAAAAAAAAAAAAAAAAAAAGAAAAAAGAGATATGGTCATAATGGACTATTTCAAGATGCAGAAGGAAAAAAACCAACCAGTTTGACTGCGTTTAGACAGCACTTTATAGCTACATAACTTGTAAAACCCAATAATGCTATAAAATTGTTGGAACTTCAGTATTGGCTATAGCATAAGTAATACTTGTCAGAAAGATTTCTAACTGCCTACACTTTCTTCAAAACATTTTATTGTATTGATCTTTTAAAATTAGCATTCTTATGGTTGTGGGGGCACCTAGTGGCAAACTAAACTTGTTTATGCATAAAGTAGCTAGTTGTCAATTATCAGAAATCTGTATTCTTTTACTTTTGGAGAACTATTACTTTTATAACAAACATTCATCTGTGTAAGATGAGTTTCAACACAAAGCAACATCAAAACCAAAAACTGAATACCAGCAATTCCACTGACTCACCCCTCTTCTCCCCCCTCTCCAAAATGACATGTATCTACAGGAGCTGAAAAATAGATTTTGAAAATAAAACTCTTTTTTACCCTCTATGCCTGTCAGAGACCACTACTCTCTGAGCAGCTGCTTTTAGACATTCCACAAGAAGGTTTTAATGCTTAGTACCAAACTTACTTATTTGAATTTATTTCATGTTACACAGGATTTTGATTTAGCAGAGGGATATGACAATGTAGTGAAACCACAATACAAGCAGAACACAGGCATTCAACATACAGTTGGATCACAATACAAATATGATTTCTATTGCTAGTCTTTATAAGTTCACTATCATGGCACTGGGTATCACACCCCCAGTCACCAGGAGGGAATAGTTAAATTGAATCCAACTCAACCCCATTGCTATCTTCAAAGATACTTCTGTTGGCTGTTCAGTTTTTATACTCTATTGAGCAACTTATACACTTCCTCCATGCTGATCTGACTAATGGAAGAAAACATCCACATACTTCATTAACTTAGGAAGAAAAATTTAAAAATCAATTACACAACCAGTTGATCCACTCATTTGATACAGCCAGCTGATCTAAAACAAAGCCCACCCTCCAGGCCCCTTTGTGTTGACCTAAATTCAGCTTTCTTTGCAATAGCTGTGATCACTCCTTGCTTTCTTCCCTGAGCTACGTGAGCTGACAGCCGGTGCCCACCTCCTCTGAGCAGTCTTCCACAGTGGCAGGGTTGTTGATCAGTCACACCACCATCTCTTTCCTTGTCTCCATCAGAGAGGGACCATGCAGAGACAGATTGCCAATTATGTCAAAGCTGTGCTCAGATACAGTGAGGAAGAGACCATCTGGAAAACAGTTTCTTCTCCTTCATCCCAAACTGTGCAACATAACATATGCAATAGTTACAAAGGTGAGGGGAAGAGTTTTTCGTTTGCAAAAGTTTCCTAAAATTAAACAACTCTGCCATAACAACAACAAAAAAAAGAATTTTCAGCACAAACTGATTTTGATGTTCTTCACTGATGAAGAAATATGCTTGTTGCCTAGATGAGAGCCCATTTTGAGTATTCTAGACAATACAAAGGACCTCTCTCTGTATTTAAAGTAGCAACCCAGCACTAGATTTTCACAGAAGTTATTCACATATTTAGATCTTATAAACTATTTCTTCATTTCAAAAATTAGAAGTTTTATATGAACAGCAAATGCTACTCTGTAGGTTTTATGAATTGTTTCTTCTAGTCAAACTCTACATACAGGTTTCCAATAAGCCTCCTAAATTGCCCTCCTTAAGACTTTTTCCCTATTCAGTTGCCCAGATTCTTGTGCCAAACTGTTTTTACTTTCCTTGTTTCTGCCAAAGGCCCATATGAAGAAAAACATCCAGAGTTTCTTCAGGCAATCAGTCTGACCAAGTTTTCATTCTACAGAGCAAAATCACAATGTTTCCCAGAGAGGCATCATATAAAAACGTTTTACTTATTCCTCACAGAGTCCTTGGCACTAAGTTTTGGCCTGCAGATTATTTGGGGGCGCATTCTGGGTGCCAAAGACACCAACACTTCCATTATTAACATTTTACCAACGCCTCTCCAGCTGCCTAGAATCCTCATGCTCTAGCCACATCATTATAGCACTAATTCATGAATGCCAACTTAACTAGGCTTTTTAGGGCATTTGGTGTTTGTTTTACCTAATGTACTGGGTCTGGCTGAGCTGGAATTGGTTTCCCCTACAGCAGCCCTCACGGTGCTGTGGTTTATGCTGGGAGCTGGCAGGGTGTTGGTAGCACCCTGGTGGTGTGGCTGCTGCTGAGCAGTGCTTACACAGCACCAAGGCTCTTGCCGACATTTCCCCCAGTGGGACGGGGTGGGCAAGATCTTGGGAGGGGACACAGCCAGGACAGCTGACCCGAACTGACCAAAGGGATATTCCAGACCATATGACGTCTGCTCAGTACAAAGCTGGGAGAAAGGAGGAAGGGGGTGGGGGCACCCTTGGTCCTCCGAGGCAACCACTACATGTATGGGAGCCCTGATCCTGAGAAGGCCCGACAGCGCCTCTTCATGGGAAGGAGAGAATAAATCTGTTTGCTTTTGCTTCCGCGCGCGGACCTTTGCTTTATTTTGCTTTATATTAAAACTGTTTTTGTTTCACCCACAAGGGTTAGTTTACCTTCTTTCCCCTCTTTACCCTGTTGAGAAAACAAGGGGAAAAGGGGGGGGGTGGGGGGGAAGTGATAGAGCGACTTGGTGGATACCTGGCATTTAGCCAGTCAAACCATCACACCTAAATATACCCAGTTGCAAGTAATATGTCCACTCCATCTCCACTAGGCTGTGCATATCCTGAACAGAATCTTCAAAGCTGATACTATAATATGCACTGCAGTTCCTCTCTACAGGATCAGAGAAACAAACAAAACAAACCAGCAGATTTTTCTGTGGGAATACAGCACAGTTTTAGCATGCTTAGGAACAGAAAGATAAATTTACAGTCTAAACCCAAATACATACCAATTATATGGTCTTGTATTAATACCTCCAGGGGTCCACCTCCAAAAGCCAAAGGCTTCCCCAGGACTCAGTAACCACTTCCCAGTAGCCACAGAGCTCTAGCCTGTCAACCTGCCCCTCGCAAGCAAGAAGGAACACTAATCCTACTATCCTCAATTACCTCATATAGCTCAGTCACCATCATTTTGACTAACAGCTCTTATCATCTGGACCTCATCATCAGCTACATAGAAAGTTCATCAAACTCATTAGAGAACAGGTAGGAATCATTTGTTCATCTTTACATCAGGATACAGAAATTTTGTGCAGCTATGTTGTTGCACTGTAAGTTTCTCTCTCCATAAACCATACGTTTTCGTGTCTCTCTTAAAGCTGCTTTATCGAAGAAGCCTTTTCATCAAAGAGCAAGCAGCATTTATCTATGTATAGAAATCATTGATTCTTTTGTCCAAATTAATCTACCAAAACTGTCTCTCACCATTATAATGAAACATTATGGAGTAGGTATAAAACAGTAAGGAGTGAACTGCCCTCTGAATCTCTGGTGTGGTTTTGCAGCTTTATCTGGGACCTTTCTAGAAAAACTAACTACACTCAAGACTGCTTAAAATCACAAAATCTTTTCCAGCCCGCATTAGGATAGCATAATTGAGTAAACCTATTAACATAAACAAACACAGGAGGAGATTAGTCAATTAGTCAACCTGATTTTCACTGCTTATACAGCTGTAAGGCAATAATTTCCATGCATGGATGAAACAACTAAGATATGCTCAGCCAGAGAGGGACAGCCATAAATGCACAAAATACAAATATTTGTGTGAAGATTTTACTTCAGTTTATATGTATAAAAACATTGCATTGCCTCCTCTGTGGTAATGAAACTATTTTTATTTTGTTACTGTTGTAGTGCTGAAAAGATAGTAATATTGCCAAAGTGACCTGACTTGCTGTACAGTTTAAGTATTGGAATTAACTCTTTCCCAGATTATTTGCATCAGAGGTGATATTCTTCCACAATGGCAACAGAAAAGGGAAGGATCATTTTTATCGTCAGTGATGCACAAGTATGGAGAATCCCTAGAAATGAAAACTATAAAACAGATGAACAAACTTAAAAAACTTAATGACGTCCTAGAGAAATTGCAAATGTATCCACAGGACCTCTTTCCCATACTGCTAAGGAGTATTTTGTCATTGTTATCTTTTCATCTTTCCTTGCCCATATCTAGATTTCTTTTCTCTGTTTAAGTGGCATATCTCCTATATACCTTCTGTATTATACGCATGCTATGGTCTTACCGTTGCAGTACAGAAAGAATATAAGACAAAGCTGACTTTCATCATCCAAAATTAGGTTACTGTGATTTATGAAGACCACAGAGCAAGAAGGAGTCCTATTAAGACTTGTTTTCAGTACTGAGAAGCTATGCTGGTGCATTCATTCACATGTCAATCAGGTCATGCCCTAAAATGACCTCAAACAGATGTTAGAACTTCACGGTTTTCTCTCATGAATACTCACCTGTATTTATTGTTAGCCCAGAAACTCCAGTTTAAGATCACCCCTATCAGAACATAATAAGTACCTTCCACGGTCAGGCAGTTTATCTGCCTAGCACAGTACTCTGTCTCAGATGGTAGCAATAGATGTTACTTCAGGGGATGAGACAAGCCTGAACATTTTCTTACATCAACTTCCCAGCATGTGCAGCTACTATATTTGTGACACTAGAGGGTGCATGCTTGCCTATTCTCTAATTTTCCATTAGGAGAACTCTTTTCTATGAATCTGCTTAATTCTTTTTTGTACATGATGATATCCTCTGCTTCTACAACCTCCTGTAGTAGCAACATTCAGAGGCTTACTTCCTAGTATATAAAAAAACTACTTTCTTCTACCTGTTCAAATCAACATTATGGAACTTAGTAAATACAGTTCCAAATTCAACCTCCTGCTCAACCCTCTCTAAGCTGAGAGGTCCCAGTCTTTCCTCATGAGGCAGATGTTCTACCCCACTGATTGTTCCAAATGCCTTTTTCTAACTCTTTGAGTCTCCTTACAGCACTTCACATCTGTTTTGGTCTTCATATCCTTCTTGATGACATCTAACATCTTGACCATTTTGGTTGCTGCTGCATATTAAGACAATGATGTCAGAGGACTGTCAAAAATGACTCTGAGATCTATTTTCTAAATTGTAAACACCACTTCCAAATTTAATATTGTGTCAACCTGGATGCATTCCTTAGATGCCTTAAAGTAGTCAAAACTGAAGTTCAGCTGCCACCTTTTGTCCAGTCTCTCAGTTTTATAACATCCTACTTGAAGACCTTGCCACTGGTATGGCATTTGGCTGCCCAACACAGTATCTATTGCACTTTATGAAATAAATGTCTTATTTATTTATAGATAAATTTATTTATTATCTAAATCTAATTTATTCATAGATTTATGAATAAATCTAGCAGACTTCATTCTGCTGGAGGGACTTCTACCAGCATATTGAGCTAAAAATTAAAAAGGGTTTTGGAAGTTTATTTTAATTTAATTTATCTTCTGAAGCAATGCTTAGGATTGCTCTTGTCTTACCCATCTGTACACTTCTTAAGCTAGCTACCAATACGCAAGAAATATCCAAACATATCAAGACAATAGGAATAGGCTGACCTGAGGTGCTTTTCAGCAATACATACTCCCAGTGCAAACTGCCCTTTTGGATGCCTGCAAGTCATTAAGCTACTGTTCTTTACCCTCACCTGGGCATGGTGAGTCTTCACCCCTTTATAAGGGTTTTTTCTAAGCCTTTTCACAGCCTTCTTGCATAGCCTCGAGAGGCAGGCACACAGCAAACCTTCAGCTATTTGTCTCCAGCAATCTTGCTAACCACCTTTCCGCAGTGCAGGACTGCTATCAAAGAAATGTTCTCTGCTCCCAGGAGCTAAACATTCCCTAAGCTTCCCTGTCCTCCAAACCAAGAAGTTCTCCCTTCTGCTCTTTCTGAGCAAAGCTGCTGAGCAGATTGCCTTGTTAGCTATGTTCTCATCATCACTCAGCTACTGCTTCTTATCACTCGAACAAGCTTTCTATTTCCCCTTAGAGGGTTCATTAACTCACAGACAGGGGAGCCTAGTTCCAGCTATCACTTATCTTACCCAAACATCAGCCAAAAAATGATTACAGTTTTGCCATTTAAATTAATTATAATTTAAGAGTTAATGTAATTAACAGAGATACAAGTAATCTACAGCCAGAAGAAGAGCTGACATTTTAGCTTCCATACTTTCCTGTCTGGGCTGAGTTAAATGCAGCTCACAACCAACCTGCCCTGTTTTGAAATGTCTTTCAGACTACACAGTTCACTCTGCAGAGGTTGCCTCTGTGATCTTAAAACGAGTGTTTCCTCACAGTTGATGTCAACCAGAGGCCAGCCTTCAGTCTTTCTTTTGCTTCCCTTCTCCCATCAACACAGACCTTTTCTATTCAGCAAATATATAAAGTCTACCAGCCTATAATCTATGGCCCTGTCTGCCATATTGTCTTTTCCTTGTAGCAACTTTTCCTTCTGGCACTGCACATGCATGGAAAAGGCCAGGTTCTAAGATGCAGAAAGCAAGTGTACAAAGATTGAAAAGTGTTATTTCAGGGAAGAAGTAGGGAATATGAGCTAAGATCCCTGTCAACAGTGCAACCTGGGAGCATTAAGTGAAAACTCATAAAAAAAGGTGCTATCCCAAGAAAGTTTTTGGTAAATGCAGACCAATGGAAGATTTTTAAACTAACACAGACATGTTTGATCAGAAGAGGATTAGAAATGTCAGGCTGGCCAAATTACATATTCATATCCAGAGAAGAAAAGTCTGCAGTCATGAAAAAGATGTGTATGTGTCTGACAGAGGCAGAACATGCTTCCAATTTCTTGCTTATAATCTTTCTGTCAAATATTTAGATACCCAGAGGGATAGTTACTGGGTTGCAAATGAAAACAAAAGGACAAGAGTTACTTAACTTTGAAACCACCTGACATGATCCCAGAACACATTTTATAAAAGTAATGTGAGCATTTCTCTTGACTAAATCTGCCATTAAACTTTCTCATCCCACTGAAAATATGCAGGTTGGGAAATAATCTGCTATGAGAGAGTAAAAGCAAAATGTTAACCCCTAGGCCTTTAAACTGCATCCCTACATGTTTTCCAAACTGTAGTACTGACAACTGTTCAAAATGGTATGGTTAAACTTGCATATGTTCATGCAATATTAGAATTTATGCCATTGTGTGAAACCTACAAAGTCTAAATGCAATTATATTATTCATCGATGTTAAAAGAGCAACACATAACCTTAACTTAAAAGTACCTTAGAAAAAAAGGTGTCTGATTAAGGATGCATTTTTCACTAATTTATATGAAGAGGGAGGCAAGAGGTGAGGAAAAATAAGTGGTGATTTTTTTTCCAGTAAATATTACATTTCCAAGGAAAAATAAACCAACCAGTTTTCAATTTTTAAAAATGAGTGTATCTATAGATTACATTTTTTTTTCAATTCATTTTGAAATAAGGAAATTTTCCAAGTGACATGTTTTATTTTGTTCAAAAATATTGTTTCATCATGAAACAAAACTGTGACAAGTCTTATTAACAAAGACCTGGATCCTGAAAAGATTTATGTACATGCTTACAGTTACATTTGGCTATTCTCATTGACTTTGAAAAACCTTTTCAATGTCCAAGATTTTCTGTGTCTACGCAGTGTATGTATTTCAGTGTGTGTGTGTAAACTTCCTCTTCTTACATTTTAAAATTTGCTGCCTCTCTCCAATGTTGATCTTTCCAGTTCTGAAGCTGGTTAAGTCTATGCTTCACTTTGTTTTTCCCCCATAAAACATTTCCAGAAGACCTTATGTAAATCAGAGAAGTCACTGGCAAACAAAAAAGAATTTCTCTAACACTGATGATGATCTAAGAATACTATTTTAGCGATACCAGTAGGACTAAACAATGTCTTTGTGAGTAAATTTAACAGTCTAATCATTCTGTCTCAGACCTAAAGCTGCAGCCTCCTCAATTATTTACAAAACCAGCACAAAACCAAACACCAAGATTTTTGTTCTTGATTTTGCAGTAAAGGTACAGATCTAAGAAAATTAGTTTCTGCCTTATATTTCACATATATGTTAGCTTTCTTTAAAAAGTTGATTTCACATAACTCACATGGCATCTGTGAGTGACAAAATAACTAGTGTTCTGATTTCCAGGAAAAAGAAGTGTTTTAATAATATCCCATTTGCCCACTTAACTACACTTTTGGCACGATTCCTTCACTTGGAAAAAAACAAATTTAAATGGGACAAGATACAGCAAGATTCATAACTTAAGCAAGGAGTTACGGACATTATCTTATTACATTCTTAATTCATCTAGTTTATCACTAAAGAAAGAACTGATAACTAACATTTTGTTAAAACTTATTAAAATTTTCACGATTAGGTTTTAATTCAGAACTCTCCTCAGTATCATACAACTTATGTCTTATAAAAAGAGTCCTCTATTAGATTTCCTCTTTAGCCATTGCTGTTCTCAATTCCAGTTTTATGGGGTTTTCTCAGGTTGTATGTTACATATAAGCAAAAAAAGAACATGCAAACATTTGGAAAAAGGCTTCAAGTTGAGACTAAAAACATGAGAGGAATTAAAACATCATTTTAAGACTGGATCAATTTGGGTTTTTTTTCTAATTCTTGGTCTGATGTGCAAATTCCTTAACTGTTATGCATAGTATACAGAACTTCTCACATGAAACATAAAACACAGACAAAAGATTCTCCTTTTAAAAGTACAGGACCAAAATGATAAAGATTTAAGAGTAAGAACATTGTCACTTTTTTAAGACCCTGACTAAAGTTCTATTTAAGAGTTTTCACTACTTCCATACTGAGAAGCCTGTCTTTGAAAAGTTTTTAATTGGTCAGTACAAAATCACAAATACTTGAAAATAAAAATATATTTTACAGTATAGCACATTTTGCCTTCTCTGCTACTTGAGGGATCATTCTGTAGCTTATCTTCTCACGATCCAAACATCTTCTACATAACAATAATAGCACTTCCCTAAAGATCCACAGAAATGGTTGGATTTGTCTTCTTAGGTAAAAACATTTCTTTATTTTCATATTATATTTTATTTCATTCAAGCTATCTGATTTCTGGTGCATGTCATTTTCTTTTGAGACAGAAGGAATATCATAACTGTGTTGTTTGTGCCAGTGAAAGCTTTTTAAGAGTGGAATGTCTGTTCACTAGCCCTTTGTTTTACTAACATTCTTTGTGGGTTATTTATAGATGAAGAAATTGTCAGACAGAATCATGGACCTTATTGCAACTATCCACTGCAATGGATCTCATGACAGTATCAGTTAAACAACTTTTTAGGAATTTGCACAATTGCTGTGAGTCAGTTGAACTCAGGTTGCAACATGATAACTAGATGTTTATTTTAATTACTAGCCCTATGTACACACTGTTAGATCTGAGCATAAAACTATAGTTGATTGAGAACAGATAAAATTCACTGGCTGACTATCAAGATGAGCAAAGTCATAGTAGCAGTAGTTACAGTCATATCAGTAGTTCTCAAGAGCTTTGATTTATAGACATCTAACTATTTTCAGTGGACTTTCAGGCTTAAGAATCACATATTGAAACCAACTGACAGTTGTCTTGCTCTGTAAGTTGTCCATTATATGCCTTGAACATGGTCTCTGATCCCAGTTAGAAAGCACTACTAGTGCCTATACAGGAAGGCATCCCAAAAATGGATTGTTAACTTTCTCAGTAGCATAGTTTGGACACCTAGGATATGCTAAAGAGACTTAACCTCTAAGAAGGTATGATTAAAGCTAATATCTCAAGGGAAGAGGAAAGAGTCCTAGTTCTTCATTTGCCGGATGAAAAATTGAAATGGTGTAAATACTTTTAAAAACAGTAAATGCTTACATCTCATTTTTTCAAAATCTATTGCAATGTCTTGATGATGTAGAAAATCATTCTGCTTCTGCATTCAGACTCATAACTGTCTATTTTATCTGGAGTATTACATCCACACAGAAACTGGAAAAGAATAAAGGAGAAAAGGCAGAGGAGGTTTCTCTTCCTTTTATTTATTTCAGTAGCATTTGACAATTCACTGGGCTGTTTTTTATGTACTAGACTTAGCAGACCATGTCAAGGCAGCTTGCAGACAACTCATTTTTTATTTAGGAAATGTATGCTTAATGGCTTTAGTGTCTGAAGTTTCATCTGAATTAAATTCTGTGTAGTGCCAGCTTCAGTTTCATTTCATTTGGAATCTGGCAGAAAAGAACTCACATAGGGGAAAACAACAAACCCCCACATCCCTTGTTTATGTCCTTTTCCCCAGCCACCGTTGAGGCAGACTATGAATTAATTATGAGTCCACATGAAGCCAATATCTTGGTGACTGAGGTTTTTATGTGTTTTGATGTTTTATTACAATATTGTACACAGTGATTTTATTTCCCTTGTTTTTGCTTACATTCAGAGTTGCAAAGATCTATGTGCATGTGTTTCTCAGGGTTTTTTTAAACAAATGAGTTACCTGAATGTAGTTCATTTTGGTGCTAAATATGTTCATTTGGTACATATTCAAGTAGTTGCTCCAGAGAAAAAAAAAAACCACACTAAACCAAAGGGGAATGCTGAATAGCTTATTTAGGTCTAAGAATTGCTATTCCCCTGCAGGTCCAAATGACCTATGGGAATTAATACTTTCTTTATCTCTGGAAATAAATACAGACCTGTGACTTAATTATGGATACATCTTTATGGAAAGTAAGGATCAAAAGAGTGTATATACAAATAATTATACATCAAATGAATTCAATAATGTCCCAGAAACAGATGTAAATCACATTGCAACCTCACAAAAAAGCAGTAAATAATTAGAAAGTTACTGTTAGAGAGGAACATGAATCATTGAATAAACGATCATAGTGCTACAGTTTTTATTACAATCCAGTCAAATACCAGAGACCTGTGTCCAAGAATTCAGATGCAGGTTACATCCTTAGGATACAAGTCTATTGACTCAGAAGGGTTTCAACAATCTTGTAATTGTCCCACAATCTTCAACACATGTTCTAAAAGAAGTAACAATAACAGTAAAAGATCTAAAACAGGAATATTGAGTTTATGTTGTAAATGAAATCATGTCTGCAACATCAGACACTGCTCAGATTGTCTACCATGTCTCACATAATCAGTTCCTTCTACGTGGCCACTGATACTGCAGCTCTCTGTACAGGGATTCAGCTGATACAGCACAGCTACGTGGTCAAGGCTAAGATCTGTTAAGAATATTATTATTAAGCTGAAAGAAAGTTAGTAAGCTAAAGCCACTCCAGATAATAAAAATAAAACCAGAGTGTAGTTGTTGAGATAGTGAGTGGCTCAAGGATTCAGGATATAAAGGATATAAAGATCTTAAGCTCTGTATATCTTGTTTTCATTGTGCATAGTAAAAGACCTTAAACAAAAGTGACAGAGTGAGATGGATTACAGATAACATCCTACCATAAGCAGTGTAGGACTTGAAGCCTTAACAAGTTTGAGTTTGATGTAAGCCAGCAGTGTAAAATTTGATAGCCTGTCATGCTGAGGAAGTAAGACTACATGATTTAGACATCCTTTTTGAGCTTAGCTTCATGAATTTAAGTGTCTTTCAGAGAAAGGATAGCTCTGATTTTTAAAGAGAAGTAATAACTACATTAGAATATCTCGATGCTAACAGCCACATCTTGACCAGACTAGCAAGGACTATGCAAGCAGAGGACCCAGAATAGCTTTGTGAATAGCTGCCATGATAATACACGACTGTGTTTGACAATGGTATGAAAGAAAATTACACTGTAGAATGCCTCAACTCTCTGAAACAAAGAGGATTTTTTAGCCACGTTTAAAATACGCCTACATATTATTTTCTAAAAGCAGAAAGAGCATTCCAGAAGATTAAGCTCACAAGGGTAACAGGCTAGCCAATGCTTAGGTGGCCCCAAATGGTAGGATCAAATAGGGCAAAATATTTCATATTTTGTCAAAAAAACCCTACAAATTACAAGTCTCAAATCTTTGAAGTCGAGAAGTGACTTAGAAGCAAGCTAAACAAAATTTCATATGGAGGCATTTTCAGAAGTGCAAGTATTGTTGATATGGGACAGTAAAGAGCTCAGTGATTTAGAGCAAGAGTACTGACATAAGGGTAAATAGCGCCGGGGGGGGCGGGGCAGGAACAGAGAATAAGACTGCAACTCAACAGCCAATAACTCCACACTTGATGGACAGCTGTTGGGTTGGCAGACACTCCCTTCGTTGGGCCTGGTGAGTATATTAATACTTAGCCTCCTAGCTAACTAATCTTAGCTATCTATTGTGTGCAGTCACCAATAAGCAATTGTTGCAGAGCCTCTCTGTGACTGGTGAAAGATTTCGAAGTGGCCCAGTGTGGGTGGAAAGAGAGCTCTCAGCAGAGTGTGTTGGTGTCCTGACTATATCTTATTTTCTCTCTAGCTAAGTTATCCCTGAATTATTTAAAAGAAGATGAGATAACACAGCCCTATTTTCCATGTCCTATTATTTTAACTGTCAGAAAATAATCAAAGAGGAATTACCACACTGTCACTACCTTCTTGTACAGCAGTTATGCTTTGAAAATTCAGTGATTATCTCTTATCAGTCCTTTCAGAATGCTGAAGAAATTAGGGGACTGCTCTCAGGGTAAGAGTCTGCTTTCTGAATTTCAAACAGAATCAGGTCTTTTGCCAAAGAACGGTCTGACTTCAGCAGCAAAGCTTCAGGGAGGAAAGAGATTAGATATTGTACTTACTGTTTCCTACCAGCTCTAGATGGCCTCCAACCAAAAATGGGATTTTTTTTTTTATTCAGTTTCTGAAGTTCTAATTCTCCCAACACACTATATAAAGACTCTCATCAGACTTCATAATCTTCTCTGAGACCATTCACATACAGTTTAGGATTCTGAGTGTGTGAAAGCTGTTGTAGGATTGGAGTCTGGACTAATGCATATTTTCAGACGTAGAACAATGGATTTGTGTTGCTAATTTCAAGGACAAACCATCAACACTAAGACAAATATATACAGTACACATTAAAATCCACATACATAAAAACATGTTGAGTCTTATTAAAAGTCCTCTCACTTCAAACTTCAAAACCACGTAGGAAAAATTAAAAGAAAAACAGCCAATAAACAAGGCCTCTTTATTCTATGGAAAACTTAAATATTTATTACCAATTGGTAGAATTGAATCACTTGGGGAATCAATAATTAATTAGTAGAAATCTTTCAGGTCTCCTATAAATATCAAAGATTTTTAATAATTACTTTACAAATCCAGATCAGCACAAGTCATGAAGGCTTTAAACATTGCGGGAGGTGGAAACAAGCTAAGAAGTTCAGAACTCTAAAATTTATAAAAAATGAAACAAATATATTTTGATCCTATACTGCCTTGTTACAAAGGAGATAACTATAAGCAAGATCTAGCATGGATCTTCTGATACGCACTGGAGTTAACAGCAAATCTTTTCACAGCTTTAATGATCCATGATCAGGCTTATAGAAAGGACATAGTATCAATGATATACAGTTCAGGTTTCATTAATAACACTTCAAAGCAAGTGAGCTAGCAGTTGCTGTTAGAAATTAAACTTAATTTTGAATGTTATTAAAAATACATTAAAGGTTTCTGAAGTACCATTTTATGTGAGTAAATGAGTAAAACTCTAGAGAACTCAGTTAAAATGTAAAAAAAATCCCACCCCACCCCCCAGGAGACTTGAAAGAACTCAGCAATAAAGACCTCACCATGTATTCTTAAAGAAAAGCAATTGTTTCAATCGGGGTGTCAATGCTGACCATTTCTAACTGTGAAAAAAAGCATTTAAATTAGACAATAATACTTAAACTCTAGTTCTGACAGTCGTCCCGCATGAAGTAGTTTTCCTCTTAATCCATTAGACTGCTATATAAATGCAGTGAAATCTTCTGATACAGTTTTTGAAACCGATATTTTCATGAAGAAAAAACACAACCAAAAAATAATTAGAGTAGAAAATCTTGTCCAAGTTTCAATGGTTTTACTAAACATAAGCATGTATAAGTCCCATTACTCTCCTATTGGTAGAAGACAGAGAACAAATTGCAAGTAACTCAATAGTTCATTGCCAGGTATGCTATTTCTTGTATAATAGAGGTATAAAAAAAATCCTGTGAAGATGTAAGAGCAGGAATCTATAATATACATTGATTTTCACAAAAAAAAAAAAAAAAAAAAGGACAAATGGATGCTGAGAACTAAGGTAAGACTGAGATACAGAGAGAGTAAAGGATTCTTTGAAGGAGAGACTAGTGACAAATTTAGCATCCCTCTATTCTACAAAAATAGTGTCAGTAAAATCATGACAGTAAAAGTCAGCATAATTTAATTTAAAAAAATGTCATTTTCCATCTGTGTGTGCTGGCTTTTTCTAATTTTTTTTAACTAGGAGATCAACGGTTTGTATTTAATGCAAGTTAACAGTTACATAATCCCGATGTCTTTATGTTTATAGACTGTGCTTGAACATACATTCATGTATTTCTATCACCTTAAACTAGTGGATCTGAAATTTCTTACTCTTTCCATTTACTATTCTGTGAGTGTTTCTCAATAACATGAACATAGTTAATTTCAGCTCTTGGAACCCAAGCACAAATACAGAAGTTTATAATGTTATCCAGGCTAAAACCAGAGCTGAACTGAAAAAGCACTTGACAGCATTTATGTGGTTATCAATTAAAGACCTTCTAAACCAAGGATTTCCTACCTTAACATGAAAAAACAGATTCCACTAAAGTACTTGCAATTTTTCTTGGGCAACAGATGTTGTTAACATCTTAAATGGTTAACATTGCTAAATCTAAAATTTTAAAAATATAAGTCTTTTAGTAAGACTGGCAGGCTAGGACTGTTTAAAAGGTGAAGAGTGAGTTATGAAGAATAATATATGGGGAGAAACAAATCTGTTGGGATTTGCCTTCCTGAATAAATACCTTATCCACGTCACCATATCCATGCTATCTAACATCATAAATCCTGTACCATTCTCAGCAGCCTTATAATTATTTAAGGAAGGATCTGTTCAGCTCATCTGTAACAACCGCTAATCCCCCAGAAAGCAATAGTTTATTCACTAATGAATCCATCCTCACTGGGAGTACTATACTCAATATTCACCTCCACCCTTCATTAAACCCCATTTAGTTATATGCTTTTATCCATTCATATCAAGACTATTCATATTCAGCATTTTAAAAAAATTATACTTCTGGTTGAGGGGAAAGAAGCTATTTTTGGAACTCAAATATCTTTGTGTGTGTTGATACAACTGGAATATATTCATATACCATTACTACAACTTGTGCACATTCTGCTCACAAGTATTATGATGCAAATAAACAACAGGAGCAAGAGGATCTATTTCTAAAGAGTAGAAGGTACCCAAAACCCAGCTCCTTTTGCAAGCCTTACAACAGACTTCTGCAGCACCAGGTTGCAGCACCTAGGAGGTGTTACAAACAACTTACATTATTTTCTCTCCTAAAATTGGAGGTACCTTCTAAGATTAATCTGAGGAACTCTGCAAACTCCTGTTTTCTATCATGCACACTCACTCAAATGTTGGCACCTTTATATTTTAAACATCCCTTTTACCGGCCTTGGAAGAAGTTACACAGGTTTTTGTCTAATCTTTGTAAATAAGAGCCTAACTGCCACTGAAACAGCACACATCAGCAAGTCAACTGACACAGGAATTTGCCAGGGAGGGCAAGAGAGAGTTTTCAAAAGGATTTGTCTAAGGTCATCCACTCCCAAAACAAAGATATTTAAATACAACTATGGAGATAAAGAGTATGCTACGACCTTAATTTGATAGCTGTATTTGTCACTCTTTCCTCCCATTCTTTCAGTTTAGGAAACAACACCACATTTCCATGATAACATATTTGGAAAGACCCCTTTTCCTCTGGTTTTTCTCTCCCTTCTGTTTCCCAAAGTCCATCAGTCAAAGGCATTATCATCAGCTATCCCACAGAAGACATCAAAATCCTACGTTCCATCTCAAGTAAAACAAAACACAAGGATAAAACTTTCCTTGTGGTTTTGTGATATTTGCTTTTTTTTAGACATCCAAAAGCACAAGCTATCAGATTTCTGAAAAGGCACATATTCCTCAGAAAAATCATATATGGCAGTAAGTTCAGTGTTAAGGTTACCTTTGATCTGTGCGTACTTAACAAACCTGACTCAGAGAGACTCAGCATGCAATAAAGAGTCTCTCAGAAACTGTGTAGTATATCTATCCCAGCCTATGAACACCTCCAGTCAGTACCAGTCAGTAGTCAAAAGGATTAAAATAGCTGGGGAAACAGAAAGGGGCTGGTAACAAATGCATGATCGTGCAGTGAGGTATGGAGATACAGAATTCTAGGCATTTATTCTAACTTGGAAAGCTGAGTCTATTTGTCACTTTATTCAGTTGCCAAAAATATCTTTGTCACTTTAGTTGTCAAACATACCTCGTTACAAAGGTATGCAATTATATCTTACTTCTTTGTTTGCAAGAAGAGACGGCAAAAGCATTTCTAACACATTCCATTATGCCTCAGTAGTTTGAATTTACACCTAATATTTGGAATTTATCTGCATTCCTTCATGCAAAGATTTCAAGGTGTTAATAGACAGACTATATAAATAAATTTAGATCTTATGCTGTAGTCCACTGTTTAGTTAAAAAGTGAATGCAATTAACTGCAGTATCTGACAGATTCATTCTGGATATTTATTAGGAAGAAGAAAAAGAAGAAGAAAAAACAGAACTAGACTAAAGCAGCTGGATAGAAAAAAAATCAATCCTGGTCATAATTGCAGCAGTAATACAGGATGGCTCTAACTCTGATTATTCAGAAGATCCACAGTCTGTGGCCCACCCTAGAACATCATTGACACCAGTGAAGAAAAAAAGACCAAATTAAGAGGTCTGCTGCATCAATGCATTTAAAAGGCAGCATTTGCCAGTGGAGTTCCTGGTAAAACCTCCCTATTTTGTAGAGTTACATCCTGGTTTGCAGGAATATGTGGGTTGTTTCTACATGGTATAAGGCGGACTAAATCCTATGCTGTATCTGTCTGTATTTCTCTAAAGAGGCTGAATTGTGCTGATCATCTCTTCACTAAATAGTTTTTGTTTTCTTCACTCTGACAGATTTGTACTTCTATTTTCTCTCTACCTGTATTTTACAACAGCTGAAATATAAGCACCCTACTTTTCATTTCCCCATAATTCACCAGTACTAAGACTTCTATTTCCAGCACATCCTTTTGCCCACAGTGGATATCATGCAATGAAAATTAAAGTCTTAATCTTCTTAAACTCTAAAATTAAGATTATATAATGGCATTCAGCTCATAAGTGATTCATTGGTAGAGCAAAGATAGGACAAAGAGTAATATAATTACAGTCATTTCCTGTGAGACCTGACAAGGCAGAACCTTGTAAGACCTGAGAGTTTAACCTCATAAAAGATATAGCAGAGTCTTACTGGAGAAGATCAGGCAAGGCCAGAGAAGACTGTGTACAAAAAGAAACGTCTTGTTGTTGAACGTTTTCTTTTGGCAAAATTAAAATGATTTCGTATTTATTAAGTACAGACACAATGGTGACAGCAGACATTTATGAAAAGCTGGGTAAACAGCGCTTTTTTTCTCTATTTCAGTACTAAGTATCAAGGGCAGAGAATAGTGAGAAAGAATAAGATCTGATCACTACTTAGCAGCTCAAATGAAGTGATTATATAGCAAGATTTATTTTAATTCAGAGACTCAGAGGTGTAAATAAACAGTTGCTTTTTGTTTATTTTATAGCTACACTTTATGATTTGTTCTAGTTTTTAATCTTTCAGAAAGAAACCAGCTCTCAAACGGAATGGCCACACAGGCTTCATATTTTTGCATTTTTGCTTCCATCTTGTGCAAAGTATGTTCTGACTGTTAAAAAGCTTGCAGAACAAAAGAAAACCAAGAAAATAACATAGCAAAGCTCCCATCAATTCTATAAAAAGTAGGTGGCCAACTACAAAGGGAAAAGAAAAAACCACAAACTTCCTTTGCCTAATTCTGCCCCTCTTCCCAAATCACATTAAGTACTCAGTTATTATCAAAGAACCCACAGAAGTCCTGTCTCATTTCCAGAAGAAACTCTTTAAAAACCTCAAGTTGTTCATCCTTTTTTTAACTTATAACTTTCTAACAAGTAAAAGCCATTTGTAGGCTAGAAGCTGTAGTTGTAAGCATCTAGTCCAAACTCAATGGCCATAAAGTAACACCTACTTGCATCAAATTCACAATATTGTTTTTCTTCCTCCCCTTGACTTTTTTCCTACAACTCCTTCACCTGTTACTACTTGTCCTGTGTATCTCAATTATGCACATATTTTCTTTTATTTGTTTCTTGATCTTATTTTAGACTTTTCCCTTGTTTCATTTTCAATGTTTTTCTCCGTATTTAGCCAAACACATAGTTTCATAAACTCTTAGAGCAGCAAGTCTCAAATATTATTCTAACAAAACTAGTAGGAACATAATCTAAATGGGTTAATAAACCCCTGAGCGCAAACAAGTGACACACACTAGGTAGACAGGAGTGGATTGGCATTAATAATCACAGAAGTCACCATTAGAATGAGCACTTGCAATGTACTAGGCAATAAAGATGCAGACGGAAGGATGCTTTTCATTCTTTACAGACAGAAAGTTAAATACAAAAAAAGCAATTCAAAGAAGTCAGACCTTCAGCTTCTGTAACAGGTACAGAAGCTCTGCTGCTTTTCTCACATTTCATGTCTGACCAGCTTCTCATCCAGTTGCTCCTGAGGACTCTCCCTGATGCATTTTCACTGTATCCACCTTGCAGCCCAGCTGTCTATTCATGCTTGGGGACTGTATAAAGCACAAGTTGCCAAAGGGTCATCATGCGAGTCATCCAGTGGATTTTTATTCCCCACAATGAGTCTTCCTCAACTATTTTGGTTCTAACATTTCTCAAGTAATTTCTGTGATTCATGCTTTGTCTCGACCTGGCCCACACCAAGCACTTTGGTTATCTTGGTTACACTTGGATTAACATGGCTACCTTGTTTTTTTATTCCAGAAATGAGGCTTAATCTTCATCCTTTCTCACAGTTTGTAGGAGGTCACACTGAGACCCCACCTCTTTCTCATCAGCCTAAACAATACCATCGGATACCTCCACACTCCAGTCCTCAGATTGTGCCTTTGAGTGACTGTGAACTGCTGCAGCCTTTTATGCTTCATAGAGTTTTCTCTTTGTCTAATTTAAAGCATAATGCAAAGAAAACTCCCCCAAAACCTGGATTAAAGCAATTGTCCTTCCTGATGCCCTTGGGAACAGTGTAACTGTTCTACATTTGTAAGTGAAAATCCTGGGGACAAGTAAGAGAGGAGAAACCGGAGAGCAGAAAAGCACTGTCTTGCCTAAATGGTATGGATGTCACCTTACAGGGAAGACACCACTTACCCAGTAACTCTCACACTTCTGCAGTTAAACTTAATTGAGCTACAAAAAACCTATGCAAAATAAGCAATGCTTATGCAATGCTCCCCCAAAACAGCAGAGGCGCTGGGCAGTACACTGTCATTTCTGTTGCTTCATTAATGAGCTTGTCTACTCCACTCTGCTAAACTACACCTCAGCAATCCTGACTGCAGGCCCTGCCTTTGCCAAGGTGTTGTTAATAAATTAATCAAAGAATGGAGTTTGCACAGGAGTCATAGAGAAGCTAATTTGATTCCTCCTCATTTTCAATAACGATCATTCCTCAGGAAAGAAAAATAAAGCCAAGAATTTGATATTTCTGGAGGCCTGGTTGAGATTTTTAGCATTAGCAGCTTATAAGGCTAGGGGGGAGCTGGTTTTTTTTAATAGGTTGACCATTAATATTGGGAGATTATTCAGAGATAACAGTTATACCATATATACATCCCTTTGCAAGAGCGATACTCAGTAGGGTGTGTAATGCCCCTCCTTTAGGAGGAAGAGTTTGTTCTGACACTTGCTTCTAATCATACTTCCACAACATGACTGAGCAAGCTATGATGAGCCGGGTCTCTTCTGGACAATACTACTCTAGTAAGTATTTGGAAAGTAAATTGGAACTATAACTTGTGTTGCTATTAAGCTACAAATGTGTGCAAAGAATCATTCCTACTTAAATGCTTTAGTAGCTGAAAAATCTTTTTAAGAGCAAGCACAGACAAGAAGGATTGAGCAGGGAACCTGACAGATGCTTAATCTGCCAGAAAAATGAATCTAGTTTAATCCATGTTATTTGTTTGACAAGCAACAAACTGTTATGCTAGAAAAGCCCAAGAGGCTAAACTGATCTCTCGGCAGTTGCCTACTAGATGTAGAAAATCTTCATACATGAAATTAGATAATTTTTCCATTTAAATGTCTTTCCGTGCTGACCGCTCTAATATTGAACCCTTTTTTTGTGGCAAAAAGCTTTTAAAATTTTTTTTCTATATTAAAATATATTTTGCGTTTTTTCCCCTGGGAGTTATTTTCTCTTTGTATTTGCCTGTAGGAGACAGCCTGTATTGTTTGGTTGGTGTGCTCAACTCGCAGCATAGTTTGCAGACAGGTGGTCGAAAGGCCAATTAAAAGCACATAACAGAAAAATAGCAAAAGCCCAAAACACTGAGCATTTCCACAGCAGCTGAGAGGTTAGTTTTTTAGGAAGCCTCCAGGTCCTTTAAAAACAGAACATTTAAACAAAGCCCACAGACAGTTTTATAGGACTGGGATTAGCAATTTAAATGAGGGAAGTTATCTTGCCAGTTCCCATCCTAAGCCATAGTGCTGACCAGTTATGTATCACGTGATTTTTAGGGTAATAGTTGGAAATAATTTCTTCACACATCATACAGTCTGCAGTAAAACCTAGGCTTCTGAGGCACAATTCTTTGAGAAAACTGAGGACATGTCACCTTCTCCTTAGTATTTGCTCCTCTAGTAACCCGCAGCTGAAGTGTGTAATTGTGAGAGCAAGGCAGGGGTCACACTGCTGACAAAGAGGACAGGTCTCTGAGGGGAAGACATTATGTCGGTGCCTCTCCTGGATGGCTACTGGTGAAGTGTGCTCACAGAGTCCCAGACCAAATTTCAAACTGTGCTCCTTTGGGGGAAGCCTGATTGCAGTACCACTGCCTGCCTGTCTCGCAGGGCTCAGAAAGAAAAGATAATGATAGACATTGGGAAGAATAATCTGACCTACTAATGCACCTTACAGGGCTCTAAATTACCTACCACCACAGAGGGGATAAAAGGACTTGGATACTTCTCTGAACAACTCAATAACAGTCTCTGCTCAATACATGGCATCGATCAAAAGAGCAAACAGAATGTTAGGATGCAAACGGAGTGATGTTGAAAATGATATTGAAAGCGAACACCATCATATAAATCAATAAGAGCTTCCTCTGAACCACTGTTCTGTGCTAATCACTTCATCAAAAAAGGATGTGGCAGAAGGTTTACAGACAGAGAGCAAAAATGAAGAGAGGCTTGGGAAATCATCGATTATGTGGAGAATGAAATGACTGGGACAGTTCAGCTTTGAGAGGTACTATTTAGGGTGCCATGAATAATACATTCACTAAATTGAACTTAGGGAGAGCTGGGAATTTTCTGACTGCCTAGTTCCAGTAGGAAATGTGAATTTCTCAAAACAGAAGTATTTTGTGAGAATGTATCATTTAAAAAAATTATTTCAAAGGAATAACAGCCAAGGTTTCTACCTGTCAAGGACTTTTCTCCTATTAGAAATACAACTTATTTCTTCCAAGCAGGCTATCTGGGATCCCAACTTTCTGTGTCATGGGCCTCCTCAGACTAGGACAAATGATTATTCAGGTTCAAAACTCCAGGGCAAAGCCACTCTAGG
This sequence comes from Athene noctua, assembly GCF_965140245.1. NCBI lineage: Eukaryota > Metazoa > Chordata > Aves > Strigiformes > Strigidae > Athene > Athene noctua. Next base: position 39,382,461 of record NC_134039.1, on the reverse strand, counting down.
GACAAGCAAGAATCTGAAACTCAAACTTTCCAGTGCTCTGGGAGCTTTGGATCCAATAGTACCATGTTTGTAGAAAGGCAGGAAATCTTAAATCCCCTCAAAGCTGAGTCTCGCAGGATTTCATGAGTATGGCTTGAACACACACTACCCTTCATTGTTCATTTAACGTATTTCTCTTCATAAAGGAATTGAATAGGCACACAGACACCAGAATCCAAGGTGAACCAAAGGGTGCAGGCACTGTCTTTCCCAAGAAACCTTCTAAGACACCAGCAAATCTGCACCAAGTCCTCTAAAGCCCAAAGAGCAATTTAGTGGTAGACATCAGAGTTTAGGTCTGGTCCTGTGACTTAGGTGCTGGCCTGGGAGTGCATGATATCTGTAGAATCCGAATAGTTCAGGCATTCCCAGTGAGAAAAGGCTTGTATGACCTCATTCATGTTTTCCACTAACATTATCTGTAAGAACAGGGTTGGAGAATGGCTACAGATACCTTGATGATAGCTTTCACTGTCTTCATTTGCATTTCCCTACCTCAAAATGGTCAGCTGCTGAGCAGCCAGGTCAGGTGTAATAAGGCTATCCATGGTGATAGCCACCATCTTGAACTGTTGCTCCTGAAATGCTACTGAGCAATGACAAAGTCATGGTGCTAGTTCTTGGCAGAAGGCCTTCACTGTGCCCCCCCACATACAAAGGTCTTCTGGAATCCATTGCTGGTCATCCCCTGTCTTAAGGACAATGTTGCCCCACAAGATGGATGCTGCCTTTCTCTTCTAGACACAATCTCTAATCAACAAGGTGCAGAGCAATTGCAGGGACTCTGAGAATGTTATTAACCCATCTTCCTGATCTTTCAGGGTTGGGAGCAGGCCATCAAGGTGGCCTCTCAGAGGTATGCTGCAGCTGTGTGAGTAAGCCTCTCACTTCCTCAACCTTTACTGGGCCTTCACAGTGGTCAGCAGTGATTAAGGTAGCAAGCACTGCAATGTTGTTCATAAGAAAGCTGGAAATGGATGAGCAGGATCAGAATTCACACTTCATTTAGGGTGATGGTCACAAGGACAGCAATGTGCAATCGTCATCTATGTGAGGCAGTGTTTTGCCAATTATTAGGCCTATTATAAAGGACACAGCCAGCATAAAGATGAACCAATAACCAAATTGTATTTGATACAAAAGGGTCAGTACATGGGTGAGCACTGGGGGTACAAACAAGTCAGATTATACATAATCAACATCAATACCACTGATCCCAACAATGACACCACACAACCAACAATGGGTGGAATAAATAGTAAAATGCAGTCTCCCATAGAAGGAACAGGAGACAACCAAGTCAACAAGCCAAACACATAAGACCAAGGAAGCCACATACTGAATCTCTACACAGCCCACATTTACAAAAGCCAGACCTGGCTGGAGCCCAGTCCCAGGGAGACAGGAGGTCCTTCCCCAACAGGGAACTCTGCAAAGGGCATCCACCTCACAGACAGACACTGCCCCTGCCTGCAAGTGGTCCCAGCTTTTATCCCCAAGTGGGACACCTGACCTTTGTTTACTTAATGCAGACACCTGGGGCTCATTTACCCAATGGCTCTCCCTGCAAGGCCGGCACCACCCTGGAGGGAAACCTAAAGGTAAACTCACCCCCCCTTTGTGAAGATCTGTGGGAATCACCCATATGTCAACCTTAATTTGGGGCTTGGGGTTGAAAACCCAGCATTTCAGGCAGGCAAAAAGACACAGTAGCATATCCTCTGAAATCCACAGTCCTGATGGTAAAGGTTTGTAGGAAAAAATTTTCTTCGGGAGTGCTTGGGAAAGCATCTTTTCCCCACAGCACTCTAATAGGCACAATTACAATTTTCTACCCCTAATCTGGGGAACTCCTTACTTACTCCCTTAAATCCAATGAATTTTTAGAATTTCACAGTTCCCTGACAACAGTCTGTGGAAAGCTGGTCTCTCAGAATTCAGGGGAACACAGGCATAGTGGCATCATAGAATTCCTAAGAACTGAAATAGCACACTGCTCTGATTTCAGAAAAATTACAAGGGAGGGGACAGACAGGACAGAAGGGAACCACATGACTTGTACATAATGAAATATTGAATTATAACCTTTTTTAAATATCAGAATTTTAAACAAAATAAAAGTACCAATTGTTTGTCTTCAGTGTAGTTACTTGTTTATAGAAAAAGGACACATCATATAATGGAAAGAAAAGTCAAGAAGTTGAAACTTGATTTTACAAAATAATACATTTAATACATCACAAAAAAAATCCTGTAGAACCCACTGTTCCAATTCTATTAGGCAGGATGTAAATATATTTGCAAAGAAAAGAAAAACCTCTCACTTGAAGCCATAAAATCACTGCTAAACAAAGAAACTTTTCATGAGCATGTACTGCTCATTATTTCACCACTTTGGAAATATCTGCAGTTTCCTTGAAGCACCCTCTTTTGGTCACTCCTGGAGATGGGTTATTGGAATATCTGGATCTGTAATGTGCCTGAAGAAATTATGGTTTATTATCCTGTAGAGTTTCAGTCAGCACACATATTCTATGCATGCAGGGACCACAAATTGCAGACGTTGTAATTTAGAGATTCTAAGAAAAAAAGGGATACAGGTTATGAATTTACAGTACAAGAAGGTCACTGAAACAAGCCATATATGTGGAAAATAGTACTTTTAGCAACAGTAAAATAGTGTACATTTAAAATATATACATATATATATATATAATATCAGGAAAACTTTGCTACTGTTTGCCTAGAGTTTACATGTGAATTAAGAGATCGGTTTTCTCTAGAGCAGCTCTGATGAGAGTCATATATCAAATTCTTGAGAGATGAATGATATGGTCTGGTAAGCTAAAAACTATTTCCATTATGTAACCTAATAAAATGTGGTTGCTAGTCTATTAGAGTAGATCTTATGCACTGCCATTCCTTGATTTTTAAATAATGCTAGTGTGTACCATCCTAGGGCTTTTCAAGTAATGGCTTTTAAAGCAGCTTTTTCAAGCAAACCAAATGTTGGATCAGCCATGCTGGAATGAGGAGAGGAGAGTCTGCTGTGAATTCCTGGGGTGTGTCACTTTAAAATAGTGCGGTGCACTCTAGGGCAAATAAAACAATAGGAAATCAGGAGAGTTCAACTGTTGCAGCTATTTATTCTACAGCAACTTCAGTTCAAGTCATGCTGATAGTTTTTCTAATGCCTTAAATCAAACAGCAGGTATCTGTGGTCTCAAGGTAAGAAATGCTGAACATCTGCCAGTTTCCAGACTTGAAACATTGCAGCTGCCTCACCTGAAGAAAATTTTACTGTCAGTGTACCAGGAATCTTAGTGCTACTGTCATGTGACATTTTCACTAAGGAATACATGATTGTCACTTCACAAAACGCTGAATAACTGCCTCTCCCAAAGATCCAATTTTAAGCAATTTGCAAAATATTTTGGTGTGGTGGTTTAAGCCCTGACGGGACCGGAGACCACGTTGCCCTTTGCCCCTCCCCCACCCTCAGCCGGTCAGGCTGGCAGTGAGGCACAAACCCCGGGTTCAAAAAATTTGATACAACAGTGTGATAATCTGAACAACAACAGTGGCAATGATAACAGCAATAAACAGCAATAACAGTGAACAAGACAAAAGATATACAGAGAAATTTTGCAGTGGTCACGGAACAAACCCGACATGTGCGTCCCGCCACCAATGCTACCCATGAAAAAAAGTTCCCGCCTGGACCTGCTGTCAGCATGGTATGAATAACCCGGCTGGAGATCCCTTCCCCCTCTCTCTCTGCTGGGGAAACTTAACCCTATCCTAGCTGAACCAGGATATTTGGTTATCATATTTTTCAATTCATTATATTGGCCACAGAAATACAGCCACAAACTAATCAGTTTTAGTTCTTTAACAGCCTCAGGACTTCTCCTGACAGCTGGCAGTGACATGAGAAGTTGTATCAGTGTCTACTTCAGCAGTCCATCCATCCAAACTGTACTGGCACTATCCTGCTGACATGTGCTTTGGCCTATGGAAAAACTACAAATGTAAACATAATGGAATAAAACAAATAATACCCCAAAATGAATACTTAATTTCTCAGTGCTAATGGTCTGGTTCTTATGATCACAAGCTATTCAAGACTTCTGTCTTCCCTTCACGATTAGATACTCCCTATGCCAACAGAACAAAGGTTTTGACTGGTACTTGCCAACTGAAAGAGCTGGTAAAAGGCATGTTTCATCTAACTTGCTGTGGCAGGTGCACCCACCCAGCGAAAACAGGGCTTCTTGGCTGCTGAAGTGTAGCAGCTCCTGACTGCCTTTGCTCTCGGGGCCTCGCGGTAGTTGGGGCCTTTGGTCAGTGGGAGCTGCTATTGACCACAGATCAGATTCGGCCTGGGTATAAATGGAGTCTCCCCTGGAGAGCCATTTTGAGCTCGTCCCCTGGAGCAGCACGCTGGGGTTGAGGACTCTCCCCATGAGTTGGGACGCTGCCCAAGGAAACTCCTTGAGGTGACCTGGGTCAGGATGCTGCTCTGAGAAGGTCCTTGAGGTTGAGAGCCCTCACTTGTTAGGTGAGTGGTAGAGTGTTTTGGGTTGTTGTTAAACCCTGGTAAGTGTTGCTTTGTCCTGCGCTTTGGGTTGTTGTTAAACCCTAAGAAGTTGTTCTTTGTCCTGTATTTTGGATTGTCCTTAAACCCTAGGAAGTTCAAACCTAGTTAATTTTATTGACAATAAATGTTTAATTTTTGGTGGTTGGTTATTTGAGAGCCTCCGTAACATTTGCAACTGATTGTCATGTTTCCATAGTTTACTGTTCCTCCTACAGTTCTCTACTATATTTGCCCAGTTTGCAAATTTTGCTCTGAAAATTAAAGTCTTGCAGGATTTTACATCATCATTTGTCTCCAAGAACAATATCAATTTGGCAGGCTGCAGTGCATACTGCAGTGAAAACCTTGGAAGACAGTCTGCTGTGATCAGTCAAAATACACTTGAATTTAAAAATATGAATAATTGTGTTCAATAGAATTACCACAGGTTGTGTCAGAGTATGTTGTGCTTGGTGCATACTCAGTGTATACTGTAAGGCAGCATAATTTTCAAGATCTGTTCTGCAGATTCTCCTGGGGGGCAGAAAGAGTTGTGAGATGCAAGAAGCACATTCTATCCGTACAGTAAAAATTCATTAATAAGCCTTCATCATGCATGAACAGCAGCAAGGATACCAGCCTTTGAAGATATTGCTTTTGTCCAGGGGAAGCAAAATGTGTCATAAAAACCACAAAAGTGTCTTTTGGATATGTGTTTTGAAACCAAGTGTCTTGGATGTTCACACTACCTTCTGAAAAGATCCTGTAAATTTCAATATTTCATTCTGTCTAACTGCCTCTTTTTTTAGGAAATAACAAGAGGAAAGAAGCAGCAGGACTTCCCTTGTATTTTAAGCATAGTACTCTCAGGTACTCACAAACTTGTACTCTCAGATGCCTCAAATGTTACACACCACAGTAGCGTGTTTCTGTCAGTATTTTCACCTGTAAAAAAACCCAGGTTATGAAAAGCAAAGGCAGTAAAAATTATCTAAAATATTTCCACATTGGAAAGGTTAAAGGAGTCTTCCAGTCTGGGAACACCTGTTTTCAAAGACTGTTTCCTTGAGAAGAAGCTGTGGTGAGGGCTGTCCAGACCAGAAGTAACAGAAATGCCTTTAGGAAAACATGCAGAATGAGGGAGAAGTAGGGTTATGTCATCACTGTGTTTTAAGAGACAAAAAGGAGCTGATTTTGAATAAACCAGTGATTTGAAATCAGTGATTTTGAATACAAGCTGTTGTGTCTCTCCCCTGTGTTGGCTATGAGGAAGTATAACAAGCCTACCGCACCCTTTTCTCTTAATTTAAAGCCGTTGCAGAACACTGCAGAGAGGCTTTAGCTCTGGAGAGCTGGAATAAAGCACAGGATAATGAAGGTTCACTCTAGGGCGTTGTTAGAGCCCATTCCTGTGACTGCACTGACCCCTAGTGACTGCAGAGTCAGTTAAATAATTTACAGATTCAAATTTTTTTTAACATATATCTATTTGAATAAAATCTTGCTATACAAGGGAACTTTTATCAAAAAATGTCTTCATTAGGAGGAAATTGTCAAAATCTTTCCTTCTTAAGCAATCTCTACAATTCCCATGGAAGTTTCATTCAGTTTTTATTTTACAATAACCAATTTTTTTCTCATTTGGTGTTGACTTGAGATGGATTTTGCTACCTTAATTAATAAACAGCTTATTTAAAATATCAGTGCTGCTAAGATTCTGGGAGTTAGTGGTTTTAATTTAACCATATACATTTGTTCAAGAATGCAGGATTTCAAACTGGAAGCTTTGCGAACGTAAAAAGTACAGGTGGTACCACTGTTAATCTGCTTACTATCTAACATGATTCACCTACATTAGATGTCTGATGTCCTTTTAGAAGTACCATCTGAAAAAACATTAGCATATTTTAACATGTATAAGGTGAAAGCAACAAATCATTATTTCCCTTGGGCCTTTCAATTCAGCAGCAGATTATGTACATGCATACATAATACCAGGGCAAATTCAACTCTCCTTCAGTAGCCCTCTGTCTCTGATCTTTGGCTCATTGTCTTAGGACTTATTTTCAAATACTGTTAGTTTAAACCAGTGTGGGGCATTTGTCATGCAGTAAGTATGTGAAAAGACAGAAATACACTCTTGACCTCACTGCATGAAATGTAGAATATCCTCAATTTCCTTTGACTCCTCTTTGGGGCTCTAAATGACAGAAACAACCAGACAGAAGGGGATTAAGGAATATAATAGGGGATGCACCTGTGATCTGGAAAACATACATGTATTTTTAATATTTTCATGGATCTTAGTGCCATTGAAGCTGTGAAAAGGAAATCTTAAATAAGGATTTGATCACACAAAGCATTGATCCCTGCCTGTTCCTCTGATTTCAGTCAAGTGTAGTTAAAACCTCACAGGAACTGTTAATATCTCATTGACCCATGTGTTTATTGTACAGTGACAAGGTATTTCTTAGTATCTGTGACTTTCTGGACTGAGCAATTAATGACTAAGAAAACAGTATTTGTAATTTCTCTACAGGAAGCTCCAGTGAAAAGGGAAGAGATAATACACTGAGGCTCTGGTTCCACAGCAATCCAGGATCAGCCAAGTATCACCCTCATGGCCACATACTTCTCTTCCTGCATTTCTGTCTTTCCCTTGAGCTGGGACTGACAGCCCAATCCTCTGCTGAGCATATTGGCATGTTAAGATACTAGAAAACTTTGGTTTGTTGGGGTGTTTTTTCAGGGTGGGGAAGGTGGTGGTGCAATTCTTATCCCTCTCTGCCCCTCCTTGTTGGGCTGCTTGGTGCTAGGTATGATTCCATCCACATCTCTCCCCTCCCCCCCTCCCCCCACCCTACCCCCCGCCTGCCCCTCCAGCCATACTCCAATCTGTGGAGATAAGGACTGCTAACGTTAACGAGCCGGGCTCCTGCCCCTCCCGATTGCTCAGAAACAGTTATAACGGCCCATCATCTCCTGATGGCCTGGCACACTTGTGCCTGGGATGTGGTCAGATGGAACAATAACAGAGCTGCACTTTCATCAAGTTCTTGTGCAACTGCTGGAAGGCACCAGAAGGTATTTGACAAAAGTCAATCATCTTGGACCCTATAAACTGTGACCACCAGAGAGACCCTTTGGGCTCTCCTGGATCACAGCGGGCCTGTGACCAGCATCTCCCCTGAGCTGGGACGCCTCTCAGGTACCAAAACCCTTAAGGTGTCGTCTGCTCCAGACGGAAGGCCAGGGCGAAGTCCCCCCGCTCGAGTCTCAGTTATCGCCCGTTGAGGAATGCCGAGGCATTGTGAGTATTTGCTCTAAACTTGAGCGGGAAATTTTCTTTGAGCTAGCTTCTATTTCACTCGTTCTTTCTCTGTTTATCGGTGTGTGGGTACATATCCTTATTCTTGTATGTGTTTGTCCCTTTTATGTTCATTTTACTGAATCCAAACACCTTTGTGTATGTATATGTCCGTTTTGTGTATGCGCATGTATATATATGTATAAATTAAGGTACCATTAAGTAAATTAGAGTGAATCTTGTAATTTTAGAATCTGTGAATAAGTCGCTTTTCTTTCTGAATTATTTTGTATTGATAAATTGCTGTAGTTATTAATAAATCTAGATTTCTTACTAAATCATTACCGTGTCAATACTTTCATCTGTGACAGGAGGTGGGTTAAATTGCACTTGCAGGTGCTAGTTCTTTATGATCTCAGTTTGGAAAGGCACTCACATTCTACAAAACATCTAAGGTGCCGTTCTTTTGAGATCACATTAAAAAGAAAAGGAAGATAGTATAGATAATCATACAACCACTCAGATGCTAGTAGACCCAAGTCGTTAGCACTGAATGGGTCTCCAACTATGGCCCAGCACACCCTGCACATTTCATCCATGGAAAAGTTGCCCCATTTTTCATTTGACCTCTTACAGGATTTTCCTAAAGAAGCCAACTCTATTCCTCATTTCCACTGTCAAACAAAAGGGATGTTCACCTGAGAACTTTTCGCTGTACTGTTAGATAAAGGCTAGGCCAGGCAGGACACCTTATATAACCAGACAGAATATTCCTCTAAATAAGATTTTAAATTGCCTTAGGCAGACAAGATATAAAATGTTGCTGCAAGGCATCATGTGCTACAATTTGAAACTCCAATGTCTAATTAGAGGGGGGAAAACATTTTCAATACACTTAGTCCTTGATTTTAAAAAGATGTTTCTTGTCTACTTTTTTTACATTTTCTCTCAGCTAAACCAGATATTCTAGATTTTTCTATTCTTCTCCCAATTAAGGAAAGTGAGGTCCAACTGCATACATGTTTACAGTCACCATAGCCTTTTTAAATTTAAATAATGAAAAATTAGATTTCTAAACAGAATTAAAATTACATCATTACCACCTGAGGTTTATGCAAGATACTCTAAGTATCACAGAATCACAGAATTGTCTAGGCTGGAAAAGACCTTGTAGATCATCTAGTCCAACCATTAAGCCAACATTAACAGTTCCCAACTACACCATATCCCTCAGTGCTATATCAACACGACTCTTAAACACCTCCAGGGATGGGGACTCCACCAGGTGCCTCCCTGGGCAGCCCATTCCAATGCCTAACAACCTGTTCTGTAAAGAAATGCTTCCTAATATTTAGTCTAAACCTTACCTGGCGCAATTTGAGGCCATTACTTCTTGTCCTATCGCTTGTTACTTGGCTAAAGAGACTCATCCCCAGCTCTCTGCAACCTCCTTTCAGGGAGCTGTAGAGGGCGATGAGGTCTCCCCTCAGCCTCCTCTTCTCCAGACTAAACACCCCCAGTTCCCTCAGCCGCTCCTCGTACGACCTGTGCTCCAGACCCTGCACCAGCTTCGTTGCCCTTCTCTGGACACGCTCGAGTCATTCAATGTCCTTTTTGTAGTGAGGGGCCCAAAACTGAACACAGGAATCGAGGGGCGGCCTCACCAGTGCTGAAGACAGGGGTAAGATCCCTTCCCTGTCCCTGCTGGCCACGCTATTGCTGACACAAGCCAGGATGCCATTGGCCTTCTTGGCCCCCTGGGCACACTGCTGGCTCCTGTTCAGCCGGCTGTCAATCAACCCCCCCAGGTCCCTCTCTGACTGGCAGCTCTCCAGCCACTCCTCCCCAAGCCTGTAGCGCTGCTGGGGGTTGTTGTGGCCCAAGGGCAGCCCCCGGCATTTGGCCTTATGGAAACTCCTCCAGTTGGCCTCAGCCCATGGCTCCAGCCTGTCCAGGTCTCTCTGCAGAGCCTCCCTGCCCTTGAGCAGATCAACACTCCCACCCAGCCTGGTGTCATCTGCAAACTGACTGAGGGTGCACTCGATCCCCTCATCTAGATCATCAATAAAGATGTTAAACAGGAGTGGCCCCAAAACCGAGCCCTGGGGGACACCACTCATGAGCAGCTGCCAACTGGATTTAACTCCGTTCACCACAACTCTTTGGGCCCAGTCATCCAGCCAGTTTTTACACAGCAAAGCGTGTGCCCATCAGAGACACAAGCAGCCTGTTTCTCCAGGAGAGCCAGTAAAGTAGGGTAGAGAAATGTATGACTATATCTCACAGAACATTAGAATAATTTCAGCTATTATAGAAGGCACCCTGGAAGGTATGCCATCCATCCTCATGTTCTAAACAGTCACAACGAAGAAAAGGCTCCAAGGAAGAAAGATACTTTTATATTCACTTTTACAGGTATGACCCAGATAAGTACTGGATCCCAGTGTTACAGAAAGAAGTTTGAAGGCTATCCTCGAAAACTGATTATGTTCTAAGAATGACCAAAGATCAAGTAAATGCAAAATGGTCTGAGATAAAGATATAAATCATATATATGTATGTAACAATTTAGTATGAGGTTTGTTTCTTCAGAAAGCAATATTAAAGGATCCTTCTTAATAGTCTTCCTCTCACTTTGATCTTGGTCTTTACCCAATCTTTTGTACTTTAATTCAAAATGTGTGTCAAAACATTTCACTTAATTCTGAGAGTTGTGTTGTGAAGTTCATTTAGTTGATAACACAGTTCTGCTGCACTGCTAAAATGGCAATATCTCAAGATTGAACTCAGACTGAGCCCCCAAACATCTGGCAAACAACTAAAACATCTGGCTGAAGAAGAAATCTGGCTTTCAGACATTTTCTTTCAGAAAGAATCTGGCTTTCACACCATAACAGCTATATTCTAGAATGCATTACTACTGATGTTTAGATTAAAAGTCCTCTAAAACTGCTATTTAAAACTAATAGTATTTATTCATATTAAGAATTATGCCTAAAATAATTTCAACTGTCAAATTTTCATAACAGATTAAACATAGTAAATCTATTGAAGACTACTGAACTTTTGAAATGTTATAGTGTACTTCCTGCATCTTATTTTCAGAATTTATAATATTATAATCTTTGGATTTTAATAATCCAAATTTGATAATTTATTTAGATTTTTCCTGTAAATTGAAGTACTTACTTCACCTCTTTCTCCTGTCTACATTATCCTTCTCCTTTTCTATTGACTTCCATGTCTTCTTGGCTCTGCTGTCAAAATAGCGAGACAGAATTGTGTATAATTTATTAGAGTAAAACAACATTGTCTTTTAGAAACATTTTCAGAAGTAAACTTTCAATACTTCTAGAAGCAATGGGAAAAAAAAATCATCCTAATATACATCACTCATGTTTCAAAATGTTCCATTAAAGTATTTTCCTCTAAAACCTTCCAAGCAGATGTTTGAGAACTGTGTGGTGCTTGCACAAAGAAACCAAAGATGGTAGCAAAACTGGTGAGGGATTCCAGAAGGTGGGTTTAGGTGCTTTGCATCTATGTGGTGGCTCAACAGGATTTTCATCTCTGACATATGGAAGTGCCCTGGGTAAACTCATCAGTACTGACAACTGGACCATCTGGAGGGCTTTGAAACAAAATCACAAAGTTGCACGTCTCTGAGCCACCCGCTTTGTACTAATCTCCTGGAGCAGGCTTGGATTCTCCAGAAATCCATGAGACCACTCAGAAAAAGTATTCCTGACCATCTTCTGTAAAAGACAGTAGCAGTAAAAGGATTCACCCAAGAAAAACAGTGCTCAGCAGGGTTCAAACTTATCTCTTTGCTCTTTCAGGGATGGACTTTCATAGCAAGCTTGCAAGAATTACAAGGATGCTCTGCTAGCCCACATTTTGAACTGTGCAACTGCAGACCAAAGTCCCTGTTCTGTCCATGGGGGGCACAGAGAGATGGGAGATAAGAAGGGAATGTCATACTGAAGAACAGACTGCAGACAAAAGGTTTGGCCATTCATCTGAGGGACACAAGATAGAGGTTCTAATCTCTCCCTTCAAGACAGCTGTAAAATGTATTAATGTTCCTGAGGGTATCTTGTGAATGTTTTGTAGCCTGAGTCCTTTTATGAATTTGGACCCCAGCTGATCGTTGTTCAGCTATTGCAGATGCTGCACAAGCAGTTCAGCAGAGAGACAAATAGGTCACTCTCATATAGTCTCTCTTGTGTGTTACCCAGTGCTACAAGCCAAACCCACTCCTTGTAGCTCCTTACTGTAAAGACAGGTATATCTTTTGCTTTCATATAAGTAATACTGTAAAAAATTAAAAATTACAGGTTAGTTATACAGGCAAAACTACATGCCTGCAAGCAAGTCAAATCATTAACTTGCTCTTTCAGACTACTCAGCATGGCTTAGAATCTTGTGGATTTTGGTTGGGGAAGCTTTAAGAGCACTTTTACATTTTCTAGGTGGAGAGAGATCTGTTACTTTTACTAAAAAGATGGAATTGTAAAACTTTCTATCAAACAGTTACCTGAATGGTTGTTTTAAACTTAGAGAATATTTTTGCATGTGCATTTCTTTTCCTCCAAGTTGGCGCATTATAATTTCCTGACATATATTTGTCTGTAGAAAAAAACATACACATTGTTTCTTCATTTCAGCTACCATTTCAGAAAAGACAGTGTTAGCCTGATATGTGAATTCAGTGTTATGTTAGATGAAGGATCAATGAATGCATCGGGTGAGTCACTCATCACCTCTGAAATACAAGCTAGTATTCAATACAGACTCCCTCTGCAGTACTTTGAAGATAATTTGTAATCTTGAAGTGTTTCCATGAGGCTCACAGGATCTTCTGAATGAGGTGATTCTGCCACCAACATACTTGACTTGAACAAGGAGAATGTTCCTGTGTTGAAAATCTGCTTTTAGATGAAACAAATCTATAAACCGATCCCATTTTATCCCTGCTTGTGAAAAAAGCACAAGACACAAGGCAATATTATGTTTTTGTGCTAGGCAGTTGATTTTGCAGTTGATTGCTGCCTAATGACTAACCATTTTCTATAAAACTGGGTTATTAATACTCTGGTTTCCTATTAATTCCAGTTTAATGCTATTAATTCAAATTAATCAATTTCACAATAATCCTATAATTTTCAGTTTATACACAACATGTAGATATTACCATAGTTTTCCATTTGGGTCCACAGTCTTCTATTTGTGTCAAGCTGATTCTTTTATTTGGAGCATTTCCAACCATGTGGCTCAGGTACTGCTGAAAAGAAAGGCAGCGAAAATGGTAATGGTTGCTCTTATGACAAAGATGCTGATCACCTTTGTTTTGAAATGCTCTATCCTTTTTTAACCTGGAAAATTGATAAGATGTATTCTTCACATGAAGAATGTTCTCTCTGTAATCTCTATACCAGTCTGTCCACATTTAATCAAAGCAAACATTAAAAGAAAAAAGAAAAAAACCCACAACTATTCATCCCAAAATGAAGCAGTGATGTTGGGATTCATTTCACCCACTGAAAGTAAGGGTTTCTCTGTCTGAAGAAGGTTCCTTTTACTGGGAACTAAGACAGGGAGACACCTCAAGATTGAGATTCAACCTGGCTGAAGAGAGATGACTGAAAATGGCAAGAGGAAATAATTTTCTTCACAATATGTTTAAAAATGTTTAAATAGATACAGGTATGAACAGAGATATAGAATTGTTTCTCTGAAGACAGGCATATTTGAGGCATTTTACAAATCCAGTGTATATCCACATATATTCAATTATTTTATCTACCACATGATGCTCAGCAATAAGAAGCCAGTGCTACAGTATATTACCTCCATTTTCAAAGGATCTATGATCTGTTCTGGGAATATTCTCTATTGGTACTCTTCTTCCTGAACTTCCTCTTCTCTTTTTGCATTATTAAATTTTGTAGGAGTTGTATTACCATCACCTGGAAAGGCAACAGCAAAAATGTTTTTGCTGCTTGTGTGTAAGCACAGGGAACAGTGCCATTATTTTCCTCCCACCTCTGTGAGCTAGTGATTAGTTTAGTACAATTTCCTTTAACCTCTCTTTTTATATGCTTCTTTCTCTTTGGTTAGTTTTGTATCCTGTCTAGTGTAACTCGAACACCTGATGTGTAACTGTCATGCTCTCTAAGAAAATACCAAAACACACAGGTTAAAGAAGACCATGGCTCCAAAGTAAAAAACCAGCTACAAACACTTGCTCATTCTTTATCTTCTCACTTTTCACGAATGATATTTAGGAATCAAACCTGATGGAATTTATGATATTTTGAAGATGCATGTCATCATAGTACCTAAAACCTTAGAGAACTCACTTGAAAAAATGCTTTGAGGGAACACCTCTATCCTTTTCTCTGAATGTATCTAAATAAAGATAAATATGACAAGCTATATTCATATAGTTATTACAGATTTCCTTGTCTATAATCTAAACATATATAAATATTGACCAGTAATAGCTTATCAAAACAATTTTGGTAACAAACATTTTAAATGTAGAAAAAATAAAATAGTTTTACCCAATTCACTTGAACAATTTAGTCTGGCAAAAGCAGTCAGTTAAAAAAGCATAACTTCATATATCTGTATGGTTCGAAATAGAGACAAAATTTCCATTCCCTTTTTTTATTAGCACATCATCCTACTCAAATCTGCATTACATTAAACAGTATTATCAAGATTTTATTCCTGAAATTTACAGTACTGTAAAAATAAACAATCTTTTCTTCTTTTTAATTTAAAGTAGCAGGTTATATTTCTGTCTGGCAACTTTTGATGACTGATCTAATGATAACTTTAGTGTCTTGTTATAGTAAGAACATAACACTTTCTCCTCAAATGGAATTATACTATTACTTATTCAGTAAAAAAACTAATACAGATTTTTTTTTTTCAGTCATTCCACTTGCTCAAGAATGAAGGAGAAATATAATATGGGAGGTAATTATTTACTAATTTGTATTTCTTTGTCCTGCATTGTTGGATAAAGACCAGCATTCAAAACAAAACAGAACTTTCTTGTTACTATCTTCTATAAGGCACTTGAAGGGGTTATTTATTTAATCTAGTTATAGAAAAGTTTGATGTGTCACTGCATTTCATTATCTAGGTACCCAAGTTAGCCAGCAGAGAGTTCACAGCACCTCTGGGCAAGTGTCTCATCTCACCTTTCTTTGGCACTTATGATACAATAAATAGCCCTGTAAGATGCCTGTCTCCCTCCATTTACAACAGGGAGCCTGGATGGGAAATTTAAACTACATTCCTAACCTTACAATGGTTAAAACTAGACTATACAAATCTTGACCTTGAAGGAAAATTAGATGCAAGACCTTGTGGTGGTGCAATTCTACCCCACCCCACTCTCTACTTGCTGTGCTGCTCACTGCTTGGTGTGATTCCAGTTCTCTTCTGAGTCATACCAACCTGGGGAGGTAAAGACTACTAATGGTCAGGAACCAGAGCATTAAGGTGCCCCTTTAATGCGTGTGGCTCCTGCTGGCCTTTGAAGTGGTTGTAATAGTCCATCACCTTCTGACAGCTTGGTACTTCTGTATCCAGATACAGTTGAAGTGAGAACACCAGAACACCCCATTGCACGAGCTAGGCCGGAGTGATAAGTATTTGACAAAATTCAATTATCTTGGACCCTATAAATTGCAACCCTAAGTGAAGTGGACTGCCACAGGCTGTGACCAGCACCTCCCCTGAGCTGGGATGACTCTCAGATATCAACTCTTCAAGGTTACTGTCTGCTGTCAGAGCTGATGGGATGCGGGAAAGCTGAGCACGCACACAACCAATGTGATCAAGCAATGCCCGTTTATTACAACTAAGAAAGCCCTTTCATAATGTTCTCCTGCACACGCGAGTAACATGCAGTACAAGTCCTCAAGACTGGACAGTTAACTTAGCCCGTGCTTTAAACCTTCTTATGATTGGATAAAAGGTGCCACATCAGCCTTGCCAGGCTTCCTGCCTTGTGGAACTTCCTCTTCCGTCCTGTCCTGGTTCAACTACGATAGGGTCAAGTTTCCCCAGCAGAGAGAGAGGGGGAAGGGATCTCCAGCCGGGTTATTCATACCATGCTGACGTCAGGTCCAGGGGCAGAGCCTTTTTACTTTCGCTTTTGCTTTTGGGGTTGTAGCACACACACGCGGCAGGCTTGTTCCCTGACCATTTTGCGGTATTTCTCTGTATATCTTTTGTCTTGGTCACTATTATTGCTGTTTATTGTTGTTATCATTGTCACTGTTGTTGTTCAGATTGTTCATCACACTGTTGTATTAAATTTCTTCTTATTTTAGCCCGGGGTCTGTGCTTAACTTCCAGCCCGACCGGCTGAGGGTTGGGGAGGGGCAACGGCAAAGTGCTCTCCGGTCCTGGCAGGAATTAAACCTGCACAGTCTTAATTGGCGCCCAACGTGGGGCTCGAGGGCTGAAATAAGAATAAAAAGGGACAGACCCTGGCCAGAGTTTGATAGAGCAATCTGTTGGGTGTAAACATTTTATTTGTATTTGTGTTTGTTTGATAAGAAAATGTTTGCAATGCTGACCCACTTGCTTGCGTGGTGGGGATGGATTAATCCTTATATCCAGTGTATAATCCCAGTGGTGGTGTTTGTTATCAGTGGAAAATGTATAAAGGGTCTTATGTTTTCATACGGGCTATTGAATGCTTATGCTGCCTTTGTATCGCTGTGGGGAGGGGGGTGGGCCGGTACCGGTTTGCTGCCTGGGCTTTTGTTAGGGGTCTCACCCCCTCTGTGGGTGAGCCAGGGGAAGAGATCCTCTTGGCTTTGGGGAGTTTCAGTTATCCTTGGAGCCTGCGGGCCAGTGTGTTTGTGGCACAATGCTTTCTGAATGTCTGCCTGATTTTGGTTTTGGCCATGCGGTATTTCTCTAACAGTAGCAGTGCCCGGAAACCTGCCCCCAGGTCAGATAATAGTGAGTGGCAAGGGGTGTGGGAAAAGATGGGCAAAGGCCTGAGTCGGTGGGCACCTCCAGTGTTTTGGAAGTTCACTCCTGAAGAAATGCAGAGCCCTGAGAAGCTGATGGAGTGCTTAGAAAGGGTGTGTTACCAAACTGGCAAAACCCAGGAGACACAAATCACTGTAATGTGTTGGGGACTTGCCCATGCCTACCGTGTCCTCTTTAATACCACCCACTGCCCAAAGGGGGAGAAAAGGCTACAGAACCTGAGAGTGAACTCACTGAAACTGCCTGTCCCCCGGGTCCAGATACTGAGCCAGTCTCAGTCGCCTCCACCAGCACAGCTGAGCCAGAGAGCCAGCCAGTGCCGGTATCAGTCGCCCCGATACAGAAAACCAAATATACCAGAAAGTCAGTTCGCAGAGTGAGGGATGTGGAAGAGCCAGGCCCATCACAGGAACATGAGGAAGGACCAGAGGTGATAGTCCAATCTCTATCCCCGACTGAGTTGTGAGATATGCGGAGAGATTTTGGCCACTTGGGAGGCGAGCAGATTTGCACCTGGCTGCTCCGATGCTGGGACAATGGAGCCAGTGCTTTTGAGATGGAGGGGAGAGAGGCCAAGCAGCTGGGATCTTTGGCCAAGGAGGCTGGCATTGATAGGGAAATAGGGAAACAGACTCAGAACCTCAGCCTTTGGAAGCGACTCCTGCTCAGTGTAAGGGAGAGGCACCCCTACAAGGATGATATCCTATGTCAGCTAGGCAAATGGACCAACACTGAGAAAGGCATCCAGAACCTCAGGGAACTGGCTGTGTTTGACATGATCTATGGTGATCTGAATGATGAGCAGTCACCCATGGACCCGGATCAGGCCCCTTGCACACACCTGATGTGGCGAAATTTCCTGAAGAGTGCACCAGAAGCACACTCGAAAGCACTGGCAATAGTGACCTTGTGGACAGACACCCAGACTCTAACAGTGGATGGAGTGGTTGGCAAGCTCCGGCAATAGGAGGGAAATCTCCCTTCATCTCAACATTCCCTGGTCTCAGCTGTGGAGGAACTGTCTCAGAGGATCCAAAAAGTGGAAGAGGACATGTCCTACGTTCCACCTGCACAGGCTAATGTCTCAGCCATTAGAAGTAAACGTTTCCCCACCCAAGAGAAAGGCAGCAGAAGGTACACACCACGAGGCACCCTGTGGTTTTTCCTCTGTGACCATGGAGAAAACATGAGGAGGTGGGATGGACAGCCCACTGCTGCCCTAGCTGCACGAGTAGAGCAGCTGAAAGGGAAGACCATCACAAGAGGGGAGTCCTCCAAGAAAAGCACAGCTCCAGTGTCCAGTCAGAAATCCCCCAGGCAGAATAGAATGGTGAACGTTATGTCTGACCCTCTTGAGGGGACCAGTAAATCATTCTTGCAAGTAGTGAGTGATGCTGAGCAGGATTAGAGGGGCCCTGCCTCCAGCCAGGTGGAGGAAAGGGATAATCGGATTTACTGGACAGTGTGGATCCGATGGCCTGGCACGTCAGACCCACAAGAGTACAAGGCTTTGGTGGACACTGGCACACAGTGCACCCTGATGCCATCGAGCTACAGTGGGGTTGAATCCATCTGCATCTCCGGAGTGACAGGGGGATCCCAACAGCTGACCCTACTGGAATCTGAAGTGAGCCTGACTGGGAAGGACTGGCATAAGCACCCCATTGTGACTGGCCCAGATGCCCCGTGCATCCTGGGCATAGACTATCTCAGGAGAGGGAACTTCAGAGACCCAAAAGGGTACCGGTGGGCTTTTGGTGTAGCTGCCCTGGAGGAGGTTGAAGTGTTGTCCACCTTACCCGGCCTCTCAGAGGATCCCTCAGTGGTGGGGCGGCTTAAGGTTGAGGAGCAGCCAGTGCCGATTGCTACCAGGACGGTGCACCGGCGGCAGTACCGCACCAACCGAGATTCCCTGGTCCCCATCCATCGGCTGATCCGTCAACTAGAAAGCCAGAAGGTGATCAGCAAAACTCACTCACCCTTCAACAGCCCTATATGGCCAGTGAGAAAGCCTAATGGCGAATGGAGGCTAACTGTGGACTACCGTGGCCTGAATGAAGTTACGCCAGCAATGAGTGCTGCAGTGCCGGACATGCCAGAGCTCCAGTGTGAACTGGAGTTGAAGGCAGCCAAGTGGTACGCCACGACTGACATTGCTAACGCGTTCTTCTCCATTCCGATAGCGCCAGAGTGCAGGCCACAGTTTGCGTTCACTTGGAGAGGCATCCAGTACACCTGGAATCGATTGCCCCAGGGGTGGAACTACAGCTCCACCATTTGCCATGGACTGGTCCATACTGCACTGGAGAAAGGTGGGGCTCCAGAACACCTGCAGTACATTGATGACATCACTGTATGGGGGGACACAGCTGAGGAGGTGTATGAGAAAGGGAAGAAAATCATTGAGATCCTCCTGAAGGTTGGCTTTGCCATTAAGCAAAAGAAAGTTAAGGGGCCTGGAACGGAAATTAAATTCCTAGGAATAAAATGGCAAGATGGGCGTTGCCACATCCCAATGGAGGTGATAAACAAGATAACAGCCATGGCCCCACCAACCTCTAAAAAGGAGACTCAGTCTTTCCTGGGCACTGTGGGGTTCTGGAGGATGCACATCCCGAACTACAGCCTGATTGTGAGCCCTCTCTACCACGCAACCCGTAAGAAGAACAATTTTGAATGGGGCCCTGAGCAACAACAATCCTTTGAATAAATTAAGCGGGGGATTGCCCAAGCAGTAGCCCTCGGGCCAGTCCAGGAAGGGCAGGAGGTTAAGAACATGCTCTACACCGCAGCCGGGGAGAATGGCCCTACCTGGAGCCTCTGGCAGAGAGCGCCTGGGGAGACCCGAGGCCGACCTCTAGGCTTTTGGAGCCGGGGATACAAAGGCTCTGAAGCTAATTACACACCAACTGAGAAGGAGATACTGGCAGCGTACGAAGGAGTTTGGGCTGCCTCAGAAGTGGTCGGCACTGAAACACAGCTCCTCCTGGCACCCCGACTGCCGGTGCTGGGGTGGATGTTCAAAGGAAAGGCCTCCTCCACGCATCATGCAACAGATGCCACGTGGAGTAAATGGGTTGCGTTGATAACACAACGGGTTCGAATAGGGAACCCCAGCCGCCCAGGGATACTAGAGGTGATTACGAACTGGCCAGAGAGCAAAGATTCCGGGATGTCACCAGAACAGGAGGTGACACGTGCTAAGGAGGCCCCACCATATAACGAGCTGCCGGATGAGGAGAAGCGATATGCCCTGTTCACTGATGGGTCTTGTCCCATTGTGGGAAAACATGGACGATGGAAGGCTGCTGTGTGGAGTCCCACACGACGGGTCACTGAAGCTGCTGAGGGACAGGGTGAATCGAGCCAGTTCGCAGAGGTGAAAGCCATGCAGCTTGCTTTGGATATTACTGAGCGGGAAAAGTGGCCGAGGCTCTACCTCTACACCGACTTGTGGGCAGTGGTGAATACCCTGTGGAAATGGCTGCAGCAATGGAAGCAGAGCAACTGGCAATGTAAGGGTAAAGCCATCTGGGCTGCTGAAGTATGGCAGGACATTGCAGCCCGTGTGGAAAATCTCGTTGTGACGGTGCACCATGTGGAAGCCCATGTACACAAGAGTTGGGCCACTGATGAACATCGACACAACCAGCATGCAGACCAAGCTGCTAAGATTAGAGTGGCTCAGGTGGACTTGGACTGGCAGCGCAAAGGTGAACTGTTCATAGCCCGGTGGGCCCATGAGACCTCGGGCTACCAAGGTAGAGATACAACATACAGGTGGGCTTGAGATCGAGGGGTGGACCTTACTATTGACACCATTGCAGAGATCATCCACGGATGTGAGACGTGTGCTACAATCAAACATGCCAAGCGGGTGAAGCCCCAGCGAAATGGAGAGCGATGGCTGAAATATAGATATGGAGAGGCCTGGCAGATCGACTACATCACACTGCCACAGACCCGCCACAGGAAGCGCCACGTGCTCACAATGGTGGAAGGAACCACTGGATGGATGGAAGCTTACCCAGCGCCCCACGCCACCGCCTGGAACATCATCCTGGGCCTTGAAACCCAAGTCCTGTGGCGACACGGCACCCCAGAGAGAATTGAGTCAGACAATGTGACCCACTTCCAAAACAACCTCATAAATGCCTGGGCAGAAGAACACGGCATCGAGTGGGTCTACCATATCCCCTACCACGCACCAGCCTCTGGGAAGATCGAGCGCTACAATGGACTGTTAAAAACCACATTGAAAGCACTGGGAGGTGGGACCTTCAAAGACTGGGACGTGCATCTAGCAAAGGCCACCTGGCTAGTCAACACAAGAGGATCTGCCAGTTGAGCTGGCCTGGCTCAGTTGAAACCTCCACGTGCTGTAGATGGGGATAAAGTCCCTGTGGTGCGCATGAGGAATATATTGGGAAAAATGGTCTGGTTTAGTCCTGCACCTGGCAAAGGTAAAGGCAAACCCATCCACGGGATTGCTTTTGCCCAAGGACCTGGGTGTACCTGGTGGGTGATGCAGGACAATGGAGAGGTCTGATGCGTACCACAGGGGGACTTGATTCTGGGTGAGAACATGCCATGAACTATGCTGTGCCTGTGTAAATTATTACTTTGTTATTGTTAACTGCTAAATGGCAGCTGGACATGACGCAGATGGTATAGAATAAAGGGGTGGATTATGTCCTGGTTCAGCTAGGATAGGGTCAAGTTTCCCCAGCAGAGAGAGAGGGGGAAGGGATCTCCAGCCGGGTTATTCATACCATGCTGACGTCAGGTCCAGGGGCAGAGCCTTTTTACTTTCGCTTTTGCTTTTGGGGTTGTAGCACACACACGTGGCAGGCTTGTTCCCTGACCATTTTGCGGTATTTCTCTGTATATCTTTTGTCTTGTTCACTATTATTGCTGTTTATTGTTGTTATCATTGCCACTGTTGTTGTTCAGATTGTTCATCATACTGTTGTATTAAATTTCTTCTTATTTCAGTCCGGGGTCTGTGCTTAACTTCCAGCCCGACCAGCTGAGGGTGGGGGAGGGGCAACAGCAACGTGCTCTCCGGTCCCGGCAGGGCTCAACCCAGCACACGTCCCAACCCCTTCCGGGGGTTGTTTGTCTCCTCGAGTTTCTCCCCCCTCAGTCAGGGTCACATCCTTATCGCATTCTTGCTCGGCTGAGGCTCTTATCAGTCTTGTTCTCTGGCAGGATTGCTCACATGTCCATTCTCTCGCAGAAAGCCCTCGAGAATCCCAACAATGGGAGGCCAGGGTGAAGTCGACCCGCTTGAGTCTCAATTATCGCCTGTTAAGAAATACAAATGCATTGTGAGCATTTATTCCAAATTTGAGAAAAGGGAAATTTTAACATTGAGCTAGCTTCTCTTTCACCCATTCTCTCTCTCTCTACTTGATAATGTGTTTGGGCATACACAGTTATTTTTACTAGTGTGGGTACATACTTATTTTACTGGATCCAAATATTTTTGCCAAATTTATTTGGTTTGTGTTTGTGAATATGCATGCATGTACATATTGATTTAAGTATGAGCTAAGTATGGATTAAGTATGAGTTAAGTAAGTTAGAGCAAATCTTGTCATCTTTGAATCTGTAGTTAAGTTGCTAGTTTAATTATAACATATTTTACTGAATTATTTTGTAAATCTTTAAATGGGTTAATGATTAAGTGCTGCTAGTTATTAATAAATCTTGATTTGCTGCTAAAACCATTACCATGTTAATACTTTCATCCGCAACGGACCTATGTTGTGTATAGGGTTAGTACCCCATTTCTACATTTGCATCTACAACCAGTACAAGTAGTCACCACATATGTGACTATATATAAAGATAGAGAGAGATGGGGGAAGAATAATGAAGTATTTTTATGATCTTTGTAATATGCCGTCTTTTTTTCAACACTCAATTAAAAAAGCAGGGAGGAGGGGAAAACTATGTAATAGTTTCTCCCTGTAACAGTAAATTTAAGTGGTAAACATTGTCCAAGAAGACAAAAAGTACTTGCCTTTCTGCAGGTCTTGCTTGGTAGCTTCCAAGGGTAATAGTTCATTTTCCCGAGGTGAAGACACAGTTTCTGTTGACTGGTGTTTGTGAGAGTACTGAATCTTGTAATACTCTCCTAAACACACCTCAAGAGGGAAAAACAAAACAAAACAAAAAAAACAACCAAACAAACAAAAAAAAAACCCAACAACAAAGTTTACTATATCGGCAGCATAGCTGTTTAGGAAAGAATGACTAAGTTTGTATTTACCAGATTTATAGCATATTTCCTATATTGCTCTTTCCTCCTCAATATCTGCAGCAGTCTTAGGCACCCAATTAGTAACATCTGTAGGAAATATTTTTAAAAGACTACATGATAGCTATACAAAGACCATCAACAATTCTTAATAATCAAACTCCATAAAGGAATTTAATTTGAGTCACAGTCCTTTCTTTAATGACTGCAACCTTTGCTTCTGGACTGAAAATTTATTCCTTACTATTAGATATTTCCAAGCACAATGGACTTGCAGTTACAACACACATTAAGAAGCTAACAGTTGTTGACTTAAACATTGATTCCAAAACATCTTGAGTACTCATGTCCAGAATGACCTTTTACCCCCAAAAGGAAATCTCCTGATGAAATATGTCACCAGGGAGTGCTTGTCACAAAAACTCTGCCCAAAGTTACTATTCAGGTTGGCTGGCAGGGCTGCCTGTTTGGGAGAGGGCAAGCCAACATTGGCCTGTCCGCTCTGCACAGCCCCTGAGAAGCAGCTAGGCTTTGATGAAAAACAGGCCTTGGGAGTAAGATAAGAAACTGCTGAGTTGTGCCAAGGTGGCAGGGAAAAACAACAAGCAGCCGCAACACTGAACTGTGGAAAAGTACTGAACTGTGAGAAGTTCCCGCCGCGTGAACAGCACGTGAACAAGAAGTTGATAGGTCTGCACAGCGTGTGTTAGAGTGATCTTATGCTGATAGGAGAAAAGGTTGATAACTGTCTAATTGCTGATTTACTAATGATGAAGTAAGAGCTTTAACGAGAACATAAGTATGTACTATTGTAAGAATAAACGGCCCCTGCCCTGCAGACAAAACTAAGAGAACACTGACTCGTTATTTCAGCCCCTATACGCTCATACAAACTGCACTCAAGTCCTTGTCTTGGTCCTACGTCATTAGTTAGACTCAACATGCCCAGATACAACAGGCTACCTTTTCCTGGAGGAATTTCAGGAACACAAGACATTTGCTTCTGATTAGAGGTCTTTCTGTACTTCTCTTATGACACCTGTCTACAGCTCTGGAGATAAGGCCCATGAACAACTATGTTTTAGTCCATTTGTTCATGCATCTATGGCAAGTCATGCTGACTTGCTCTTACTCCTGCTTCCACCCGATTTCTGGCATCTATCTTGGTTCCCTGCCCTGGACTCTTCCCTATTCCAGGTTCCAGCTCTCTACCAAAACTCCTGGTAGGCAAGAGCTCCTCTTAGAAAAGACAGAGGGAAAAAACCACCAACTTGTAATGGTGTTTTTTTCCATAAATACCCTGATTCTCAGATATTGTACTACCTTGCAAACTATGACTTCAGTAGCCCACATCCAATGTTGAAGCCTGAATAATGTATTCAGAACGATGAACTGGAAATACATCGCCACACACAGCACTGTAATCTGACATTATCTGTACAAGGGATGTCTCATCCATATAACATGTTATGGTCTATCAACAGATACTGCTACTAGCGGCCCCGCCAACCTCTTCCTGCCACCACACGCACTACTTTTCATTTATCTTAAATGATAACCTGCCTAGTGGCCATTTTCACTACTAGAGAGATTTAATCTAGCAAATACCCAAGTAAAGCAACATTTTTATTCCATGGATCTGTAGCAGGTGCATCTGCCCAATGAAAACAGGGCTTCTTGGTTGCTGAAGTGTAGCAGCTCCTGACTGCCTTTGCTCTCAGGGCCTCACAGTAGTTGGGGCCTTTGGTCAGTGGGAGCTGCTATTGACCACAGATCAGATTCGGCCTGGGTATAAATGGAGTCTCCCCTGGAGAGCCATTTTGAGCTCGTCCCCTGGAGCAGCACGTTGAGGTTGAGGACTCTCCCCATGAGTTGGGACACTACCCAAGGAAACTCCTTGAGGTGACCTGGATCAGGATGCTGCCCTGAGAAGGTCCTTGAGGTTGAGAGCCCTCACTTGTTGGGTGAGTGGTAGAGTGTTTTGGGTTGTCATTAAACCCTGGGAAGTGTTGCTTTGTCCTGCGCTTTGGGTTGCCGTTAAACTCTAAGGAGTTGTTCTTTGTTATGCGTTTTGGGTTGTCATTATTCTGTTCTTCTCTCATGGACATTTGAACCTGCCATTTGCAGAGGGGTAGTTAATTTTGTTGACAATAAATGTTTAAGTTTTGGTGGTTGGTTGTTTATTTGAGAGCCTCTTTAACAAATTGGCGTAGTCAGCAGGATGTCGATAGAAGAGTTATTACAAAAGTATAGTTGTGTCCCTTCTCCCCTAGATGTACGGTGGGTGAAGTGGTTTGATCTGGTGGAAGTTGTGAGAAAGTTGTAACAGAGCTGGAGAAGTTGTTGGAATGGCAGAAGTGAAGGAAAAATGTGCGCCATTTTAGGTGTCTGCTTGATTCAGGCACAGGATTATTTTGTAGCAGTGGAGAAAAATAATTGAGAGTGATTGGAAATTGATTGTTTGAAGACAGAATTGCTATAAGAGAGCAGGTGGTTATTAGAAAAAAAGTTACCATTATGTTGGCACAAGCAGAAAAACCTCTTAGTGTTCAGATTCAAAGTTAATCATGACTGTAGATATTGAGGAGTGGGATGGAGATACTTGGGGATACTCTGATGAAAGTAGCTTGGAGGAAACAGAGAAACTGGAGGAAATAAATGTGTCACGTCTCATTAAAACAGAAATGCATATGGGTCCACATGGTGGGAACCCCTGAATCACCATCCGTACAACCCTCTGGACAGGACCTGAGCTTGCTGAACTTCAGGTTAAGTTTTCACATAAGCCGGGTGAAACTGAAACCAAGTATTTGTGGCCGGGGGGGGGGGGGGGGGGGGGGGGGGCGGGGAAGGATTGAATTCAGTTGAGTGATGACGAGGTGGCAGGTTTCTGGGGTCCCCTAGTGTTTTTGAGTGACGGACCAGTGGATAAACAGTCGATAACATCTCAAGTGACTTACTGGGCTGAGGGTGTGGACCCTAAGGAGAGGGGTGAACGTGTTACCATTAAGGTGAAGGGATTGTTGGAACTGGCGGAGGGAGCACTGAAGGCAGCTGGCATTCAGGCGATGGGCGAGAGGGGGTGGTACAGAATACCGCTCGCCGGGCCGGTGGATCACAGCCACCTTAGAGCTCTTATTAGAGGGCTCCCGGATGCCTTAAAAATACATGTCCAGTCCCTCAGCGGAAAGGTGCGAAGAGCTATTGAACGCAACCAGCAAAACCACCCTGCCACTCGCGTGCACGTGTTAACATGGGCAGAAGTGTTACAGAATCTGGTTGCTTATGGGTGAGAAATGGGCTGGACTGACCCCAGTGGGGGCAGGGATGAAAGATGGAAGGTTCCATGGTCTACTGGTAGTATCTTGAAGTTGGCATAAGTGCTGGAGGGGACAACTCAGAACAAAGGAAAACTCTTGGTGCTTGATGTTTTGGCAGGTAAACAGTGGTGTTTCCCAAATGGCAGAGCGTGGAGTTTTGGAGGTAGGGGGACAGACCACAATCTAAGGCGACCAGTGTCTCAATATCCATTACCTACTCCTGCCAAAGGGGGTATTTTTGAGGTGATTAATGATACTGAGAAAAGATTATAATTCCTACACATTCCCTTTATAGTTCTCTGGTGTGGCCAGTCTGCAAACCAAACAAAAGGTGGCAATTAACAGCTGATTATAGGCGGCTGAATGCCCATCCAGGCCCTTTGTCAGCTGCAGTGCCCGTGGGGCTGGGCTGGGTGCAGCCCTGGGGGAGTCGCCCCCGGGCTCTGGAACCGGCTCTTTGTGGTTCCTTTGCCCCAAGCAAACAGAGATGGCTTTGCTCTCACCTGGGAAGGCTCCAATTTACATTTGCAGGTCTTCCCCGGGATATCCGCACTCTAAGGCAATTGGTTGCTATGCACCGTCTCAAAAGCTCGCTAAAGCCACACCCTGAGAAGGAGTTATGAAGCAATTAGACAATCATTACCACACAGAGCAGGTAAGGGAACACCCAAATCAACTCAATCAGATAACAGGAGCCACTTTACTATCAGGGTGGTCTAGGAGTGGGCACACAAGGAAGGTTTTCACACCCCATACTATCCTTGGGCTAATGGGCACAGTCAATATGCTTGGGAGGCCTTAGATAAAGGTGGAAAAAACTCACTGTATTAGTGTCTGATGGATAATTATTAATTTTTAACTTGATGCCCAGGTTCTGATCCAAGGCTTAGTTCTGGTTTTTTTTGTTAGAATGTTGGAGAAACAGATGACTTTGGCATCCTGGTTGGCAATGCTGATCCATACAGACAGTAATACCTGGATGACAACATGGTGGCAAATGAATCTTGTGAAATTGGCAGCACTCAGAAGAATGTGATTGAACTTGGTGCTATTGTGTTACTGCCACTTTAGGTCAACAAATGAAGAAACCTGCAAGAGACTTGAGGCAATTGTTACTATATTAAGCATTAATTGGTTAATTGGATATGTTTGAATCTTTCTTGTTAGAATGGTTAATCAGCTTCCTTCAATTTTGACTGTGATAGATTGTATGGGGGGTGTGTTAAGATTTGATTGTATAATCATCTAGGAATGACAATCAACAATGAGTATGAAGACTCACTGGTACTGTACTCTCTTTTAACCTTGAAGGCAAGAGGTGACTGCACCACCACTTCAAGAAAAACAGCTGAATCATGACTGTAGCCACGGGGTGGTTTCTGTGGCAGGTGCACCCACCCAATGAGAACAGGGCTTCTTGGTTGCTGAAGTGTAGCAGCTCCTGACTGCCTTTGCTCTTGGGACTTCACAGTAGTTGGGGCTTTTGTCTGATAGGAGCCACTATTGACCACAGATCAAATTCAGCCTGGGTATAAATGGAATCCCCTGGAGCAGCACACTTGAAGTGAGGAGCTAGGAAATGCAAAATAGGATATAGAAATAAGGCACTCAAGAAATGAAGGTATAACTTAGTTTAGAGATAAAGATGGAAGACTTAAAGATCAGGCTAGGGACTAGAGGCCCATTAGTTAAAAGATAACTAAGATTAAAATAGGATAATAGATCATAGTTGATGGGCCAGAGAGCAGAACAATATGGAAACCTTGATTAATAGAAGCTGTGAGGGAACGTTTCTGATGGAATAGGAAGACAGCCCTGAGAACTGGTCAAAACCAACCCTATGGTCCGGCCTGAGTCCAGGAAGCTACAGAGACTGCACAAGAAACCGAGGTAAAAAGTTCAACAGTGAGGAAGGGGAGCTACTTCATCTCTGCCACTCTAGCCCACGACCACTGGGACACACTGCGCAGATGCAACTAGGAGGAGACCGGGGTGGAACATATGAAGATGACATTCAGGCTCATTATATATTATGTACAAAGCGGGGATAGGTCATGCATATGTATAGGCATATTATGAATACGTAATGCTTTGTAGCATAAAGCTAAGACAAGGTGCCACGAGAAGTGCGCACGTTTGTGGTGGAGCGATCCCCCATGAGCCTCAGTGCTGAATAAACATGCCTACTTTATAACCTTAGAGGTTGTGGAGTCATGTTTCTGCAAGTCACACTGGGGTTGAGGACTCTCCCCTTGAGTCAGGACACTGCCCTGAGCAGGTCCTTGAGGTAAGAGCCCTCACTTATTAGGTGAGTGATAGAGTGTTTTGGGTTGTCATAACAGGATCTTAGCAGACTAAAGTACAAAGATTTGTAACATGACAGCTAAAAAATTTCAAGTGGCAACCCAGTTCAAATGCCAGTACAATTCCTTGCTTCTTTGCCTTGAACTTGTTGCAATAGCAGATTATACCTGATTGATTTGCCATGGTGCATTTCTTGACCTTAATATATATTATGGAAGCACTGGAAGTCCATTTTTGCATGTTTACTTGCTCTAATTAACAAATTGTTGAGGAAATATTTTAACTCACTCTTACTAGGTGGCAAAAAAAGTCCATTTAAATTACAAGGTTTGCTATGATGGCAGGCACAACTGATCCTCAGACAGCCTATGGGTTGTTTTTCCCAGAAACAGGAGATGTTGTGGTACTTTCACTGCAGGACAAAAGTTTTCAGGTGTTGTAACAAAAAAATGGACTAAATGCATTAGTAAATGGTGTACTGTTGTGAACATATGTCTAAGATTTTTGCGGGACCATTGTTCGATATTTTAGTATGTTTAGTGATCTTTAAAGTTATCTTAAACTTCAGGTGTCTCTGAAGCTATCTTGAGTTAGGTTATTGGAGCTTTCATGATATACAACTGTTCCCAGATAAAAGTGAAGCATTCTACTTGTTGTACTACAGACTTTTCATGAGATGGTGGGGAAAAAAAAAAAGACAATTAGTGGCTTAATTGACATGTGGCTGAGTTTCCTTTCCCGCATAATGCAGTATTGGGTCAATCTCATATGAAATCTGCTGGACAAGTGCAAATCTTAGAGTAGTGTTCTCTTATTCTTAAGGGACATAGGCCTATAGGAAAATAAGGAGTAAGAAGCAAATCCCATACAGATTTCCAACCAAAACTGAAACACTAAAAATGTGGGAGCTTGTAATCCTTGTCCAGACTTGTCAGACTTGGATTTCAAAACAAAAAAGTATTTTATTCCAGTTCCCATTGGATACATCAACTTGCAGAGAAAATAATTTTTGTTTCCAGACTCAACAGTGTGTTTGAAGGGACTGGCTCCTTTCTACCTTGATTTCCCTGTCTCTAAATCTGCAGAACAGATGTGAATATCTCCCCTATCTCCATACTGATGTTACTGATTCTGCCATTAATTAGAATTAATTGTATTTGATGCTAATATGAATATAGTTAGGAAAGATATTTTAGTAGAAATTATGTGTTCACATTTATTGCACTTTGCACCAGCAACCAGATGCTACTATGAACTCCTCTATACAGCTCTGTACCAAGGCCGAATACTTGGTCAAAATCATCTAGTAGGAACCTTTAGAAACTTAGACAATAGGTCTAAGATTTAAGATAATTTGATTGAAGTAGGTATAGTGTTTACTTACAGGAGTATTGTATAATCTAGAAGAATGCATAGAGACATCAGGATCCAGAATTAATGGGAATTGAGGAAAGCCAACTGTACAGCTTGTAGGTACCTGCCAAGAAACAGTGAACTTAAGCAAAAGGTAATTCCAGCAGGGGGAGATCGCGACCACTGACTCATGGATGACCATATTATACCTCAGATGCATTTTTAGAAGTTTCTAACCCTTACTGCACAGAATCAGAAATAGGAGGAGAATATGTTAATGATTTCTAGGAAATAGTATATGTATGATTATTTAATGAATATGCACCAGTACGTCCTATATAATATGTATGATTTTGATGCTCGGTGTGCACCGTTGTTATTTAATGAATATGCATCAGTATGTCCTATATAAGATGCATGATTTTGATGCTTGGTGTGTGCTGTTGGTGAGACAACTCCCCTGCACACCCGGCCATTAATAAAGAAGTGTCTGTGTAGGGAAATTTATGAAGGAAAATGGTCATACGGTATTGCTAGAGAAGTTGGACAATCCTGACTGGCTTGCTGAACTGCAGCTGTCCTTGAAGTCACCTTTGAAGCCATATAAGGCAAAACCCTTAGTAAACAACAGTGTTAGCAACATGTAGAATGGGGTGCTGCAGCACAAGGGGGGAGTGCCCTCAGACAAAGTTGCCTCGTGGATCGCTTATGCTGTACCAATGAGGAGTCAGTTGTGGCGCGTGAACTGAACTCAGGGACCAATAACGAGTTGTTATTGTGCGCGTGATTGTCGCATGTACTACATTTATGTTATATATACTGGCCAGTTGCCTAATAAAGTTGGAACAAGTTTGTAAATCATATTGGTGTGTACACTTGTTACCCGGGCTCTACCCCTAGCGTGACATGTCTGCTTATCTGCATCACATTGGTGTCAATAAGTTCTTTATTCCGAATTTTCGGCAGCACTGAACACACAGTGTCAGAGCCAAGAGGTTTTTCACAGTGACAGAATCTGCACCTGGAACCTTCATGAGGAGAATAACTTTGTGGACAAGTCACACTAGATTCCCATACCCTAGTGACTGCCTTAAATGTGAATCTTCTCTTTTAAAACTTCTTGATTTTAATTAATGGGGGAGGTGACATGCTGGGGTTGATACAGAGAAATGATTACTTGTTTTGAGACATTTACTTATAGCAAACTGCTTTGCAACTTATTTACTTATAGCAACTTATAGTATTACTTATAGCATTTTTGAATATTGCTAATTTTGATTAATAATCCCACTTGCCCAGACCGTTCCGTGGAATTTTACCAAGGACTGTTGTGTTCATCAGAACAAAGAAGTTTACTGTGAAAATCTACCAAGAACTGCAGTGTTCAGCAAAATATTATGGTTTTGTCCTTGGGAAACAGATGTGCTCTAACTAATTTAGTCTTGGTAATGAATAACATAGCCATATATGGACAGTAGAAGAGGATACACTGGTACTTTTAGATAAGATAGAATGAGTAAACCAGCTTGTTATTCAAGAAATTGTCTAAGAGAATCGGCGCATGCTCCGGAGAAAAGTACAAGGTGAGAAAGACTACGAGCCTTCATCCCAAAGACCCCTGGAGACGCCCACCAGGAGGCAATGCGCAGGTGCAGAGAACATAAACTGCTGACACCAGCCTTTCGAACTAACCCAGCCTTACTCCTGTGTATGAATGTTTGTGTTATGTAACCCAATGAATATGTACATCCACACTATAAGTTTCTGGAAAAATGTGCTGTGGGTGTGCAAGCTTTGTGGAGAAATCCCCTTGCACCCTGGCTGGAGTAAATACCTGCTGTATAACTCTATTTGAGTTGTAGAGTCTCTTTTCTGCAAATCAGGGTCTGGAGCAGAAGCCCATCTCCCAGGCATTAATGCCTAAATGCCTGGTGCTGAGTGGATGCAATAACAAAGACCCCTACACCCACCACTGGATTTTTACCAGGTGGAATATAAGTATTTCTTGAAGGACAGACCCATTTTGAAGGACTTTGTTCTGAATAACTGACTTTACAGAAACTCAGGTAGTTGCTGTAAGCAGAAATTATAAACATGGCTTATTTATTCAAATCAATAAAATGTTCATTCATTAAGAAAGTGATGGGTGACCTTTATGTATGATTTTTAACTTATGTGTTCCTTGAGTATCAGAGCCCAGTTCATATACGTTGTCAATAGTTTATATCATATTAGTTCTTAGCACTTCCAAAACTCAGCAATTTGATCTACAGATGCTGCCATGACCTGGACAGAGAGACTTAACTTCTAACTTTACATAGTAAGCCTCCCTTTCAACACAGATATATCAAAAAATCTTGAAAGCACTCTAAAATCTACAGCATTTACCTGTGTGTAGGGGGAATGAAAATGGAAACAGATCACTCCCAACTGCATCCATTTTCACCTCTTGTGCTTCTCCTCCACTCTCTTAATACCAGCAGAACATAGATGAAAATGTTAAAGCTATCAACATTCAGGGAAATTGCAATCTTATCCTGAAACCAGTAGCTTTCAAAAACTGGACCTTCAGAACCTTAGCTCTGCTTCTTTTTTGAAACAACACTCCAACTGACAGCAAAATATGTTTAAATGAAGGAGCTGGTACCTTCTGCAGGCTTGTTGAACTGACAAAGGCAGTTGCTAGCCGGCATAGAATGTTACCTTCTGCAGTTGCCAACTGCTCCTTCAGCTCATGACATAGCAGGATGGTGCTATGTGACCTGTCCAGCTTGAACACTTTCCTTCTTCTCCATTGCTCCTGACTAAAGAATGGAAAATTGGACCGTTGCAGAGAGTCTCCCATTCTGGTGTTTCTTTAACGTCAAATGGAATAAACTCATGTGGCAGGGCTTCATTAGTACCCACCATCTTGCCGTAGGAATTGTGGTCTTGGAAACAAATCTTTGATACCACAAGGACAAACCTTGCTCTGACTATTTTTTAACTAAAATCCTTGCACCCAATGTTTCTCTCACTGTACCTAACTCTTTGGATGGAGAAACTTGCTGCTTCCTGTTAGTACACTGTTAGCTGCCAACTGCTTATGCTGTTGGGTGCATAGCTTTTTCTTGCTTCCATGATGTCCACTGCCCCAGCTAAAGCAGAAAGAACAGCAAACACCTATGGCCCTAAATAACACCTCTGATCCTATTCAGGTCCTAGGCTGCCCCGGGACAAAAAATTAGCTAGGGGGAAAAGAGATTTTTAGTCCTGAAAAACAAGTAAGGCATACTGTTCTCCCTGGGACATGGGGTCACATTTACAACACTGAGTGACTAGGAGATTAACACTTCAGAACACTGTCAGAACAAAACCTGGGAATTTAGGAGTGAAGTATAAAAGGAGGCACAGAAAGGAAAACGATCTACAACCTCAAGAGAGGTTAAAGTAATAAGCCAGAGAGAAGGGAGTGTTGATACCAGGAAGAATTCAAGAAAGAGAACTAGTGTTTCATAGCATAGAAGGAAAATGCAGGAGAGAAGGTGACGGCCATGAATAATGAACTGTCAGTGGGCAGGAACAGTCATAGGAAGAAAGTGTTAACCCTGTCAAGAGCTTTCCAAACAGGGGCTCTTTGTAGCTGTAGCTGTGCCTAAATGAGGCACAGAAGAAGGTATAGTCAGGAAGAATTCATTCTGTATTGTGCTCATGTGACAAGGTTTTGGTAACATGGGGGCTACAAGGGCGGCTATGAGAAGCTGCTAGAAGCTTCACCCATGTCTGACAGCTGATGCCAGGCAAGACAGACCCCCTGCTATCCAAGGCTAAGCCCACCAGTAACAGTGGTAGCACCTCAGTGACAACATATTTACGAAGGGGGAAAAACTGCTGGGCAACAGCAGCTGGAGAGAGGAGTGAGAATATGTGAAAGAAACAACTCTGCAAACACCAAGGATGGCGAATAAGGAAGGGGAGGAGGTGATCCAGGCACTGGAGCAGAGGTTCCCTGCAGCCTGTGGTGCAGGCCCTGGTGAGGCAGCTGTGCCCCTGCAGCCCATGGAGGTCCATGGTGGAGCAGAGTTTTACCTGCAGCCTGTGGAGGAGCCCACGCCAGAGCATCAGAGACCATGTGTGATGGATGAACTCACTGCAACCCTCATTCACCATGGCCCTGTGCCGCTCAGGGAGAGGAGGTTGAGAAAACCAGGAGTGAGGTTGAGCCCAGATAGAAGGGAGGGGTGGGGAAAAGCTCTCTTAAGATGCACGGTTTACTTCTCATTACCCTCCTTGGATTGGACCGGTAATAAATTAAGTGAATTTTGCCAAGTCAGGTTGGTTTTGCCCATGCTGGTAATGGGTGAGCAATCTCTCCCTGCAATGACCTCACCCCGCAAGCCCTTGATTTTATCTTCTCTGCCCTGTGTGCCGAGGCGGACAGCCTGGGTAACAACAGGAGGCGGCTGTCCTGACACCGGCAAAACCAGATACGGGGAGGTCCCACGCCCCGGGGAAAGGGCGCCCGGGCGTGTGGCACCCCGGGCAGCACACGAGGCAGCCAGAGCAAAGGCTGCCAGGCCAAGGGAACGGCCCTGCCAAGGCTCACGGCCGGGCCGGGCAGCGCAAAGCGGAGAAGGCCGCAGCCTCGCTGGGGGTGGCTGGAGAGCAGCGGCCGCGCCTCGCCCCGCCAGCCCCGGCGCACAGGGGCGTCGCGGGGCTCCCGGCGGGCGGACGGGCTGGCGGCGGCAGTGGCCTCCATTTCCCGCGGCGCCCCGCGGGCGCGGCTCGGCGCCGGCGCAGTACGGGCTCGGCGCTGGGCCGGCGGTGGGGCGGGCGAGCGGGGCCATGAGCCGCCGAGGCGCGGTGCAGCGGAAGGTGCCGTGTCTGTTTGTGACCGAAGTGAAGGAGGAGCCGTCAGCCAAGCGGGAGCGCCAGGTGGCCGGGGCGGTGTGGGGCCGGGGGGAGTCGCTGGGCCGCGGCGGAGCGGAGCGGGGCAGGGCGGGCAGCAGCAGCAGCAGCACCACCGGCCGTGTCAGAGCCGCCCGGCCCGGCCTGGCCGCGGGGAGGGAGACGCCCGGCTGGTCGGAGGTTTCGCTGCATCTTTTGAGAGAAATGGACGGTAGAGGTTTCCTTAGGGCTCCCCCCCCTCCTCGTGAAATGCGGGAAGGAGAGGTCGCTCGGGTGCCGGTTCGGCTCTGTCCCGCCCTTTTCCGGGCAGGTCTGTCCAGGTGTTCACCGTGATGGTGTGTTTGCTTTTTCCCAGCGTCGGGAACAACCATGGCCAGGAATGAGGCCGCTCCAGCATGACACGGGGAGCGTGTGTAAAATCGTGCTGCCGTCCCCGCCTGTCGGCCTTGTGGGGAACAAATAAGCTTGTCTTTTTTTTTTTTTTTTTTTTTTTTTTTAGCAAAGAATTATCAGGCTTATGATGCAGGAGTTCATTGGAGGTTGTAAGACACGAGATATATACCGAGGTGAAAGTAATGGAGCCCAATCAGAGTTATTTCTTGCCGAGATGCTGTGGGCAGTGTTTGGACAGATTGGGGTGGCATTCATCTATCTAGCTGTAGACCCCCAACTTGTGTTTCCCGATTTTAGTAGCAGCAGCTACTCCTGTCTGTGGGCTGCATAGTGAACTTGAATGCATCTGGGTGACTTTCTCCTGTTGGTGTTTGACCTCTGGATGGAAGAGCAAAAATGATTGCCAGAATGACAGTAACTGAATTGTTCAACTCTGAGTACCATCACCATTTTGATAGTGGTCATGTGAGGGTACCTCCCAACATTGTTGTTCCTTCATGTAGAAAAAGCA
Source organism: Athene noctua (assembly GCF_965140245.1). Taxonomy (NCBI): domain Eukaryota; kingdom Metazoa; phylum Chordata; class Aves; order Strigiformes; family Strigidae; genus Athene; species Athene noctua. Next base: position 39,346,476 of record NC_134039.1, on the reverse strand, counting down.
GACAGGGGATTAGATCTGTAACTGCTATATGCTATTTTTTGTCTTTCAAAGTTCAGGCAAGGATAATACGTAGGGTTATGACTGTTAGGGAAGAAGTGTGTGTATGGGGTAAACCAGGGTTATGTTTTTTCACTACCCTGAGAACGTTTGTGTAATTTTCATTAAATCTGCATATATGCTGTATGTTATGGTTACAGACCTGATTACTAAAATATAAAACAACCATGTAATGTAACAAAAGCATGTAGAATGTTCTCATTTTATAAATTTTGAGACTTAGGCAAGACAAGGACTTGTTTTGCTACCAGAGAGAGACAGTGACCAGCTTACAAGTCAAAGTTGACTAGGAGAGAGGAGCGAGGGATGATGATTATAGAGGAAAACATTTGAGTCCAAGCACAACTGATCACATCTTTGCAGTGAAACTGTTGAGAAGTCCTCCTAGAAATCTGGAGTAGTTGTGACGAGATAGTTGTTTCAGGCCGCTGGATCAGGTAGTACTTTCCTCTGCTTGAGAGGGAAAGTGTTTAATTGACAGCACTGATATTAAGTATTTAATACCAGGATGCTTTTGCCACCTTGCATTCTGCTGGTCTATGTATTGTGTAATGTGGTGCTATTTAGTTTGAGCTCCAAACTGCAAGCTAGTCATGATGAATATCTGTTGCCATCATAATACAGGAAGGCATCTCAAAATTTTGTAGTGTTGGACTTGGAACCCTTCTAGTTTATATGCACTATTTAAAGTGGAAGGCAAAGTCTAAATACTAATCAAGAGTGGAAAAGATGGTAAGAATTTGTGAAGAGATTGCTTTTGTTCTTTTGTCTTAAAGCGTTTTCCAAACTGTCATGTCTTGAAGAAATGAGAGTGCATTTTGATAGGATTAAAAATCAACAATATAATGTATAATACTGGACATAAAACAGAGGCCAGCTGTAAGGGGCAAGAATCCCTGTGTCAACAAGGCAGTAACATAGCCATGATGAGGGTTTAAAATACCTGTCTTCTTTTCAGCCATTTAAAGTTTTGGCAACTGAAACTATAAATGGAAAGGCATTAGAGGCAGATATATACAACGCAATTCCGACTGAAAAGGTGGATGGAACCTGCTGTTATGTAACTACTTATAAAGGTAATAAGGAAGATCCATGTGCTGATTTCTCATGTTGACTAGAAGCCTTGTTTTACGTAGTTTTCACTTGTATGATTTATTGGATTACAGCTGATGTGAATTCAACTCTCATTAAACATCTTGATCACAAAATAATAATTACCATAAACATAGGAGGTATTTATTAAAGGTGGTATGGATTTTATGCTCTACAATACATGAAGTGTGGTTTAAGTGAACATGCCAATCAAGGAACTATTCCAATTTTAAAGTTTCTTATTAGTAAATCTTCCTTGCAGTGTAGAATTTATGTAATAAAGGGTGTCTAATTTCCTTGAGAAGGATTAAAAGAACTATAGCAGTTGGGAGGAAATAGGAAGACTGTGGTTCATTGCATCACTGGGTTTCTTGCCTTTGCCTGAAATTGTAAGGAAACTTTGTATTACACCTGGCAAGATTCTACAGATTTCTAGATTCGTATACAATAATTACTTTATGAATTTAAATAGTGTCTTTGGATATAAAATTTCTCTAGCAACAAACAAGAATTCATATTTTGCCTTTTATGTTGCTGATTTCAGTACTCTGCAGGGTATGGTTACCTCAGTAAACTGCTGGTTTTATCCCTCTGGAAACTCTAGGGCAACCATATCTATGGGCCAGGCTGGATCGAAAACCTAACAAACAAGCTGAAAAAAGGTTTAAACGACACTTGTATTCACTGGAAGATTGCAAAGGTTAGTGAAGATTTCTTTCCTTCTTTTTGCAATGTAAGTTGTCTAGTTGGAAAAACACCTCTAGTCTAACACAGGAAATATCGGTGGTCCTGCTCCAATTTTTTTAATGTCATGCTTAACTTTTCTTCAAGAGAGCTTTAAACTAGAATCAGTGGGGGAAGTGGATAACAGCAGGGTTGCGGTACGTCAGACAAGGGTTGGCATGGTATTACCAGAGGGTGACAATGCTAGTGATAACATTTACATGCTTCTGGGAGCGTGAACGGGTCAGGAGCATATGTATGAGAATGCACTCAGTAGGTGAAAAACAGGATGAACTGGAAGCATTGGTCAGCTCCCAGAGCTATGATATCATTGGTATTAGTCAGACTTTGTGGAATGAGTCTCATGATTTGAGTTCTGGGCTGGAGAGCTACAGGCTGTTCAGGAGGGATAGGCAGGGCAGGTGAGGTGGAGGTGTCATATTATATGTAAGGGAGGGGTTTGGTTGTACAGCCCTTACAGTTAGTGATGATGTGGTTGAGAACTGAGGGAATGGAAAATAGAGGAGATGTTGTAGTGGGTCTACTACCTATCTCCCAGCCAGAGTGTAATAAGCACTGATGAGTTATTCTATAGGCAATTAGGAGAAATTTCTGATTGGTAGCCCTTGTCCATATGGGAGTTTTCAACTTCCCAGGCATCAACTGGGAACACCATACTGCTGTGACAAGCAGGTCTTGGAAATCCTTGAAGTTTGTAGGAGATAACTTTTTGTCACAGGTACTCAGTGAGCCAACTAGGAAAGATGCCTCCTAGAGTTGCTGTCTGTGAATAGAGAAGGTGTCCTGATTCAGTGTCGAGGGAGGTTTCGATACGATCCCAAGAGCGAGATTAAGACACAAACAAGGTCAAATGCCCCAAGTGAAGAGGGGTAGCGATAGGACAGAATGGAAGGAAGAGACAGAAATAAGGCAAGGATGTGGGATAGGGCTGCAAGAATAGGCACCACCATGAATCCAATGGCATCCTGTTGGTCCTCAGCCTTCAATTCTTTGGTAGTGGGTGCACACGGATCTGGCTTCGATGGTGGATGCATCCTGAGCAAAATTTTCAGCTGCCTTTTTAAGTTCATCAGATCTGCTGATTAGCATATTTTCCCACCTTTAGGTTTTTTTTCTCTGGTCTCACAGGTTTTGTTGCATCTGGCTTCAGGGCAGGAATGTTTGCCTCTTGTCAGTTCATTAGCAATGCAGGCATGGGGTCTGGCCTACACAGCAGAGCCACAAACGGCTACAGGATGGGGCCAACTCAGTACACTTCTGCTCCTTTGAGGCTTGTCTAAAGAGTCCAACAATGCAACCACAAAAAAGTGGGGGGGTTATCCTTCAATACACTTCCACTTCCCTGGGTGATATCCCCCAGACCAATTCACAGGCCGCAGCAGCTTCTCTTGAAGGTTTACACAGACACAAGTGAGCTTTGAGACAGTCATAGGACATTTCAGTCTCTCACAGAAGGACTCATGAGGGATGTGATGGTAGGTGGCTGCCTTGGCCACAGTGATCGTGAAATGGTTGAGTTTAAAATTTACAGTGTAATAAGAAAAAAGGACAGCAGAGTTGCTACCCTGGACTTCAGGAGAGAAAACTTTCAGCTATTCAGGGAGCTATTTATTAGAATACCCTGGGAATCTGCTTAGGAGTCCACAAGTGCTGGTCAGTCTTTACAAACCACCTTTTAGAAGTACAGGAGCAGGCAATTCCATTGTGTTGTAAGTCAAGCAAGTGGGGCAGAAGACCAGCTTGGCTGAACAGGGACCTCCTTGTAGAGCTGCAGAGGAAAAAGAAATTGTATGATCTCTGGAAGCAAGGTCGGGAAGACTAGAGTCTGGAAGCTTTGCAGGAAGATTAGAGCCGTGGTTTGTATATGCAGGGAGAAGACATGAAAGGCCAAAGCTCAATTAGAGTTGAAACTAGCCAGTGTTGTTTCAAATAACAAGAAGGGCTTTTTAAAGTATGTTAATAGCAAGAAGAGGTCTGAAGAAAACATTGGATCAATACTTGTTGAAGATGGTCACCTGACTAATAGGGATGAAGAAAAAGCAGAAATATTAACTGTGTATTTTTGCCTCAGTCTTTAATAATACTGATAGAGCTTGGACTGCCTGATCCCCTGTGTCAGAGGACCACAAGGGTGGGAACGGTGACTTTGCATTTGTGGATACTGAAATTGTAAGGGATCAGCTGAATGTGAACATGGTGTCTGATGGAATTCATCCCAGAGTACTGAAGGGGCTAGTGGATGTTATGGCAGGATGCCTCTCTATCATCTACTAAAGGTCTTGGGAGTCAGGAGGTCCCTGCTGACTGGAAGATAGCCAGTGTTATTCCAGTCTACAAAGAGGGCGTGAGGGAAGACCTAGGGAATGACAGACTAACTTCAGTTCCTGAAAAAATTACGGAGACAATTATACTGAGTACTATTGAAAGGCATTCAAAGAATAATGAAGTCATTGGGCACAGTCAACATGGATTCACAAAGGGAAAGTCCTGTTTTTGCTAATTTGATATCCTTCAGTGATAAGGTAACTGCATAATGGATGAAGGGAAAGCAGTGGATGTAGTTTTTCTGAACTTCAGTAGGGCTTTTGATACTGTCCCTCACAGCATCCTGCTGTATATGTTGTCCAGCTGTGGGATGAGCAGGTTCATGGTGTGCTGGGTGACGAACTGGCTGAAGGGCAGGGCTCAAAGGGTTGTAGCAAGTGGGGCTGCATCTATAACCCGTCACTAGCAGTGTTCCTCATGGTTCAACTCTAGGGCCAGTTCTCCTCAGTATATTTATCAATGATCTGCATGCAGGAGCAAGTTTGCTGACGATACCGAACTGGGGAGGTGCTGTTGATGCTCTTGAGGGACCAGATGCCTTGCAGAGGAATCTAGATAGATTGGAGCATTGGGCATTGATTCATGCAATGAAATTTAACAAGTCAAAATGCCAGATTCTGCACCTAGGATGGAGTAATGCCAGGCACAATTATAAACTAGGAAAGGAGTGGCTGAAGAGCAGTCAACCAACCCTGCTGGTTGGCAGCAAGTTCAACATGAGTCAGCTGCATGCCCTGGCAGCCCAGAGGACAAACCGCATCCTGGGATGCATCAAACACAGCATAACCAGCTTGTCAGAAGAGGCGATCATCCCACTGTATTCAGTGTTGGTGCAGCTTCACTTTTGAGTGCTGTGTGCAGTGCTGGGCCCCACAATTTAAGAAGGATGTGAGGGTCCTTGAATGTGTCCAGAGGAGGGCAACAAAGCTGGTGAAAGGTCTAGAAGGAATGTCCTGTGAGGAGTAGCTAAGGACTTTGGGCTTGTCTAGTTTGGAGAAAAGGAGGCTGAGAGGTGACCTCATTGCTCTCTACAGCTTCCTGAGGAGGGGGAGTGGGGAGGGAGGTGCTGATCTCTTCTCCCTGGGATCCAGTGATAGGATATGTGGGAATGGTTCAAAGCTGCACAAGGGGAGGGGTAATCTGGACATTAGGAAGCATTTCTTGGTCAAACACTGGAACAGGCTTCCGATGTGGTCAGTGCCCAACCCTGTCAGTGTTTAAGAGGCATTTGGACAAGGACCTGAACCTGCTTTAACTTTTGGTCAGCCCTGAATTGGTCAGGCAGTTGGACTAGATGATCATTGTAGGTCCCTTCCAACTGAAATAGTCTATTTCTTTTGCTCTAGTTTAAATATAGTCTAAGTAGCTATTTTTTAATCTTAATTTTGAACCTTTAAACTACTGTGATGGTTTAAAGCTCTGCTGGGACCAGAGACCACGTTGCCGTTGTCCCTCCCCCACCCTTGGACACAAGTAGGGCACAAACCCCGGGTTAAAATAAGAAGAAATTTAATGCAACAGTGTAATAAACAATCTGAACAACGACAGTAGCAATGATAACAACAATAACAGTAAACAAGACAAAAGATAGAGAAATACCACAATGGTTATAGACAGCTTGCTTGCGATGTTCCCCGCCACCAAAAGCCACAAAGGAAAAAGTTCCCGTGCTGCCATGCTGGACCTGAGGTCAGCATGGTATGAATAACCCGGCTGGAGATCCTTCCCCCTCTCTGCTGGGGAAACTTAACCCTATCCTAGCTGAACCAGGACAACTACTTAAAGGCTACTATGCTTCTTTAAACCCTCCTGTTTGTAGACTGCTTGAGTGTGCCAGATGTTGGTGCTTGTACAAAGTAACTGGGACTACTGTCTGTAAAACAAGGTTTAGATCAATGGTATTTTAATACTTGCATTGAAACACTATAAAAATGTAAAATTGGCTAACAGTTTGCCAAAAACTAAATGTCACATTTATATGTCTAGAATTTGTTTGGAATGTTAAAGAGGATTTCAAGCCTGTGCCAGATACCTGGATTCCAGCAAAGGACATAGAGTTCTCTAATGGCAATCCTTTGCCTGATGAAAACGGACATATGCCAGGTACCTATGATGCAGTGCAGGTAAAATTGGGGGGGGGGGAACTATTTTTGAAGTCAGTTAGAATTAGTTCCAGAGTTAAAAGTAGTAGTTAACATACTTGGAAAACAATTGGGATGTCACTCATTCACTATCCAGAAAGGCTTTGTTTTTCTGTCACATTGAAAATAATTGCAGTTTGCTGACAGACTTACAGGGCTTCAGCTGAAGGCACAGGTGTCATGTTTGCATTCTTGTGGCATTTCTCTGAAATACAATGCAGTTTTTCTTGTTACTCTTTGTAGTCAACTGTTTTTTTTTTAAAATGCATGTACAGTTCTAGTATGCATTTGATAACTTCAGATATTTACTTCTGTAAAATGCAATGTTTTCTCATAGGTTGGGTGCCTGTGGAGAAAAATAGTAAGCAATATTGCTGGCACTCATCTGTTGTAAATTATGAGGCTGAAGTAGCGCTGGTATTGAAACACCATGCTGACCCAGGGCTTCTGGAAATCAGTCCAGTGCCATTATCAGAAATTTTGGAACAAACATTGGAGCTCATTGGGACTAATATTAATGCAAATCCATATGGTAAGTTTGTATGGTCTGTTCTTAAATACGTCTTTATGTAGTCATATTTTTGAGTGAAAACTCTACTTTTCCTTTGTGTAAGTTTTAAAAAGTTCTACGGAAGCAATGTAACCTGTTCAGAAAGGAAAGGGCTAGCTCAAAGAACACTCACCCAGTTATGCCTATTAAACCTCCTTCCACCTGGATGTTCTTTGGGAGTTCCTATAAAACTTTGCTTTAGTCTTTCAAAAAATATTTTGACTGGAAAAGTTGTATTTAAATATTAGTATTAAAGTATTTTAATAAGATGGTTTGTTGGTGACTTTTTTTTACTTGATCTTTTGTTGCTGTTTAGTACATTAAAGTAGATAATTCTATGCAGACTTCTTATTTTTTGAGTCCCTATAGTTAGTCATAAGTTGCAATTTTTAAATTATAAAATAAATCGAATATTTTTTTAAGCAAATGTAATTTAAGCTGAATTTGGGTTATGGCTTCTCCCTCTAAAAGCCTTATAATAAAAAACAATTAGGTACGAGCACAAGTGAGTTCTGAGATTTGCTGTTAGGATAACTTGCAAGGTTGTATAAGAAAAATAGTTTCCAGTCTAAGCATTTTCTCAGAATGTAAAGGAACTGTAACAAAAAATTCTAATAGCTGTATTCTTAGATGAAGATTTACTTTGAACAGTCAAGTGACGAGGCAATGCATTTGTTAATGGTTGGGCTTAAGTATGAATCCATATTCATAAGAAAATATGCCAGATTTTCAGGAACTAAGATGTTTGTGCTATTGGTCGTGATCTGAAACATGACTAATTTAGCTAGGAGCTTTATGGTTACTGAGGAGGTGACTACAAAGACAAAACAGATAACTGTATAAATCTGTCATGTTTATTTTATATAAATAAAAAGTTAAATGAGGGGAAAAAGATACACTATTACGTATCAAATGTATTTACCTGTTCTTAAAGGCAGGACAGTGTTATAGTACCTAATAGGTCTACCTTTATAGGGTGCTTTTAAGATAGCTGTAATAACAGGAGAGGAAAATCTTAAGTTACCATATGTAACTAGCAGGAAGTTTTTTGTTTCTTGTTAATATAGGATTAGGAAGCAAGAAGCAGCCTCTACACCTTCTTGTACCACATGGAGCATTTGAGATAAAGAATCCACCTACTCTGAAACAAAATGACATATTGTCTTGGTTTGAAGGCTGCAGTGAGGGTAAAGTTGAAGGAATTGTGTGGCACTGCCATAATGGGTGTTTAATCAAGGTAAATATATAGATGGACATGTGGAAAGCACTATAATTTATAGTATGGTGAAGTATTGTGAGGTAGTCAGTTTGTATCGTTTTGCAAATTCTTTAGTAGTAAATGCTCTCCTAGCAAATCAGGTGATTGCAGAATTACTCAAACTGGTGAATCACTACACTGACAACATATTAAAACTTTTATTTATCTACATTATGCTAATAAAGTAATTGAGAACATAAACCAGTATTTTCTTGCATCTCTATATAGGAATCACTCAACATTTTAAAGCTTAACTATTAAAAAAATTAATTCTTGTAATGTTGTATTGTTAATAAGGATATGATTTTTGATTAATTAGCAACTTTATATTATTTCTGAAGCTGTGGAGGACACCTTGGTTCTGGTTTGCCTTTTGTACTTCATTGTTACTCAGATAACTGATTAATGGTTGTAATTGCCTTAATGGAGAGGATCCTAGAATTAAAGCACCCACACCCCTCCAAGTTGAAAACTGTTGGGCCACTATATCAAAATGTCGAAACTTACCTTTTTTTCTTTTTATTTTAGCTCCATCGGCATCATCTTGGTTTACGCTGGCCACTTCCAGATACATACCTGAATTCTCAGCCTGTTGTAATTTCTTTTAATAGAACTAAATATGACTGTGACTTTGAACCAAGGAGTTTGTTTCACTATTTTTCAAACTTGGATGGTCAAAGATTTGACAGACTCAAAGATATAAAGTTTGATGCTTGAACTGATTTTTCTCTTTAAATTGTTGCAAGTGCTGCATTCCTTTTATTTGTGCCTACCACATCACTCTTTACAAATCATCTTCTGGCTTAGGCGGCAGGCTAGGTACTGTATGATTTAAATCTTTTCCTAAATGATTAATTTTATATAATAGATCTGACATCCAGCACAGACATCTAGCTTTCAGCATGTTTATTTGCAGTTCTGAAAAATCCCTAACTTCTGAACCCATTTCTGGAATCTGTTGTAATTAAGTGTAAGTAGTATGTTGTCTAACACTGGCTGGTCCTAATAGCTTAGCTAATGAATGCAGTCAGCTCTCAAAAGTTCCATAGGTTGCACTTCTATAAATATAATTGTTATGACAATGTTATATGTAGGATTCAGATTTAGGATCTAGTTGTTCTTAACGGTAAAGGACATATTTTAGGTGGGACCAGAATTAGTCCTGAAATTTGATTTTATTTTTTTTTTAAAGTTGTAACAATTTCTTTTTGGGGAAAGCTTTTCACTGGATTATTTAATTGGTAAGATGCAGTAATATGCTACTATCTGAAAACCTAATTAAGCTGTATCCTACAGGTACTTCCACTATTTTGGGATAAAAAGAGTAAATAATAGAAAGTATACTAGTTTTATATTAGGAAACTTCAAAGACATTAAGCAAGAGGGCATACAAATAATAAAGGTGAGAATGCACAAGCATTTGGGTTGGCTTTATTTTATCTGTGCTATAAAAGTATACATCCAGCTACATAAAATATACAAAATGAAAAATCATTTATCTACAAAAATACCATTAGTTTGGCTGAAATACTATTAACTTTATTTTCTTTACTCTTGGATTTTCTAAAACTGAGGTAAAAACAACCTAGGACGTAAGAATAGACATCCAGTATGGTGACCCTGAGTACACAGTTTCTTAAGAAGTATGATAGCACGAGACAGCAAGAACAAATTACATATTCTTATATTCTCTTTAGGATAAGTCTGAGGTTTCAACTTCACCTGACACCTGTGTATTACCCAAATTACCGTTCTAAATGAAAACATATTACTGCAAAGGAGTTGGGAGAGGAAAAACTCACTTTTATTTTGACTAGTGTATATTAAACACTGACCATAATCTGTTGATCTGCACTCTTGGGTATGTGCCAGACTATTGTAACTTTAATGGACTTGTATCATTCCAAGATAAAACCAGACAAATAAATCATGTATTAGCCCCAGAGTTTATTTTCTGTATCGATACTGGAGATACTAAACACTAGCCTGATCAACAGAAATGTTGCCTTGACTATGCACTTGAATGGCAAACTCTTGAGAAACCTGCTTTAATCTCTCTTCTAAGATAATATTTTTTTTTAATTCTTCATTGTAGTTATATTTCAGATCCTCAATTTCTTCAAAAAAGGAAGGGTTGAAGTTTTCTAGTTCTCTTCTCAGCTTTTCTGTTTCTTCCTTTTAAAAAGAATGAAGGAGTACTACCTTTAATACAGAACTTAGGAAATACATGTCAACAACATCTTTTTTTTCTTTAGGAGGCCAAGAGATGAGAGAATAAGCACATTCTCTCTCAACTCAATCTACCCAGGAACAACACATTCACTAACAACAAAACAGGCTTCATAAAGGTAATGTTTAGAAATTGACTTTGTCATTAAATATTACTTTAGGTATTAAACAGGTCTTTCTAGCTAACCATAATTTTGCCCATTATCTTGCCTGGGATGATCCATGCAACTCGCCTTTAACTGCTGTTTTTCCAACTCTGAGGCTTTCAGCTGTGTCTGGAGGTCAGCTACTTCTTTTATTAACTTGTCATTTTTATCCTTCTCTACAATTTCATTATGTCCTGCAAAAATAATGGTGATTTGTTATGAAATTTAAGGTAATGAAAATCAATGACACAAATAATCTTGTTAGAGTAATTCTGCATCTCCTGAAAGCTTAAACAGTTAAAGTGTGTAAATCCAACTGGGATCAGTAGCCACCAAAAATTCAATCATCTGGGTTTTTTTAGTTCTTGCACAAATTACATGGTGGTGTTTCATTCCTGTGATTGAATGCAATACTCCAAGGGCCAGTTTTTTAAGCACACTTCTGAGAAATATGACATGTATATTTCTCTGAATTAAATGCAGGAAACTTGGAAATAACATAGTACAGGGATCTTGTTAGTTGTATTAAGAACTTCAAGAGGGTTAACTTTTATTTTTTTTCACCATCATATGGCAGTGTGCTGCTCTATAGTGCTTTGCTTTTCCCAGGGGACTGATGCCTGCTAAGTCTTAAATCATTCACAGAGCTGGTATCTGGAAATAGACACTCATTCCCTGGCAGCTTGGAACTGAAGGCAACTTTGGGTAGGCAAAAGGGTTTCAATGAATCAATTACTGACATCTTACAAGCAGTCTTTTAAGGTTTGTAAAGTAAATGGTGGCATAAACTACGCATCTTCTTGGAAAGGGAAATCTTACAGAGATTACAGCCTCTTGTTACTCTCATTATGGAGCTCTTTACTAACACTTTAAAAAACCTGTATAACTACGTAAAAATCCAAGACATTAGTCTGCTCCAGTTTACACTACTCTGGCATTAATATAAGTCAAATAATTCTGTGGATTTATTGCAGTTTTGCACACACTTAAGTAAAAATAGTTTTAGGCCTAAAATAAAAGATCTTTATTTAAGGTATTGAAAGTCGTTACCGGCTGTGGGACCTTCACTTGTGTATGTGTGGATGTGGTGCTTGTCATCCAGCTGGCGAGCTAGTTGTGCTTTTTCTTTCTCTAATCGATTATTAGTTAATCTGAAATATAAAACAATTTTATTATTTTTTGAAATTACTATTTTATAATATAAATTACATAACTAAAAAATTGCCAAGGCCATTTCCTGATCATTCTTATTTTAGGTATATTGGTTGCGGTATTTATTTAGCTATGTAAAAGTACATTACCTTAAAAGCTGAAGCTCCCTGATAAGACTTTGCTCTGTCCTTTCACCTTCAGGGAAGTGTTTGAGAAGCTCAATCTTGAAAGAAAAATTAAGAAATTTTTACTCTTAAAAAAACAGTATCCACAGATAATGCAGTTCAGATGGAGTTCTCTTTGATACAGGATTAAAAACCAATTAAAATAGTAAAGATGTAACCAAGTAATAGCTTATCACAGTGAAAAAAATCCAAGTTTTCATCTGTTGAGTTTCCATAAAGCTAATTACCTACAGCCATTTTAAAGTCAGTATAGATCGTTGCTACACATTTCAAGAAGGATGAAGAAAAAAGTATTCGAAAGATTTACAAAGAAAGTTAAACACATAGCTACATTAGCATAAAATTTACACATATTATTATATAAGTAAGTGATATGCCTATATTATGTAAGTGCTTTAAAAAGACTACTGCTGTGCTTATTTGCATACCTAGGTGTCCTTTTTAAACATCATAATATGAAAAGCCTGTGATTTTGCAACGAAAACCTGAATGTGTGTTATGTTGACTCGAAATGACCTGTAGTTTTAAGTTAGAATAGGTCCCTGACCATAGAGGGAGTTAGCTTCTAGACGTGACTTGCAGTAGAAGCTGAAGGAGAGAAAAATTAATGCTTTAAATATGAGACTATATATGGTTTTTGAATGCAGTGACATGTTACGAACTTTTACAAGGCTACTGTTAGTGATAGGCTTTTGTTCTATTACTGCATAAAATAGTAAGGATTTGGGTTTTTTCACAGTCAGTCTTTCTTTGAAATGTAGTTAACTTTGACCAATTCCCTTAATCAGTATTTGAGACACAAAAGAAATTGGAAAGTGTGTTGCTCCAGAGTAATACCACATAATAATGATGCTGACTTTAGAAAGGGGAAAACAAGCAAAAAGTAACATTGTTTTAGAGGACTCAATTCCAAGTTCTGATGAACACATTTACTTGCTTGCATAATATATATGACTACCTATATTGAAAATTGTGTATTTGATACCTTACACTGATAATGACAACTGAGAAGATGGAAGCTAATCTAGGTGGATAGTCCTATGGCTACATCTTTGGAGTACTACTTCAAAGCCAAAATTTGATACATCTTTTCAAAGGTACCTGAGTTTATTATACACATCAACTCTTCCATGTGTGAAATAATATTTGTAAGGCTGCATGTAAGAGGCTATACTGGAAACAGGCATGAAGATTCCCCTTAGGATGGCAAAGTCAATCCCCCCAAAAATATAGGGAAGGAAGAGGGAAGTCCCTGCAGCAAAGTCGCTCTGCATAACAAGCTAGAAAGGTTTTAAGATTGTTTGAAGCATCTGTATGTACAGGCTTTCATGTGATCAGTGAAACTATCATTTTAAAAAACCTACAAAATAATACAGCAGGAAAAAAAAAAATTTCCCCTAAGACTTCAAGTCAATAATATATATTGATAATAAGTGGTAAACCTCATTAATAGGCTAAAATATGCAAATGTACAGTTATGGCAACTAGGACTGAAAAAAACTGTAAAAGCATGGATTAGAGAAAAAAAATGTACTCTTGCCAATATAGACATTAGAAAGAAATTTATGAATATTAAGCCATCTATTCTCAGAGTCATTTGGTTAAATTTTACTCACTTGTTCTTTTAGATCTTGTAAGTTTTTATCAGCATTGTGTTCACGTTCTGTTGCTTCCTGAAGCAGCCGTTCAAGGTCAGCAATGCTTTGGGCTTTTTTAGCAATATCCATTTCCATTTCCTTCAACTTAGTTTCATGCACCCTGGTAGCATATTTATTTAGAAAAAAAATAAGAGCAAAAGCTAATACTTTTGTCAAAACAGATTAAAATACTTTTAGGAGATTAAATGCCATAAAATGCACCCTAAAATATACTGGGTCATTGGCCTTGAAATGATCACTGGTCTTAGAAATAAGTAATCTGAAAGAAACATAATGAAAAATACATTTTTAATCTCAGAATAAAGGTTTTTCCAAATTTTACATACCACTCTCTGGGTCTCACTTTGTGTCTTACTTTATATTAAATGGAGCCTGGAATCTTTTTATATTATTGCACGTAAATCCCAAACTACCTCCTGCTAAAAACATGCACATCTCTTCTTGATGCAGTGTGCACATGGGTCAGGTCTTACTTCAGTGCCATACCTTTGACAGTATTTTTCTTATGATTTAATAATTTATGGAAAATAAATTCATGTACTGAGAACAGGGCTAATAAAGAAGATGAAGACTCCAAGGGCAAAAATGTTCTGTAAGGAACTGTTTACCCTGGAGTAACAGCAGTCTGAGGAAGATTCTGTTTTGCTTGGAGCCATACAAGGCTACACAAAAGTTTTTGCAGAATCACTGAAATGTTGGTTGGAAGGTACCTCTGGAGATCATGTAGTCCCATCTCCCATCTGAAGTGGGTTTTCAGCTAGCAATACAATCTCCAACATCTCACTAACTACCTACCAAAGAGCCTTCCAAAGGATCACTTGGATGACACCAGTGTCTGCTCCATCAAACACTTTCTATTACCACGTACATGCTTTGGAAGATGTCCTGGTGAGGTGCATTGTGTGTTAAAATGCCTCAAAGAGATCCTCTAGGTTAGTCATGTCTTAATGTTACTCACTCACTTTAACATGATTCTGAGGTAAATGCAAATAAAAGTTTTTATTCACACCAGTTGAAATAGGCAAGTAAAATTAAGCACATTGTATATATCTATCTACATACAACTACCTAGAACTAATAAGAAATGGTTTTCAAAGAGCTGAAGAACTAAAAGAAAAACTGTATTCAAACTACTGAGCTGATATGCCTACCATCTTCACTGTATGTTCCTGTCCTCCTCCTCCTGGCTGGCAGCCAGTTTTTGCCCTCCTTCTCCAGCTCAATATGGCTGTCATCTGACCTTGCATAGAGACATTTTACCTCACCAGAGAGTTAGTAGGAAGGTTAAAAAACCGGAATGGCTTTCTGAAGTGTCAGTGAAGTGAAATGGCTCAGCAATGTCAGAAAAGCACTAGAACTCACCCAAGGGATCCTGTGGGAGTGCAAGACTGGGAAGTGGGTAAAATCTTGGACATCACCAGATAGACCATTCAGTAGTGGTCTGACCTAAGATGAAATCAGACAGGTCTCTCTCTTGTCCAGCTGATTTTCCACCCTAATAAGGTTGCTGTCAGAGGTTCTGGTTTTGTAGATACCTTCCACCTCTGTTTACAACTACTGAGTTGTAAACTACAAGAGTACTTTTGCAACACGTAATTTTGTTTCACCCTGAGGTCATCCAGGAATCCAGGACTAAGTATTCCCCAAAATTTGCTCTCTTCCGTCCATCCGTCCAGCAGGACATAGGCTGTTCGCTTCTCTTAATAGCATAAACATTGTTTCATTTTCTCGTCCTTTTTTGAGATACACAGTATGACAGCCAATTAAAAACTCTTACCTCAAGAGGGATGAAATTCACCTTCCTTGTCCACTTTGATGAATTACAGGCATGTTTCATGTGAATGTATCATATCAAACTTCATATTCTATATCAATCTGTTAGTTATTAAACATGCTAGTGTGACATATAACTAGCATCTTTGTGAGTAGCTCATTATTGAAAATGGGTATAACAGTTTTTGGACTGGCAATGGTTTTGGGGTAACTGCCAATGTGATTTTGTGGTAAGCAAACAACAAAAGTAGATCTAAAGAGCTTGCTTCTAGCAAATAAATGAATATAATTAAAAGTTGTTCAGGCTATAAAGTTAAGAATTCCAGCCTGTATAAGTAGGTTATAATAGAAAAAGCATCTGAACTAATTGTGAAAGTACAGATAAATTAAAAGGGTATGCATGAGTTTCAAAGCAGAATCAGTGTATAAAATGTTTTCTTTAGTTTGTTTCACATTGAGTGATGCGAGTGATACCTGAATTTTAAAATAACTTTCAGATAACTTAATGGTAAAGAGTTGTAGGCATTACTATTATTACCAAGCCAAAAGTTATTTTTTATGTTAATTTCAAAGTCTGAGTTTTATCTAAATATCTAGAAATGGCAATTCCCACACTTCATTTTATATATTGGAAAAGATAATCCAGTGCTTGAGTCCGAGTTTTTTACCCTTCTTCTACAGGTAACAGAATCAACTGGCTGACCGCAGTTAGCTTTCAGGGCCTTCAGAACACACAGGAAGGGTCTTTAGCTATGCCTGCATGTCCCATGGAATATAGAAATCCCAGTGGGTTTTCTAACATCACCTCTGAACATTCACATGGGTAAATGCAGATTCAAAGGCAGCCAAGCTGGAAAATGCAGGTTGCTGGCTTCCAGTTTTTGTTTTAGATTGTCATCCATGTGGTAATGTACTGAAATATGTTCTATGTTCAGCAAAAATGATATTATTTCACAAAGCACAAATACAATACATTTAAGCAGCAAGAAACACAAAATACTTCCTTTACTAGAACTATCCAGAAGTCTACAGCTGATCTGAAGAAGGGAGATAAGTAACTGGCTACTGTATAGAAGCAGCTAACAAAGCCAGTGATTAAGGACACTAGATCTCTGCTGGATTTGTACCAGAGGCCTGTATACTGATTTGACGTATTAATACAGAATCAGAAAATATAGATAATATAAAACTATCTTCCAAAAAGGAAATAAAAATTATGAAACTGCAAGTCTTAATTTGTTTGCTAATATTTGATGAGGCATTAACACCTGGGTTTATATTCCTTACTTCATTCTCAATTCCTACCTTGTTACAACAGACTTCCAGCTTTTGCTGTCACGTCCATCCAACTGGCTTTCAGCCAAATTTAGCCTCTTGATGGTTTCCTCCAGCTGTACAGTTAACTTCTCATTTAGTATCTCCAAGTTATTCTTTGCTATTCGTAGTTTCTCTCCATTGTCAGCTTCCTATTGTTCAATAAAAACAAAGGAGTTAACCTCACATGACGCACAGGAATGTCTAAAATGATGCCAAGATAGGGTCAGTGCTGATTTAGAGGAAAACACTATGTCCAAGATCACTAGCACTACAACTTCAAAATTCTGCCTTGGGCAGCTCCTTGAATGTCTCTTCTCCACATACAATTAAAAACTCTGTCATAGCAAGATTAGTGCTTAGAAAAGCATCCATTCTATAGCAACGATTTAAAAAAAAAAAAAAAGCGCTATTACCACAACCAGTAACTAACAGAAATAAAAGGATGGATTACAATGATCATACCTTTTTCAGTTCTTTACGCAGCCTCTCATTTTCAGTAATGACTTTTTCCATTCCTTTGGTTTTAGATTCATAATGCATACTCAGCTGGCCCCCCAGACGAAGTTTCATTTTTTCCATTTCAGACTAAATACCAAACAGTTTGTTAAAACACATATACATTGCTTAGTAGGAAATTTCAGATTTCCATTTTTAAAGCAGACCATAGTTAGAGCTACCTAGCACAGTGAATATAACGTTTCATCACATATTTAAATATATCCTTTAAGGTGCAGAGTACCTTTATGTAAATCATGGAGTATGTTAAGCTCAAATGAAGCTTTGCTTTTCTGTTCATATGTTTCATATCTGGTATTTTTAAAACATTATTGTGCCAAACAATATCAACAAGAGGCTTGCTGCTCCATTTTCCTATTAACTTGCATATAAACTGCTATCTACAGTTACTGGAGACACATCAGTACCTTTAGCCTCTCATTTTCCTGTTCAAGACCAAGTAATTTCTCATGAGAAATCACAGCTGGAGTTTTTTTCAGATCTTCATTTTCTCTTTGAACTCTCTCTACAACTTTTTTCATCAAACCAATTGTTTTTTCCAGTTCTGGGACGGTCTTTCCACTTCTACCAGCCTACAGAGAGGGAAGAAAAAAAAAAATAAAAGGAAGTTCACCTTGACATTCTGAGCTACTCCAAATCTTACTTTATCGCTTATTTTCCCACTGCAATTTATATTTATAAAAAAGACGTTATATTTTGGTGTGACTTGAACCCTAAAGTTTCTTGCATACTTAATTGCTCAGAGTGTCTGGCGATATATTCACCCCCAAAGTCAGCATATCAGCTCCTTCATTTTCTGCATTACCCAAGTAAGCTGCAGTTAGTCTCAAAATCTGCAGTACTTGAGTACTACTGTATTTTTTTAGCTTTTCTTGTAGAGTAATTCCCTGATCCAATTGCTTGAATGCAAATACTGAGGGGTAAAAAAAAAAATTGGCTAGGAGATTGAGGGAAGGGAGGAAAAGAGGGCCCTTTTTTAGCAACCATACTTCTGCTAGAATAATGCTGGAATAATGTCTTCCAGACAGAAGAGCTACATCTTAAAGCATAAGTAAATCTTCTCCCTTTCACAAGGCATATATTCTCCTTGCAGAGGGATAATAAATGAATAAATACAGGAGGAAAAAAATTTCTCCATTTTTCTTATTTCACTACATTTATGAGGTAGAAAAGCTGTTAAAGGAACTTCAAATGCATTTGTTTTCTCATCATCTTTGTAGCAACTGTTTTCCTCAGCAACAATAATTTAAAAGCTGCTTTCTAGTTCTGAGCCCATGAAGTACAACCTTTTCTTTCTACAGAGGTAAGAAGCACAGTACAGTGGAAAATGGGGAAGATTTTACTCCCTGTACCTGTACATAAAGCCACAGAAACCAAGTTATGCAAGAAAAATTACTTATTCTTTCTTTTCTAAAATAACTGGAGGGATTAGGAGGTTTGTGCTGGTACACAGCAGAGTTAAAGAAAAACCTCTGTCAGATCTTGGTGCCTGAAAAGGGAGGAAGATTCAGAATTTGCTGGCTCCTCAGAACCTCTGCATGAAACAGTTTTATAAACTGGATTTTCTCATACGCATAAGAGATAGGCAGATACACAAGCAGTCCATGCAAGGTACAAGTAAAAGAATGGGAAATACACAATCTTTTCCAGGTACCCAGAAGTAGAACTCATTCTCCTTGTATACTGAAAGAGATATGAAGTCACTTAAGAGCTTTTTATTAAGTCCGCTTCCTTTAAAAGGTCACAAAAATAGTTTGACAAGTTAGTGACAAGGGAGATACCGGGTACTGCTGAAGACTTTTTCTTCCTGTAATTTCTGAAATACTGCTCTATTAAAGTAGCTGACAGTAGCTAAGGTAAAATTTAACTGTTGCTTGCATAGTACAACAAACAAAAGTGCAAAAACAATAACTTACACTTTCTAACATCTGCATCAAATCAAAATACTATCTCTTAAATCATAAAGCTTTAACTGTATTATGCTTTTACATAAATACATGAATATAACTGAATATAATTTTCATTATTAGGGCTGTAACTCCTCTATTTTTTCATACAAATATGTTTCTGAAGATAATTTCAATCCAAATGACAAAATAAGGCCACGATAGTGAAAATATTTAATAGTGTAGCTCCAGTCTTTCTAATGGTCCTATTAACTCAATTTCATTAATTTATTATAGCACTTTGGCAATTAAATAAACAAGAACAATACCTGTTTGCTTTTGGTTGATTCCAAATAATTTAATAAAGAATTGCTTTTCTTGGGTTTTGTTTTCATTTAATTATAATGAACAATGCTGTTACAATACTCACCCCTTTAATGCTGCCCAGCTGTCTTTCAGCATCTGCTCTCTCTTTTTTGAGAAGTTCACACATTTCTTTTAAGTCACTTACTTGGTCCTGAAAAACCAAAGTAATAAGCAACTAATTTAGATTTCAAACTGAGGTGAACAGTAACAAAATTACAGATGGTTTACTTTGAAAAATGTAAAGAGAAGTAAATTTCCCATTGCAATGACTTTTTTCATCGTTTCTACCAGCCATTCAACACTGTCATCTTCCATAAAACCATTAAAAAGTTACAGTATGTCCCAAAAAGATGTCCATTTCTTTTTAAGCAACCCCCTAACCTGGTCAGGGTAAAGAGGACTAAAGGTAAAAAGATGTTACCTTCAGTCTTGGCAAATCCTTATTGGCCTGCTCTAGCTGGAATCTTAGCTCAACATTTTCAGATGACAATCTTAAATTTTCCTTTAAAACCTCTTGTTCTCTTCGATATTGATCACCTGATCCTGTTCCTGATGTCTTGAGAAAATGGAGGGGAAAAAAAAAAAAAACTATTATGAAGTGGTAACGCACTAATCATTGTATCAGCTGTAGCTGATAAAAAGCAACAGAGAATTAGCATTTGTCACAGAAATACAATGAATGATAGTTTTATCACCAGTTTTGATCTAATATGCTCTGCCAGTAACTCCTTCTCTACATGTTCTAACCTTCAGGGGAAATTTACAAATCGGTATAAACAAGTAAAAATTTTGTCAGACTAAAATGAAAATAAATCTCAAAATCTAAAAGGCAAAACTACTGAGTGTAGTAAGCTGTGACACTGTACCTGGGAACAGCATCTAATTTTAAGGATGTATTCTGATATGATTGTTAAATAGTACATATGGCATAAGGAATTTCACTTAAGTCAAACAGATCACAGGGCAAGTCAGGAAGAGTAGTATATAACTCCAGTTCTTAGTCTGTTAGTTCTCACAGTCTTAAATCTTTATCTATGGAGGCTCGTAATTTCTATTACATAAAGAGCTGTTTGTATGCCTTATATTGCCAATTCAAGTCATAAGTATATAGTAAATTATTATGCCAGACTAGTAAAGATTAAAAAATGTTGATATATAATCAGCACTTTTTATGGAATTAACCCTGTGATCCATCAATTCATCACTAATAACGACAGGAATAAAATATTCGCTTCAATAGAGCACATATTTTTCTTAGTGTGACTAATAACACATCCTAAGTCTCTTAAAGAATTATCAACTAGCTGCATGTATCATTGGGATTATTTGTAAATTTTCTGGATCAAAATTTTAGAATAGACAGTAGCTTACTTGTGAGCTGATATGCATGCCTATCATGAAAGTATAAGGTTTGCTTTATGGACCACTTGGTGACTACTTCAGTATCCCTGCAGACCATGCATAGGAAACCACTGCATTATCAAGAACAAACTATTCTATTTCTACATCATTTGCACAGAAGAAATGCTAGAGGACTGCTATAGTATCAAACCTCAGGCATTTCATAAAATTCTGGCCTTGTTTCAATCCCCTCTGTACCACTTTGGTAAGTTTCATGTTCATTCTCTGCAGTGTCTTGAATCATTTCATTATTCACATTTATTTTTTCTGCTTCATAGTCATTAGCTTGATTAGAAGGTTCCCTTGAATCAGACTGATTGCAGTTCATTCTGTCAGT
Organism: Athene noctua; assembly: GCF_965140245.1. Classification (NCBI taxonomy): domain Eukaryota; kingdom Metazoa; phylum Chordata; class Aves; order Strigiformes; family Strigidae; genus Athene; species Athene noctua. The sequence goes on along the minus strand of NC_134039.1, from coordinate 39,325,343 downwards.
ATCAGGCTCTTCTATGCTTTCTTCACCAACAGTTGAGTGCTTAAGTATTTCTTGCTGCTTCTCCTCTTCTTCAAATTCCTCATTAAGTTTTCCATTTTCAGGTTGTGTTACATTTCCTTCTTTTTCACTGCAGTTCTCTTCATCACCTTCAGCTATATTTCTGTTTTTTAGTCCTTCCCTAGAAATATCTGTGTCCTTGCATTTCATCCTATCTTCAGGATGCTGTTCAGGAGACGCTTCAGTGCTTGCATCTGCAGTAGCCTCATGGCCTTCATTATGCATGAAGCATATTTGCATGTCTGCTTCCTCACCTATTTCATTGCCATCAGTAATGCTATGATTAGTCTGATGTTTGATTTCATCCCTATTTGAAACAGATTTCTTTTGAAGGGAATTCAAATACTTTTGTTTACTGATACTGACGGGAACAGACTTGGTCAGTTCAGTTTGGTCACAGGTACTCTGATTCAAGTTGAAGACAGAATGTAGCATGAAAGAAAAGCAGAAAACAGTGAAACAAAACAGGAAATAAAGAACCTAGAATGTACTGTTAAATTTATTCCTTGAAAGATTAGATAACCCAATAATGCAACATTTGCAATATAATGAACCTCGTAAAAATCAAAACACAACAAAACCACCTAATGTAACTAAAGCAGCTCAGTATTTCCCCAAACCCTGTGTATCCCAAATTTTCAATCAGTATGACATATAAAAGTAGTCCCTCAGTTGCAGACTCACATATTTAAAAATACATATCCCTTATTTCTCCACATATGCTAGGAAGCCGAATATTTCAGCTGCTACCTGTAGAACACAGAAACTGTAAATGTTGGGGTTTGGTTTTTTTCTGGGTTTGTTTTGTTGTGTTTTTTAAAAATACTAAAAGCTGAGTATTTCATATTCGGTTCTAGAATACTAACATTTGAAGTAGAAACGGCTGACACAACAGCAAATGGATAACAAATACTTTTGTTAAGTAGGTGTGATTCTTCTAGGTAATATTGTTACATTATTAACTTACCAAGGGTCTAGAATATGTCTCTCTCGAACATTGTCTCTGCAATGCATGAAGCTTTTCCTGGAGGTATTGATTTTTGAAATGTAATTCTTCTACAACAGAATCTCGTGGGATTGCTTGCTGTGTTCTACATCAAAAAATGAATCAAGCCAAAACAATCAAATGGCTATTAATGCAGAAAAAACATCCCTTAAGGTAAAAAAACCCCAAAACTTCTAGATTAATAGACTGGATTTTCTAGTATTACTGGGCTAGTAATTCTAAATCAGTATTAGGCAATGTACACTATTTCAGTTAATCCCTGTGAATCAAAAGTACTTCCTTTGTCAAAAGGAATATGCTCTTCTGAGATGTGTACATCTTCTATTACTCATGTACACTATCCACTGTGAGAGTGGATGATATGCTCATTAAGGATACACTCCCTAACTGCAGCTTAGCAGTTCAAGTAATTTTCACCAACTCTAAACTGCAATTAGAACTTTACACAATAGGAGCCAGATGTTTTTCGTATGATTTAGCTTTTTATAATAATGAACCAATGCTGCATATTCTCTGAACATGCACAACTGCTCCCAAGCAGCTTTAAATCTGTTCAAGGATTTTTGAAGTTTCCATCTGTTGTTTTTTTTTGTTATTGTATCAGTTGGTCTAATAGAGACTAACCATCTCTTTCCACAGATTTTTTTTTTCTCCTTTAGATTTTTTAGTTTTTACAGATTCTTTTAAAATGCCTCTCACCTCATGTGAGCAACTTCATTTTCTAAATCTAGATTCCGTTTTCTTAGTTCTTCCAGTTCTTTTTCAGACTCTGAGGCTCTTACTCCAACAACACGATCGACAGTGACACCAGTAGTTCTCAGTTTCTTCTGTAGAGCAATTCTCTCTTTTTCAGTCCTGCAACATCCAGTAAATTTACATTTAAAACTTTATTGGCTAACTTGCTTTCTTTAGGAGAAAATATTTTCTGTCTTAAAGAATCTACATTTGCAATTTATTTGCTCACTGAATCACACCTCCTTTTCTGTTTAAGGGTACCTTATAGACAGTACAGCTTTACCAAAAAAATCCAAAACCAAACCTGGGAAAAACAATGAACGTTAAGGCAGTATTATACGTGTTATAAGCCACTTGCTGGTCTTGCCTGTGTTTATGTAAAATTTATGCAGTACTTGCTAAGAATAAATATAATTTTAAAGCAGTTGCAAACCACAATCTAACAGCTACAATCGCAGTTTCCTTTCTCTTCTGCATCTTTTATCAGTAAAACACTGCCATTACTGTACTGAAGTCAACATAACATTTGCAGAGGGTCTGCATGTGTGGTTTTTTAAAAGGCTTCCATCTCATAATCGTAGAACCATCAGTACATCGGTACTGCAATAGCACTACATATTAACAGTAGCACTGTATCCAATTCTGTCAACCTGATTAAGTAACACAGTGGTGAGAAACAGCCTGTCTTCACAAAGGTGGTATTTATTTCATGGAAATAACAGAATGCTATACACAAGAAGCATAATAAAGGACTTAAACTAGTTTTATTCAGAGTCAGTTTCTTCTAATAAAGGCTGTTGGTTTCTACAAGGTAAAAGATACTAAAGGAGTAGCCTGCTGCTTGAAGATTAACTAATCCTCTTAATCTCAATAGCAATGTCAAATTCTAGACATCAGTCTCACAACAAACTGTTACAACTATTATAATAGTGGCAAACATATTTGGATTTCCCTTATGTCACCATTTTGTAGCTGAATCTATTAAAGCCAACTCACTTGGTATAAATTTCCTTCAATGTATTCAGCTGTTTGGCTAAAGCATCTGCTTCTTTTTCCTTTTCCCTTACTTTGTTCCGCAATCCTTCCATTCTGATCTGCCATTTTTTACCTTCTTCCCATCTAATTATTTCCTCCTTGGAGGTCTGTGAAGCACATAAACAAATTATGTATTTCTTTTTAAAATTTTTCTTAAAGCAAAATAAGCAAACACGTTAGAAAACCAAGAACGATATATTCTTCATTTATCAATTTAAAACATGAAGGCATAGCAGGCATATATTATTTACCTTATTTGTTATAAAGTAAATAACAGGCCCAGTTTGATACCTTAAAGTATGCTGTAGTGACTGGTGTACAAACCCGATGCAGTTTAATGCTATTACCAAATTCTTCCTTAGATTTAATATTCATTTTACAAAAAAGGAGTAACACATTTTATAAAATTAGAAGTACTAGTGCAATGTATCCTTTTACTTTGAATTATATGTTAGTAAAGAAGACAGATTAAAGAAGTGTTTTTCTAGGCCAGTTTACAACCAATCTGTTTCTGCAGCTCACCGGGAGTTTATATGCCCCCGCTGCACAGCTGTACGATTGGTCATTTTAGTTTATTTTTTCCTACTAGTTAAAGTTACAATTCAGTACATATAAATCATCCATCATTTAAAACCTGTATGTATGTGATCACAAATGGCTACTGAAAAATCACAGTCAGTATTCCTCTGAGAAACTTTTTTTTTTTTTTTTTTTTTTAAATTTAATTGGACTTATCTTTTCTCCAGTTAGCCCCTGTACTTTCATTTCTGTCTTCATTCTAAACTGTTACTGCTACTAAGGGACAGGCTTCCATGTTTTGGAAAAAGGCAAAAACATGCCAAGTTTGAGAAAAATATCTCTAAATACTAAGCAACAGGTATTTAAAACAATCTCAAAATAACTGGAAGCCTAAATGCAGTCCTAGAATAATATTTAATATCATAAATAGTCTGAATGTCATTATACAAGCATGCTACAATATTCCAGTATACTTTATGATTAGTATGACAAGACACTGATTAGTTACGCAAGTACGAAATAACAAGCAAAAAACCAAACAAAACAACTCGTAAAATGAACACATCTCCAACTGCTCAGAACCTCTTGTATATGGAGACCACTGTTGTGAAGAAATCACTTATACAGACATCATCCCTTTTAGGATTCACACTTTTGCTCCCAAGTATCTTCATGATGTTATCATTGCACTGATTTCAAAAATGCACATTTGACAGCACTTACATAATCAATTTCACTGCCAATTATAAAATCTTAAGATTTGTAATGGATCTTTAATTCTACAAAAAGAGCAGAAAAAACATTAACATACCAGTACTAAGCAGCAAAAGCAGTAACAAAGAGCATGGGAAACATTTCTTCTGATCAAGTTTGTTTGCTTGGTTTTTTTAGAGTCAATAGGGCAGAAGAGTTCAACTGCCTAGACCTAGGCTGATGATGTCTTTAAAGCCACGATTTAAATATCACATACCTTCTCTTCTCTTACACCTTTTTTTTCTGTTTCTTCACACTTCTTCTCAAGTTCACTTTCCAACTTTTTAATTTTTTTCTGAAGTGCATCTATCAGATTTTGTTCATCAGCTTTGCTCTGAAAAATTACAAACTTAAAGCTTAATGACCACTACCTAAGTATTTTTCTCCACTCAAAAAATAAGGACTTTAATTCCAATTGGTAGACTTAATTTACAACATAAATGAAATTATCTTTAAATTATTAAATCATTGGAATGTAACTTCACATTCTAAACTGAATAATCAGCAGCAAGTAGCTGAATTTAAAAAAAAAAAAACCAAACCAGACAATTCTACTGTAAACCCTTTCCTTCTGAAAGGGGAAATAAGGACAGTCAGGAAGATCACAAAATTCCATTTTTCAAAGAAACTTTGAAAATGGTAATTCAACTCCTCAGACTCTTTCAAACATATTTCAAGGAGCAAGCATTTTTCAGTCTCTTCCTTTTATTTGAGGCATGCTTCCAACAGCAAAACCTAATAGCTCACGTGTAACCCCTGATGAGCAAAAATAAATTTTTAAATCAAGTCTCAATGCCTGCCAAAAGTACTTAATCTTTTCCCCCCAAACCAGCATATCTATGCAGAAATTTGACCAAGATTTAACATAATTTTAAAAATCACTTCTACCTGAATGCTACTGCTTAGTCTCTTAATCCGTTTCTTCAGTTCTTCATTTTCTTTTTCCATTTCATTTTTTTCTTTCAACATTTTAGCAAATGCTTTTTGTTTCCTCTGAAGTTCTTCGTTCAGCTCATCCCTTTCCTCAGACAAAGAATTTTCCCTAGCTTTACTTGTTTTAAGGTTGTCTGTAAATTTTGTAATCTGGTTATTTAATTCCTCTATATGTGTCTAGAAGAAAACAAACAAACAAACCAACCAACCAGCAAACCCTCACAATCAGGATTATCAACAATACAACAATGCAGTATGGTATTTCCTAGTACTTACCGTAAGCCCCTTTGTTTGTCTGTCAACAATCTCCTGGACATTCATATATGCCTCTTTTTCTGATGCAGCAGAAATAATCTGCTGTTCAGCATTAGCAGTCATTTCTGCTCGCAGTTCCAGAAGTGCTTTACTCAAAGCCTGAAAACAATAAATTCAAGTTCTTTTAAATGAAGAAACTGCTGATATGAACATTACAAAACAAGAAAAGGCCATTATATTTTACTATGTTATATTACACAATTATATTCTACCTCCTGCTGTACTATACATAGAATTCTTAAACATTAAGCAACATTAAACATTTATGTGACATAGGGATTAATTTTTGTTGACTAACTTTCTGCTGCTTCTCTTTTATGGCTAACTGGCTCTTCAGCTGTTCCACCAGGTTTTTCAGTGTTGCGGTGGGTGCTCTATTATTTGCTTCTTTTTGGACCTCTAGTTCAGCTTTTACACTTGCTAATTCCTTCTCCATCTGAGATAAGAGGTTCCTCAATTCATTTGCTTCATCTTTTAGCTGTTCCACATCAACTGTGTGCTTTTCCTGAAGCCTAATAAAAAAGGATTAATAGGTACACTGCAATAATTAAGTTAGCAAATGCCAAATAAATAACAAAGGGTACGATGTTATATTTTTTATTATTAAAGCAAATGACACATAGATTTGGAAACAGTAAAAAAAGACTGACTCAACAAAAAAGGCCTCCATTTAATAAGACAATTACTCAAGAAAATCAGCAAAATGAAATTAGAGCATTACTCGTTCTAATTCCTGGCCCTCAGAGGTCAAGAAAGCATCTTACTTTTCTCTCCTTTTAAACAGGGGTTAAATTTTCATGAATTTGAACTTGTTAGGCAGCAACCCCAAATGGATGTATCAGGGGACAAAAAAAATGCAAAATACAAACCAGTCTCACAGTAGCTTAAAGACAACTCAAGACTCCTTGAATACTTCCTTTTTCACTGAATGGCACAAATCTAACAACTGAAAGGTACTTTTCCAAGCCACAGTTTTTCGGTATTAGCCTTGATGAATGGCTACAGATCAGAAGTAGTTTACAATTACTGACCATAGTAACTCTTTGAGTTAGTTTTTTCAGACAAATCTTAAATTCAGCAAAAACATGTTCAATTTGATAGACAGTACTGTAGCAGCAATACATTACTGACTTGATCCAATCTAATTGTGCTTATGTTAACAGTCTAAAAACTTACTGGGCTCTGACAGTCTCAAACTCTTTGATTTTCATTGAAGTAATTTGTTTTTGTTTCTCCAAATCAGATGATGTTTTCTTTAATTTTAAAACAAGTGAAGCAAGAGAATTATCCTGTTCTGCTACAGTTTGCTCCATTTCAGCTAAGCGGAGAAAATGTTTGTTGTTGGAAAGTGATAAAGTTGTCTTTTTCACTAACTCCTGTAAAACAGAACAAATGCATGTGATTAAAATATTTTAAGTTTTAAATTGAAGGTAAGCATTACTGATGCATTTTAAACTCAAGTATTAATATCGAACATGTTTGTTTACTGAGATGTGATTCTTAGTCCAGAGAGAGAGCAGTCACACTGGTTTGAAAAAAGCTTTGTGCATCTAATGATCCACAGAATAACCAGTTAAATCAGGTTTCACCTTATCATAAAGTGTCAAGAAAAAATTCGTATTGAAATGGGTTAATTTAACATAACCACAGACTGAATGAAAAAAACAGAAAAGAAAATATAACTCTCCTTCCTAGAAATCTCTATAAATTAGGATGATAAGAATAATGCTCATATATACTGAGCTGGTAACTTTGTTTTTCTATACTTCTAATCCATCTCTTGCAAATTCTCTCAAGAACAATACAATAATTCTGTATCAACCACCCATTAATTTTTCCTGTCATCATTTATTATCTACTTTTGACTGCAAAACTGTTCTTTTGAACGACATTTTAAAAAATTTAGGGACAACTTCACTAATCCCACAAATACATATAACTCACCAAAGCAGTCTGTTTGAATTTATTAAGAGAATTATCAGTATACAAATTTAACTTCTGGTATAGAACTCTAAGGTCTTCCTCATGCTTCTTTGCCATTTCTTCTTGTTCCTGTTAGTTCAAAATAAAAATATAAATCTACAGATGCACACTATTCCAGAAAGTCATGAAACTACAGTACCTTCATATTGATTGGTTACTCATTGCTCAGTATTGCTTCCCAAATTTTCCTCCAGTTCTGGCAGTTTAAAAAATTCTTTTCTTCTTCATATTATCAAAGATTTTTTTCCTTTTAAACACTATTAGAAAAAACTACTATTGCAGTTTTAAGCTACGTAGAAATACATATGGTGCAACAGGATAGGAGCTGGAGAGAAAAACAGTTGTTGGTCCTCACCAACTATGACTATCAATAGGGATAATGGTATCCATACTATGTACTTTTAAGGTCTGTTTACTTTGGACTACAGTGTGTTCCTGTGGATTGAATGTCTGCTAGCAGACAGAACACAGTACGTTCATTTATACACTGCATCTTCTGGTTGACTTCCAAAGCAAAAAACGTGATTTCTCCCAGAAGTAATAGCTACACATGTTAATCAAAGCACACTAAGTGGAGGCGATAGGAAGCCTGCTTTGGAAACGTGCTCCTGATCCAAACACACTAAAACTGATGCATATGAGTCTTGAAGTACCTCTTAGACACAAAGTTTATGCTTTAACATTATAAAGAATATGAAGTATGCTTAAATAATATACAGTATGCTAAGATACACTGTTTATACTTTAAAATTTGCTTTAATTTAAAATATGCTTTAAGAGGCATGTTTCCCATAAATACATGTCTTTCCTGTACCTTCCAAATTCATGACAAGATGCAGTCCAGAGATCATTATTGCAAGTACTGGAAAATGCCATATAAATATACAATATACCAAGACCACTTCTCACGGGAGAATTTTAATTTTCTTCCTTTCACACTAATTTAATTCCTAGACAGACATCATACACATAACCTCTTGAGTGAGAAAGCCACTTGTTTTAAGAAGTTAAAAAATTCTACATGAACTTTCTTCATAAAAAATCATTGTCACTGTTCTGTTACCTCTGAGGTCAGAAACATCTTAGAGATTTCACTAGCAGTGAGATAAACAAAGAATCAACTACAACAACTTCAAAATGGAAGAAATTTTGTTCAAAAAGTTTAACTACCTCTCTTGCTTTAGCAAGCAACTGTTGGTATTTTTTTAACACTTCCTCCTTTTGATTTAATCTTGCTTGCATATTTGAAATGGTTTGATGAGCAATTTTTACAGCATGACGGTACTGTGGATCATCTTCTTGTTTGCCTAATTCAGCCATTATTTTCTCTCTTTCTGATGTTGCAGGTAATCGAAGTCTGAGTTCATTTATAACTTTGTCTCTTGATAAAACACTTTGTTCAGCTTTCCACAGAGCAGTTTCCTTTTCTTTTAATTTCTAAAACAGAAGGCATTTGTTGCATTTCCAGAATTCAAACACTGCAAAAAGATCTTACTTTTTTAAAAATGTACTAGAAAGATTTGTCTAAATGGACTTATAAACACAAAACGTTTTGCACTCAGTTCTTGCTCTATGGGATTAGTATTAGATGAAAGAAGTCCCAGAATATCATCATGTATTATTTGCCTAGCACAAGACACTTCTGCAACTCATTTTGTGATACAATATTAAGAAGCTTGTGTTTTTCAAATTTCTTACGAACCATAAAGTATCTTCTGTAATAGAATTTCAATGTGGCAACCCCAGATAAAAGGATTTTGCTACACTACTTGTTAAATTTAATGTAACACCTGCTAAGTTCAACTAGCCATAGCCAACTGAATTTTGTACAGCAATAGCATCTTAACCTACTAAATGAATGATCTAAAATATTAAAAAACATTTTCCCCAATATTTTTTTCCAGTGGAGAATATATTTCAGTCACTGTGTGATTACATTATTTATATTTTCTCTGTGCTAAATACTTCTAGGGGATTGGACACATCTGAGTGACATTTTTATAAAAGGATATTTATTATATTAAGAAAATTTAAAAGACATAGAAATACACACTTTGTCCCTTTATATGATAATTTATACATTTAAATACCTCCTCCAGTGATTTGCAGGTTGCCCTAGTTTCCAGGATTGTTCGAATATGCTCCTGAATCTTTCTCAAAGCCAAGTCAAGTTGCTGTGGGAGTGGCAAACTAGGGTCTGGAACTGATCCTGTAGCCTCTTCTAACTGCACAGAAAGATTCATATTCATGTAATCTGACAGCTCTGATAAATGTGCTTATAAGTCTATTTTTAGTTAATTCAGTGCATGTACCTTTAGAGCTGTACTAAGTATTTCATTTTGTTGATGATCATACAGGTCTAATTGGCGCTGCAGTTCTACTTCCCTCTGGTCCCAAGCCATTTGCCTTTCTTCATGAAACTGTAACAAATGTTTGACAAAGGTATTTTATTTATTGAAGGCCATGGGAATTTTATAACCAACTTAAACAGAAAAATACCAAAATTACCAAATAAATACTCAATGTGCTATTAAAAAGGTTATGGAACGAAGATACAAACATCTATGTTAAAAACTTACTAGGAAGAATCTTCCTTTTAAAAATCATTTAGTGAAATAAGGAATAGGTTGTTTTTCTAATAGCATGCAGAAATACATACCTTGTTCTGCTGCACAATTTCTTCTTCCAGATTATTGATTGTACATTCATATTCAGAAATTATATTACGCAAATATTTCATCTCTTCCTTTTGCTTGACTAACTCACGATTGAGTTTAAGTTCCTGCAGATGGAGTTCCTCCATCTTCATATGCCATTCAATTACCTAATAATGAATGACACAGACACACAGTATTATAATTTACCAAGCCCACAGGCCAACTAGATGCAGCTACACTCTGACTTTGAGGCAGTATGGCACTTATCAAACCAACAGAAAGAAAGACATTCTGCCTTTTTAAGTTTCTTCGCTTCTCTTGAGTGAGGAGGCATGGCAAGAGTATGAAACTGCAAGATGAACGGCTGAAAAGTGCAGCAAATTGGAGAACCAACAGGTTTCCCCTACACTGACAAAAGTGCATTGCTAATAACTGCCAAATGACCTAAGCTATACCCTATGCATCTGCCCAGACTGAACAATAAAAAGCATGCAAGAAGTTTGGTTAACTTTTCTAAGACAGCAAAAGATTTTCAAAGCCATTAAAAACTGGATGTATTCAGAAATGCACATGCAAAGATTGCAATGCAAGCTCATGGAACCGAACTTCAGAATGCTACTCTGTGTTTAATTTGTTTTCATTCATAGTTTAATTCAATTCTTAATTTAATTCAGTTTAATATAACCAAATTCATAGTTGGCCTCTAATTCCTATGTCACTTAATTGGGCACAAAAGAAAATTTGTGAATATGACTGTGCCAACTTTTACAGGGCAATTAACTAATGATATATTACTTTTTTAAAATAGGAAAACAAAAAATTATAGCTGTCGTATCTTAAACATGTTTTGAAATCATCAAGGTCTACATTAAAACAGACTTTCAGGGAACAAGCTGAACTGAAATGTCATTTACATGTGGATCAGATGAACAAAGCTATTCAAAGTTGTAAAATAGGAAACCTTTTGAGCTCCTCTTGTATCTTTCAGTGCACTTATTAATTCTTCTAAACTTTTCAGTTTTAACTCCATCTCTAATGCTCTGTTTTCTGCATTTCGACGCTCCTGTTGGGCATTCTGAACTTCTTCCAGGATCTTCAGTTTGTCATTCTGTAGCTGAATCATTGTTTTAGAGAATTTTTCTTGCTGTGCTAAAGGCAGAGCACCACTAAACTGTCGCCGCAAAGACTGAACCGTCTGTTGTAGGTGTTTGGCTCTATTTCTTCCTTCCAGTCGAGCAAAATATAAGGCTTGTTCTCTCTCATCAAGCTTCTGCTCTAAACGTAGATTATGGATCTCCATCTTCTGTAGTTTCAATTTAAGTGTCTCCAATTTGCCTTCAGCAACAGATTCACTACCTTGAAGGGCTATGATATGTTGATGTAGTTTTGCAATAACTGCCTTTTCATCTGACTGTGCCTAAGAACAAAATTTATAAACCAAATTTTTCATTTTGAATACATTATTAATGCAGTGTATATTAAACAAGCTTTTTTAAATTTTATATATTGCGCTTATTTTATTCCATAGATAAGAGTAAAAATTAACCTCTAAAACCAGCTTTTTGTTTTTCTGCTATTGTTTCTACAGCCACATTTTAGAAGCATACCTTTTTAGATACTGATCTTAAAAATTATATCTTTCCAATATACCAGAAAATGAGAAAGAAATGTATACCTAAATTTAGAAAATACGATAATGTAAAAGCTGACACAAGTGTTGTATTTAGGGACTCAAACCACTCTAGATCATGAAAACAAACCCCAAGAAACTGTTTCAGCTAATAACAAAGCAATACAATAAGTCTACTGCAAATCTTCAAGATTTACAAGTCACTGATTGTCTTATAAAATACTATCAAACTTTCCTGATATTATATTTAAATACTGACCATGAGCTATTAATCATATAGGAATAAATAGTATATAAATAACACGGTAAAAAGCTCAGGACCCGTAATAGCTGTACAGCTAGAAATGGAAAAAAATGTAGAAGGGAATAATTAATGTAATATAGAACTTTTGAAAGTGTATGGCCACTAAAAGGAGCAGCTTGTTAAGATCCTCCTGAAGTTTTTTAGCACTTCCTAATCCACTGTAGAATCACTTAATTTATTCTCACTCCAGGAGAAAAAATCCAAATTGCAGTGTTATTAAAGGTTGAATTTTACCTGATAGTCTAAAATTTGCATTCTGAGAGATTCCACTTCTTTATCTCTGTATTGCTGGCGTGCCTCCACAGCCTCAACTTGCATTTTTGCTACATCAGACAGTTCTCTTAACCTTGCAGGGAAAACAAGAGTATTGTGTCACTTGAAACCACTGAATAACCTATTAAGCTTTTCTACTTAGAAGACACTAAGAAAAGATTCTTAGTATGTTTCCTCATATCAAAACATTTGAAAACTTTGTTCTTTTCAGCATAATCTTCTCTACTAATCAGAATCCTTGTTACAAAAAATTCTTCTGTATTACCTCTCAGCTTTTTCACAGGACATTTTTCTGTGAGTTATATGAAATTTACTAGCAGTAACCTACTCCAGGAAAACAATGCCATGGTTTTAACTGAACTAAGCACCTCTGTCCTCTATTTCTTTTGCACTTCAGGACATAAAAGCTCAAAAAATTCCATTGTCCATTCCATTCTCTACCTCCCCAAGTCTAATCACACACTTACTGTGTCAAAAATCACTGCACTGTTTTAGGAATGTAACAGGATTACATTCTTTACTCGAAGACAAATGTCCATATCAACATATCTAAAAAAAGTAAGTTTTTCAATTTATGCATACAAAGTTAATTTCTTAAGTAAATGGCAATCCCCCCACTGCAGTTTAATCATTGATATATTTATAACTCATTGAAAGTAAGAATTGCTTTCCAATTTATGAGATCTTCATACACTTAAGGGAGGTTGTGGCACAGAAACAAAATAAACCTTCATTAGTTTAAAAGTACTAGTAAGAAGTATCTTAAGTGCACACTTACCCATTCTATCCAGGCCAGCACTTAATTCTTTGTTCAAATCAAAATGAAGCAAATTACTTTCTTTATAGTCATGAATTAAATGCTTAATTTTCAATTCCAAATTTGGCATATATAAATGCCAAAAAAAAAAAAAAAAGGGTTTGAAAATTATCTGTTAGTAATACACAAGTAGTGTATTATGTAAGCCTATATAGCCTAAATTTTTGCATGTTTCCGAACATACTGCATTCAAAATTAGTTACTTCAACACTTACTTTGATACTTCAATCTTGAGCTCCATCTCACGCTTCTCTAGGTCCATGATTTGTCGTCTATCTGCATCACTTACTGCCTTACTTATACTCTTTGATAGTTCATCTCTCAATTCCTGTTCCACTTTCTGTGCCTCAAGGTTGATATTGGTGAGCTTAAAAAAAACCAATACCAGAAACAAACAAAATGGTATCCTAAGCACACAACTGTTCCCAACCCTGTAACGAAATTCTTTAGTCATTACAAAACACTGTTCAGCTGTGTTCTGAAACACACTTCCTTTCCTCTCTGCTTCAACATCTTTTTGTTTGCAGCATTGCATACATACAAGAACAGATACACAGGTCATCACAGAACAGGATTCTAAATTAAAGATAATTTTTATTAGTGACTTTTCTTAAAACCATTACTGCAATAACTTGCTCTTAAACTAAAATAAGAAAGAGAAAAAAGAGTAAGACTGTAAACTCTTTAGGAAATGAACAGTCTTACTTATATATTTTTATAATGTCTAGTATATCAGGATTGGTAACACAAATACAGGTTATAAGTGCAAGACTCACAATTAGTGTAGTTCTTTTGTTCTTTCTAAAAAGAACTTCCAAAATTAAGAGATATTCTTTCAAGCAGCCTGATTTTTCAAGTTGATTATTAAATACCAAGTAACTAATGTTTCAATTCAAATCAAAGAGCATTAAGAAAAAGACAGATATCTGAAAAGCATTAGGCAACACAGAGAAGCCTCAGGAATTAATTCAGTAAATACAGTCATGGCAGATTAATCTGATACCACTCCTTAATAAAATAACTGATGTCGTAAACAAACAAAGTGTGGTGTATCTTATTATCTGCTCTTCACATATCTGAGGCACTACTAAATGTCTAGGCATACTATATGGTATGTCTAGTAGACTTCCTCCAGTAACCAATTCTTAAACTATCTCTTACAATTCTCATTGATTACCTTAGCACAATCTTGTTATATGTCTATCTCTCTCAAAAAAAAAAAAAAAAAACCAACCCCAAACACAGAACCCAAAACAAAACAATGATGCCAGATTAGGAGGCACTAATAACAGGAGTATAAGAAACAGAAAATGCATGTCCTGGAGCCAATCAAATAAGGAAAAAGGAATGCATAGAGGAACTAATAAGAAAAAATTGTGGCACTAAGAGTTTTTCCAGGAGGGGGAATGAATACAGTCTATCAACATTCCTGTCAACATAACTATTCTTTTTCTTCCCCTGTGTTTAAATTATAGGCCAATACTGGCACAAGAACAAATGTGTACAACTGCCTATAAATAAATTAGGCTGGAAATTATAATAACGTCTCTTACTACTTAATAATGAATTTATGTACCAAACTTCAAATACAGATAGTGGGGACAGAAATAATCTAACAAGATTAAGACTGATATGACAGGAATACTAACGATCATCAGCTTCAATGGCACATGACTTTTATTCCTGTATTATTGATAATGTTTGGCACATGACAGAGGACATAGCCAGTTTGTAACAGAATCATGACACTATCATGTGGAAAAGGGATGCAAAGGTCTAACATTTTTTGAATCCTTGGTAACTAATGGAAAATTAGCAGAAAAGGAATCATATGAAATAGACACAAGAAAGAATAGGTCAAGAACAGACTTTTTTCTAGCAGTCTGCTGAAAAACTAGCAAGCAATCTGTCAAGATGCTCACTATGTGTTTTAGTGATTAACTAATGTTTGAAATAAATGACAAATTAATTATTTTCTACAAATGTCCTGTGTATGCAAAATTGCAGCTCTTAAAGGCAGCTATATTTTGCATCACAAGTTTATTTGCCAATCATAATAAAAAATACTTTTTGAAAATCTCAAAATATGCTATTAAAATGACAAATCATGTTTTTAAATCTCAACAGATTTACCTCAGCAAATTTTGTTTCCAATTCAAAATTACGTTCTTCTATTTGCTTTACAGTGTTCCTTAAATGTTCATACATTCGTTGCGAATGCTCTGCTCTCTGTCTTTCATTTAACTCCTTCATTTCCAACATTGTGATTTTCTTAGAAATTGACAAAATCTCACTGTTGGTTATTGCTTTTGTGGCCTTGTCCATGGCATTGTCATCCCCTACATGTAGAAATATTTAAATTAGGGAATACACAGGCTGATTCAAATATGAAAATTAATTGCACCACAAAACAGAACATGAGTTTTACTTTATCTCTGTCAGATAAACGTTATCGAAACACCTGTATTACTTTTTTAAAATGGAGGCATGGTTATCTTGCCCTACTGCATGGTTGGAATGTATCTGAATAAAATACTATTAACACTTATAAATGGGGATATTTGCAACCATGGTTATTGAGACTATTAAATATTTTCAATGTAAACTTTCACTTTATCCTTAATTCAGCTTGCAAATCTTCAGGAAATCTAATTTAAAATCTGTAAAATAAAGAGATGTGGATGAGTTCATCTTGAATAATGGAAATGTAAACTGTACACAAAGAAGCACCAGCTCTCAAGAAAAAATACTTTGTTACAGAGCATGAAACCAGGAAAAAAAGAAATAATTTTCCTGACAATTACTTTAACTGACAAGTTAGAAAACAGTGCATTTTATTTAAAAAATAAAATCAGGTGATGTTGCTTTACAAGTTCCAGCTTTTAAACCCTTTACCCAATAACCCAAAAAAAGTCAACATGGAACAGTATCCAGAGGAAAATACCAAATTTGGTTTTGGTCAAATAAATAAGTAAAATGAAACAAACAAACAAACAAACTAAAATCACACACACACACACACACACACACAAAAGACTGTTAATGAAAGATACAAAATAGTTTTGACTTTTTAAAGATACATCAATTTAAAAACTTTTAAAAATATTACTTTTACACAGGACATACCATTTTCTTTTTAATGTTGCAAGATAACTTTCATACTTGCCCAGTTTAGCCATCTGTTCCCAAGCCTGTTCTACAGTGTGAAGTTTCTCTTTTGTGATCTCCAGTTCCTTATTCAATAAATTTATCTGTGCTTTCAAGGATTCATTCTCATGCTGTATGACAAAAAAGTTGCAACATAACAGCAAACTATTTAACTGTAGCAGACTTGATGTTCAGTATATACAAAGTCTTTTAAATCAAGAGATTTTACCTACGAACAACACAATCTACATACGTGCCAACAGAAAAGCACGTTTCCTGAGTGTAAAAATGCTAGTCTTTTCTCTCTATGTTGTATCTGCCAACTAGCACTACCGTGAATATTTATCATCAGTGACTGTGATTCCTACTGTCTAGGATTAGATGAAGAAATCTATGCTTGTCATACTAAACAACTCATTAACAGTGAGGAAAAAAAAGAAGTACTTCTGGAGGATATTTCACGCCGCACAGGATACTTCATCTTGCACATAAATACATGTTTGAGACAGATCATATGCTTCTTTTAGTTCTTTCAGGCATTTAATGTGATGCCAAACAAATGTTTTGTAAATGTTCCTTCACTCCTCCAGACAAATGCAAATTTCCACATTAGCCAATAAATCGAATTGAACACTTCTTATTAGTTTTCTAAATACACTTTTAGTTTGCTATTGATCAATAATTCTCTATTCTGTGACATTACTGAAATATGCAATCCAAGTTTTCATACACACAAAATTTCATAGAATAGAGAAGGAATCATTAATTCTTTAGCTAACACAAATGCACCTACCTGTTCCCAAGCAGACAAATTTAATAGTTCAATACTTGTCAACCACAGAAACGCAACAGATAAGTGTTAGGTTCATGGTTGGACTAGATGATCTTCAAGGTCTTTTTCATCCTAGATGATTCTGTGATTCTGAACATGACATAAGCTTTAACTACTGTTTAAACTACTACTTCGCTGGACTATTCTTTCTGACATGGAAAGTGGGAGGTAGTAACACATCTATCTTTGAAGCCAGCTTCACAGTTCTTGAAAAGAAGATCCCTTCTACTTAAGAATAGAAGTTCAAAGGAATAGTTACAGATTTGCAGTCCCTGTGACATTCTGCAAACAGATTATGAATAGTCTTTGGCTATTTACTTCTTTTATGGAAGTAAAATTCCAAAGGCCAAAAGGCCTTTTAGAACTGAACATTTCATTCTTGTAAGAGCGCTTACTTTGAGAGAAAGCTTCTAAAGTGTTTATACTCATTCTACTTTCCTTATGACCTCCAAAACTGAAGATGATAGCAAATATTCCTTCTGCCAACCTTGTTTTGGCAATCAACTAAAAATACTTTGAGGGAACATACCCAGAGTTTAACTTAAAAAGCAAACAAACAAAAAACCCCAAACAAACCAACCCACCAAAACAATTAAACAAAATGCTTTTATGTATGCCCACTGAAATAAAATCTGGGACTTTGTGTATGTTTCTTAAACCACTGAAAAATACCAGGTAAGCAAATAAAAATTTGATAGCAACAGTAGGACTGGCTCCAACATCTCATACCCACTATGGAACTGTTACAATGAGCAGTTCTAGCACTGGGACTCCTGTTCTATCTTTCTATTAAGTGAGAACAAAAACCAATGCAGAATGAATGTATAATGAGGTTTTTTTCCCTTTAGGGTTCAAACGTAATGTAAACATTACCTCCACATGTTCCATGTTTGTTGTTCGTTGGACAAGCACGTTATCTTTTTGTAACATATCTCTGTATTTAGCAGTTAATGCGTTGTACTGCTTATTAGCCAGTTCTAGCTCAGACAATGGCACACTACCATCCAACACTTTCTGCAGAGCTGCAATCTTAAAGCTAGCCATTTCCTATGAAAATAATCAACACAATGGGTTACTATGGTCTGCTAGACCTTTAAATAGAAAAATTAAAATAACTCCACAGAAAAAGAATACCACTTAATGTAATGCTTTAGAAATTGATACTGGTTTATTTTACTAAATTACTGTCCATCTTTATAAATTACTTGCAATAAACAATGACAAAATTTCTCTGGGTATTTTTATCAATTACTGCCTTTCAATCATATGTTATAAAGATGAGTTAATACAGGCCTTAGCAACCTGCAAGGCCAAAAAGCAAGATTTGGCTTCACATGACACTTTCAATAAAAATAACTTGTTGAAGAGACTTCAGAAGGGGAAAATAGACAGATTTCGTATTATGATGCTTATTTAAATACAGAGAATGTTTTGACAAAATTTATAACAGCATTTAACAAGCAAGCATTTGAGTAATGCATTCAAGAAACTAGTACTGCCTCCATTTAAAAAAAGTATTATTGCCAAAGTGTAAAAATAAAAATGTGTACTATTACTGCTATAAAATATACCTTGAATCGCTGCAAGTTTCCAATCTTCCCTATAACCGCAGTTTCTATATGTGTTATTTCACCCTTTAGTTTCTCATTTTCTCTTCGAAGATGCCGTTCTGTTTCAAGTAAAGTTGTATACTGCCTTGTTAGTGACCTTTCATTAACTCGTAAAACAGTTATTTTCCTATTATTTTCTGCAAGTACTTTTTTTGTTTCATCAGGATCCAGCTGAAGTGCGCTGAGTAAATTCTGTAAAATATTTTTTTTAAGAAGAAACTTGTATGGAAATACGGTAAAACTCAACTATGTAGACAAGCTTTCTCCTACATTTTTTAATCTTAAGTGTAAAGATTCCATTAATCTGTCTGAAATAATTTCTTTTTGCTCATAAACTATATACACACACTCAACACATGCATAAGCATACAATATTCTAAGAAAAGAAAAAAATTAAATCTTAAAAATCATTTTCTGAGGAATAGAAGCTAAATACATCTTACTGAAATTTTAGTTAATGCTGACATTTTCAGAATTTAGAACAAAAATAATTCTCTACATTCATTGTCATAAGTCTTCTCCCCTTTTACTATAATCAAAACAACTATATTGGAACAATTTTCTAAACCAAATAGAATCCCTGTGGTTCCTAACAAACACTAATAATGTCCTACTGTGAGGACCAAACCAGTATTTGTAAAGTAACCACAGAACCCCTCCTATGGAAACATGGTTGTTTGTGTGTATGTGCACACATATGTGTTTGCATGCATGTATAAATCTGAGTGTGGGTGGTGGGGCTTGTGGAAAACGAACTACAGCTACTCAGGTTGAAGAAGGCACGTGAGCTTTAGCTTTGCTGTTGCACACATCAGCTAGCCAAGAAGACAGGGAGTAGAAATTTGAGCTGTAAAATCCCAGATTCCTGACACTAATGAAGAAGAGAGAGCAGGTAGTTAGAAAAAACTCCAGAGTCCAGATCCTGGAAGCCTGAAGCCATGAAAAAAATCCTAGTTCCATGACAACTGGCAAAGATTTAGCTTTTCTGATCAAGAAGCCCGTTTTACTTAAGATTTGACAAACAAACAACACATTTTCTTGATCATTCACAGTGAATTAATTTCAGAGAAATGTTTAATCTGAAAATGTTCACCTAATTCTAATCAAAATTACATACTAACAGAAATTAATACTAAATGATAGTATGTATTTCTTATCTTGCATAGGATGTGTTTCCTGAAACAAAAGCTATTGGGAAACTAATTTCTTAAAAGATCTCAGCAATACTTTGATAGCTCTGCTGACATCACAAAACTCCATTATATTTTAAAGACATTCAAAAATAAAATCCCAGAAATATCTTTATCCTGATACAATCTACTGTGACTCCGGTAATGCAGAATAAGATACTGAACAAATTAAATAAGACGGCGCTCGTGCTCACTCTCTCAAACATGCAGCAAAAACATCTGCGCAACAATTTCAATTTCACTTTTCAGGAAATATATTTAGACTTAATTGCCTCAGGATCCAATTATTTTGCAAATCAATTACAGTTATGAACATGATTATAAGAAGGACCACATACCACTACAGTTACCCCTCAGTAGAAGAAAAGGGTTAGAAGTCAGCTGTCTAAACTTAGGCATCCACGGTCATTTTCACCACCTTGTGATATCCTTGCCCTGGGTCTGCTTCTCTAAAAGGACATGCGTGTCCCTTATGTCTTCTGTTATATTTGGCAGCTTTTGCTATCTGCTCAAAGGCACCTGAAGCCGTCTAAAATTTCACTGTGTCTGTGATAAGGCACCTGCATCAATTCCAGGAACTTTTAAATAACACCTTCTTAAAAAGTTATTTTTCGGTTTTCTCAATAGAATATTGAATTCAGTCTTGGTGGAAGTAAACCAAAATAGAAAAACTAATTCTGTTTCCTGTTTTTGTGAAACAGTGATACACATACATTAACAGGTATATATAAATAAGATGTAGTTCAAAGTAATAACCTTAATTCTTAGTATAAATTAATGTGTTTTCCATGGGGGTGCCTGCACTGCTTCTCCTCCCAATCAAACAGCCTGGATAACAACTGCTGTTAAAGAGAGCAGCGTGAGTGTAAATAGTGCGTGTGAACAGAATACCTTGCAACTGTCTGAGAGGCTGTTTGCTGAAAACTGAAAATGTTAAAGAGGAAGATGACCATCAACAAGATTGAATAGTAACCATAAAGTTACAGACTTGAAATAAAGTAGTCGGCTTGAAGATTAGTATAAAAAATAAGCATAAAAACTCCTAACAGTGAGAGCAGACAGAGTTACAATGCACCACTCATAACCTAGTTCAGTTTCAGAAGTTTCACCACTGTCCCTGCAGATGTGGGCGCTTCTGCCCTGCTGGAAAGTTGAGCCTCGGCACTCCAGCCAACGGTCTGGCAGCACCAAGTGCAGCAAGTAGGGACCCCCACCTTGGGTGTGTGTATGTGACCTCCTGGGGTGATTTCTCACCAGTGCACGGATTAGCAGCCTGCAGGGAGGCACACAGGTCCACATAACACTGGAGCACCCCCACATGTACACAGCACCCCAGAGCACACACAAGAGGTGGTGTACACAGTGATCTTGCACTCTTAGGAAAGGGGGTGCATGCTGGTAACTCAAGAGGCCAGGGAGTGAATATAACTCTGTGAATGTGTGGGATGAGAAATATTTGAGATTAATTCCTAAATGGTGCTTAGAGATTTTTAAGTCTCTAGTAACATTCTGTATGTGCCTTAACATTGTGATTTACCTTTTTTGTATTGTTGATACTGATTCTGAATGTATAATTCACTGATTGCTAGTTATTTACATTCCACTAATCAATCAATAAACCACTTCCTTCTGATTTGATCTGAGCAACTTTCCCTGCAACATTTTCTCCATCTAAGAAATTACAATACTGTATTAAAACCTCTATGTATTAAAACCTTTTGAAAAACGAAAGCAACAAAATTACTTACAGAATATGCCTTTATTTTTGCAGCATCCTGTTCTTTTTCCTCTTCTAGCTTTTTCTTTTCCTCTTTCATATCTTCTGATTCTTTCTGCCAGCTTTCCTTTTGACTAAAACAGTAATTAAATATTTTCATTTAGAATGATGAATGACTTGATGATTTTTAAAACTGTAACTAAAACAGCAACCCTGAAATATTGCAAACCGAGATACTTATTTTTAGCAGTAATGTAATTTGAAAAAGCCATTATAAGCTGTAAATGGATTACTGAAAAACTATCCCCTCTCTTTGGGCTGCAACTGGTTTAATGATGAAAATAATTCTTAAGTTAAAGTGTCTTATCTCTTCTTCACATGCGTACTATAGTGCGGAGATAGAGATGCTTTCCTGCCCAAAAACATACACACATGGGATTTAATCTGCTTTAAATTACACACTTGTGTTTCAAATTAATTACTTTCTTGAACGTGTTTTCATAAAAATAGGTGAAGTTTAAGATTTTGCAAATAAAAACATTTCCAATTTAAGTACCTCTCTGGAAACTCCACACCTCCCTCTTATAGGAAGGGAGACAAAAATCATACTACTGGTACTTACTATGCTGTTAGCCTGGAAATGGGCCTTTTCTTTTTGAAGCAGACTAGGCCCAGCAGATTTCAAGAGGTAATCACAGTTGTGGCAAATAATTTGGCTAATAAGATTTACAGCTAGATAAAATGATTTGGCAAATAATCAGTGATTCTTTCCATAACTGTTTTCTTTCAATGAGGCACTTAAGTTCATTAGCTAGGAGAAACAACGTGGAAAGGGAACAAAGCTTCTGCAGTTCCTGACAGACAGAATACCTAAGTTGATTTTGAAGTATTTTTAATTAATCATACAGATTGGTACAGTACTATAAGGAAAAGATTACTTGCTCATACCTCTGAGAATTCCCCACAGCATAGTAGTTGGCTCTTTCTTTAAAAGATATCAGTTCAAATTTCCCTCAGGAAGCAGACAATTAAGCTTAGGTTTACTATATCCAAATTCTGCATTAGAGGTCAGACTTCTAAACTAAAGGGCAGCCAGTGGCTGTAATATTGTCTATTTTTTCAACGGTTTTACAAACCTTTCCTTCTATTGTATTCATTTTATTTCAGATGCGTACAGTATGTCCTTTCCCAACCTAGTTTTTCTATTTCGGTGAAAAACAAAAACATAAAAAGATTCAGCTTTGTTTTGGCCCAAACTACTCTCCTCTATCCACTTTTACTATTTATTTGGAAATAAAAAAGTCTATGAACTGTTCATACATGCCTAATAAGGAAGTTCCTATAGACCATATAGGATAATTTAGGCTAGCTTAAGCAAATAATCAAAGGTATTTCAGAAGTAGTATTTTCTCTTCAGAGAAGATCTCTTAGTTTCTTCCATAATGGAAGAAAACAGAGCAGAAGGAAAGAAAATGCTCTGAAAGTGAGTCTTTATGGGATGCCAAGTCAAAGAATTTCCTAACTCCAATCAGTAACAGGTTTGGAGAAGGAGCCTTGAATCATCATTTTATCCCTGTCACTGGAGATATCTAATTTAGTAGTAAATAAGGCAGTATATTATAGTCTTTAATATTTTCAAAAAGCTATAGATTTAATGCCTCAAACAGAGATAATGTTATCTGGGAAGTCGTAACTGTTTCAAAAAACAAACAGAAGGCCCTAAAAGAAAAAACGCCCTTCTTCCAAAAGCTGTCCAGTGACTCTTCAT
This sequence comes from Athene noctua, assembly GCF_965140245.1. Lineage (NCBI taxonomy): Eukaryota > Metazoa > Chordata > Aves > Strigiformes > Strigidae > Athene > Athene noctua. The sequence goes on along the minus strand of NC_134039.1, from coordinate 39,302,062 downwards.
ACAATCCAAAGCTAGAGAACACAACAGTGTTAACTGAAGAACCCAAATCACCATATTCATCCCTATGGTCCTAGCAGATGAAAATCCTTTTTTTAATATAAGAAGAATTTTATAGAAATTAGATTCAATCAAGTATATAAAGGAACTAAGAGTCTGAAAGAAAACAAAGTCCTGATGATCTAAAATTTTGAAACAGAGATCTCTGACTGTATTTGGATAACAGTTTACTTTCTTTCCCCCTCAGAAAAACTGTTAGGACCCATACTTGAAAGCAAAAGAAAATGAGACTGAAGAATCTGTAATACTAGTTTCTAATAAAATACAAGACACTGGATGCAGAAAGCACAATGCAATCCTCATTATAAAGTATGAAATATGAAGAGTCCAGCAGAAAATGTTTTGTAAGAGTTTTCAGAATCCTTACAGGTCTAAAGAAAATATATGGAGTCCATACCCAGCAGCAGCATTTATGACATTACCCAAAGAACTAGTTCAAGACAGCAGCAAATCTTGTATTCAAAATTATTAAACACTGATAGATGAACTTTTGTAATTCAGAAAGGAGAACAGTACCTTTGATATTCTTTATACAGCAAGCCTTGTTGATGACGAATTACTGCAAATTTCCGCTTGTAGTCCTGTACTGCATCTTCTAATTGTTTAAGTAACTGTTCTTTATTTTCCAGTTCCTAAAGATTATTTTGCAAATAAAAATATTGAAGTGATTAATACAGGTTTTAAAGATGAAAGGATTCATCAAAATGCCAGTTCTCCCTTGTGTTTTCAATGATAGATGTTTCTGTCATGAACTGTGTGAACTGGAGATATGAAATGTGTATTTTCTTTAGAAACAACAGATGAAAAATGTCCAATAAACTTCGGCGTTCATATTAGTAATTGCGAAATAGTGTGTAAGTGCACTGTGGATTACAGCCCTTAAAGTTCAAAACACCATGACATGTTGCTAGCCTGCAAAGAACACTGACTAACTGGAAAGCAACGTTTTCCTCTCATGTTCCCAAATACTCTTCTACTTTATAATCATATACAGTTAAAAAATATTCTCTAATCAACAGAATTGATCAAAGACAGAACAAAATAATTTAATAATAATAATAATAATAATTTAATAATAATTATTATTCTTTTTACTCCAATTCTCAAAGAGTAAGTTTTTCTTTATGCTTGTCTACTATGTTTCCCATGGGAATCACTGGCTTTGGTTTCAATGTATTTATGCCTCTTTTCAGAAATGTTGACATATTTTTGACAAATAATGGAATGAAAATTTATATGGCAAATCGATATAGACCTTTGCTGTATAGAGAAAAGCTGTTCAGAGTAGGATTTGCACATGCAGACTCAGGTGTGGAATCCAGACAACAGTAAGAGAGAATTTCTCATAGAAAGAGTGCAACTGCAGAAGTAAAAGGAAGAGTGGGCAAATATTTAGATCAAAATTCAGATTTAAAACAACAAAAAAAATCTGAATTTTTGTCAAAAATTTAATTAAGTATTGCCTTCCAGTTTTACAACACAGGAAAATACTTACAGCTTTAAAAAAACAGAACAGCCCAAAGAGTTCACTGGACGTCAGACCTTCAAAATAATTTTGGCGAGTTCTAACATGTCCATACTTGGCATGGTACTAGATTTTGGAGGAATTAGCTACATGTTACGAATCAAGGAGTAAATGAGTTACCTGTACAAGACGTATTAAATATTCATTCAGAGAATTAATCATATTAACACTTGAAGGAACCATTCCTTCTGGAAGATTCACTATTCGGAAGACAGTATTGGCACCTTCTGACTGACTTAATAAGCAAATTTCATTTTTCAGTTGTGCAATCTAAAGAAAAGAAACAAAAATATAAAGTAGAAGCTCTTGCTATTCAATTAAAAAAACTGTCAGAAAATACGTTGTTTTCCTGTGCTACATCAGTTGTTATTAACAACCTAATTCACTTTCACTTATATTCTAAAGCATTCAAACACTCTTTAAAGTGTCCTTTTAAAAATGCTGTGATTCCATAAATCATTAAATGCATAATATCTTAAGCCAAATTTATCTAATGGCTCCAGCAATCAGGGCAGCTTCACATATCTGAGGATTCACCACAGCCTTATGCCAAATTGTTTCAAACAGTGCATTTCTATTCCTTTTAAAAAGATAAAATTTTGGAAAGAATTCTGCAGTGGTTATTTGATGGTTTATTCTAAACAAATCTTTGCCTTTTCATTTAACTTCTTAAAAGCCCTCTGGTTCTTTACTCCAACAGTACATAAAACACTATTTTAAAATATTAGTTACTGGCACACCTTTTTCCATCATCAAAGCTGTTCTAAAAGGCAAATTTAAATTTGTCTTCTTTTAAAATAATACTCCATTACTAATTCCTGCCCTGGAAGAAGCATTCCACAGAATCAACTGTTTAACTTAAAATAAGATATAGGATTTTAGAGAACGATTCATCATATTCAAACACCTAATCTCTGTCACTTATTTATAAATAAAAATGCAAGACTACTGTCTTTTTGAAGAAAAAAAATCTGTAGAGCTTTTTTTGGTACAGCTCTCCCCAAAAGATAGGTGTGCCTGGTGTTTAACATGATAGAATATTCCAAGGATAAAGTAACATTAAGAAGAGTAAGATTTGAACATAAAATGAACAAATTGGTAGATCCAACACATAAATTTAATTAAGATTAATTTAATTAAGATTTTAATTATACTGTTCACATCAGCTACATTCAGTATCTTGTAGATTGTGTAGTTTTGTTCTAACTTATCAGAGCAGCGACTTTTCAAGTACAAAATAAATACTATAAAATAAATTGTATACCTTTTCATTTGCATTTGCCAGCTGATTAGAGAAAGTTGTTGCCTCCTTCTGAGTCTGTTTCAGTTCCTGTCTTAATTCTTCATTTCGTCCTGTAAGCTGGTCAACCTGAGCTTTCAAGTGCACACTAGCATCAAAGATTCCCTCTGAATTCTTTGACTCCATTGCCTAACGCGGTAAACATTTAATTAACAGAGAAAAAGTGCAGAAAAGCATTGTTTTTTCATAATAACCTGGAGCCTACACGAAATTAGCAAAAAGCATGAAAATTTAACATTTTAAAACCTACTTATCAGTTTCTGGATGGCATATTTCACAGACTGTGATTTAAACGGTTAATTTTTCTTGTAAAAACACTAATTTTTTTGGTAACATGTTTGATTAAAGAGCTTTTCTTACACATTTCCTGCAGGTCCCGTAGAGATAAAAGACATGCAAACAAACATTTACTTAAGCTTTATGACAGAGACAATAAACTTGCCAAAGACTGTTTTATACTATTCAGCCAAAGACTTTTTTTTTTCCTAATTCGTATTGGTAATCTCTTTTTGCTATATATTTTTAATTTGCATTTTTTTAAGCAGTGTCACACTACATGCTCATACTTGTAACTAAGGAAGCATATGTATAAGGCAGCTACTATTTAATTGTACAATAACGCAATAATTGAGGAGGATAAAAAAAAAAAAAGCCTGTAAATCCTATAAAGCTAAGTAATACTTTAGAAAGCAAGCTTACATTAACTAAACGATCCAGACTAGGGATTATTAAGGCTGTTTCTCCTCCCTTCACACTAGGATCCTTCTGCATTTCCTTGACAGCTTGCAATATTTCTTTCATTCCTTGTTCAAGTTGTTTATTCTCTTCAGATAATTCTTTTACTGAAATAAAAATTGTAAATGTATCTAAAAGCAGTGAAAAAATGAGTTAAGGTTTCCTAGGCCACTTCATCGTAATACTTGTTGATTTGATATATAAAAAGAATGTTTATACTATATATAGACACAACCAATTAGGAAGTTAAAAGTAGAACTGCTAGGAATAGCCAAAGAGTGTGTTTTGCTGGAGAATACTAACAAAAAGAAATGCTTCACGGAACAAATTTGACTTTACTGAACATTCTAGTCTTCAGTTTTTCCTGCTACTTTTTACTGTTCTTTAGTAGCCTGACTGGCTTTCACAAATCCAGAAACGTGGCTATCTTGGAAATGTTTGGGTGTAGCAATGAAGTATATAGGAATTACCAAAACTCCTGCTGAAGACTGAGAAAAAAGAACATTTAAATTATTTGTCTGTAATAAGGACTCTCAAGACATACAATTTTCCTGCCACCATTAGTTTCTCACTGGAATTCCAGAGTTTTCAGCACAGAGCAAGAAGTCTGGAAACTTTCAAAAAAACACAACAAACCTGTCAGGACATTCTCTGCATCTTAACAATATGGTACCTGTCCTGAAGACCCTTGGAGTGAACTACAAAATTTGGAGCAGTATGAGCAGTTTCACCAATTCTATTTTGAAAAGTCAAACAGAATTTTTAGAATTCATATTCTCTGGGAAAAAAAAATAAGATTCTTGTCTAGATAAATCAGCATTATTTTTATTTCAGAGCTTGCAAGCAGTGCACTTCAGCTTGCACAGGTACATTCAGCTTGCATACATACATACATAAGCAGGTTAATTCTCCAACAATTCCTTGGAGCCAGAAAAGCACTACAATTACACAAGTAAATTGTGTAAGTGTTATAACTGGGATCCCTCACAGACTTAAAGCCCTTGTTAGGTCTGATTCAGGAAGGAAAAACATGAGAGGTCCTAGTTCAATGTATTTAGCATGAATAAGCTACGTTTCGTGTACTATCACTAATTTAAAATTAGCAACACTATATATGTATTTATACACATGCACACAAAGATGTACACTAATAAAACCAAAATATTTTAAAAGTCATTAAAGAAAATTCAAAGCAATTCCAATTTGATAAATACCATTTACATTCATTGTTTTCTAATTATTGTGTTCACACCTGGTTTAATTCACAACCATTGTCTCTATAGTTCAGAAGTATATCAGAATGATTTTATAACCTTCTATGTACACAGCAAATTCAGTCATTGTGAAGGATATCAAAGTAAACTGCATTTAAAACAGAAATGGTAAAGTCAGATATTCATGGTCCCAATCACAGAAACTGAACTAACAACAAATAAGCAAACTATCTGCAGGTACCTGATAATATTCCCTAGTTTTAAAACAGGTTGCAACTTACATTTAGATTGAAATTTGGCTATAACAGTCCTGTTCTTCTCCAAGTCTCTCTCTCTCAGGCTTAATTCATTTGCAAGATAGTCATTCTAAAGAAAAGAACAAAGACTCAAAAATTGTACTTTCAGAATTAGAGTATTAGAATTTTCATAAGAGTCTGTGGTTAAATGAGAATAAATGCTTAAAAATATTGCTAATCCATATATATTCAGCAGTGAAATTACACAGTATGTAAACCAAAATGAGGTTCCATATAGAAGGTAACAATCAAAGAAACAGTCTCATCTTCACAGCAACAAAATTATCAGGAAAAAATTAGTTAAACCATGAATAAACTTTTATAAATATTTATCCCATTTTGGTTTTATTTTTAAACCTTGTACTACCTGCACCACCTGACCTGCATCTTTCAAGATTTAATTCTGCATAACTATTTAGCATACTCTTGATCAACAAATCTCTGGGTATCTGCTCATTCTAAAAAAAAAATCCAACAGTAAGTTAGTAGTACAGGATTCTATCTCCATTTATATACAAAAGAAATATATTTCCAAGACTTATCTTCCAAAATATTAAAAAAAATCCACTACTTTTCTACAGAAAATGCACTCCACAGCTTGGCTAGTGAACTATTTTAAGAGAAATCACAACAGCAAAGCACACTCCTGTAGCATGGAAAAACTGTTGTATAATTGAAAAAAGTCTGATGTATATAGACTTATACTTTCCATTGATCAATTACATAGCTCAACAGGCTCAACAGAAATGCCATCAGTTCCAAAACATTTCAGTTAAAAGACAGGAAAGACCTATTTGCTTATCTTCTACATTGTAACTGTGAAGTTTCCTCATCCCATTCTTAGATGGTTTCTCACAGACAAAAAATGCACACATTCTAATTTTAGCAATCTAGTGTTCTAGTCTCAGCCTTTTTTCAAATTTGAAGTAAACATTCATGAAAATTTCCTAGCCCACATCTGAATCTCCTGCCTGAAATTCAATGGCAACAGAGCTGGATTCACTAGAAGAATTACACAAGGTGTATCCCATATAACACTGTCTAGGGAAGCATGTATTCTTGGGTGATGACCAAGAACTGTTTGGACTAGATGATCTTCAAGGTCTTTTCCAACCTAGATGATTATGTGATTAACTGGAACAGTCTGGTACAGACCAAGTCTGTGAGACTCTGAGGGACTGGCTTGATCCATGCTCCAGGTGTATCTCTAGCCATCAAAGCTATGTCCTCCACTACATGGAAAACCAATGCAGCATTTCAACAAAAATGTACCAATTTAGGAAGCTTCCAGTGACTTATTTTTTTTCCATAATTTACCATGTGAATAAAAGAAACCACAGCAAGCATCCCGAAATCAACCCATTCTTTCACTGATTGCAGAGTTTTCAAAAAACCTTTTGAGAACCTAAAAGATTTTATCATTAGAGATCATTTTAATAAGTAATGGAATTTTTCATTGGAAATATTTTTTTCAGAAAACAGATCTACATTATCTTTGTCAGCTGGCAGGGAAATGGATAAAAGGACAGAAGAACCAACACAGGAACCTCTTAGATGTTTCCCAGAAGGAAAGCCCTTTCTCATTCCACAAATCTAACTTTACACTATCTGTTCTCTCTGGAGCTAGGAGATGATCTCCAGTCAAATAACATCTGCGTCTTTTAACAGAAATCTCATCTTCTATTTTTCATACCAAAGGACTAATTCAGTCCCTACTTCACTCAACTAACTCTTCTAAACTACCATTTGCGTGTCTCTTTATTTAAAACAATTTTTAAAAATAACCCTTAAACTATGTTATTTAAAATACAGTTGCAACAACTGATTTGTATGAGATGCAAGGCTGTCTGCACTAGTAAGAAAAGTGATGAGTGCTTTGCTTACACAGACAAGTGTAAGGTCTTACAATAAAAACTGTTCTCTCTTCATACCCATCTACATGCATGTACACAAGTGTTATGCAAACTTTTTCCTCCAACACAATGAAAATATATGCCTACTTTTTTCAATCCTATGTCAATAAACAAACTGCAAATTAAGATTTAGCACTTTTTTAATTACAAAAAAATGCCTAATTCTATCAGAACTATCCTTTATAGCTTTAATTAATAAAGATTAAACTAACACATCTTTATCATTTATCTTCCAAATAACTGCAATAGATATAAACATACATACTATAAAGGTGTCTCACCTGTGATCTAAGAAGGGCTAATTCTCTCAACTGCTCTATGACATTTTCAACAGGATCTACCTGACCTGACCTGAGTGTCCTGATTGTCCATTTTCAAGTCCACTTTCCAAAGCTTTTACTTGCAACAATTTTGTTGGGCATTTCTTTTCTTTCTCTTCTTGAAAGGTGGTTACATCAGAAAACTTTACTTGTGAATAGTCCTGCTTGTCCTTCAATGTCATTTGTGTTTTGCGCATTACTAACTTTCCAAGGGCAGATGCACAAGGAAATCAGATTTTGCTGAGAGATAGTCCTGGGCAAAAATTTTCCTGACCTGTTTGGTCTGAATTAGAAGTTATGGATACTTGATTCTGAAAAGACGGTTTGTTTCTGTAATTTTGGTTATTTACCTCTGAGGTCTGACACACTCTCTGATAACCAGAAAATGAACCTACGTAGTCTGATTTTAAGTCTTTTAACATCTCTCTATTGTCTATATAATCTGTTATCCCTGATGTCTGTATAAATTGTAGCTCTCAGTATAAAACAGCTTTATGTTATCACAAGAGTTTCAGAACTGCAGTTGTCATTAACCAGTTGTCACTCTGTCACATGTTTTGAACCTAAATGATCCAAATAAGTATTTCTGTTATTTTCCAAGTTATCTAAATTCTCAGGTATGCCAGATGGTCTTCTAGGTAGATTTCCCACAGCCTTACTGTTTTCAATTATATCTTTCTCTGACTTCGGAAGTCTAACTGGTCCTTCTCTATCTGAAAGTGTGTTTCTCCCTTCTATGTTACACAAGCTGCTAGCCTATATTCACAAACAATATAGGATATTCATTAGTCTTCTAAAAAAATTACAAATTATTGATTTTTGGATTTGTTTAAAAGCAGTTAATAAAAGCACCTAAAGTAACATTTGAACAGATATTTACAAAATAACATTATTTTTATTTTGAAAGAGAAACACAATGATTATTAACTTGTTTTATGAACCTACCTTTGCTTTTACTTCAGCAATATCATGTCTATTCAAGAAATCCAATTTCCTCTTATTTTTTTCCTTTTCTTCAGTAAAGCTATCAGTTATCTGCACATCACCAGAATCCAATCCTAATTGCAAGTAAATGTACAAGTAAAAAAAGATAATGAATTTTAAATTGGCAAGGGAATATATTCCATTTAGTATAAATGAGTTCTAGTTTTCTACCTGCAAAGTAGGGTGTAAACCTTTCCATTTAAGCATATTATGCTTCCCTGGGTGGCACAGAATTGAAGTTTTAAGATTTTTGAAACCTATACGTTATATAGATTTACTGGAAATCATGGTGAGATCATTTTGCGTCTAAGAACTACAGGCTAATGACACAACTCACACTGATGTATTACTAAGTTACTATGAAAATACAAAACCACTCACCTGTTCCTCAGATTCAATGAAATGTATTCAACCTTGTAATTTAAACAAATGAGTAAATATAAACATAAAAACATGGTATAGACCACATGTTTTTTAAAGGACAGTTTATATTAAAAAAAAATCCTACCTATTGTTGCAACTCTTCTTCCTTTCTCCTGAGCCAACTTACGAATCTGTTTTTTCAGTTCAATTCTTTCCTCTTCTAGTCTTTCAATCTGCATATTATCATTCACAGATCAGTATTTCATTTTGTTCAAAGACATGTTTATTATGTAGCTCTTACACAAAAATAGGATTTAACACTTGCCTCTTGCAAAAGAATCTGGTTTTCAGCTCTGTATTGCTGCTGCTTGAGTACTTTGCTGTTTCTGAATTCATCTAAATCAATCATTGTCTTTGGCTCAAGACCTGAAACACAGTATATGCTGTATAATTATTCATTAAGGAGGAACATTAATGTTAGTAATATTTAGAATGCAGTTAATTTAAATCAGAATATAACTAGTCAAGTAGAATTAAAGAAAATATGTTGATAGCTGAATATATGTATTTCTATTTATGTACACACATCTTATGCTTCATATAATAATGCCAGAAGAAAGCATAATTTTACTTCAGTTACTCACAAAAAAAAAAGGCAATAAAATGCCACCTAAAAGTAACTATATTCATGTTTAGATTCTTCTACGTAAAATAAGCCTATCCAAAGTTTTCTTTGTGTTTTCAATCTAGCATTACAACTTCAGTATGTTATGGTTTCTAAATACCATATTACAAAATTCATTAAGTGGTGTACAGTCAAAGAGGAACCAAAACCAAAAAAGCACTACAAAACCTATTCTCCTACTTTCTTTGGTCAAAGCAACCTGTAAGCCAAGTTCAGTCATGTACATTCCAGTTTAGTCATGTACATTTATGCAGTTTGTCCTAACTAAAATTGCTTGCAGAATATACAATATTATTTCCAAGTAGTTACTTAACAAAATATTTACATGATATAATGTTAATTAAATTCTTACACAATAAATAATTGAAAACATAACGGATGTAGCATACCTAAGCGTTCTCTGAGTTCTTCATTTTCATCAAGAAAATAATTTATTTTAAGTTCAAGTTTATTGACTTCCTTAATTAATGTTTCAATCTCATGATCTCGTATTTTGATTTGCTTTTTTAAACCTTTAATTTCAGCAACAGCCTCTTCTAAACCATATATTCCCTGTAAAAACCCAAATGGAAAGTAAAAACAAAACCACCAACACAAGATATAAGAAAATAAATTACTAATCTTTCATCATTACACAGACATGAAAAGTTTTTCAACCTGTCTCACTCTTCTGCACTATGCTTAGTGAGAAAAGTTACTGAATAAAAAGCAGATCCCGCAAATCTGTATTCTGACTACAGAGGAGTCTCTCCATATTTCAAAACTGAGTCCTCTTACTACACGATCCTTCGAAGAATTGTCTCTTGAGTGTTCAATTATTTTTCAATGGACTTCAGAAGCCCATATTATTATGTTATAACTTGTAAAAATTGTTAAGTAAGGCTAACAAATTGCAGGCAGTCAGTGACCACTAAATGTTATTATGAAAGAAAAAAAACACCCCACAATATCAGAAGTCATGAATTTAATTTCCAATTAGAATATATTTAATAAAAAGTGGAAGGACAAAAATATCTCCTAAAATATGTGAAATGCCCTGTCTGCTCTGAAAAATTGTTTACCAGTTCATAGTCTTTCATTCGTTTCAGAGCCTCAACAAGCTCTTTGTCCTTTTCTCTAGCATCTGCTTCTGCTAATTCTGCTGATTTCTCAGCCTCCTTAGTTCTCTCTTCTAGCATTTTTAACTTTTCTTGCATATCCCCAATACGATTCTGCTGAGCAAGAGATGAGTGACCTGAAAAGAAAAACCTTGATCTGTTTACAGTTCAACTAGGAATTCTTGATATCAGCCATTAAGCAAGACAGAAACACTTCTGATGATGTTATAAAGATCTTAATTTTCTGCTCTTTTTAATGAAGTGATTACGAAAGACTGTATATGAGAGCTTTTTTTTATCCCCTAATCATTCATTCAAACAATACTTACAAGAAGTAAGTGCATGTAAGGGACATCAGACTTTATTTTGAATTCCCTGTTACTACTCATTTGCAATTCTTGATAGAGCTGAGACCTCATATGTTATGCTCTAAGTTTTCTTAGGGTTAGGGTACAAGTGAATAAATTTAAGCTCAAATGTTTAATAAATGGAAATAAACAAAAAAATAGAGATTAATATTACTCAAATACTGCAATTATTTTTTTTATTTCTAGAGAATAAAGAATGCAGAGTAAATGTGTCATTTCTTATTTTCTTTTCCACAGACATTAAAATAAAATGGTCATGTTACCTTTATCTTTTTGGAGATCATATTTTAATTTCTCAATAACAAATGCATTTTGTTCCATTTCTTTGGTATACTGTTCCACTTGCTCGGTAAGCAACCTTATTTGAGCATCTCGCTCTTGCACACCCTACACACTCAAAAAAAGAAACTCCATTACAGTATTCTTCTTTACTGACAGGTAAGCTACCAACATAGAACACCACACTGTAAATGAAGAAATTAAAAGTAGCTAATACAAAACAATTTACAAAACATCAAATATACTGTACTTACAACACAGAGTTCAGATATTATCTAGAAGTTGCGTATATAAAGGTAAAGCAGGAAAAATAAAAGAAAGAGTAAAAGTACACAGTGCAGTAACTTGATTTAATTTTTAAGTGACTGCTTTAAAAATATGCTCATTTCCACAAAACTGCTCAAAACATCATGCTAATGACAGTTATCCAAAAAAGCAACCTCTATAACTATCTAGCCAGCTAAAACCAGACTCTACAACTGCTTATCAAAGTTACTTTTGGCTGCGTTCCTCTTCTGATCATCAGAGGCTGATTTATACTTAAGTGTTTTTTTCTCCTGAGAAGCTATCTGTTCCTAGTTTTGGAAAATTGCATGAGCATACCTCACCATACTGCTCGACCTACAAGGGCCCAACATGTAACATAAACATCATGATGAATTTCTTTAAAAAAACTGAAGCAAGGCAGAAAATCATCCTGGTATGCTTCTCATAATACATATTTCAGGATTCCTAATGGGACATGTTATTTAGTTATTCTTTTTACATTTTTCAAGAAAGTGGAGAAATTCAAAATCATAAAGAACTATGTAATTTTGTATGAATATGAGAGATGCTTAAATTCAACTAGCTCTATCATGGTCTGAACCACAGAGATCAGGTATGGCATCAGGTGAGACAAACACAGAAAATAAAACACTACGTAAGACTCTTCCTTAACTAACAAATTTAGAGGACAGAAAGTAAGCTATCATTTAAAGCCATTAAATTATGGATGCTTAGATGTTAAAGCAATCATTCTACTAACAGTTAGAAAAGATAAATATGGAAGTAACAGAACCAACTACCAAGAGATCAGTTCATACATACCACAAGAGAAGTTTCCTTTCTGCATTATCTATTAAGCTAACTTTGTAGCGGAATGAATTGACCTGTCTCACAATTCTCAAACACAAGTAATAGATATTCTGGTATTTGCAAACTATGAAAGACTAAATAGTTATCTGATCACTAGCATATTTAGTGAATGGTAATTTCTATGTGTGTAATTTCTCACATAGACTGTACCTGCTGAAGGGCCATTATACTGTTTCTGTCTACATCAAGTTGGGCCATTTTCATTTTCTCTTTCAAGTTAAGTAACATTTGCTGATACTCTAGGAGTTCCTCATCTTTTGAAGCTAAGATTTTCTGAAAAGAAGATAAAACACCATCAGAACACTTGAAATAATTCCTAAAAATAATAAAAAAGTATTAAAAAGTACCTTCCATTCATCAACTTTTGCATTTACAGCTGCCATGAGTGGATCGTCTTCCTCATTCTTTGCTTTCAGGTGGTCTGAAAGCTCTTGAACCTAGAAATGCCATTTGGATGAACATCATATCACAAAAATGTTTTGCTTAAGCAATCTATATATAAAAACACACTACATCAAGCACATACAATTTAACCAATTAGCATTACAGCACCAAGAGAAGGTCATGACTCTTAAGAACAAAGTATTACTAACATTTTGTACAAAAAATTGTGATCTTAAGTCAAGTTTTAATCTTTGCACCACATTTAAAGCTCACACTACTTTTAGAGAATATTTTAATAGAGCGTGTGTTTTTAACTAGGTATGTTGAATGTTTTCTAATTTAAGCTGAAATATGAAAATACAGGAGAAACCTAAAAAAAATTACATTCAATGAGTCAGTTCTTACTTGAAATTTGTAGTGTTCTTTCTCTTTTCTTAACTGATCCATAACAATATCAGATTGTTGCACAATAAGTTTCATTTTATTATATTCATCAGTCATCTTCTCCATTTCTTGCACTGATTCCTCAAGATTCTTCCTCATTTCTTGGTTTTGAATGTCTAACTTCTCGTTAGCTTCAGTCAAATTCTGCAAAATTAAAGAAAAAGCTGCTTTTAAAAAGTGCACATCTTGATACCTGTATAAGCATTCATTGATAGCTACCTTAGATGTAAGACTTGGAAGTCTTACATGAAATTAGCACAGATGACAGTGTTTTACCTCTAGATTATCAGCTTCAACAAATCCTAACAGCAAATAAAAGATACAGCTCTCATTGCCAGTAACTTCATTAGCTCTGCCAGATTCACAGATGCAGAGTATATGCATCACAAATCCCAACTGCATTGCAAATTCCCTTACTCCACATGACTTGATCTGTAAATTGACACAGCTTTGTGAAAAACTAAACATAGATTTTACCTGAATTTCATCCAAATACTGGACAAGCTCAAAGTTCTTTTTGGACAACTGTGTTCTGTAATCAGAATCCTCTCCTCTTCGTACTAGAATTGTTTCTTTTTGGGAATCTATTTGCCTCTGATAGTCAACTACATCCTGACGCAACTGTTCATTCTGCACAGAAAGCAATTCAAACTTAAATCTATTTGCAGAGTTGAAGGCAAAGTTGTTGCTTTTCTAGCAAGCTAACAGTCTTGCTAACACAGCAAGCTAAGACAGTCAAAACCCATCCAAATTCCTACAGTCTGCTTTTAAAAAACTTTGAAGTCTCACCTTTTTCTTTATGTGTTTTTTCTTCAGATTAAAAAGGAGAAAACAAGACCAAGAGAACAAAGCATGAAAAACATCAGAAAGTATCTTTTCTTTAGGAAGACTAAATAGGAATCAAAACAGAGACAAAATAAATACAGAGTTTTCTATACACATGTGCATGCATGTACATACATACATGCATATATGTAACAGGGCATTTTGAGGAATGATTCTCAAGGTTTCCCCCACAACATTAAATTAACTTTTGCTGCCTGTTTTATGCTCCCAGAGGCCAAGATTACAGGTATTAAATGGTATAAAACATCCATTTTTTTTCTAAAAACAGCTAGAAAAAGTTTTTCACGAGAATGATTAAAAAAAAAATTCTAGTAATAATGTTAAGTCTATCTTTGATTTATTTTTATATTAACTTTTGACTTTTTATAATTTTAACTAATCAGACAATCTTAACAAAAGTAACAAGCATAAACAGAATCCTGTCTAATATCCACCAAATCTATTTGTCAATAGTATCTAAGAAAAATACTAAAAATTCAACACACAAAATCCAGACAAACTTAATGCACAGTAGGAGTACATAAATTCAAATGTAGACACCTTCTGACCTCAATGAACTAAGCTTCATTAGAGTAGATGAACAATATATTTGCTAAATGTGATTAAAATTCCATATTCTCTTTGTACCAGTCATCAGGAAAATGCTCTAAAACAGAATTAAACATCATGCCACACCAAAGATTATAAATACATAAAAATAGTAATATACTTGTAAATAAAGTTAAAAATACAGTATATCAGCAATAATTCTTTACTAACCTCTCTCCTTAATTTGATGTTTTCATTTTCAGCATCTTCATTTCGAAGAGCAAGCTAGAACAAGATGGAAAACCTTTATATGTATCAATAACACCATAAACTATGAAAACAAAGAACTCCAGAAACAAAACAGAAAATAAACAGACAGAAGTTCCATTTCATCGCTACTTTTTTTAATTTCAGAGGTCTTTTCAGAACATCAGTTTTTCAAAAGATGTGCCAGAGCAGCTTTTAGAGATGTCAAGCTGAAGTCCTCCTTACCTCTTCATTCACTTTCTTCTCTTTTTCCAATTCTTTTTCTATATTGGTTAACTGTTTCTCCTTTTGTTCTAATTGTTTTTCCAGTTGGCGGATCTCATCACGTAAAAAACGAGTATCACGACCACCAGAAGATCTTTGTGCCATCTTAAGAGCATTAAAGTAACATTATAAATATAGTACAGTGCTTCAAAACAGAAAGAACTAAAAACCCAAAGCAGATGCTAAAACGAACGTTCCTAATGTTCAGGAAAAGAAACAGGAAGAGAATACTAGCTTATTTCAGCAAAACTCGTAAATCTCTAAAAAAACCCAGGATTTATTCAAGTATAAAAAAGTTCATTGTACATACAGGTTTTTGCAAACTGGAGGCTGATGAATATTCAAAAGCCAATAAAAAGTATTAGTAAAATGTTGGGCTATTACGTCTCTACTAGATTAAAATACCTGTCTAAATAAATGCATTTAAAAACCTCCACCAAAAAGCAGTCTGTAAACTAAAAAAAATTAAAACATACCTCTAATTCATTTTGAAGCTTCATCACCTTTGTTTTAAATTGATTTTCTGTTAAAATAGAACAGATATAGTGAATTACCCAACAAGATAGAAAGTACATAAAAGAACAATGGTTAACCTCAGGCTAAATATTTGGCTTTGCTGAAGTAACGGACTTCAGAGCAGTTGGTATTTTATTCAGTTCCCTAAATTAAAAAAAAAAAAAAAAACAAACTGAAAAAATACATTTAACAAATAATTTAGGAACAGCATAAAAAGCCTTGGTTACCACATTTGGCTTGCTCTTCCCCAGCTTTTTCAACTTCTTCTAGTGCCAGCTCTACCTCTTGAGCTTTCATCTGGGGAAAAAAGTATAAACAAAGAAGAAATATTGACTACTAACATATATTAAAAGATTGATCCACAGACTTCACATTTAAAATGATGAAAACGTTTACAAAAGAACATCGATTTTCTTTCTTTAAACAAATGAAACCACTCCCATTTTTCCCCATGAGGACAATTAAGAAGTTCTGATTGTTGAAATAACTTCTTTAGTAATTTATCCTACAGAGCTACTTTAAACATTCAAAAGTACACTGCTGAGAATTAAAAACAGTAAAAAAGTCTCTCAAAAAATCAATGCACTCACCTATGCTGCTGTTATTTCTTGCTTTCAGTACATTTATGAATAAATACGAGAAAGTATGATAGATTCACAGGATCACTTTTAGGATAGTGGTGTTTTTCTATTCATGGTGACATTTTTATTTACTCTAAAGCATCAACCTACCACAAAAACTTCTATTAAAGTCATTACCAATAACTCACAACATCTAACCAATTCTTGAGATGTGTGCATTCTCCATCTATAAAACTAAGGTTCCTTAACTATTTAATTATGTTAGTCATAGTCACTGCTACATGCCATAATCCCCACAGCTACAAGCAGATACTCTGGTGCAAGCACACATTTAGTACATAAATGCTTTTAGTTGTAACCAGTGTGTTCAATACAGGAAAACAAACACACACACACAAAAAAAAGAGAGCAATGATGTTTTCATTTAAACAAAAAATAAGCAAATGCATCTTCGGAATTGTAGAAAGTGAGGATTAATACAAACCTTCAATAGTGACTGAGTAATTTTAAAAAGTTGTATCAGTTGTTTCAGAGTTTCAGTTTTTAGGTCTTTTCCATCAACCTAAGAAGACAACATAGTGTTTTTATACAAATACCAATGAAATCCACAAAATAAATCATGTATGTATGTGATGGACCAGAGAGAGTTTAGGGAAGAATGTGTAACAAACCCTTTACGTTGTGTTTTCCCCTTGAGTACCTTGGATATAGTCTCCAGCAATCTGTCCGCTAATTCCTCTTGATGAGGCAGAGCATCTGGATCAACTTTCATAAGCTTTTTCCAATCTAAAATGGGTGCCATATCCAATCTATAATTTTTTCTGAAAATAAATTAAAATAACAATTATCAGACATTAACAGCACCAGTCAATTTTATGTCATAAGCTTCTTCCAATTTAAAAGGGGTGCCATATCCAATTTATAATTTTTTCTGAAAATAGATTAAAATAACAATTACCAGACATTAACAGTGCCAGTCAATTTTATGTCAAATTATTTAAAGGAGGCTGGCCACTGAACTACACAAAATGCTTCTAATAACTGTATCAATTTTGTAACACTCATTAACACTGAGTTCACATTTTGGCCTACTGCAAACAAGGAAACTATAGTAAAACCATTTTTTCTTTAAGTTAAAAATTACATTGTGTATACTCAATGAATTTGTGACACTAACAGTGAAGATCAGGACACATGTGAAACCTCTGTTTTAACTTCAATATCTTTCTTCCCCCCCCCCCCCCCCCCATGTTATTTTTTATGTTAATGACAAACACAACTGGATGGCCTTTGAATCAGCCCTTTTAGAATAAACATCTCCTTATAATCACAAAATCATTATTTCTAACATTTAAAACAACCAACACCTGCTTTAGTTTGATCCTGTGAGAATCCACTTTGATATTTCTTTCTAAGCTATTAAACTCTTGTATTAAATAAATATCTTTTTCTTTTTATTAGAATACACGGATTGATAAAGGACATTAAACAACGCAGAAACTGACAAAAATCTGATCAGAAAGTGGTGCAAAGTTTTGTTCTGTTGCTTACCTACTAGTTGTTGCAGGCCACAGTGATTTCTAATATACCTGACAGGCAATGAAGTATCTGAAAAAGACAGAAGGGATTGGAATTCTTGGATTATTCTGTTGTCTGGAGCTGTCTCCAGCCAAAAGGAATTATCAATATTTCAAAAATTAGATTCTGCCAAGTTTAAAACAGAACATTTTTTAATCTACTTAATGCCCTAAATTACAAATATGGCATAAATGGTTAAGAAAATTTAGAAAGAAATAAAACTAACTAGAATATTAAATTCATTGTTATTCAAAAACTAATGACATAGGAGGGACATACATTTTATAGAACAAAAAAAATCAAGCTCCATCAATAACTGTAACAATGCTCTGAGCTGACCACGATATTTTGAGATGTTTCATCATGCACCCTCATCCATCATTCAGCAGGTTAACAACTGAAAATTCCTTCCTTAATGAAAGGCTGAGCTTTCCCAAAAAAATATGCCTAAGCAGTCTGAAAGAGCTGCAAGACTTTGAAATCCAGCTGTATGCTTAAGGGAGGATAAAAATCAACCATTCCTCATCTTTTCTGGATAAGGGAACTACTTGAGAGCTCCTCTATATTTACCATTTCGTCAGTGTTTGCTAAATGTTTTAGAAAACAAGCATTCCGCATAACCCATGACTTTGTAAGGATGACATCATATACACATTTTTGCTTTTCTGCTTCATTATAGACAACAAAGGAAAATACGAAAAAATCATACGCATACTGATATTGGCGCTCCTACTTCTTCAGTTGAGCATCACTTGATTTCATTAACATACTTGTTTAAGCGTTAACAATGAGATGTAAATATGGGTATGAAATGCCTGACAATCAAAACTATTCTGAAAGCAAATACGCAACCTTACTACCGTCAATCTTTTCCTACCTTCCATCTTTCAAATCTCTTCTTCTCTTATAAAATAACATCTCAAGAAAGCATCAGTCCAAAAATTTTATCGAAAAGGAGAGCTATCTGTACACACACAAAATAATCCAACTTCTTGAAAGACCAGACCATCTAGTAAGGTGTGGGGGGCACAACCTAAGCATGTACTGTGTTTCACAGTATGTACATACTTAAGGACAAAAAGAGAGAACATTTAATTGAAGTTTTCATCATAAAATTGAGCTGATCCCTCTAGAACTTGTGCTTTTAGTTGACAGATGATCTGTGTGGTGAGACACTGAGATCACAGCTTTACAGAAAGTGTGAAATAGATGGGCCATTGACATTAGTTATCACAAGGTTTTCTTGACTTACTCAAGGAATCAAACATACATAAATAGCCAGATGTTACAAAGTTCAGCAAGGGCAGATAGAAAAGGAGGTCTGGTGGGCATGTTCAAGTACTATTGGAACAACAATAATGGCCTGTGCTGCCTACAGGGAAGAGGCAGATAAACTACCATGATGATATCTTATCATCACAGTGAAACTAAGCACCGGTAGGAACCACTGTTCTTTTTCCATAACGGTGTGTATAACGTGTAGCACGGTGTCAGGAATACTTGAGCAAGACCGAATAGCAAGAAGCAGCATAGTCATGTGGGCAGCAGATGTGCTCTGCTAACTCTGTATTAGTTTATCAGGGCTAACCCTGCTTAAGCTACTTCTGATTTTCAAATTACATGATCCAGATTAGCTCTCATCTACTAGCTCCACAGACCACTAGATCTTAACTACAAAGCCCCAAACCAAATGAGATCTTGTGCAGGGTTCCTGTTTTCTTACAATCTGTATATCCCAGTCCCAGGAATGATACAGTGACAGACCGTGATTCCTCCGGGATACTGCTGAGACAGTTTTGCCTCCATTTCTTATGACTCTGCTGAATTAACAAATTGCCCTGTTTTGCGTCCACCTTCTCAACGGGGCGCAGCTGAGGCATCAGGCGACAGCAGACACGGCGGGCTGAGACTTTTTCCGGGCACCGCGCTGCGACGTTACCTGCGCCCGGACGCTTCTGACTGGGACCCGCGGCCAGCCCGCAAGAGTGGCCTCGCCCCCCCGCCGCCGCCCCCGGCCCAGCTGCCCGCGGCGCTGCCGGGGGAGCGGAGGCTGCCCCGGCCGGCGCCGCGCAGGGCGCAGCGATTCTAGCCTCCTTCCTCAGGGTCCCCCCCGCCCCTTGACCTCACCGTTCCCCGAGGTCGGCGGTGGAGGCTGCTGCGAGGCGGCACCATCAGACTCTTCCCGCCAGCTCCGCTCCCGGGGACCCGGATACTCGTAGGCGCGGGGCAAAGTCAACGCTCCCGCGGCACGACAGGCCCCACGGTGCGAGCCGGGCACTCCCAATGCCGAGGTACAGCCCGGCCGCGCAGGGGGGAGACGGGCGGGGTAGGGCGCGATGCCGCTCGGGCCAAACGTTTCATTCACCGGGGTAACGGGGTTGGGCCGCAACCCCGCCCGCCGGCGTGTCCCGGCGTGCCGCGCGGCTCCCCCGGGACCGCAGCTCCCAGCGTGCCGCGGGGCCGGCCGGCCCGGGGCGGGCTCCCGGCAGCCTTTGCCGGCCGGGGGGCGGGGGGCGCGCCGTTCCTGGCGGCGGCTGTGGTGCGGGCCGTGGGCAGCGGCCTCCGCGGCCTCAGGTAGGGCGGGCAGCGGCGGGCTGGGGGCTGCCGCCGCGCAGGCGGGACCTCGGGGGCTTGAGGCCGGTGTAGCTGCTGCCCGGGATAGTTCCCCGCGGCGTCGGGTGATCCTCGCTCCCCTGGCCGGGCCCGCCGGGCCTCACCCGTGAGC
Source organism: Athene noctua (assembly GCF_965140245.1). Lineage (NCBI taxonomy): Eukaryota > Metazoa > Chordata > Aves > Strigiformes > Strigidae > Athene > Athene noctua. The sequence continues at coordinate 39,281,656 of NC_134039.1, read as the reverse complement.
CCTCCGCGCCTGCTGAGCGCCAGGCTGCGGTGCGGCCTGCGTCCCTGGCCGCGCTTCTGCGCCCTGGCTCGGCCTGCGGCCTTCCTCAGGTGTCCCGGCAGTGGCCGCTTTCCCGGCCCCCTTCGCCCCGGCCCTGGCCGTGGGTTTTCTGCCTCGGCCCAGGGCAGCATGCTCTTCGCTGCATGAGCGGCCGACCGGTGGGCAGCAGCACTGCCCGGGTGTGCATGTCATCTGCGTGTAAATTTCGTACGAGTAGGGGCCCAGAAGGCAGCTTGAGCGCGGTACAGGGAGAGATCCCATCTATGAAGGACTGGGATCCATTGAGTACTGGTGGCCAGCGAGGAAGTCTGAGCGTTGGTAGTGGTCTGATGGCCCAGAAAGTTTGGGAATTTGTGTTTTAACTGAATGGGTGTGAACACATCTTTTTGAGTAAGAAAGGAAAAGCAGTAACTACGCGAGGTGTGTGTATACCTTTGTGTTCATTCCACAGCTGTGGAGAGCTGAGGAGGATTTGTTTTTTCTTAAGGGAAAGAGAAAGGTGATAATATAATCTTTGGAATTTTGCCTTTGTCTGGATTATTCATTGTTTTATTGTACTCTGCAGTCTCTTGATTAGTGTTGGTATTTAATGCAGGCTGACGAGATGTGAGATGCTTGACACTCCTTAATAGTTAGGCAACTTGTTCCAGTCATGGCATAACTCTTAATCTTGATTGAAAGGAAAGACTCTTATACTTCAGCTAGAGGTTGGTTAATTACAGCTCTAGGTTGGGTAAGAGAAGCAAACTGAATAGTTGGGGAAGGGAAAGAGACTGGCTTAAGTTTAATGAATGGGAAATGTTACTAAAAATAAAATTCGTTGTGATTAAGTGTAAAACAATGGTTTTGTAACAGGAGGGACTTTTATCAGTGGAGCAGGTGATCCACAGGGAATAATGCTGCCTTACTACAAGATGAGCTTTCAGGAAATGGATCCCCTTGTGATACAGAAAATAATCCACTGATGTTAGGGTGCTTCTGAATAGGAACTCTTTTTTTATATTCTCTTCATCAGGTTAACAAGCTGTTAAGGCCAATATAGCTATTTAATGTGATTTATTTCATGTGCTTCATCATTTTGTGAGTGTTGTTCTGTTACATAATCAATAGAAAATACACCATTACGTATACCAGTAGTGAAACCACCTCTATAATTTTGTAATGCAGCTAGTAAAGAAGATTGATGAAGAACTAAAAGGGTTTTGTGGTGGGCCCGAAAACTTCCAAAAGAAAAAAAAAAAAGTGAAAAGAACGGAAGTATTAACCCTGCACAAAATAAGAAAAGGTTTAAAATACAGAATGGCTTAGAGCAAGTGAACTAGTTTTTCTTTTTTTTCTGCATCCCATCTAATTGCATGACAAACTCTGTACAAGTGGATCTTCTTTAAGTGGGAATACATGCTTGTAGTTCTGGAGCCGAATAACATTTTAGCTCCATAGTACACAGCTTGACCTACCCTGACAGAAGAGTTAAGTATCCATGTTAAACTATAGTTTTGTTAACAGTATGTAATTTCAAACAGCTAATACAAAAACTGCAATATGAAAGACCTAATGGAATGTTATTAAAAATACCACAAGAAGTCATACAGACCAAGTATACTAGATAAGGACATGCATAGCAGATTCTAACAGCTGTCTTTTCAGGTTATGCCACCTATGTATCTTTAGTTCTTTTATTCTTTGGAGTTATCAAACATGCAGTTTCTGCTGTTGTATTTTGAGAACACTGTCCATCAGCATTATTTTAGAGATGCTATTTTCACATCAGTGTCCTATGAGAAAACAAATCATGTTTTGGTTATTCTAAATATAAAAGGTATTATTTTGTTACTGCTTGACTGTAGTAAAACAACCACCCTAAAGGTCTGACTTTGAAGTGTGAGATTCTGTTAATCATTTTAAGCTATAAAATACCTTTAAATAAAAAACATACCTGTGTGGTTTGTATTTCAAGTGACTATTGCACCAGATCCATTGAACAAATTGAAGCTAAACTACAGCTAAACCAGTGTTGTCTTCTCATCCATTTTTAAAATAGTTTTATGTTTTGATCCTTGTTTGTACCAGAGTACCCTAAAATGTCCCCAGTGTTAGTTCAGCTGCTTGGTTGCCACCAGGCTCTTCACAGTCTTCCCTCTGGGAAATTTTCCCTCTGGTCTGCAACACATGTTCTGACTCCATGTCAGATGCCGTTCTTCTCATCTGGTTGATCTTTCAGAACTGTATGAAGAGAAGGTTGGGGTCCACTGCCTTGCTGGGGAATGAAGAGTACTTCAGATGAGTCCTGTTCCTCTTGATCCTGTAGTATTTGCAGAGGGAAGTTGCCACAGTAAAACTTTTCTTGTTATATTTATTCTTCTCTAGGATCTCAGCAAGGTGAAAGGGGAAGGTTTTGCATTCTTCTTCCTCCCATTTTCCCAAATACTACTTGTCTTCTCCAATATGAGATTCAAGCCCACTCATTTAAATCTCAGCTGCGCATCTGAGTTGTTTCATACTGGAGCTGTATCTTGGAGTGACATTTTTAAGATAGATTTAAAGGCTGTGTTGGAAAGGGACAACAGAAACAAAATGATGATTTATTTCTGTCATTAAACACTTGTATCAAGTCAGCAGAAAGAATAGTCACTTTAGCCAAAAATAAAAATACAGAAGGGATAGCAAGTAGGCAAGACAAATAAAGATATTAGCAGAGCTTCACAATCTGAATTAAAATGCCTTTTTTAAGTGACTATACTACTGAGTTTGGTAACCCATTTTGTATATATCTGCTGGTACTCATCAATACAGCCACCAGCTCTTAGATGAACTTGTTGCTCACCTGTTTAAAAATAAAACTGGGAGTGTTTTTAACAGTTCTTTGTTTTCTTCTACCTTTGGTAATTTGATGTGCTTTTCTGTGTGAACTGTGAATGTGTGTTAAACAGTTCAGGACCTTCAATAGTTGTCAAAGTACATGTCTTCAGAGTAAATGAGATGCAGACTATTTTTTGGCATCTCCTTTATATATGTTTATCTCTTCACTGGCTTTAAGATCTCCAAACAGGAGAGTGGGAAGCCCACATTTTATGATTAGGTATGTGCATAAATGCTCATTAGCTTGTTTTCAAAGCTTTTCAAGGAACTGCCTGATCCGTATGCAAATTGCCTGGTTTTTGTTTCCAGCAGCCTAATTAATATAACACAAAATTAAGTTCGTTGAGATTTACATAATAATTATGCTTCACATTGCTTACACAAAGCACTGTTTATTAAAATGTCTCTGGAGTTACAGACTGTTGCCTCACTGATGCTTATATCGTCATCTCCAGAGAACAGTTGCAGTTTGGTTATGGTTGAAAATACTGACATCTTGGGTCTGTTGTTGGTGGTTGAAAATACTAACATCTAAGGGTCTGTTGTTGATGTAAGGAAGCAGATAGCACGTTCATTAGGTGATAGCTAATTATGGAGTGCTCTTTAAATAGCTGTTGCATATGAACGCATTGTAGCTGTATTCCTGCCTAAATACGTACTTCATAATTTTTCCTAAATTCATATGGGCAGAAAATGTCTTCAACGCTCCCAAATCTCCCAACTGATACTGGTTTTAGAACATCATTATGCATTTTTTATATGTGTTGATTTTTTTTTTGTGCAGACTACTATATTTTGCTGTATGTGTTGCTAAACCTTCTGTAGTGTCACTGATTTGGTAGTGATTGCAGAGCAATATTTTGTTTTCTTACTTTTCTAAAAGTGTTTTAGTTTGGGGGGTTTGTTTTGGTTTGTTTTTTTGTTATGTCTTATTCATGTCTGTAATTCTTAAAGGAGAGACTGGATGAACTAGTAGAGGATTCTCAAGAAATTGGAAGAGAAAAACTACATGCCTTACAAGCCAAACCTGTTCGAGAGCTCTGCTTCTTGTCTGTCCTTTCTGCTTAATGTCTCTGTACATGCATGAAAACATCACAGTGCAAAATGCATACTTCTGTGCCCAACAGCTTGAGAAAATTAGACTAACAATCAGGTGTTTTGCACAGCTTGGGCATTCTGGTTTTCCACAACTGGCTCTCATGATCATGCAGTTTCTGTCTCACAAGGGTTATCTTGGTGCTTATTGTTCTCAGCTGTTTATTTTTCATATGGTCAGATACTGTTGTAAATTAAAACATCTGACAGAAATCTTAGTAATAAAGTATGCGTCTGTCCTTATTTTATCTGGTCAGATGGGGGGTTTCTGGCTTTTCTGTAGACCGTGAACAAACTGGCAGTCATACAGCCAGAGGTGGAGTTAAGGTATCTGATGGACAGTCTTGCAAGCTGTAAAAGTAGCAGGTAGGTGAGAGGAAAAAGTAGCTTGAGGGACAGTCAATCTGTTTACATGTGTTGGAGCAGTCGGTGATGCGGTTCTCCATCACAGCAAACCTGTGTTAACACCAATTTGTTAGGCAGTTTTTTACAGGTATTTGTCAATACATCCATCCCTTGAGGTGGTGAAGTACTGGCACTTGCAAGACCGTACTTGATTGTTTGCAATGTGTCGACTGGGCAAGTAGGGGAACATACCCACTCACTTGAGGAGCCCAATCATACCAAGGCTTCAGCAGCCTCTTGCAAATGTGTGATCTATGAGGTTCTCAGTTTTGTATACTCCTTATATGGCTTCTTTCTTTCCAGTATCAAACTGATAACAGATTAGTTGGCTTGAAGAGTGTTGGCTGCCGAATAGCAATTGCTGTTTTCCACTGAGACTAATGGCAGACATACTTTTACCTGGCTTTCCAAGTACAAGTGAGCTTTTATAAGCCTCCCTCTGTTTTAGTCTTGCATCCTCAACATGTTAATGATCATTCCAGGTTTGGAGCTTGGAGTTTGGTGGTAGACCCAGCTGTAGTAGTTGATAAAAAGTAGTAGTTCTAATGGTTAGCCTTCCTCAAAATTTGCCTTGTTATGCTAACATAAAGGACTGCAAAAACATCTTTTCCATAGTTATGCTTTAATTCAGCAAGAACATTAAACTACCCTGTAATCAGACCAGGTGGAAAAAGTACTTTTCCTAACTATGTATCTTCACAGTATTTTAGGAAAGTAAGACCTCGGAATGCAAGTCAGGAGTAATAAAGTATCTGTGCCTCAGTTTGGTGTGATCTACAGATTGTACGTGGTTTTGCATTTCTTGTTTTTCTCTTTGTGCTTGCCTTGGGAACAGATTGCTGGAAAATGGGGTCCCTTACAGATTTCCATTAAGCCTGTCTGTTGCCAAGACCTCCTAGTGCTTTTGCACGCAACAAAACTTTGCGAGGGGTATGGTGTCATACATTTGAGGTTACCAGGCTTGGCAGATTTCAAGCAGTGTGTTGTGTGACTTGCTGCTAAAACCAGAACAGTACATTTTGTTGCATGTGTTCATTCCTTACAGTCAATTTAAGTTTGTTCAGAATTGCCTGTAGTGTCTGTTGGTCAAATACTTGGCTTGACAGACTAAATTATAGTCATGTATTTACAATCATATCTATGATTGAAATGTGCATGTAATGGAGGGGGTGAAGTGCAAATGAAAAAAATTATGATGTTAAAGATGAATTTTTTCTGGAGTTCTCAAATAGGGCTCTCTGATGGTGGGCTAACCACTTAAACTTGACTTTGGATGTAGCTAAAATCTTAATTTCTTTATGCCCAAGAGGCCCCTTTCATTCATATGAAAACAGTCTTTTCCCTACTGTTGGCATGTAGGTAAATGTAGCTCTGTCAGCGAACAGCATGGTCAGTAGTGGTGTAAAATTAAGAGTTCTGGGTGGAAGAAATACTAAAAAGTTGGATCAAAAAGAAAGCCTTGTGAAAGTATCAGACTTGCCTAGGATTAAGGGATAAGTAAAGTAGCTGTCTTGACATATATTCTGTGTAGGGAAAAGTAAAAACCTACAAAAAGTAGTTGAGGAGCTAGCAATTAAGGTTGGTTAAGCTTTTCCCTTTGATAGAAGGTTGTACTTAGGAATCTAACCTTTTTTTTTTTTTTCCCTAGTTGTCTAGCAGTAGCTGTTCCTGAAATAGGGTTGTTAAAGAATTACCTAGCAGTTACTCTTTGATATGCAAAACAGTATCTGCAAGGGCTTAACGCTTCAATTGATAAACTTATATTGTTAGTAAAGTCTCAAGTCATCAAAAACCTACTCACTTTGATATGCTTTTTCTTAAAGGATAAATTTAAATAAACCTTATGGTTAGTTCTGTGTGGCAATATTATCTTGTCCCATTCATTTTTGGAACACTGTATTTAAAAGATGCATGTTGGAAAATCATTACATGTTTGTTGTAGGTCCTTTTCAGATGTCACTACATTTCAGTAGAACTAGAGAACTTCAAGAAGTAGGATTTGCACTGTTCGGAACCTGTTGCAAACAAGGAATTCCAAACTCTTGTTTGTAGCAGGTTGAGAACCAGCAGCTTCTTCTCCAGGTTCCTGGGGAGGAGGAGGGGACACTAAAAAACTTTAATGAGTTGAAGTTCAAAAGTGGACTGTCTTTTCATGTATTCCTGTAGTATGCTTTGTTTTCTTTTTTTTAATAAGATTTCTCTGGCTGCCAAGATGACCATAAATATGTTCATACTTAATCTTGATTTAGTGTTTTAAACTACTCTTATACAGCCTGACAAACAGATGTAGAAGCATCATTTAACATTGTTTTTTTCCTTTTTTTTTTCTTTTATTAGAAAGGTGGTGACAACTTTGTAAAAGGCGCTCTCTCTCAGTTGAAGTAACACCAATAGCCAGTGCTTCAAGTACTACAAAAGAAGAAAAAAAAAAAAGCTCATTACTGCCATTATGTGAGTAGCACTGAACGGATTGATTTGATTCCTTTTTAAATGATCTTTGTCCTGGTTTTTAGCTTAACTGTACTTGTATCTTATTGTAGGTGTATTCCTTCCTGTACCACTGCTCTTTTACCACTAGTTGTGATAGTTGATTGTCGCGTTCTGGGGCCCAGGCTGCAAACCGCAGCTGAGATTACCTGTCTGGATGAGCTGTCTCTTGTTAACCTCTAACAACAGACCATATACTTAAACCTGGACACAATTTAAAAAGCCCAACAAGCCAAAGCAAAAAAATAAATCAACAGCATTTCAGGGTTTAGGACAATAAAGCAGACTGTACCTTCCAAATAACTCATCAGATTTGATGTGTGACCCCTGATAGACATAAGGCTGATGTTTTTACATATTTGTGGATCCACATTATCCAGCTAGTATTAGCTGTTCTGTGTCCCTACAGATGTTACTCCTCTCTAATTTTGGGGAAAATGCTGTATATTTTTGTTCAGTCATCTCTCTTACAACTAAGTCAGTGTGTTCAGCTGTCTGCAGCTTCAATATCTTTGGTGCCAACATTTGACAGTAATCCAGTAATCTGTGCTCTGTCAGCCAGTGGTCAAAAAGAATGGCTTTGACCTGTAGTTACCTTCTTATTCTTCCAAGGCAGAACAGTGTCTTCAAACAACCCTGTACATAGTAATTTCACCTTTTGATCAGGTCACCCATACAGTATTTTTAAAATAATCATAAAACTGCTGTTTACTAAGTTCTGTGGCTTAGGAAGTTTATGCAAGATGAGAGAAAATAATGTAAGATAAAGTTCATTTGTAGTGTCCTTTTTGCATGCTATTTTTCTTCAGACAGGACTCATGAACATTCAGTGACATCAGAGCATTTGGCAGAGTTGAGAAAAAAACCGACCTTTTGATGAACTTCTATGAAGAATGCAAATGAGTGAAGTGTGAGCTTCAATGGTAAATTTAACTTTTGATTATTACTAATGTCCTTTTTTACCTGTTCTTGAACACCTATATTTATGAAGTTCAAGTTTCCTGTTTGTTCTTCAGAATGTTTGAAATTTGTTTTTTTAATTGCTTTTGAAATATTTTCAGAAACACCTTGAAACCTAAAAATCATGAATGTATGTTAAATTACTCAAGGTTCTAGAGTTAGAAGTTTCTGAGAACTTAATCATATTTCCCTAGTTTGTAGAGTCCACTTGAACTGCATAGCTGTGTGCTAAAAACTACATCACAATTTATCGTCAATCTTCTGGTTTTTAGTAAAACATGCAATGTAGCAGTGTACCCAGTGTGCCTCACACAAGTGAGGGCTTTTTAGGTGTGAGACTTTTTAATGAGAGTATTTCTTTTAAACACTACATTGTGTAAGATGGATGAGACTTGAGGACAGCTTTCAATCTTACTGATTTGTAGTGTCATTAACTTCTAAAATACTGGATGTTGTAATCTGACTTTATTTATCGAGTTCAGTTTTAATCAGTAAAACTACTCAAGTTTCTGTCTGTATATTTCAGCTTTTGTCCATGAAAAGTCTTGAAGAAGATGGCTGATATAAGCCTGAAGGAAGCAGCATTAATAGTTGGTGTGGTGGCAGCCTGCTACTGGAACAGTCTCTTTTGTGGCTTTGTTTTCGATGATGTTTCAGCAATTTTGGACAACAAAGATTTGCATCCTTCTACTCCATTAAAAAATCTGTTTCAGAATGACTTCTGGGGCACTCCAATGTCTGAGGTAAACTGTTTGTGAAACATTTGGATGCATTTAGGAAATGGAAAAAAAAAACCTTACAGAAAGTTTTTACACTTCTTTTCCCTAATGTGGTTTTAACAGAATAATTTGTTTCTCATGGAATTTGGTGTTAAGTGTTTTGTATTATAAGATAGGGAACTGGTGTCACTTATATTCCTTCCCTTTGTTCAATAAAAGAACTTGTAAGTAAATGAAGTCATATATCGTGCTTCAAGATGCTGTGTGTTATCTAATTCCAGTATCAAAATTGGACAACTGACGATTTTCCTTTCTCCTCCAGCAAAAGCTAGACATTGGCATACAAGGTTATTTCTTTATAATTGCTATCTGGAAGGAAAGATAACAATCCTAAACAACGAAGCTAGGAATTAGAGAATGGGTATTGAATCCATTAAATTTATTTGAGTAAATATGTTTATGTGAATTCAGAGTTTTGGGTTTGTAGCCCATGTAGATTCACTATGTTTTTATCTGAAGAGCTGCATTGGCATTGAAGTTGTTCATAGCCATTGCCATTTAATGATGTTTAAAAGATTTACATATGTTTTAGAAAGTTATACACAGTGTCATTATTGAACAAATGAATAAAAAAATACCTGAATCGTAGGGGGTTTTGCCTATCAAGGCATTCTGCCTTGTGATCTTCTCTTTTCTTACGTCCCTAACACACAGGGTTAGTTCCTTGTGAGAAGTAGTTGCTACAGTTGCTACAAATAGACCTTGATTCATTATGGGCTTATATGAAAATTATGTAAGCTTCCAGACTTTCTCAGATGCCATCTAGTCCTGTAGTCATTGAGAGTAAGTAGGTTCCTAAACTCCTTCTAGTAAGAGTGCAAGTAGTATTTTTCAACATCGTTTTTACTCAAAAAAAAAAACCCCTAACCATTTGAAGTGGGAGAAAGCCAGTGTTGATTTTGCAGTTAAAACCAACTGAAAGGTTAATTTTAACTGGGTTAAGTCAGATTAATTTGATCCTTTGTCATCTTTTGAAATTTTTTTTTTCCTATCTTGTGTTTTTGTCTGTTTGTATGTGCAATTTGGTTCCCCGTCATGTCCTTCCTCACTCCACCCCCACACCTCTCATTTCTTCCTTGTATTTTCTTCCTTTGTTTTATGGACATGTTCAGCAAAATATCAACAGGCTGTGGGTTGACAAATGCCTTTTGGGACAGGAAGATGGTGTTAAGTGTAGTTTTTAAAAGGGTTTATGAATGGAATAACTGGCAAAATAGACATAATGACTGTTAGACATTGAAAATATGTAGATAATACATTTAGCTGATTGCACTGAATTTTTATTTTATAAAAAAAATGATCTAAACCATGAAATAGCGGAGTAATCAAAATACTTGAATAATCCATTAAAAGTGTGGAAGTAGGAGAAATAGAATTATCTGTTTAAGATCTTAATTGTAAATTTGAGTTTTCATTTAATTCACTAGATTTTTTAATTAGTTTTTTTTAGTATTACTACTTTTCAGGTCTTTATTTTGAAGGTAGATGCCTGGGAATAGAGAGGGGCGTCATGTATGTGTAGATTTTTAGAAGGATACTTTGGAGTAGAAGTTCCTTTATAAATTGGTGGTGACTGTTCATTTATTTGTTTTATTTTAGGAGAGGAGTCATAAATCGTATCGTCCCCTTACAGTTCTTACATTTCGCTTAAACTACTTGTTCAGCGAGTTAAATGCAGTTTCTTACCACTTCTTAAATCTGGTCTTTCATGTGGTGGTTTGTGTAGTCTTCCTCAAGGTCTGTAAGCTTTTTCTGGACAACAGGAGCAGTGTAGTGGCATCACTGCTCTTTGCAGTGCACCCAATACATACTGAAGCGGTAAGTATAGCTGTGATGTGCTTAATTTGTCAAGCTGTATTAATTAACCTTAAATTCCATGTTTTTGTATGGTTTTATGTATTGTAACTAAGAAGTGTGTGATTTTCACTTGTACTTACTCCGTCCTTTGCAATAAGTGGTAGAGGTGCGAAATTTTAATGCTTGGAGTTGTTTGGTATTCCATACAGCTGCTGAAAAATAACTGAAGAAGCATTAATCTAGTTATTTAATAACTTGAGTCTGCTATGAACATTGGCTTTTATGATGCTGGCTACTTTAGCTTACATAAATATTTGTGTTCTGTAGTGATTCATCCAGTATGATATTTTGCAAATACTATGAATTCCTCTTAATTTCTAGAATTGCTAAGTGCTCTCCTCTAGCTAATCACCAGTTCTGTTCTGTCCACTTTCTTTTATGTCAGTATATCTAAGCAGGACTTTTTCTAGGATTGATGTTACCATGCTACATCCAGCTTAGGACCATTCTGTTTGAACCTTCTATTTTTCAACATATACCATATAAAGAAAGAGGAAATACATTTCATACCTCTGATATTTACCTTTCATTTGTTTCTGAAGGAGTTTTTCACTGCTATGAAAAGCCTTATTTATACAATCTGTCTGATTATATACTTTTTAATGGTAAACCAGGCTTGCAGTGTTGTGGAGTAAATAGTCTCGTGTTCGTCATTCATTAGATCTGTTTCTGTGAGAAACACTGATACACAGTGATAACGGAGAGCTACAGAATTCCCTGCTATTATTTCTGTACCATTTAGGTTGGCTTTCCTTGATTGCAGTTCACAAGTTTTGCAAAGTGCATTCTCAGTCTTTTTTTCTTACAGTATTAGCTGATTTTCAGAAAACTGAAAATGTTTAAACCTTTTGCTTCTTTGGAGGTGTTGTCACATTTTTATTCATTTATTTAATGTGGGTTTTTGGGGGGGATATCTTTTGATATTAATAAAATGAAAAGGGTTTGCTCTTACTTTATGTTGTGGGTTTTCTGATTTGTTTGGGTGAAGAGTTCTCATCTCTCTCTCACATTCTGTAAAAACACAGATTCCTGTCAGCAGTTCAGTAGCCTGCATCTGTGTATTTGGAGCAAATCTTTACAGGAATTAAGTTAACGTGGTTTAGAATTGGCTCCTGTATGAGCTACTAGTATGTCCTTTCTAGAAGTTAGTAGCATGTTTAAAAATTCGGAAGTTAAACACTTAAAAATTATTGCTTGCTTTTGTGCTCAAAAGCACAACCCCCTGTACAATCTCAGGTAAAATATGGCTTAAATAATTTGTTAATTTCATTTGGCTTCTGTTTCTTTGAAAAAAACATGCTTTAAATTTCAAAGTTTGGCATTGCCTCTTTGTAATAAATGTGATAGTATCTTTACAGGAGCATTAGCAATTTGCTAGTGACTTATATTAGTGGTTCATGGTTCAGATCATCTTATGTAATTTTATCACTTTCCTTCCAAATATGATGATTCTTTATTATCCTCGAACTGTCGGTTTGCATATGACAGTAACACAGTTGCTTTTAGTACTACGCAACAGTTAGCAAAAAGTACCATACAAATCCTACAAAACATGGTGTAATGCAAGTTTTTTGTTTAAGACGGTGTATTACAAAGTTAGGAGGTACAGTCATGAAAGGGTTTGGTAATAAGTGTGTAATCCCTGGTGTTAGCCACATGAGGGCACTTGAAGACTGTGTGATTGGTAGAACTTGGTGTCGTACTTTAAGTGCAATTTTAAGTGAATTCCCCAGCTGTTGTACTTAGGTACTTAGTGGAGAATCAGTTAAGGGGTTTTCTTCCTCCTCCCCTCACCTTTTCCAATTTAAGTTTTCTGCTTTTGAAATATAGTTCATTTTATCCTTTCAAGTGTTTGCATTCAGAATTCTGCATAACATGCAACTAAGAAAGAATTCTTAGAGTTAGCAGTTGAAACTTGCGCACATGTATAAAAGACAAAACAACTGGAAGTTTCTGTAATGTAGGTATTTTGGATGGTACCTTTTGCGTCTTTTACATTTGAAATGCATCTGTCTGGAATTCCTTCAGATTAGTCTCCTACTTATTACTCCCCTGCACAAGAGTTTGAAACAGCAGATGCAGTGCATAAACGTTTCAAACCTTTACCTATTTTATGATAAAGGCATTTTTCCTGGAAAACTTAGCAGAGCATAATAAAGAGAAAATAATTTTCTGCTTGACTTCAGAGAGGAGATGGACTCTTGTGTTGGTAATATATCATATTCTGAGGAAGAACTTTTGAGGAAATTAGTTGAATAACAGCATCATAGTTTTGTTTGTCCTTGTCTTTAGAATTCCAGGTCAGTCTTTCTAGCTGCTTTGCAACTGTTCTGGTCAGAGACATGTTGATCACTTTACAGCTATGGGGTGTCACACTTGCTTTAATAATGATCTCCTTTAACTGGTCTACAGACAAAATTTTCTTTTAATTCCATCAGTGCTGGATAATTCTGAGGTCCAGACCAGGAATCCTGGAAACATCTTAGGACATTTTGGAAGCAAACACCTGTATATTAAATGCTAACACAAACTCTGATGTCCTATCAGTTGTGAAACAGGCTTTGTGTGTGCACAATTCAGTGAGTCCTTTGGTAAATACACACTACGCCCAACAGAAGTACCAGACCATGATTTCAAATTCAGATTTGAATACTTTTTTTTACACTGTGTCCTTGGCTATTGAGTTACTTTCTCTTTTTATGCTGTGCTGGATCAGTCGTGCTTCACCAAGAATGTACCTAGGAATAAAAACTTCTAGTTGGGTCCATATGTCTGAAAGTCAGTTTTCAGCATCATCATAATTAAATGGAGAGCTGTGAGTTTTCCTTAGCTAAATATGACCATCTGCCTCAGGATAGCACGCCATTTTTCAGCCAGCTTACTTGCAAAAATTTGGATGTAGAGGCATTATAGAAGAGGACAAATGAGGAAGAAAGGCAGTCCTAAATGGTACTGTGGTCAGCACAGTGGCTACTGCAGTAACCATTAACATAGTGACCTGTCATCCATATCTGGTTCTTGGTTGTACCTTAGTGTTTTTTGAAAACAGCTCCTGAAATGGAAATTAATCTGTATTTCATTAGGGATTTCAAAACAATCTTCTGTCCTATGGATTTTAGCACTTCTCCAAATTTTCATAAAGTCCATTCCTCTCTGCCTCATTACCAAAGGGGCACTACTTGAAATTTTAATATTGCCAACCAAGTTATCACTCAGAAAACTGCCAGACCTGTAGTAAAGCCTGAGTTATTCTTTAACTCCATTGCACAGAGCTCGCCATCAATTTATTTGTAACTCTTGACTGCTCAGCTAAGAGCTACCATAGCACCAGTCAAGGGAATGCTTCGTTCAGATTCAGATCTGTTCAGTCAGTCAGAAAAGGTATGGACAAAAATAACAAACATAGTTTCTATATACCACTGTCTGAAGGATGTATATGTACATCAGTCCTGGTGAGGCTTCACTTAAAGCTCCTATTTGTCTCCTATTGGTGAAAGCTAGTTTCTTCCAGGTGTTATGAAGAAAGTAGTTGATAATGTGCCCATTTTCTGCCTCATTTCTCATTTGTGTCCCTATCACCATTAAGGAGACATGAGCCACGGGTGGCCACCAGCCTTTCCTGTTTTTGAATTCAGTACTGATTGAACTGAAAGCAGCCTTACTCTTCTTAGCCTTTTTTGCTTGGTTTACAGATTTTGTTCGTGCATATCCTGATAGTGTATCAGTCATGTGCTATTGTGTTACTAGTCACTAGAAGAATAATCTTGGGTTTTCTTCTTCTTCTTTTCAGGTAACTGGAGTTGTGGGCAGAGCAGAGCTTTTATCATCTATCTTTTTTCTAGCTGCTTTTTTGTCATATACAAAATCTAAAGGGCCAGATAATACCATAGGTAAATGATTGACAAATATATACATAATCTAATTTCTGTATCACTGATAATAGAGCTCTTAAAGTGATAATATGGTTGTATTGGTTTTTCAGCAAGTTATTAACCCTTTAGCCCCAAGACACCCATGTAATAGTACTTTCCATTATAAATTGCCTTATTTTTATTGAAGACTTAAGCACTTTTTCCATTGCTTTGTCACACATAGAGTAAGGGACTCTTGCACTGATTTCTATTAGTGCACATAAGTGGAAGTATGCTGAGATCCCTCACACAGTCACAAGTAAGCTGCAAAGTTTGAGGCAAGATGTAGCAAGTTTGACTCTTTTTCAAAGTTAAACTGACCTTGTGAAAATTCATGACTCCCTATAAAATTTTCCATTTGAAAAAGTGTTCTGGTGAATTAGGAAAGATTGGGGGGTTTTGTTATCCTATCATAGATAAGTCTTTTGCCGTTCATTTAGTTCTTTCAGTTTAAGGGAGGCAGTTTAAAAATTGATACATGTATATTTTCTGTAGAGTAAAACTGGTTATCTTCCCTATGATGACAAAGGGCATACTGAATAAGCTTATAGAACATAGCATGTTCAGACATGAGGAGCCAAAGGCTTCACTTTCTAGGATAATTTACTTTATTAAATGTTTTGTTTTGTTGTAAGATGAAACATTTTCAATAATTTCCTTATTTGCAGCGTGGACTCCAATTGCAGTGACTGTCTTTCTAGTAGCTGTTGCAACACTGTGTAAAGAACAAGGAATAACAGTGGTGGGGATATGCTGTGTTTACGAAGTATTTATTGCTCAAGGGGTAAGCTGTTGAAAAATAAATTGGTTTCCTTCTCAGGAGTTCTGTAATGAGATACTAAGTACTTTGAAGTGTCGTATTTCAACACGGATTTTTGTCAGTTCAGATTAACTCTAGTTCTGTTAAATTTTTCAGATTTTTTTTGACTCGATTTATGTTTAATATGCATGGTTCATGGCGAGGGAATCCAATGACTTAAGTTTCCCTTTACATGCCATACAGAGATGTTAGCAAATATACTCAATAAAGAATTGACATGTCTTAATGGAAACCTAAGGTTTTAGTTGATTTAGGTTTGCAAAGACTAGCATATAACAGTATTGATTGAAGTCTGCAGTGCATAAAGATGGGGGGTTATTTGGTTTTAATTCCTGTAGTAAAAACAGAGAACATATTATATGCAAATACATTTCATCACATACTAATGAATAACCAGACATTTAGAGTAGTCTTATTTGAATCACTAATTCTTATGAAATTTGTTGTTCTAAGAATGTCTTTAAATTTAATTTCTAATCTGATGGGTTTCATTTAAGTGTTGATAAGTCTTAATATTAAGTAACTTTTGTTTAGAGAAACAAGATGTTCTTGCAGTGAAATAATTCTTGGCTTTTTAATAGTCAAACCTTGCAATTTAAAAATGTATGATTGCATATTCTAATAAAATTTTCTAGTTTACTATTTCTTAATTTACTTAAAGGAATATTTTGAAAAAAATGCATTAGTAAAAGCCGAAATATTATCTGTCTTTTGGGGATACATACTCAAGGCTAAAATACCAAAGTCACATTTCTTTGTGGTTACAGAAATATGTGTGTTTGTAACTATTGCCTTTGCAAGTCTAGGGAATAAGCATATAATTTTTGGACTGGATTTCTAAAGAAATCACCCAGATGTGACTGTACTTTTCGATGCACTCTTCCTTTCTTCTAGTAACTTTTGATCTGATCATCAATTTCATGGAAGTTTAACAAGTTTATGTTAGTCAACAGAGGGAAAAAAAAAGATAAAATCCAAACTTGGGCTTCTTCTGAGGGCACGTGTGGCATGAACTAACTTTGACCAGTTCTTAAAAACCTATCAATATCTGTAGTTCAGCCAACCAGTATATGTGAAGCAATAGATCATCCCCAGCACAAGACATGAAGACATAGGGAAAGAGGTATGAAGGGAAGAAATTAGGGTATGTAATAGGCAACGTGCAAGATCATAATGTTCATGAGGCAGGGAGAGATGTGTTATGCAATAGAGGCATAACATAAAAATCCATGTCTTAATCACAAAGTGAATAGTATTTCTATCATTCTGAAGGAATTTTGTTTATAAGACAGGTTTTCAGACGGGCTGATAATTCTAAAAATAGTGATTTCTCCTCTTCAAAATTTATTTCATGGACATACTTGATATATTGAAGCCTCTGAAGATGGTACAGATGTTTTAATCTGTCTCTGCAAAATACAGAACTACAGGTATACAAGTTTAGCTATCATAGTGTTAGCAAGAATACTTGAATTATTTTTATTAGAATGGTAGACTTCTTTTTGAGGTTGTCATGAAAACTCTTTAAGAAGCTGAATTAAGTAACGGTTGAGAGCAGGCATTTAGAGGAAACCAAGAAAAAAAATATTAGGTAGCTCATATTTATTGAAGAGATTAATGAATCCGATTATAAACACTTTTTTGCAGTACACCTTGCCAGTGTTGTTGGACACAGCTGTACAGATTCTTCGAGGGAAGGGCAGTATTCCTTTCTCTATGCTCCAAACGCTGTTGAAGCTCATAGTCCTAATGTTCAGTACACTGCTGCTTGTAGTTGTCAGAGTCCAAGTTATCCAGTCTCAACTACCAGTGTTTACAAGGTAATAGTAAAGTGGCTCTTATTTACAGACACTAGTAAGTAAGATGTGGCCTACAATTGCTTGTCTTAGTAATTCATAAATTCAGTGTTTTATTACTAAAGTATTTTTTGTTGGCTATGTGTTTGAACCTTGGCTGAATAAGATTTTCCTGTACTGCATACAAAGTATTTGGGGGTGGGGGTGTGTGTTAGGTACATACTATGCAGAAAGCATGGCTGTCTTCAGATACAGTGCTTGAAGATAAATCTATATGAATAATGTTAGAACTGAAACATGATAATTTATTCTTAAAAGTGTGTAAGCAATGTAGAAGTACAAGACTCTAATATTTTCCCTGAAAAAAAAAAAAAAGAGCAAACTGTTAAAAACATGAAGAAGGACCACTGAACCCAGCCTTAGGTGTAAATCATTCTGTTTCTTCAAACTTAGGTTGATTATATCCTAAACCAGTTTCTTAAACTTGGAGGAGGCTCCATCCTGTGCTAAGATGAATCATTGTGCATGGTTCCCACCTTACACACCTGAAAAATGGAGCAAGATTACGACATATTGTACATGTCCATAATTGGTAGTTCTAGCTATGAATTTAAAGTTTGCTGGTTGCTGAGCACAGAGTGGATCAAGACCGTGTCTTTTTTCATTAAAAGCTTCTTTTTCTCCTTTCTTTTGCTTTAGGTTTGATAACCCAGCTGCTGTTAGTCCATCCCCAGCAAGACAGCTGACTTTCAACTACCTCCTCCCTGTAAATGCTTGGCTTCTTCTCAACCCCTCAGAATTATGCTGTGACTGGACAATGGGAACTATTCCTCTCGTGGAGTCTTTGTTAGATGTTAGAAATGTTGCCACCCTTACCTTCTTTTGCTTTCTGGGATCTTTGATTGTCTTCAGTCTTCGATACCCTGGGGATTCCTCCAAGACTGTACTGATGGTATGAACGTTGCATTGTTTTTGTCCTTTTTTTAAGAGTGTAAGTGGCTCAGGTGTTTTGGTCACATATCTAATCTGCTGTGACCCAGAGATACTACTTGCATCTGCTTGGGCCTAGAGTGAACATATAAGAAAAAAGGAAGACTGTAGCAACAAAATTGTTGAATTGCAATTAAGTATGTGACTCTGTCAAGGGTGAGATGAAGATGAATAGATGAGATGAGAATGAACATGCCCCTTGTTAGCAATGTTAGCTATTTGCAAAGTGTACTTCAGCCTTTTTCAGGTATTTGGAACTCAACTAGCAAATAGAGGTTTTCAGTAGAATTTAAATACATTTTAAGGGTTGGAATGCATTTCCATCCTGCAAACTGTCTACCTTATTTAAATGTCAGTAGTCATGCTGTGTATTTAGCAAGTGACTTGATTTTCTTTCTCATGGGTATAAAAGGACAGGACATATTTTGACATCTGGGAATATAAGTTTTCTTCTTTCGTTGTTCTTTTTAACAAAGGCACTCTCCTGTAGTCTTTTTGCATATTCTAAGGAAAAACTAATTTTGCCAATCTGTAAGATCAGTTCCTGTTTTTCAGTTTATATCACCTTAATACTGAAATAGATTAACAGGAATGGATCTTTTGGAGGAAATAGAAAAGAGCAAACGAGCTAGTATGTTTTTCATCCAAACTTAGTCATCTTTTTGATTGCTTCCATTGCAGATTTTCACAAGATTAATGATTACCGATACCATGGGGTTTTTATTAAATCAGTGGTGCAGTTATGTGTACAACAAACCTTCATGCATAGATCTTAGTCTGCTTCAGAAACAATATACTTTTTTAGTATGTAACTCAGCCAACAAAAGTTTCAGATGGGTGGGAATATTTATGCACAATTTAAGACTAAGAATTTCTTTGCTGATCATCTGACAAACTTCACTTCAAAGAGACCTAATATTATAGTTCTGACTCATATGGTTTTTCTTGTCTTGTCACTGGAGCAAGGCAATTTGTTTCACTAGAAAATCTGGGAAAATGATCTGTAGTGTCGCTCTTGTCCTGAATTTGGAAACTGTATGAAGAAAAGAAGTTTAGATAGCTTATTGATGTAATAAATGTGCAAGGTTGACATATCCAGAAAACAATGTAGTTTTACAGCACTTAAAAAATGTAAAGGAGCAGTTTAATCTTCCTTCTTACATAAGATGAAACAACTTTTCTACAGTGCGCTGATAGCAATAGAAATGTGTGTGGGGAGTGCTTCACTTCTTTTTATAGGAGACCTCCTGAACTTTAAGCCTCTTTATTCCCTACATTTGTTTACTCCCTACCCAG
Organism: Athene noctua; assembly: GCF_965140245.1. Lineage (NCBI taxonomy): Eukaryota > Metazoa > Chordata > Aves > Strigiformes > Strigidae > Athene > Athene noctua. The sequence goes on along the minus strand of NC_134039.1, from coordinate 39,262,362 downwards.
TAAATCTCAGAGTAGGAAAGGGTTAATAGAATTGTCAGCATACATTATTGTAAGTCAGTTAATTTTTGTTTGAGGGTAGGTTTTTTTTATATTCATTGTTATTATTCCAAGTGTTTTTTATAGGAGGGGTCTTCCGAGATCATTCATTCCAGCATGTGAACCTCAGTGTCACTTAACACAGTATAATCCTTGTTTAATGAAAGTTATTTTCCTTTAATATATACCTATGTTGTATATATAACCTTTAGTACAATGCTGATTTTTTTTCAGACGTAATATCTAAGTGCCTGGAAGCTAATTTTTTAGGGAATGAGAATGCAGTGTTTTATATTAAAAATTAATTACTATGTACTATAATATGCAACAACACTGTAGGCCAAAGCCTATTTCTGCCTTCCAGTAAGCCATTAATGTCCTGATGTAGACTGGGTAGTCTGCTGGGAGGGAGAAGAGTGGGAAAGAACAATTTCTTTCTGATGTCCTCTCGGTCTGACTTAGTAGAGAAGTCATAGTACCATCTTTAAAGTGAAGAAAGAGAATCTTTATTTAATGATACAAATTAACACAGATTATGGCAATGTTCCAGATAACAATGCTGAATTAGTAGTTTTAAAAATTCTTCCACACTTGGTTCTCAGTTCTGACAATAAAAGCTTGAATTTGTGCTCGTCAAAATAAAAAACTATCCTGGCAGGTATTACTTTTATGTGCTATCCGTATGGATGACACATTATATTAGTATAATGGTAGCTTCATCACCATGATTGATTACACAGCTTGATGTTTCACACTCCTAATGAGTGTCACTCTAAAGGAGTAATAAAGGACTTCATAAAGAGCTTCTGCCATTACAAATGCTTAGCATCTTTTGGCTCTTCCAGTAGCTCAGTGAGACCCTGAGGTATCATGCTGAAGCCTGATCTTAAGGGAAAAGGTTGAAGTTACTTTTTTTTATGAGATCAGAAAAGGTACAGCTTTAGACCTTCTGCAGAATTAAAGATGTTTATTTGGACTTTGAAAAAAAAAAATAAATCAGAAGAGAGGCATCCAAAATGCAAAAGAGAAGGGAGATTGCAAGAATGTCTGAATGTGTCTTTCTGTGTTTGCTGATGTGGATATGGATTTGGTGCTGTACTGCTTGAGGGACAAGACAGAAGAAGGAATTCCTTCTCCCACTTCCTCAAGTGCCAGTGGTCACTCCACAGTCCTTCCCAAGTACAGTCTCACAGGAAGAACTCTTTACTGGGAGATGCAAAAGCTGAAAGACTCATTTGCAGTCAGTTTTCATCTGTTTGATACCAGTCATCTCCAGAAAAAAGAACTCCAGTAAGTGGCTACATCGTGTTTCATTTTGTCTGGTTTTAATTTTTGTCATAGGTTCTATAGGTTCTATAACTGTCTTTTCAAAATAACAGAACTAGGAGAGGACAGAACAGTTAAGTTGCCTTTTTTTTTACCAATTGACAATATTAAACTAACAAAAAATGGGATTGTACATTATAAATCAGAACACATTCTTTGGCACGTTGATGTCATTATGCTGCCTGAAGTAATCAATTATTCTTACACTAGTAAAGGGCATGCCCCCTGTATTTTCTGTTTACTTTATCCCAGTGAACAGTCAGATACCTTGACTGTCAGACTAAGTGACCTTTATAAGTAGGTTACACTATAAGTATTGAAAATGTTGAGTACTAAGAATAGTACTGATTGAGAATTACTTTGGTGACTTTTCAGTAGGTTTCAGAATCAAGCTGTGATCATGGCCCTTGTTTGTTCATGGAATTTCTAGGGTGTAGGCATTCCTTTATTGGCTGTTGAGATTTAATAAAAGCTTTTTAGTATCTTTAAACATTTGCTAAGTGTCCCAAACAAGGGTGCTTTACCTCCTTTCTGGTAAGATCCTTCCATGCTATTCAGCTGTAAACGTTGGAGCCTTGTTATTGTGCAGATGCTAGGAACAGACAGGTATTCTTAGACTTCTTGGAGTAAATTTTTAACACTGCTAAGGGTTGTGCCAAGAAATCAGTACTTACAAATTTAACAGTATTTATTTTTCTACTCCCTATGCTTGCACCTCACTCAGGCTTTGAAATGTTTCCCTATGAACTTTTGACTGCTTACTTAGCAGTTCAGGTACTCTTCATAGTTTATGTGGTCCTATTTTAGAGTTTTGTCATACGCTTTTTTTTCTCCCTGTGTACTTTAATGGTTTCTCTCTTTGGTTGCTTTTTTTCAGTTGCTTTGACCCAGGATATTTTCTGAACAGAGCCCCTGCATCTGCTGAAAGACTGTGATAAAAAGACAGAATAAATGAACAGAAGGGAATGCATTTTTATCTGTACTAGAGCTTTGAGTCTATTACACAAGATATTGTACTTGAAGGACATTGTACTAAGGAGAGGCAAAAGGATGTAAAGAGAAGGTTTACAAAACATTGTGTTACATTTGTCATCAGAGGAACTGCACAGAGCAAAACATGCAAAAAGCTTTTTATTAGATTCCTAGATTATAAGCACTCAGTGGAGACCAAGCAGTTGCTGTATCAGCTGCAGAATCCTTCCACTGAAACCCATTGGAAAGAATTAGCTTTCACTATACATATGTTGGCCTCATGGGGCTGTGAGATGAATGTCTTTACTATATTAAAAATGAACAACAAAACTGCCTTTGAGTAATAATTTAAAATAGTAAATTTTTTAAAATCTTAAGAGGTGACTTATTCAAATCAGATGTAACTTGGAGGCCAGATATTTTGAAACAATTATTGTCTTTTCTGGTACCAGAGATTGCAAAGCTGCTATTTAACAATCACCCAGAACTTAAAGTAAATGATCATGTCCATTTCCTTTGCAGCAGATGGATTTCTCTATGTTTTAGTAAACACACCTTTTGTTGTCTGTCACCAACCTAAGAGCCGCAATTATTGCAGTTCTTAAGTTCATGGTCATTTTAGATATTTCAGGGTGCCCTTAGTGCACTGTCTAAAACACAAGATTATCCAGTGGCTGATTCTGATGTTTATGTTATTTCTTCACATTTTTTACAGAAACTAAAAATGGACTTTATTGTATTGTAAAAGTAACTGCTTTATGCATCATAGAAGCATCATATAAATTTTTAATTGTTACAAAAGATAGTGTCCAGGGTCCTCACTGTCATGTTTTTGTATGTGGAATTCTGATTAAATAAAACATTGTTTTGAATTTGATCCTTTGATCCTTGTGTTTTGTCGTACAGCTGCTCTTTTCTCTAATATAGAAAAGCAAATACACTTGTAGGCCCTTAAGTAAGGAATAGTGGCATTTGCAGGTTCAGACTTATGTTCAGAGTGGTCTCAATGTAAAACAGATTTTAATGTTTAAAAGAAAATAAAAACAACCCAAAGATCTACAGTGTTTATCTTTTTCTGGGATTTTGTTTGTAATTGCTTCATTATTTGTTTCTTGGGAATAGTTTGTCACTGCCTAATCTTGATTACTAATTACTTTGCATTTCTTTTCTAGGCACTCTGCTTAATAGTGCTACCATTCATTCCTGCATCAAACCTCTTTTTTCCTGTTGGATTCGTAGTAGCAGAACGAGTGCTGTATGTTCCTAGCATGGGATTCTGCATTTTAGTAGCGCATGGATGGAAGAAATTATCACATAAAAGGTAAAGGTAGTGTTACCTATAATGGATTTAATTCGTTCTTACAAAAGATAACTGTATTTATAACTGCATGCTTCCTAGTAGAGCTTTTACCAGTATGAATTTATTATGTTAGAGCTCTTACTCTGTTTCAAGTTCTTCATGAACACAAGAGTAATGACCAAGAATTCATGTGAACAAACGAGAAAGAAGTTCTTAAGAGGCCAGTGGATTATTCTGAGGCTATCATAACATTTGTTTAAAACATATATGCCTATACATATATACACACACGTATACACATTATATATTTTATATAAACATATAAGCATATATATATATATTAAAAAAGCATCAGACAGCACCAAACATTTTTAGAATGCTGGGTAACTTAAATTACACGTTGTTACAAAATGGATTTTACCTGTGAGCCTAGTAGTATAACCCATCTCTTTTCTGTAAAGAAACGCAAATGTTTTCTGTTTAAATCTCAGATATTTTTAAGGATCAGGCAAAAGATTTTCTTGTCCAGGTTTGATTTGTACTTTATTCAAAGGTGATTACTGACTGAAGTTTATATAATGCTTGTATATCTGTCTGCAGCATATTAAAATATCTTTTACAGATTAAATATTCAGACATTCCATGCTAGGAATGGACGTTAGAGCCATTCGGTATTTGTTAAACTAAAGAGCATTTTGGATAACAATTTCTCCTTAGGAACTTCTACTCTAAAAGCACATTTTGCACACACCTTTGTTTTTGATGCTGTCTTCTACACTGATCTGCACATACCTGTCTCTGACCTTGATGCTTTACCCTTGTTATCCCAATGACATCCTAATGATAACTCAGGCAAATGGAAAGGCAGCGATCCCCAGTCCATGTTGTCTGCTATCATGAGAGGTGAGGCCCTGCAGTGTAGCTTATGCTAACTGATGCTGCCAAAGCTGACAGCACTGGATAATGAGAAATTGGTGATATCTTGTGTGAGTGAGGAGACAGTATTATTACAAGTCTCACTATGTGGCAGTAAAAATAGAAGTGATGTGAAAGAAAGCAAGGAACCAGGAGAGGATGGCTGGGGAGAAAACTTAGGCAGCAGTGTAATTTACTACAAAAATGTTGGGAATTGGCACTCTAAAAAGTCTTACGAGAGAGCAAAGGCTCCTTGCTTTAGAAATATGTGGAAAAAAAACCCTTTCATAAGGCTGGTGGGGATATAGATTACTGTATATGTCAGTTCTTACTGGTCGCTTTGCTAATGTTTTAGAATTTCTCTCTTAATTCTGCTGTTCTACTTTTTATTTTTTAGTATTTTTTAAAACCAAGCACAGTAGTCTTAAGTCTGCACAGCATTTTGTGTATCTTCAAAATGGAGGGGAAAAAAAACCTTTCCGATTTTAGCAAACCATTATGAAGTATGCAACAGTGTGAACAGCTATTGCATAAGTCAAGTTTGTCTGCTCAAGAATGAGATTTTTAAAAACAAAATTATATTCATAATTGTAGGAAGACTACTGGGTGTTTTAACATATTTTTTCATAATTAAATTAGAATTCAGGGACCAAATGATCACCATGTTAATGCATATGTTTTATATCTGTTGTGGTTAGTCGGTCATGTTTGAACTCCAGAAAAATGAACTCCATGAAATGCAGAAGAAGATTGTTCCTGACAGGTTTGTTGCAGAGAGTAACTTTTGCCTGAATTGGCAGCTTTAAAAATAAAATTCCTACAAAGACACTAAATCTTTCTCCTATTTAGATGTTACAGTAGCAGTAGGATTTTATTTGCTTATGGGTAGTCTCCACAGCAGACCTCTCTCTTAAGATGTGTTCTACAGTGTGGGAAAGATTGATGCTGTGTGCAGTAAAGAATTTGTGTGGAATTGTCTGATATGAAACAAAAGGATGGGATGGTATTTTAGTTGCTTTTTTCATTTTTTGATATTTTATACAGTGTTTTAAAGAACTTCACTGTTTGACATCATGATCATGTTCATTGCCTTAAATTACAGTTAAGCTCTAACAGAAGTATAATTTTTGTGTATCTTTTGTGTATATTATGTGGATTGCATTTGTTCTTGTTAAGTGAATTACATTGGGGTAACAAAAAAATCAGCTAAGTAACAACATTAACTTGAAATTGGACATTGCTTTCAAATTTTGGAGTGCGCCATTTGGTGATGAGGCAAATAAATTAGAATATACCATTCACAAATATGATCCTCAGTTTATTTGCCTCCTAGCATATGAGACATTTATTCTAGTATAAATTAGAATTGTTTGTGTGCTTATAACAAATCTTTGCTTTATTTAATAGTGTGCTAAGAAAAATCTCTTGGGTTTGTTTGGCTGTGGTACTGTTCACTCATGCCTTAAAAACACTGCACAGAAACTGGGATTGGGAGTCAGAGTACACATTGTTTATGTCAGCTTTAAAGGTACTGTATTGTATTTGAAAAGTTTGCATTGCTGTTCTTAAAAAGCTGCAGTAGAGCATGATAAAAATTGAGAGAAATGATCCTTGTTTTGCCACTTTTATTTCTACATCGACAGTATTAACATCTGATTAGTTGCTTTTGGGAATGCTTTAAAAGTGCTGTGATGCACACACGGGAATTCACATGCAAGAAATAAATGATTACTTCTTCTGTGTTAAAGCAGTTGAATGCATTTATTCTCTTAATCTGGATGAAAGCATGATATGTTTTGGTACAAAAATCTACAAAAAGTTTGATGCATTCAGAAATTTCTTCAATGTGCATATGGCATGATAGGATAGATTGTGCAACATCCCATAGCAATTATAATGGATTTTAAAATGCTTGATATTTCTAGGGTCAAATAACTAAAATAAATGGATGTTGAGCAACAAGTTATTTCAATGAACAAGTCATTCTGTATGCATTGTTTTGTTATTCTTTACATACAGCAGATTAATCAAATCTATCTTTTGCTGTGCATTTTTACATCTTTAAGACATAGTTAAAAGAAAATCAGTTAACTAATTTCAGCTTAATACCTTATGCACTGGTGTCTCTTCCTGGTTTTAGGTAAACAAGAACAATGCAAAACTGTGGAACAATGTGGGGCACGCATTAGAAAATGAAAAGAACTTTGAAAGAGCTCTGCAATTCTTCATACAAGCCACACAAGTGCAACCAGGTAAAAACCTTGACTAGTTACTGTTGAATGGCATCTCTGTGCTCCTAGTATTTCAATATACTTAGCTTACTTAAAAAAATCTTCTCAGTGGCCTGTTTTTTCTCCAACTGAATATCAAACAATGTCATACACTAAGTTAATTGATCCATAGATTTTGGAAATAAACTCCAAAAAAAGTCCTCCAGAAAAGTTTCTATGTATAAAAAGATGCAGAGACTTTGCATTCAAAACTACTATTTGGATTACATTCTTTTTGAATGAATTTAAAATGTAATTCTTATAAAACATAATTGTTTTTTTATTTTCTTATTTAAAACTAAGGAGGTGTATAAAAAAAATTTTAAATCTAGACAGAAAGTGTACATTTACTCTATATTACATTGTGTTTCAAAAGAAGTTCTAGGTAGTAATGGACAACCTTTCCTTTTTCCTTCTAGAAGCCTAATAACCTTCAATTTACGTGCCTCTACTGTAGTGAGATAGATATATGGAAGTATGACCTCAAATCTTTTACCATTTCCCAAATAACTTTATAATCCATCTTTGGGTCACAGTTAAATTCCTAGCTTCATAATTAAGATTAGGAATAATACATAATTGCCTGTTTTGGTCTTCATGCAGTACCTGTACTTCATGCTACTCTGAAGGCATAGGTATTTATTTTCATGATACTCAGTGCATGGAAGTATTGGAAATTTCTTTTTTTTTCTTTATTAAGATGATATCGGTGCCCACATGAATGTAGGACGAACTTATAAAAACTTAAACAAAACTAAAGAAGCCGAAGAATCATACATGATTGCAAAATCATTGATGCCACAGGTAATTAGTAACTTTATTTTATCTATCACCACAGGAGGGAACTCTTTTAGACTTAAATTCATGATACATTTTTTGTATTTTTCCTGAAGCTCTGTGTTTCCATATACTTCAAAGTTATTAGTGTTTTTTTTAAACTGATCTATTAAAAGAGTAGGTTGCATACAGTCATGGCTGTTAAAAAAACCTGCTAATTTGAAACTTCTTTGTTAAAACTATTTTTAAGTTAGTTTTTATACTGCTGTGGGTTTGGGTTTTTTTTGCTGAAATTTGAGGATATAAAAGAAAGCAACAGTTAAAAATGTACACCTACAGTTTCTAGTCACAGTGGGTTTATTTTCACTTGCAGCTAATAACACTGATAATTTCTGAGTTTCTGAGCCCTCAAGAGAAGCCTTAAATGCAGCATTGGAGGAAAAGGTAGCTGCAGCAGCAACAAGAAAAAATCTTTGCCTGAACATACTTTCAAAAGCATGTGCTTTGTTGCCTTTACCATTTGTTAAATTATATTTATACCTAGCAATATTACTTATTCTAGCTCTGTAGGAGAAAGATGAATATTTTGGAGAACATATGAAAGTAACAAAAGCTTTGGGTAAATGAGACTGACAACAAAAATCAGCAGTCCCTTGAGTAGAAGTATGACATTAAAAAGTTGTGACACAGTATGAAGATTATAAAAAGATCAACAGTACAACAGTTGCAATGTCATAGCATTTTCATCTTTTATGACTACTTTACATCTGCTGAATCAGTGGCTGGTAAAAACTTGCTTTCAGTTATCTTAGGCTGGAGGGTTAAAAAAAGGAATTAAACTGTCTGATAGAATATCAGTTTAGGCTTTAGGAAATATTCTTTGTCTGCATGCGTCAGGTTTTGCAAGGTCTGGTTGGTTTTTAATGGCTATCTGCGTGAGCCCAGTTAGGTAATAGCAGAGCTTAATTAACTGATATCTTAATTCTATGGAAACATAGATGACTAAAGAAGAAAAAATATTCTGTTTATATTTAGGTATGATTTTCTGTGAAAGAAGAATTGTTATTTTTAATCATTAAGAGTCTGCACACTAATATCCAGTGGTACCCTAAAACAAACGTGGTAGAGTGAAGATCTATACTGATTGTCTTTCATATTTTTACTCATCTGTATTTGGTACATATATTCTTTTTGATAGATCATTCCAGGTAAAAAGTATGCAGCAAGAGTTGCTCCTAACCATCTGAATGTTTATATCAATCTTGCAAATCTAATTCGAGCAAATGAATCTCGCCTTGAAGAAGCGGATCAATTATATCGACAAGCAATTAGTATGAGACCAGATTTCAAGCAGGCTTACATCAGCAGGTATCCTCTAATTTTAGAGATACATATTCTTCAATAAACATTTATGTATTTGCAGTGCTAAGAACAGTATTTAGTTCATACGGTTGAATTAGCTGCTGGAATTGATTCATTTCCAAATAAGATGATGAAGATTTGGGGCAATAATCAGTTATTCATTACAAGCCCTGTTCTTTTAAATTCCTGCTTCAAATGGTGTGTTTCCACATAGGCTGTGTACTCAAACATTGTATAGCAAGATGCTTCCATTAGATTTCTTTATGATCTCAAACTCGGAATTCTAATTCTCGTAGTTCAGTTTTGAACTAAAAAGCTTTTGGTTAGTCTGAATCATGGAGCTTTCTTAATCCTTCTTTGTTAAAGGGGGTCCAGAAAATACAAGACTTAACTAAAAAGAACATAAAGGCCGTCTAAATAGGTAAGAGTAATGTGGCTATGGGTATTGAGGCTTCTGTTCACCATTTTGTTAGTTGTGATTCCCATTGGGACTTAGGGAGGTGCAAAGATGCCTAAACTATAGCTGTTGCAGTGTACATTTCTTTTTTGGTTTTTGCCTTGCATATCTGTGTTGTATACAGACTTTTGAGAGAGAAAGCTTTGGGAATGGTATGTAAGGAAGGTCTTGTTTTGTGTCTAAAAAAAAAAAATATATTGTCTATAGGAAGGCAAACTTTTAAAAAACCTGTAAATTATTTTCATATTAGTGTAAGTAAAAGTTCAAGGTTAAATCTGATTCTTCAACAGGGGAGAATTACTTTTAAAAATGAACAAACCTCTGAAAGCTAAGGAAGCTTATCTTAGAGCTCTAGAACTAGACAGAACCAATGCAGACCTGTGGTACAACTTGGCAATTGTTTACATTGAACTGAAAGATCCAACAGAAGCCCTGAAGAATTTCAACCGAGCACTAGAACTCAACCCAACGCATAAACTGGCATTATTCAACTCAGCACTGCTAATGCAGGAATCTGGTATGTTAGTTGTCCCTTACATAAATACTGTGTATTTCCTTTTATTTAATTTCCTTTAATGAACTGTTTTATTCTTAGAAAGCAGAAGTTCTGCAAAGATTATTTGGCAAGTGACTAGTAAAGTTTGTTTTGCTTTTGTTGGGATGGTAAACTACCTCTAAGAAAGATATAATGAGTTGATTGGAGCTGATGCAAGTGGATTATTCTCCATCTCTTCTCACACTGTAAGTCAGGTAGCACAAGAAGTGCCTTGTCTGTAGAAGCACAAGGGGCTTCAAACAAGCAGAATCACTAGCTATCTAGTGTTCAGATATTCATACTGGAAGGTGCAGCACTGTTTCAGGAGGTGAAAGAAGATCGTTAAAATCAGCTCTTTGCTCCCCCATCCTTCAGTAAGTCTGTTCCTAGAATTCCTCACTAAAATATAGTCACTGGAGCATTCAGAAAAATAGCACAGATTACAAGATAGTCTAGCTAATCCTGTATTATCTGATAAGATTATTTTACCATATCTTTTTCGAACTGATGCAAATTGAAATATTTTATTGTTTTGGTGCTAGAAGATATTTTAGCCTGGCTACATCTGAAGTCATACTATGTGATCTCTTGTCTTTAAACTTTTTCAGTCTATCTTTAACAAAATTATATCTTCCACTTCCAAGTTTGCCTCTGTGAGAGCTGGTTCGTCAGAACTGACATCTTTTCTGCATTCTATTTGCTCAATCATACATGAAAATAACTTTAATCCTAAACTTGTAGAGACATCTTTTTGTATCTGTTATACCAAAACTTAAATATCATTCAACAAGTAATAGAATAATGATGCTGACTTTGGCTACAAGTCAACTGTAAGTAGTTTCATTGTGTAAAGAAGGTGGTTGTCATTTACTTTTGCTGTTACGCAGCAGTGATAAAAAGTAGCATTTTAAACACTTTCCCTTTTCTGTTAAAGATGTTAGGTTTTAATTTGTATAAAAAATAGCATTTTATAGGCCTGGTCTAAAAAGCCTTCAGAGTAAATCTAGAATTAAATGCATTTTCTGTCATTTAGGTGATGCTCGGCTTAGACCTGAAGCTAAACAAAGACTGCTACATTATGTGAAAGAAGAACCACAGGATGCAAATGGGTACTTCAATTTAGGTATGCTGGCAATGGATGACAAGAAAGATATGGAAGCAGAGGCATGGATGAAGAAAGCTATAAGGTTACAACCAAACTTCCGAAGTGCTTTGTTCAATTTGGCACTGCTTTATTCTCAGACAGCAAAAGAATTGATGGCTTTGCCTGTCCTGGAAGACCTACTGAGATACTATCCTGATCATACCAAAGGTCTGATATTGAAAGGAGATATCCTTATGAACCAAAAGAAGGATATTGTTGGAGCAAAAATGTGTTTTGAAAAAATTTTGGAACTGGATCCCAACAATGTACAAGGAAAACATAATCTTTGTGTGGTTTACTTCGAAGAACGAGACTTAATAAAAGCGGAAAAATGTTTGGTTGAAACACTAGCACTGGCACCTCATGAAGAGTATATTCAACGTCATCTAAACATAGTTAGAAGTAAAATTGCATCAGTTAGTGCTACAGAACAGTCGTCACTTCCTGCAGATGGGACTGCAACTGTAGCAACAGAAGAAAAAAGGAATTCCTTTCGGAATTTGAAAGAGGTAAAAAATGAGCAGAAAATCACCCAAGCCACAGTTGATAACAATAAAGGGCACTCAAAAAATAAGAAACGAACAGAGAAAAACAATATGAACAAAGAAACTCCCAAAAAATCTACAAAAGAAATTAAAGACATTGAGAAAAAGAGAGTTGCTGCTTTGAAAAGACTAGAAGAGATTGAACGTATATTAAATGGTGAATAGTCTTTATCACACCACAGTAGAATAAGGGGAGAACACTTTTTAGTTATTGTTTAATATGTGATCTAACTGGAAGGTGGTCTCAGTACTTTGAAAATAGAAATAATGTTGACTGCATATCACTTGGCAAGCAGCAAAAGGTATTTCAATGCTTTATGTGAGAAAACTGCAACTTTTAAATACGATGTGGGGGATGGGTGAGAATAGAAGGATAAACAGTTGAGAATAATCTTAATTGCAGAATCCTACTAGTGAGAAAACAACACTCATAAAAATCATTGGTAGTCAGGGATATTCAGTAATGCTTTCAAAGAATCAGTGTAACAACTGAATGGAGAATTAATGAGATAAGCCAAACACTGCTGCTTTCCCCCATATAAATCTGTTTGTATTATTATCTACATTTCAGTTTACATGTCACCAGTTTAAATCTTTCTAGACCTATGCTATACATGAAAAATAATTTCTGTTTGCATTGTTTGTTTCCAGAACTTAACAAAAAGTCATCAAAATGCCACTGGTTGTAGTATAGGAGGATACAAAAACACACTAAAATTTTCAGTTGCGTTCTGAATATGGAATGATATAACAGCCTTTGAATTGTTCTTTACTTAGAATGCTAATGGTTTGTACTGTTTTACCTGACAGAAATCTTATGGCGCTCTGAAGATCTTCAGGCTATGCTTTTACTTTAAAAGGAAATGTGGGTTTTTTCTTTAACTGTCAATCAACTGGTTGTTTTTAAAACTTACATAAAATTTTATGGGTGTTTTTCTCACTTTTTCCCCAATTCATTGAATGCTGATAAATGCACTTTTGGTACAGTAACCAGTATGCTATGCAGTAGTCCATGTTGACTTTGTATCAATGGCTGTGGATTGACTCCTTGGTGTAGTAAATTCTTCCTTGTTTATAGCAAGCCGGCTTTACTATTTCTGTCATTGGAACAGCATTTATATTCTCGTTACTTTTTACAGCACTAATATAAGCAATGATTGCTGAAGGCAGTGTAGTAATAATTACGCCACTGTATTTAGCAGTGTTTAACACAAGGGAATGTAGATGGTATCCTTCAAAATACTAAGTTCTGTTGTTTTGATACTCTGTCATTGGTGTGTGGTTTTTATTAAATATTTATTTTGCTTACTAAAATATTCCCATTTACGCTGTTCCACTAATGCATCATTTTAGTTTCTTCCATGAAATTAAAATCTTTACAGTTTCAGTGTTGCTTTTATCCTTGTGCAATGCATATATTTTTGTTTAAATTTACTACCGATTACCTAAACCCCATGTTTTCCTTAATTATGAGAAGAGTGTAAGAGCTGGGATCAGTAATAATTTAATCATTAAATCTAACTCTTACTCTTCATGTTTTGTCTTATTTAATGATATAGAAGTATTCCTTAGCAACTCTACTGTTTAAACTTAATCCTTTCTGTAACTTCTCAATGTTCTGCCTTGGGCAGTAGTCCAGCAGTAAAATGTAGTATTTATCTCTGTGGGAGGGATCTTGAGTGGTTGAAGGTCTTGCAGTGGACCTTTTCTTTATTCTATATCGCTTGTAATGTTACCACAATGATTGCTTGCATGGTAGTAACAGGAGAGGAAAAAGTGGTTTTTTAAACACATGATTTAAAAGCTGCAAACACGAACAGTACGTAGTGTGCAGCTGGTCTTCATACAAACGTTTTTGAGTGCTGCCTGTAGTAAAGTGTTCCCAGGAATCTATTGACCACACCTTGAAAATCACTGTTTTACCTTGTCTTTGAATAACTTGGATACTTACAGCTAAAATAGCTGGTATGTTGACCTTTATAGAAACTTGAACTTGCATATTAAGTCTTCCTTCCAAACCTTTGTTTTGCAAAAGAATTAGTCATCATTCTGGGTGATACAAAGGAGCATAATTTGAAAATGGGAGGAACTAAGTAGTAAGAAAAGGTACTTTCTGATTAGTTCTCCTCTCCTGTATATCAAGAGCTTCCAGAGTCCTGTGGCCACACTGTTCTCATTTGGTCTGTAAATTGAGGAGGGGAGGAAAGGCACATTCTCTATTTCTGCAGTTGAGCCTCTGTCACATTGCTCTCCTCTTGTCTGTCCAAGTAGCTCTTCTTTAGGGACTAGCAAGAATTGTTAGATTTATTGATGCTAACAGGTCCCATCAGGTTTACCTAACTAAAATCATCAAGACTAATGTTAAACTGAAGGATGCTGGAGGTAAGTCTTTCAGTCTGTTATTAGGTACTCTGCCCCCTTTGTCTCTTTAAAAGAAATTTTAGTAAAAAAAAGTATTTTGACTTATGTCAGTGTGCCGAGTTGTATTTAGCCTGTTAGGATGTGTCAACCAATTTAAAATTAAACTCTCACGAGAGAAATGGTTCAGTTAATTGGAGTGGCATAGCTTCTGAAAAATAATCAAAATAGTTTTTGTATGAACAAATGCTATCAGAATGATTTTGGCTTTGTCTGCTTGCAGATAGAACAGAATAACTGACAGGTGTTTATCTCCTTTCAATTCAACCTATCTTTTTTCCTCTCCCTGCCATCCTCATGTGCAAGAACACCATAAATGTCATCCCCTTTCACAACTCCCAGTTTCACTTATATGCAAGAACTGGGAATTTCCAAGGATGGGACAAGCATACTAAAATAACTTGTAGCCCTTTTCTCATACATACACAAATTGTTCAAAGTTAGATCTACAGCTGCAATAAGCATTCTAAGTGTTACACACATTTGTGCATGTAATTTCAGTGCAGACTCATGCATTCGTCATTGATTTTTGGATCTTTTGTTGGTGAGTATTTGCATAAAGAATTAGAGGTAAATACATGTAAACTTAAGGATTAATGAGATATGCATACATATAGTTGGAACAGCTAGATGCTTATGGGTAGTGCAGTTGCAGAAGGATGTGTACAATGTGTGCAAACATCCTAGGACTTAATTTTCAAAGTATTGTAAGTATTCTTTATTTTCTGAGTATTCTTTGCATTACAGCCAGTTAAAAATGTGATCATTCAGATCTAATTTTTTTTGTCTATTGATTTTTAGCAGCTGTCAGGAAAATAGTTGGGTATTCTGAAGAATAGGAAACATTTTCCTGCAAACAGAGATTAGAGTCGCAAATTATTAGTGGGACAGACATTCTCTTCAATGTGCAGTGCAGTTTGCACCTTGATTAGGCAATACTGAAAGAGATAAGCAAGGAGTGAACATACAGGAAGACTGCTGTGGATGGAGGGTTTCATATAAAGAAAAGCAAGAAAACATGCAACACGTGCTGCCAGAGTGTTTAACTGAATGAAATGGGAAGCTTTAGATTTCTGTTCAGTTGTGGAGTTCTACGGAAGTGCACCTTATTTTGGAAGATAACCGCCATTTCAGTACGTCTAAAAGGAAAACTACGTTGTAAAGTCTTAGGTAAGTGGGTCTTGGCTTTCACATATGAAATAATGCCTGTGTAGCTGTAAAACCTACAGGGACTTGTCATCCAGCTCCTCATTCTCCACTGGCTTTGGCATGAAGCTTAGACAGGCTCAGAAGATCCTCCTGCTCTGAAGAGGACACAGGTGTGTTCTGTGCCCTTGGGATTTGAAAGATGCGCATATTCTTTGTTTTCTGGGAGGTATGACAATATGATTAATGAGTTTCCCCCTAAATGGATTTAAATTGTTGACAACAGTTATGTTTTATTATTTAGCCTTTGATAACCACAGCTAGCTGAACTGTACGTCTGTGGTATAGACAATCTCATGTTTAATGGGACTAAACACTCCCAAAGCAAAAGCTATTGAAACATTTTGGTGCTGTGCATGTAGGTTGTCCAGGGCAACATCTCAGCAGCTTTCCCTTCCTCACAGCTGTTGGGCATTCCAAGACTAGGGCACTGAGAGCAGCTCTTCAGGTGCAGTAGCTGAGCCATCTGCCACTTGGTTGTCAGATGAGGTTTTTGCAAGACCTAGCTGTTCCTTGTAGCTGTGAAGGTGCTCACATACCTTCTTTCAGGGTATGGAGCTTTGGGCTGAACGTGCAGGCATTTGTTCCTTCCTGAAGTTTGCTTTGGAAAGAGTCAGTGAAGATAAAAACAATTCTGGGAAGTTAGAAGCCCACCCCAGGCTCTTGCAAACTTTACATCCCACAAAAGCACCAGGAAGAGTCCCAGTTTGAGTGAGTGTATGTGGCTAGGCTGTTCCTTGCAGAGGCTCTATAATCCATCTCTGCATGGCAAAATGGAACTGCAGCAGAACTTGCTACTCCTGTAAAGTCCTGCTTCAGCTTCTGCCATGTAACCAAAATTATGCTGCTCCAGTTTTCAGCCTAGGAATCCTGCTTTGCTTACACAGAAAGCCAGAGAATGGAAAGGCTAGAAGACACCTTCCACCTGTCCTTCATTTCCTCTCCATACAAAACTGTAACACTCTTCATATAGTGTTTCAACTGATCAAGAAGAACTTGTCCCTCAAACTTCCAACATGGCTTACGAAAAGGTAAGACATTCCTGCCTGGGTTCAAAATAACATAGCTTACTACGTTACATACGTTACTATGCTACATATTTAAAAAAAAAAAAAAAAAAAAATCTTATATAGATATCACATTATTTTTATAGCATTCAGTGAGTGACAGTGCAGTACAGCTAGTATTCTTTGAAAACTTAAAAACTGCTTTCTGCTGTCTAATATTTAGCATCTGTCTATAAACCAGTGGTCCTGCATGTGGGATGTGTCTCTTCTGCAAACAGCCAGAAGATACTGTATACACACATGAATAAACAAAAAGCAATGATGACAAAAATGAAACGAAACACAAAAAACTGCAAACCAAAAAGACAATCATAGAACTTTCTGCATAATTATCCTGTGAACAGCATTATAAGCTATATAACTTTCTTGGGCTAGGAAACAGTTCCAGAAAAACATGTTTAACCTTCCCCAACACAGTATCATGCTTTCAAAGATTGCCAGAAAGAGAATTGGACTTTATAGATAACATATACTCTGAACTAAGGTATTCTGTTTAAAATAAAATATTAATACAATGTTAATACTCCAGCATAATGCAAACAGCTGTTAGCTGCTACAGCTTTACCAATATAAGAAATACACTATTAAAAAAAAGTGAGTAAGAAGTCTCTGTTCAGCTGGTGTCTTTACCAGTGCTTACAGACTGTAAATGTCTTGTTAAATGTCCATGCAGAGCTGCTAACTTTCTTTACAGCAAGTTTAGAGGTTATATGCTTGTTTGGCTGAGCTCAGTCTTTTTCAGATGTGGACAGAAACAGAGAAAGAAATTCTTGGATTTGTAGGGCTTTACATGCCAGACTACACCTTGGTATTATAGGAAAAAAAGTATTGCCAAAATTTTAGTTACTGGTAGGTCAATGTAGCAGTCCAATTGGTGTATTTGATTTCGTTTTGGAGGATGATACAACTTACAAACTTTATACTAGGTTATGAATTTTCTGTGTCTTTTCAATGCTGTAACTATTATGAATGTGAAGCCATGAAGCATTCCAGGTAAAACAGAAGTGACCATTAAAATAAAGCACGCTGCTCAGATTTCCTACACCTCTTCAGCATATGTGTTTGTTCCTTACATATAATTATCACAGTATTGTCTTCTAAAATAAACATTGCAAGGTATTTTTTAATTATAAGTGTATTCATCCACACACAATGAGAGTAGGTGGAGGAGGAAAATACAACAATTACAGGATGTCTTAGCAAAAGCAGAAGTCATAAATCTTGGTTTTTAAAATACCATTTTGAGCATGTACTCACCTTTATTTCATTTTCAATTGTTAACCCAGTCCTATGCTTTTGTTGTAAGTGATTGTCATTAGAGTGTGATGCTGTACCACTAACTCCCCAGTACTGAGAGATCAGATGAGATTGTGACAACTGGTGCTTGCAGAATGGGAGATTAGTTATCTCTTCTCAGCCTGGAGCTGAATAATTGAGGCTTGCTTCTTTGTTTGGGGGCACCACTCATTTCATCAACAGGTATATCAGACGTTATGGATGAGTCTGTTTGCAAGATGCAGTAATTTCTCCATAAATGTGTGTTGTTTTATTAGCAGAGAAAGATAGCTTGGTGATATTGGGCACACCTGGAAGCTGTAGAGGGTACAACTGAGGAAAGCCAAATTATAAGAAATGTTAAGTGTTACTGAAAGCCAGTGAGACAAAAGGTATGTAATAACTGCTGTGCTCTATGCAAAAATATGATGTCTTATTTAGTTAAAAAAACAAAGACAACAACTGATAGAAGTTTAAAATAAGTTTTCAAGTACCCTTTCTATCCTCTTGAACAAGTTTTAAACAGGTTGGAAATGCTGGGTTTTCTTCAGCTCTATACATAAACACTTATCACTTTTCTAGTATAAATATCTACAAACAAATAAATCGAGACAACGTATGTGAAAAATAGAGAAAGGTATGTGAAAGCTTAAAACTCATGAAATTAAAATACTATACAGAAATATAAAAGAAGTTGGATGCATAGTATTTCTGTAGACGTATTTATATGAGTGGGTTTGCATGAAGTTAAAATGTGAGTTGTAATAATGGGTATTATTTATGAGTCATACTGTATTTCTGCCCCTTGAGTAAATATAGGCAAGGTCTTAGTGCAAATATTTAGGTTTAAATTTACATTTCTAGGGGAATTCCTTCAGCTGTTATTACAGGTATTGCAAAAGAACTAATTTGCTAGAATATTCATGAAAAGCAAAAATAAGCATAATTAAGATTTGGGAGTAATTTCCTTCTGATCAATATACATGAAGAAGTATATATTTGAACAAAAATATATGCATTCCACAAGGATAAAAGCAACACTGAAATTACAAAGATTAAGAAATTAAAAGAAATTAAAATGATGCATAAGGATTTTCCAATGATTTTCCAGTTATTTGCATTGGCTTATCTTGTGATAAAAATAACAAAAGGAACCCAATTGACTTCCTTTACCTTTTGATCATCTTACTGTGTGTAAGACCTTTTCCCCTAAAGAACAGCTTTTTTTGATTGAGTACAAAATTGGCGGATGATCATTCAGCTTACAAACACAAAACATATTGTGAGTGTAGGAAAATTTAAAAAAAAAACATAAAACAAAGCTACTGAAATGCAAGATGACATCTAGGGGTTTTGTTTTAAAAATTAATAACAAAATAACAAACACTGCTATCTCAGGCTGCCTAGTGGGTGGGTGTCCTTAAGAGCCTTCTGGCTGATGAGGAAATACAGCAAACTTTAACTCATCAATTACTGAGCATCTCAACATCAGAGTTTAAAATCCATTTCATATGGTTGTTTTTACTAGTATACTGTTCCTTTTTCAGCTCTAGATGAAATGGTATAAAGGGATTGAAGGTGAGACTGAATTTCAGTAGCACAGCATCCGTATTTCTGGAATACGTTGGGATCCTATTTCCTTTGTTCTCTTATGTTTCTTTTGTTTCAGCGGCACTGTGCTTTCTCACACTGCCAGTGTTCCAGGGCAGAAGGCTGTAAAGAGGGAAAAGAAAAAGAGGAGCTAACGGAACGTTTTTAAATCTTTATATATGTATTACTAGTAAGCATCTTCAAGCGTTCTGATTTTAATAAATAACATATGTATATAAATCACAACTGGAACACAATTATTTCAACACTTGTTAGGAAGAGTGCTGATTTCACTTTATCATTGAAAACTATTATTATTGCTATTTGGAACAGCAATGCAGAAAAATACCTACAGGGACTGATGACCAAGTTACCATTTCAGGTTATTACCTAGTATGAAGCAGCTGCATAAATCACACAAATGATCAGCCAAGCGCAGAGACTTACATAAATAAATCTATAGAGTTCAGAGCATAACAATAATATGTAGAGCATAACACCATGTAACTGAATTTTCCTGTTATATCTTGTGATTTGCTTTATTTACTGCTCAGGATCTGGCAGGGTTTTGAGAAGGTAGTAGTTTCTGCTTCCAGGGGGAGCAATTGTTCAGACTGTTGTTCATCTGCTGTCCATTATCACTTTAGAGGTGAAGGCTGCTACCTTTGTACTTGACCTCTTGGTAAGTATCTTGTGCAAAGGAGGAGCAGAGGGTAGAATCAACAAGTTAAACTAGAAGATTTCTAAAAGATCATGGTTATGTCAAGACTGGCAGATCTACGGATAAGGATGAAATTAGCTAGCACTGTTCTATATTTCTGTCCTTTAGCTTTTTACAGACAGTCTTCCTTGTACTCCTAGTAGCAA
This sequence comes from Athene noctua, assembly GCF_965140245.1. NCBI lineage: Eukaryota > Metazoa > Chordata > Aves > Strigiformes > Strigidae > Athene > Athene noctua. Next base: position 39,242,300 of record NC_134039.1, on the reverse strand, counting down.
CTCTGGTGTGGCCAGTAACAATATAAATCTTAAGCAACAATCCAACCCATGTTCTTCGTGTGACAGGATAAATTGCTGTGCTCTGAATAACACCACTGGTAGATGTGGCCTCTGACCTCAGAAGCTTATCATCACGGAAGTATGTGGTGATCTAAACTATGAAATAAATAAAAATGGCATTTCCACTGTATACTGGGGAGTAGCAATAAAGCATCTAGTGTCTTACAAAGCTGCTTACTTCTACTGAAGTACAATGATCTTCATGCTATTCCTTGTTAACATCCCTGCAGACCTGAAGTTTTCTTCTTAAGAAATTACTGCTTTTTTGTGACTGCATAATGAGAGGAAAAATACTAATTTGCTTTCAGATGTTACTGTCAAGTCTGGTACTCACAAATTTTTAATTTCAATTCAGGGTGATTATGCATACATCCTGAAGAGCCTGTATATAGAATTTCATTGAATAGTGAAAGCACTGTGAAAGCCACGTTTGGAATATTGCAGGTGCAACATGACTGAAAAGGGTTAAGAGGAAAAAAAAAAAAGAAATGCAAGATTTTTGAACACAAAGATATAACCAGTGTGTCAAATCCTGTTTACTCCACAGATTACTGTACACACTAGAGAAATATCACTTGCAATTTGCTTTTCACTTCTTTTTCTAAGCATTCACTTTCAGAGACTGAAAGCGGGTTACATAGACTAATTTGGTGTGGCCACTCTTAGGAGGAATTCTGCTATGTACCCAAGGTGGCTGGGGGCTGTAGCATATTATGTGTGAAGAGAGGCTGAAGAAGTTGATTTTGTTTTGCTTAAAGAAGACATGACTACTGGGGCTTCTTACTGCAGTCTTCAGCTTTCTGTAGGTATTTGCACAGAAGCTGGAGCCAGATTCTCCTTGGTGACACACAGCGACAGGTAATGAACACAAGCTGCAGCAGGGGAAATTCTTATTCTCAGCATTCCCATTTGCAGATGATCACAGTATTCAGATGTGTATCACCCCTTTGGCATATTGCCTGCTTCAGGCTCTTCAGAGTCATGTCCCTGTGAGAACAGGACTGTACTAGCCAACCACTCAGCTAGTCATTTTACTGTGAGAGATACCATTTGGGCTAACTCCAGGCATAAAGGTACAGAGAAGGACAACAGCAACTAAATTGATGCAAAGGCATCACAAAGGTCATGCTTTTCTTCTGCAAAGGTTTTCCCGGGTAGAAGAGATCCAGGGAAGAATCAAGCAGTTTACAGTAAAGGTGAACAGGAAATTATTTTTCTTTATTTCTCTTAATACCATGCTGGGGGACTTAAATAAATGAAGGCTTTGTTGACAAAAAGAATGTCTTCAGAACATACATAATTAAATTTTATAGTTCACTGCAAGATGTTGTGGTTGCTGAGGTATAAAGTTCCCAAGAACCAAATAGCTACATTGATGAAAGTGAAGACTTATAAAATACCATTCAACACAAGGAAATAGATGCAGGTTCTGGTTTAGGAAGATCCTTGTGTGCAAACTCCCAAAACCTGGTAGGATATAGCAAGGGAAAAAAAAATATGTACTTTCACAATTACTCAACTTGTTCCTAAACTCTTCCCCTAAGCATTTGGCAGTAGATAGTCAGACACTCTGTAGCAAGATAAATTGACTTTTGGTCTGACCCATGCCATAAGAAATATTATTCTTAACTTTAAAATCATTAGGAAAAAAAGTAGAAAAGTTTTAACCAGAGTAATATAAAATAAACAATTATCTGTTGTCACTTGTAACTGAAGGAGCTGGCTGGGGTGCTTGCCAAGCCGCTTTCCATCATCTACCAGAGTCCTGGCTGACGGGGGAGGTCTCAACAGATTGGCCAATGTGACACCCATCCATAAGAAGGGTTGGAAGGATGATCTGGAAAATTACAGGCCTGTCAGCTTCACTTCGGTGTCCAGGAAGCTGCTGGAGCAGATCATGCTGAGTACCATTGTACAACACATGCCGGACAACCAGGGGATCAGGCCCAGTCAGCATGGGTTTATGAAAGGCAGGTCCTGCCTGACAAACCTGATCTCCTTCTACAACAGGGCGACCTGCTTATTGGATGAGGGAAAGGCTGTGGATGTTGTTTACCTTGACCTTAGTGAGGCCTTTGATATGGTTTCCCACAGCATTCCCCTGTCAAAACTGGCTGCTCGTAGAGTGGGTGGGCACACGCTTTGCTGGGTAAAAAACTGTCTGAATGGCCGGGCCCAAAGAGTTGTGGTGAATGGAGTTAAATCCAGCTGGCAGCTGGTCCGAAGTGGTGTCCCCCGGGGCTCGGTGTTGGGGCCACTCCTGTTTAACATCTTTATTGATGATCTAGACGAGGGGATCGAGTGCACCCTCAGTCAGTTTGCAGGTGACCCCAAGTTGAGTGGGAGTGTTGATCTGCTCGAGGGTAGGGAGGCTCTGCAGAGAGACCTGGACAGGCTGGAGCCATGGGCTGAGGCCAACTGGAGGAGTTTTGTAATAAACTGTTGTAACTAATTTGCTAAGTTAAGCAAGGCGGGTATGATAGGTTTGAATGATCTGTAAATGTTAAAACCACACTATCCTGCTGTCTAAAGTATTGTAAAAATAGAATATGGTACCCTGTGTAGGTTTTGAAATGATTTGCAGTTACTATAACCTAGATTACAATGAATGTTTGAATATATATGGATAAAATATAAAGTATGCCATTCAGTTGGAAAAATGTAACTACTTCTTGGAAACCCCATCACCTAGAGCTGATAGGCAAACCACTTCTCAGAAAACCCATCACTTAGAGCTGACAGGTAAACTGCTTCTCGGAAACCCCATCACCTAGAGATAACATGTAACTGCTGCTTGAAGAAAAGCCTGCCAAAAGATGTGATCATGAGGCTTTCAAAGGATCCAATGGAGAAAGAGCAGGACAATCACGTGACAAGAAACGGATTGGTTAAGACGGTGGTACAGGAGTATAAAAGACGCTGCTTTTTAGAACTCGGTGTGTGTCTTGGTGGAGTGGAGACTCCCGGCACACCCAGCGCTACTTTGTCTATTTTTTCTCACCCTAAATCAATTGAACCCAATTAAAAATATATTTATACTTAAAATTGGCTCATCTGATTATAAGTTTCAATAAGGCCAAATGCCGGGGGCTGCATTTGGGCCACAACAACCCCCAGCAGCGCTACAGGCTTGGGGAGGAGTGGCTGGAGAGCTGCCAGTCAGAGAGGGACCTGGGGGCGTTGATTGACAGCCGGCTGAACAGGAGCCAGCAGTGTGCCCAGGTGGCCAAGAAGGCCACTGGCATCCTGGCTTGTGTCAGCAATAGCGTGGCCAGCAGGGACAGGGAAGGGATCTTACCCCTCTACTCGGCACTGGTGAGGCCGCACCTCGATTCCTGTGTTCAGTTTTGGGCCCCTCACTACAAAAAGGACATTGAATGGCTCGAGCGTGTCCAGAGAAGGGCAACGAAGCTGGTGCAGGGTCTGGAGCACAGGTCGTATGGGGAGCGGCTGAGGGAACTGGGGGTGTTTAGTCTGGAGAAGAGGAGGCTGAGGGGAGACCTCATCGCCCTCTACAGCTCTCTGAAAGGAGGATGCGGAGAGCTGAAGATGAATCACTTTAACGAAGTAACAAGCAATAGAACAAGAGGTGATGGCCTCAGATTGCGCCAGGGATGGTTTAGACTAGGTGTTAGGAAACGTTTCAGAACGGGTTGTTAGGTGTTGGAATGGGCTGCCCAGAGTAGTGGTGGAGTTCCCATTCCTGGAGGTGTTTAAGAGTTGGGTCGGCATAGCACTGAGGGATCTGGTGTAGTTGGGAACTTCAGTGTTGGGTTGGTGGTTGGACTAGATGATCTTCAAGGTCTTTTCCAAATTAGATGATTCTGTCATTCTGTGAACTTCAGTTTTGGATATATAAATATAGATTAAGATCTTGTCTGTAATATTCTCAGACAGATAAATGCTACGGGATCTTCAGCTGTGCAGATACAGACTAGAGAACAAATGCTGAGATTGCAGTAAGGCCTGGATGTTTTGTGTGCATGCTGGCCAGCAAATAGGTTGTGAACCTGTTAAAGGTAGCATTAATTAAAATGACTTTTGATAAGTAGCGGGGTATTTCAGAGGATCTGGCTGTTAAAAAAAAAAAAAAAAAAAAAAAGCTTTGCAGGGAAAAAAAGGTACAAACTGATTTATTTTAAATTAAATGGAAAAAATAAATAGGCCTGTTATTCAAGTCTGCTTTTGCAAAGGCTGGTAGTAAGGCAATTAAAAGGATAAATTAAATGTAGAGAAAGGTGGAAGTAAAAAAACAGGTAGTTTTCTATGTAGACTGAGGTGCTATTTTATAGTTTATTTAACAGATGAAGAAAACACTTGAAATTCAGCTCTGAAGAAACTAATAGTTAAACTATAAATGATAAGACTCAACTGAATTATTGTCGGGTTGATAGAACCTGTCCAAAAGGGAAAGTGCAACAGGCAGCCCTGCAATATCTGGTAGCACACTGGTTCCTAGTGATGTTGCTAAACAAACTTTACACTGAACTTCTTATATTGTCAGTAATGGCCTTGGTAGCAATACAGTATGAACACTGATTGTATCTGTTGGCAATATAAACCTGTAAGTGTTGTCAATACAGGGTAGGAAATTCTATAAAAATCACTTGTTAGGACTGGATTAGTAGAAATGGGATGAAACTCAATAACAGATAATATAAGGTGATGTACCCTGGTGCTAGTATCAAACTTCTGTTGAAAGCTAGAAGTCTGCAAAGATCTAAGATGGGAATGGATTTAGCTGTTCTGCATAACATCAGAATTATAAATTACTGAAGTCACTTAGCCAGAAAATGAGGTGACCGTGTTGAAAAGGTGACTCCAGTAGAAATAGAGATGTTTGTACTGCAAGACACTAGTGATATTAATTTGGAATACTCATTTAGTTTTGATTACCTATGTCCAAGATCAATAAATTTAAACTAAAACTATTACACAAAATCTCTGCTGGATGAGTAAGAAAATCAGGGGGCTTATCTTCTGCAAAAAGATAGAGCTTTTTATCTAAGGCTAAACAAGTCAAAAGGGCATGTGGTTATCATGATTCTCAGTAGGAAGATAAAAACTGGGAGAAAAATTACCCTTTAAGCTAAAAGATAATGTTTGTACGAAAACAAAAGGGGCGAAAACAATTATAAATAAACTCAGGCTAAGGCAAAATGCCCAGTCTACCACAACAGTATATTTTGGGGTATCTTTAAACGAGAAGGGTGCAGGGGGAGGGAAAAAAAACTATTTTAAGGTAAGGCTATGAACAATTTTGAAGTGAATACAGTAAATGCTACCTGTAATAATAAAAAACTACATTTTATGATCCAGTACATTCATTCTAATTTTGTGCTTCCTTAAGAAGAATTTCTATCCCATCTTCTGTTTATTTCAGCACATATGTTTAAATTGGAGGTACTCCCGTGAAAGTAACAATGCCTATTGCAAACTGATGTATTTTGCATATGAAATCTTTCTGCACAGAACAATGAAAAGTTAGATCCTATTAAAATCGACTGGTTTCAGATATTTTGGATATAATCTTACTGAAATCTTAAACGCAAATGTGAAAATAAGTTGTATAAACTTGTGTGTTTGTTTTCTTCCTGAATTATTTTGCCATCTTACTCCTCTGAATTAAGAAGCTCTCACTATAGATTAAATAAAGGAACTTTAAGGAGCCAACTCCATGTTGACAAATCCCTCGATGTACAAAGTACCACATAGTCACATGTGCTGAGATACTGGCGCAGTTCATGGAGGAGTGCGTGAAGTAACTGAAAGTTTGCAGTAGGATTCAGTTTTTATGAAGATGCAAATATTGCCTTTTTACAAGTATTTGGGATGGTAGTGAAAGCCTTACAAAACATTGTAGTGAATTAGTATTGTGGGTGATATGAAGTTAGAGAAGAATATGCAGATCTCTCCCTTTCTCTTCTTGTTTCCCTGTCCTCTATCTAGTAGGCCAAGATGACAGTGTTCTACAACCATGTCTATAATAAAATGTTTTTATTATACATTATAATAATAGTAAAAATGAAAAACTGGTTATAAATCCAAAAGAAATAGAAAATGCAGTATTTTGTACTGGATTTTACTCTTGTTTTTTAATATGGTATATAGTTCTGAATTTGTATGTATATGAAAAGTAAATCATAGGCACAGAATCATCTCCTAAAAAACACTTTAACCCATTAAGGTAATGAAGAAATACAAAACAAAAGCAGAACCTACTTTATTCTGTTATTCAGGAACTATGGAAAAAGCGGTTGTTGAAATAATTTGTTAAATTTAAAGAAAAAGAAAAATTATTTCAGATACATCTTTTACATGTTTAAAAAAAAGAGCAGTGAAAGCAATTCTAAGATCACAATGAAGCTATGACAATACCAAAGAACACAGAGAATGTATGATTAAAAATAAAATGAGATCCTGGAGTTTTCAGGTTCTTTTTTTTTAAATGATTGAACACATTTTTGGAAAATGTTGTCTGATCCTCATCCAAATTTTTGTGTGTCTCCCTTTTCTTTCTGAGAGCAGTTCTAAAGAATGTACTTGCACTATGATAAAATGAATAATAATTGTGTAATTCAGAAAATATCTCAATGTTAAATTTAATTATCATAATTTATCATTTTATTTCCAATCAGTTAATAGGTTCTTCCAGCAGGAGTAATATATTTGAAATGCTAGGTGAGGGTCTGTCTTGAAACTTTTAACACCCAAGAAACACATTTTTATATTTACACTGAGTCAATATTATCCTGATTAAAATTTTGATGGTGATAATTTGTATTTGGAAATGTTTTTTCTTTGTATTGCAGTAAAGGTTTGGCACTGCAATGTTAAAGACTTTGCTCACCAACATGACTTGGCACATACACAAGAAGACAGGTACAGGCAGCCCTGACCAGCTCTACCACTGCTCTGAGATGGCTGAATGCTGTAACCATGATCCTGAAACAGGATAAATCACTGCAAGGTTGTGCCTAATTTAAGACATTCCTCTGGAGCGGCAGATCTTTAATCCAAAATCTAGAAGTGCATCCTAATCCTCATCCCTCACTGCCTTCTCAGTGTTGAAACACCTCTTTTCCAGAGCTTGCTTCCCACTGGCCACAGACAGATACCCTGTGCCTCTACTTGCTGTGCTGGTAGCCCAACCCTCATGCTTCTGCTTTCAGAAGAAAGGACACAGGCAGTTTGTCATCTGTCCCTATTCAACAGACTGTTAAAAGTAGATATAGCTCTATCTTAGATTTACCTTAAACAAAGCCAGTTTACCAGAGTTAATTTAAACATCAAAGCAAAACAAAAGCTTCTTCTATTTTGATATGAAGCTTTTCCTTCTTTTTTCCTTCCCTTCTTCTGTAAAAAGCATGAAATTTGTTCTTCTCTCACCTGCAGTCTTCCAGAAAGGCTTGACTGCCTTCACAACTTCTGCTTCCTAGGAGATGTATCATTTCACCTATTTCCGAACAACATGTGCTAGACCTGTGAGGTTCTTAAACGTCTGGCAGCTGCATGAGGGATGCAAGGCTGAAATGCAGGTCCTCAGTAACATTGCTCAGCTGCCATCTCATGCTGAGTCTTTCCTCAGGTACACAGGACCCACTTCCACAGCACCCTAAGCTTTTGCTAGTCTAGATCTCACAGGTCTTAAGTTTCTAGCGCTACACCCATGTGCTGTCCCTAGTCATTAAGGCACCTAAGTGTTCAGTTCTCAATCTTCAGGAGATGGGCATGCTTGAGCTTGTGTTCCTATGGAGGCTTACTCATTTTCCCATTCTTAAAATGCATTTTAAGGATCCAACCTTGCAAAAACATAAATCAAGAAAAAAAGGTTTAATTTTTTTTTTATTTTTTTTTGTCTTTTGGTGTTTTTTTGGGGAGTCTAGCAGTCTGTTATTACAGGTTTGCATTGTATGCAGAAGTTTTGGGCTTAAAGCTAGCCTCTTGAGTTGAGACTGCCCTCAGAGACTGCACAGGGGCTACATTTTAAGGCATGCTTCTCAATCTCTCCTCCTGCAAATATTCTGTTGAGAGTGATAGGGATTTTATTTTAGATCTTCATTAGGACCCAAGCTGTTAGGAGTCAGGGGAATTCCCCTGACATTGTACACATTCACATTACATCTGAGAATTTGCCTTGTGTTTCATGCTGGTTTATCTCATCTTTATTGAAAATTACAGTTTTGTTCATTTTATTTAATTCTCTCCTGTGTTCATAGAGAAGAGCTTGTTTATGTGGAACTTTTTTGTTTTTCCTGGCTAGACTGATTTATTTATTAAAGAAAAAAAAAAAAAAACAACCACACAATCTAACAGATAACTGTAAGGATTTTGCTTTCCAAATATCTCAGAGTTCTGACTTACAACAGCTAAGTGCTTAATTATTCCATTTTGAACTCAGACTCCAGATATCACAGAATCACAGAATCGTCTAGGTTGGAAAGGACCTTGAAGATAATCCAGCCCAACCATTAACCTAACACTGACAGTTCCCAACTACACCGTATCCCTCAGCTCTATGTCAACTCGACTCTTAAACACCTCCGGGGATGGGGACTCCACCGCCTCCCTGGGCAGCCCATTCCAACACCCAACAACCCCTTCTGGAAAGAAATGCTTCCTAATATCTGGTCTAAACCTTCCCTGGCGCAACTTGAGGCCATTCCCTCTTGTCCTTCGTTAAAGAGTCTCATGCAAGGAAAGGATTTTGATTAGATTTACCCCGTGTGGGATAGATGAGGCTAGATGTGGAAAAAATCACAGAATTGTCTAAAATGTTTTCTTCCTCCTCTGTCACTGGTATTTCAGAGTACGTTTTTTTGGGTTTTGTGCTATAATATGAATCTGGTGAAGAAAACTGTTTTGTTTTAATTTTGGTTTAGGGAAAATATCTGTTCAAATAAATGCTTATAAGTTACCTCTTAATTTAGAAGACATGCACACTCAAACAATCAATCAATCCAGGAAAAGATTTATCAGATTTATGAAGAAGATCTTACATTCTTCTATATTATAGGAAAAAAGTATGAAATAGATTGGATACAGGCAACCGTAGTCATGGAAAATATTTTATTAAGATCTTGGAAGCAATGTAATTTAAAGGTAATACAATGTACCGTGACAATGATGACAGGGCAAATAAGTAACAGGCGAAAGCAACTCTCATAATTCTGTAGAGTCATTTTCACTCCCAAAATATCATTAGAATGAGATTCAAAATTTACATGATGTAAAAAAACATTTGGGGAGGGTAAGAAGGACTAGAAATTACATGTATATATTATATAATTATATGCAATGTTTATATGCATACACATATATTATTATATATTAACATTTAGTACTGTCTAGTAGATATTATATTTATGTTATATAATTTATATGTATATAAAAGTTTTCTGGCTGTTTTACCACACTGTTATTTATACTTTTTTTATCACATTATTATTTATACATTTTAATTACTATCTGTGCCTTTGTGTGTTGTTCTTTTCACTGCACTGTTAAATTATCTTTTTCTCCTTTTTCTGCATTTTTTTCTTTTAAGACAAAAAGCATGTTGGACCTGTATCCTGTAGGATGAAGTTTTTGAAATTTTTCAGAAAGATTTCTAGTGGCCACATGGATAAGCTAGTGTTTGACTAAAGCAGAAAAATAAGTGCAAGGAAAGTTATGGGTTTTTTTGCAATGTACTACCTGCACCTCAGTAATTGCTTGTGCGCATGTTTTCATTCCACAGTAAAATAAAAGAATCTAGTGCTGTGCTGAAGGTGGCAGTTTCCAATCCAATAATGTGTTGCAGTTTCATAACCTGCCTTTTTATCACAGTGAGAGAATGAGGCATGTAACCTGTTCCTAAGTTTTGTTATAGTATTTCTCAACATGCCATGTTACTGAAATTAGAAATAAACAATAAAAAGTATCATTGTAATATTTGAGTAAGTGCGAGAGATGTCTTGAAGTGGATTTTTGTACAGCTAATGTAGATTTTTCACTTCATTCCCCATTCAAACAGCATTTCCAAAAAAGATTTAAGCCATAATCACAGTTATTCTCACAGATACCTCATTTTTTACTATGTGAAAAAACTGAAAACATTCGAAATGGAAACTGTGTTTCTACTTACACTTGGGTTGCTCATTTCTTCCTCTTGATATAATTATGCTTGGAAATAATACTATCCAAATAGAAGCACTCTTTTAATGATAGGAATTTTCACATATATTTTCAGGTAACTTGTGTAAGCATATCACACAGAAAGATAAGTGAAATCAGATAAGGAAGCAAATTGTGTGGTATGTGGTGCAAGAGGACTTGAAAGGACGTCCTGGGGTTAAATCTCCTCTCATAACTCTCACATGCATATAAACTGTAATGCTGTTAAATCACAGTGTTTGTTTGGATTTTTTAATCTCTAATGAGTTAAACACATGAAAACACATTATTCCTAGAGAAGCTCATGTGGGTTTACTATGCAAATACTTGTAAGTTAGAGTCAGCAATGAATTCATTTAGCTTTGAAATAAAATCCCATTCGAAGACTAAATTTGGCATGAGATTTTAAAAATATTTGTATTTTAATATATATGGAAGATAAGATGATGGAACGAATATAATTTTGACAAGTCTAATCACAAATACTGTAGACCTAAGCTTCAGTGGGTAGAATCTTTGATGACAGCAATATCTAAGAAGGAGAATATTAGTAAAACCTTTAATGCTATTATACATCATTTTCTGTGTATGTAGAGGTACATCTCAGAAATGAGTCCTTCTAAAAGACAGAGAATCTGAGGAATACTTTCAAAAGAGACCTTAAACATGACTCCTGAAAATTATTACAGTTAGACTGTTGATAGTTAATGCTGCTAATACTACATATTTCAGAACAGCAGGCAAAAAAATAAACTCTTCAAAGTATCTTTCTAATCCCTATGTTTATTTGGCTTAACTGGAGATCAACTTTTATTCTGCATTTGTAGAGGTCAGCACTTCTGATTGTGTACCAGACCATTTTTATAGTAGGTCTATAAGATTTCAAGTTGTAAGAATAAACACTAGACTCCTATTGGATGATCAGAAGCAAACACTGAAGATGTGGCCTTTGGATTTCTTCCTTATTGCACTTTTACATGACCGAAATAAAAATTGTTAGCTTTTATGGTCAAATATGTTAAAAAGTTGGTATGAAATACTGCATTCCATGAAAATTTTTGTGGAATCTTTTCCATTACACTTATTCTTGATATGTGGGCTAACGAACTAAATGAAGCTCAAATCATCTTTTTATGCTGAGCGAAACCGAATGCCATGTACATATTTTGTACGTAACTTGCATCGAAGACTTTAATACTTATACAGAAAGTTTTTATGACTTTTGCCTTCAGTGAATTTTGGGAGATATTTTTCTACTCATAATGAACTTAAGGAGCAATTAATGAAATTACAAATAAATCTCTGCTTTGTCTCTGCTGGCGTCAGTAACCATTGGTCAAATGGCCTGTGAAACTTCTAAACCTTCAAATATTTTGGCTACATCCATGGTTTGTTTTTTTTTTCTTTAATTTTTTCTTTCATTTTCCCATATTCTGTAATTTTTTTATATTAACTTTAGATAAGGGTATATATTCCTGTCTACTTATAGACAAGAGCTCTGATATAGTATTTTAACTGCCTGCCTGTATTGCTTTAAATAATCTGACAAACAATAATTATGTCATTTATACTTTCCTTTTCAGGTCAAGCAACAGTCAAGAAGCTTGCTATGGAAGTAATCCTCTTCATTTTTAATGTCAAATAAGATGGTATATTTAAAACAAAATTTAAAGTTGTGACTGTTTAAGTGAGTCTTGTCTTCAGATCAGGTCCTACCTCCTAGAGGAATTTACCCCAGGATTTCAGGTCAGCTGACAAGTATATTCCCTTGAGTAGACTGAGAACCTATCTTACCCTATGACAATTCCCTTGTGCCACAGGAGCAGAGTTACTTGTCCTGGATGTTAGGCAGTTCTAAGTGTTCTGTCCCTGTAGGCTATAGAAAAAGAATGATGAACCCCTGCATGTTGCTGATGTGGGTTTTTTTAACCGGAAGCTGGTATGGGAGGTAGATGGTAAATCTAATCTGTGTTGAACCTGTGAAGCAATGTGCTGGTGAGATCTGTCTAAGCAATGAAATTTTCTAGTCTATCAGATAGGTGTCATTTGAGAAGTGATCAAAACCTGCAGTCCACCTGAATGAAGCAAAATTTGGTGGCTAAACGTTATTGACAGTGACTGAGATTTAGTGCCAACTCTTGTCTAAACTTCTCCTTAACAAAGGTCTTTTCCTTCAACCTTCTGTACAAAGAAAGGACGTAACACCTACATGTGCAGCTGCCATGCTTATAACCTGTCAAGTCATGCTGTGCGATATCAAAGAGTTGAACATGTTCAGGCACATGAGTCCCCCTTCATGCATCCAAGGGCATGCTCAAGGCTGAGCTTGCATATACGCTGTCTTTAGGGACCTGTCTGATTTGTGAGAATGGAACTGCACTGTTAATAAAACTGTATTAAAATGGCAATGGGAACCTTCCAGAATTATTTCCTTTGCTAACTATGTTGCTTCTTTACTGCTGAGTCATTTTAGATGAACATTTTTCATTTTTTCAGTGGCTGTATCAGGTGAGCACATTTTCTTTTGTGTTGGTAGTGATGCAGCTGTGTATCTTAGAGAACAGGAGCTATGCATGTACTCTGAAGGCAGATTGTAAAATATTATGTTTGGAACAAAGGCACTGACGTTCTTGCTGGAAAACGGCTGTTATACAACAAGTGGTAGATTATACACTTAGGAAAATCAATGAATAAAAATAAGTTATCTCATTTGTACAAGACAAAATTGTTTAAAAATTACTCCCATGCTTCACAGATTTTATGTTTAAAATGAGAGTTAATTATATCAAGGGACATAGGAAAATTATTTATGATATTCTGAAGAGTCACATTTTGAGACAGTAGAACAGGTAATAAGTATTGTTAAGTAAAGCATTGTTTAAAAAGCCAATTTATAGAGCTTTACTTTGTTTTGTTCAAATGAACTTTTGATAGTTCAATAAATTTTGGGGGATGTCAGCACAGGAGTCTCACTGGGATATGGAAAATCTGCCAGAATTTCTGGTGGATGCACAGCAGGTCCAGAAAAGCTGCACTGCTGGAAGCAGTGCGGCCACCAATCTTGTAATGATCTGGTAACTGACCTCGTGAATGACCTTATAAATGTGATCATTTTAGGGGATTTTTTAATTCTCTTAGCAGTGAAGTAGCCAAGAACTTAAAATGAGGAGAGTCAGGCCAAAATATTCCAATTTACTGGAAAGTACTTTCAAAAAGTAAACAAACTCTGTCAAAGCATAATCCTGATTTTTCAGGAGGTTTATGTCTTTATTAGAAATACCATGTATTAATTTCTTTTACTTTCTCTGAAGGATAGCATTTAGTCATAAATCTGAATTCTAAAGGTTCTTTAACTGAAGCACACTTTGAAAGCACACATGGTAGTTTCTCAGTGCTCTTCAGTAAAACACGATAGCAGTATTTCACATGGTAATGTCAAGTCCATCTTATGCTTGCAGATGAAAATACTCATTGTCTTTGTAACAGATTCACTAGTTTGGGTTATATTCTTCTTCTAAAGCCTGTTAGTCTTGATGAAACCCAAAAGCAGAAAGTTGGAGTTTTAAAGTTATACCGATTTAGGACATTGGTGAGATTTACTTAGTAATTAAATTTAAGTATGCTATGAAAATATATATGCATTAAAACACAGTGATGCATTATGCTGCAAATCTGGGAAAAAAAAAAAAAAAAAAGTCAATTGTGTAACTGGTAAGAGTTAAGAAATATTGGGGAAAAAATTCCATTTCAGCAACTACATTTAAATGGATAAATAAGTTCCTGTCTGTGAATATAGGTACACACTGACGCATCACTCCTCTTTGTTCTGTGCTTATGATGTTTTGATTTTAGTAGTCACATGAAATCATGGCTCAGTTTCTTCCCAGGTAAACCCATGATATCCTGCAATACTTTCTAAGCTGTGAATCAGAAAGAAAGATAGTGGCATTTACCAGTATGTAATTATCCCTCTCTTCCTTCTCTGAAAATCAATGTTGCTATTATGTTTATTTACAAATATTTAAATGTAAGCGTTTGTGTAATACACACCCGATACCTCTTTTATGTGAAAATTAGTGGGTTTATGTGCAAATATAGGAAGATACTAAGATACTATAATTGATTACCATTACAAGAAAAAAAAAATCAAAGAAAGACTAATTTTTTACATAAAAAAATATATTATTTTTTTGGTTCAAAGTTTTAATTAATATTACATCCTAACAGTATTAAAAGAATACCAAAAAAACCCTGCTGAATGAAACAAAAAATAGCTAAAACACTAACATTAAGGATGATTTATTAATTCCCCACTGCAAAAAAGGAAAACAATATTTTCTGCATTAGAGGATTTTGTATTATAAAAATGAAGTCAAGAATACACTAAAGCTTATTCCCATTACAGTCGTGAAAGCGGAAAAATATTAGAGACTATTATCTGTATATAACTAAGTCCCAAAAAACCTTCCATCTTTGAGACCATGGAATAAGAATAATGAATCTCTGGTTTTGCTTTCTGATTTCTAATTTACTGTAATTACTGCACAATCTTAGCTCATTCACTTCCAACACTGAGATGAGTTTTCATTAGCAAGCTATAAACAGTAGCAAAACATCTGAAAGGAAGAAAGAAGCCATGATAGAGTACCAAATACTAACCTTTAGTTTAATGGTGCATCTGAAACATGCTAACTTTATAGGGTCTTATTAGTCACAGAGAATTCAACTAAGTGCTGTTAAGGGTATATAACTAGGTTTTCTATTAATAATTTTTAAACAAAACTGAAGTTAGCTTTTAACGCTACAAGCCCTTTAATTGCCGCACTTAGGCAAGACCTGCTATAGGTTATGGAGAGGTAAACTTCACTCTTCTCTTTTTTGTAGAAAATTGGATTAAATTTTGTTCTGACATCCTGAAACTGTAATCTCTGTTGGAAGATCTTTGTGAATTTGGCATTTATAAACTGTCAAAGAACTAATAACTAAGACTCTGGAGGTTTTTTTTGTGTGTATGAATTTATTTGGAGTTATTTAGAATTTTTCCTCTTTTTTTAATAGTAAAGTAGTTGTTCTTAAGAGGTATGTGTAGCTTACTTGTCTTTGTGTGGCATCCCTCAAAGCTGTGTAGGTAAGGAGTGGACACTCCTCACCCTGCTCCCAGTAGTCCCAACTCCCAAACTATTTTCAAAAAATATGTTTTAGCAGACCAGCTGGCACTGGGTTTTTTTTGGCATGGTCTGCCTTTTTTTTCCTCTTTTTTTTTTCTTTAGGCTATGTATTTGTACTAATTTTGGGCAAAAATTAGCTGGTGATTACCATCAAAAGGCCTCTTTTTATGACTGTCTGAAAACTGACAGTAGCCCTTAGAGCAGGGTGCAGCCATACATAGGGCATATAGATGACATTCATAAGAGAACCTGGTCATACTGCACTTTTACAGGAAACTCTCATTGTATGACAGGATTTGTTCTGATTCAGCTCCCAGCAGATACAAAATTCCAAGTTTTGCAGATGAGGCTCTTCCATTTTTTGAAAAATATTTATCTTCTGTGTCACTATGGACCATGTATATCTACTCTCTTTGAGTAGAAATTCAGAAATTATAAAACATTAGTTTTATTATTCAAAAGGTTTTGCTGTATGAATTTGAAAAATATCCGTTTCTTTGGCTGTTCTCATCCTATTTCAACTTTTGGATAGAGCAACCTTTTATTTTAGCTAACTATAATTTCATTACATTTTTTGTAAGTGAATCCAAATCTTGAGCAAATACACCACTTCGTTTTCAGATCTCGTGTTTTCTAGAGATTCTGCATGTGGTATCCTTCATTTAATTCTGCCTCTGTCTTAAATATCCTGGTCTGATTTCTTTTCCTGAATTACCTTTCAAAATTTTTGAACTCTTTATTTACTATAATGTATTTGGTTGTTAGGCACTGAAGAACAAACATCATAAGTCATCTAGCTGGATTTCTACTCTGTTCTCCGTATTCGATACAGTTTTAAAACTTTTTCATCAGGTCTAAAGCCTATGGATTATTGATGACTCAAGCTAACAATTTCCACTTAAAGTAGACAGTGAATTTGGTAGACTTTCGAAATAAGGTGAATTTCCTGAACAGGCCAATAAATCAAACAATGTATCTGATACTGACATTAAATGGTATCAGAACATTTATTATAAAGCATTTCTTAATGTTCTGCTAACAGAATCTGTGCAGTGACTGAAATATTGAACAGAAGATTTAACTGAAAAGCAACCCTGAAATTAATACCAGTAGCAATAACTATGCATTTCATCTGCGTAGTTTTATGGTATGTAAGTCTGTCTTACTGATCTAAAAAGTGCAGATAGAGTTTAGGCAACTTTCTCAATGCCAGGTAGTGTATAGTGGAACTATATATCTAGTCTTAATAGAAATCTAAATTGCCTGATTTTTCCTGGCATTGTTCTGTGGTGCTTTTAACCATAAGTATTCTATACAAGTTAATTATTTTTCTTAGAGAAACAAAATGCATTCTTCGTAAAATCTTAATGACAAGAGGCCAGTAGGTAAAATATCAGAAAATAACGTTCAAAACAAAAAAAAGTTGAAATGGGTTGATGAATTCCGTGTTCCACTTTCATCTTGTGTTAAGCATACAAACATAAATCCTCAGTCAAGTACCAGTGTTAAATATGCTCAGATGCTAGTTTGAGACACTAACTTTGAGGCCATGTTGCAAGGATTGTGTCCGTCTACAAGGTATAAAGAGGAGCAAATCTCCTATTTCCCACCGTCTCAGCTGGGTATAGAGCCAGGCTCTTTTGTTGACTTACTCTGCTCTAGTGCCATGGTCAAGGTGGACATCCTCACTCAAGCTATTCTCTAACCTGGCGTGGCCCTTTCCCCTTTTACAATAAACCTGAATTTCAGCCCTGCAAGACTTAAAATATTAGGACCTGAAAGCAGAGGGAACAGAAGGGATAGGAAAAAAAGTATACCTTTCTTGCCAACATTGATCTGCTTGTCCTGCAAGAAACTACTAGTTGAATCATGGGGAGCTGGTTGGTTAGTACAGTCACTTACCATAAAGCAGACCAATGTTTCCTTCCAAGGGGATGCTTCAGTATTTCATATTAAGCAATCATTGGAGCAGGGATTAGAAATCACATTTGATTCATACCTCCCAATGAGAAATCCATTAATGCAGCACATTAATATCAAATTGTGTTAACAGTGTTAGTTTCTAACAAATTTCAAGGGAAAATGGTATTACAAATACTACACAATTTCTCTAAGCTTTATATTCTAAAGGACTCAGGAATTTATCTGATTCTTAGAAGGATCGTTGGGGCATGTGTTTTTCATGATGAATTAGGCCTGCAATAAACACAAAAATACCAGTCTGCAAATAGTCCTAATGAAAGCTACTTCCTGCAGGCCACAATTTAAGAAGGTATGTAGGAATGCTCATTAACTAAGCATTTAAACAGGTATATTAATTTCAGGAAGTTTACAGATATGCTCAATACAGAGAACATACTGAACTCAGGACATCCAAGAAATATGATACAAAATTGCAGGCAGGCTGAAAATTATGATTTCAAGTTCTTGTTTCTAAGATTCCAATTTGCTTTCTGTGTTTTTATTTAAATGTTAAGGTGAAACTGTCTGAAACTCCAAAACCTTTACTGGAATTGTAGAAGGAAGTTTCAGATTATATTCACCTCTGTTTGATAATCTGAATTAAATTAATTTTGTCTGTCAAAAGCTTTTTGATTGTCTCAAAAGAACATCTAGTACTCTGCAAGCATAATCTATAGTTTGCCAACAAAAAGAATGCTGGTTCCAATTACATCACTACATCAGTGCTACCTTTTATTTTTTCTGAATACAGTTGATCATTTCTATAAATTTAATGATTAAAATAACTGGAAAACAGACATCCACAAATATTTTCACATATTTGTTTATATGTTTTTACACATCTTTGGTATATCTACTTTATGATAAGTACGGTAATTTTAAAAAAACAAATTTGGTTGGAACTCTTTATTCAGTGTGCTGTCTCAAATGACCAGGGTTTTTACAGGAATACTTAAATAGTCACATTTGAAATAATTAAGGATATGTGAGTTACACAGAGTCATAGAAAGTATTCTCTAAGGACTCTTGAGACAGTAACTAATGTCGTCCTTTTTCCCAAGGCAGACCAATAACACATAAATTGCTGACAGCAGCTTTTCCAAACCATAATTAAAAATGCACAGTAGTTGGATTATACAGCCTCCCTTGGTTATCTGTTGTGGTGCTTATTTGCCTTTATAGACAGGTCAATCATAAGGAAGGCTGCCTGTTGCTCTTGAAGCAGTTTAACTTACTGCTCTACTTCAGGATAGTTTGGAGTGGACATGAAGACCAGTTTAGTCTCTTCCACTTCCTTGGTGTCTGAAGGAAAGGAGGAAGGTGTCTCCAGATGGGAAGTGGATGACTGTTACAGGCACACCTGGGGGAGGCCAGTGGCAAGGTGCTGAGCCCCCAGCTCCCTGGCTGTGCCACGCAGCCGAGCGCCAAGCCCGGTGTGGTTTGAACTGGTGGCCGGTGCTGTCCGTGCAGGTGGGGCTTGGCTCCTCTGGGGATACAGCCACAACCACAGCGCAAGCCACCTAGGCTGGCACTGTGGCTGTGGAATGATACTTCAGATTAATAATTCCATTTATTAAGAAAGCGTGGAGACTGCAGTACTTCCAGTATGCAATTGTTACAGGAGACTATTGTGCTTGCATCTAACAACCTTCCAGAGATGAGCAGATTGACAATAGGGCTGAGATTTTTTGCATTACGTGTTAATTATGCAGTAGATTGTGGTTTCTGTTTATTTTTAGAGAATGAAAGGTAAATTTTGCTTTTTCAAGTTTTGAAATAAAAATGGCTATTAAATTTCTGCTCTTAAACACCGTACTAAATACAGATACAAAAATTCTTATTTTGTAATGCTGGGATTTTATTTTTCCTTTTGTTTTCTATGTATTTCACTGTCTTACCTGCCGCTCCTCTCTGTAAATGTTTATGACTGGATGTGTTGGGAAAAGAAGTGAATAGGGGGGATTTCAACATGAAATAGGGGGGATTTCATCAGAATTGTATCTGATGATCTTTTTTAAAAAAAATCCTATACTGTAAATTAATAATACTTTTTAAAGGCTGAAAATATATGTTTTTCTGAAGAGTATTTTAATCTACTTTAAAAACACTAGAAATGCTTATTGCACTGACTCCATTCTCTTGGACATAAAATATGTGATGTTTATTAGAAGAGCTACACTCTGACATAATCGTTTTTAGTTAGCAAAATGACACAAAAGGAATCATAGATATCAGCACAGATGAGAGGAAGACTTTAAATCATCTTTTCACATTCAAATGCTGGCTTTACTGAGTATTGTGAGAACAGAATAAAAGAAGGTAGGATGCAAATACAAAGAAAGATATATGAAGAAAATTCTCTTCAAGATTTTGACTAATTATCACCAAAACCAAATCACTCAAAAATCATTAAAAAACCCTAAACTTCTTTACTTATTATTGGTTGATTTTGTAAGGAAGGACATTAATTATTACTCCTGACATTGCTAAATTCTTATCTCTTGCATTAACTGGTCTCTATTAAGCTTTTTGGCAAAACATGACATTTCCTTTATAATAATAAATGTTTCAGAATGAAGAAACATTACAGCCCATTTATTTATTTGCTTATTTTCCAGGAGAAGAAAATTTATTTTTTTTTTTTAAAAGCAAAGCGCTTAAGGATTATTGAAGACCAAAGGCAATATAAGAAACAAAGAATTTGTAAGCTTAAAGATTCTTCTTTGTTTTTTCATTTGGGTGTTATTGTAAGAGATTATACAGAGGAATAGATGGATGAAGTCACGTAGTCAAGGCTGAGTCAAAGGCAGCTTGCAAATCTCCGTTTCTGTGCTAATGAATGCTTTATCTTTTCTCCCTCAAAATTATTTTTTAATGACCATTACCTAAGCATTACAATTTGAGTCTCTTCTTAAAAAACCTTAATTAAATTGAATTAATACTTAATTAAATATTGAATAAATATTGAATAATATTCTGTAGTTAGTTGTTATATTGGTTTAGAATTTGGCTATTGGGTCTAGTTATAAATGAAACAGGCTCTGTTTTACTCAGAAAAAATGAAAAACTTAATAGTACAGCCATTTTTTTAGTATAACGATATTAGTAGTAAGTCGTAGTGCTATTATTTCAAATATAATAGTAATTTTCTTTCAGGAAATTTTCTAAAAGCTGTGTTAGCACAGTTTCATTACTGTCAATGTGAGAGAACAGATATTTTTAGAGAACGGAGAACAGAGTAGTTGCAGAAATTGAAGAATGTCTAATGGTTTCCCCTTTAAAGAACAAATTTCTTCATATGGGACAACTGAAAGGAAAGCATAGCTTTCATGTGAAAATGAATCCAAATCATTTAGATGGTATGACTTATATTTTGTAAATACATACAGACACGCCACAGCTACATTGTCTATGCCCAAGCTGTTACATAGGCAAGTGTATGTATGTGAATATATTTGTTAGATTTAATAGTATGGCAACAGGAAAATTAAAATGCCTAAATGAAATAACGAAAGATTTCATTATTTGCAGAAGTTAATTAAAATCTTGGCAAGATTTTTTTCTTTGATGTTCTATACCTAATTGTTTTTAAAAATGGATACTTTAAAAAGGGCAACTTCCTAGAATTGTGTCTGGCATCTTTAAAGACTCAGTTCGTTTAGACAGTACCTTGTTCTCTGTTCTGAAAGTTAACATTACCTTTGTTGTTTAAACACAAAGCATGTCCCTATTGTCACTTCCAATTTCAATTTGAGCTGTTCTGAGAATTGAAATATTTTTAATTCCATCAAAGGATTATCTTTACCTTATATTTTATCTACCTATACAAACCTCTCTTCCTATATCATTACTAGGTTGCAAGGGAATGCTCTTAAAATTTAGGAAATATCAGAAATAAACATGCCTCTGCAATATTGTGCCAGCCCCCTTTAATCCAAAGATGTGCTTACAATTAACATTACAAATATTTCTTTACAGATACCATAATCATTCACTCAGGCATAAAAAGATGGAGCCAAAACAGAAGATGTAATAGGAGGCACAATTGTCCAAGTTAGAATTTGTCTAGGATGTTCAAGTTAACTCACACACTCTAGAACTTGAGCCTAAGCAAGGACTAGTTCAAGAAATAAAACTTTAGCATATATAAAATTCTCTTGAGTAAAAGCTTTTCTCCTAGTGAAGTGTAATGCAGTTAAAATATATATGTGTACATATTTATCTGTGTGTGTGTTTGTGAACTGCAAAAATATAGAAACTTTTAAGAACAAAGGGAGTAGTTTATATGAATCATGGCACGCTAAGACTTAACTATTGGCACTGGTTTCATTGGAAATCGTAAGAAATGGCCAACAGATCATGGCTTTGTTATGTATCTTGAGGCAGCTTTGTCATGTGTCTTGAAGCACTGACTGAGTTCACAAAGTTCCAGTTAACAACTCAGAAGAGACTAATGTGTTTGAATATGATCGATTTGGCAAGCACAAAGAGTACTGACCAAGGCTTATGGAAGACAAAAATTAGGGTTTGGATCTGATCAAGTACAGATATTTTCAAGATAGAACCCCCTGTTTATGAATTAACAGGGCATACACTAGCTGAAGTCTCAAAGTGACTCTCTAGACTTGTGGGTGCTAGATTGTGCCCAAACGTATTTGGTTTATGTGGCAAGGTTTTGCTGAAGGGGGGGGGGGGGGGGGGGGGGGGGGGGAAGGGCTACAGGTGTGGCATCTGTGAGAAGATGCCAGAAGCTGTCACCATATTAGATAGAGCTAGCTCCAGCCAGCTCCAAATGGACCTGCTGCTGGCCAGATCTGAGGTAATCAGTGATATCAGTAACACCTCTGTAATAACATATTTAAGAAAGGGTAAAAAATGCCTCACAACAGCATCTGAGAGAACGGAGTGAGAACATGGGGGAGAAATAACTCTGCAGACACCAAGGCTGGTGAAGAAGGAGGTGCTCCAGGCGCCAGAACAGATATTCCCCTGCAGCCTGTGGTGAAGAACATGGTGAAACAGGTTGTCCCCCTGCAGCTCATGGAGGTCTATGGTGGAGCAGGTACACCTTTATGCACAGTGTCTCTCTCAGAGAGGTTTACTTTCTCCCGGTTTTGTTATTCTTGAAACCTGGCACTGTAGACACGTTTAGAGAGAGGTGGATTACTGGAATATTTGGAATTAATCCCTAAAATTAAAAAAAAATAATAAATTATATGTTTTCAAACCATGGACATCATAATGAATGGATGAATACAGGAGCAGCTTGATCTATTGATATATTCAAAAGTTAAAACAATAGAAGCTGGAGGATGCACATTCCTCCTAAAGGAGCATGTGAAATATGTACATTGGTGAACAACAAATTTAAAGTGATATATTGTAATGCAAAGGAAGAAAGCTGCTTTTACTGGACTGGCCATGCACCAAGGTTTGTGCTATTGTCAGGAGGATATCCTCATTGAAGGTTCAGAGGTCCAGAACAAATAAGTAGTTTTAAAATGTCTCCCAGAGAACACAGAGACCTTTAATAGAGAACAAAAGGGAGCTGGAAGAAATTAACACAGAACATGCATACATAGATCACAGCACAGCTGAGATCACCACCAAGGTGTCTGTCCTAACTGGCGAGGAGAATGTCCATGGGAATGACATATTTTACTTGGAAAATTTTATTCAGTTTTGTTGCTTAACCCAGCATCTTGCGAAAGCTGTTGATCAGTGTTTCCCCACGGACATGCAATGCAGATAAAGACTGAGAAAATGAAAACTTCCAAAAGTTCAAATTCTCATTCAGACTGAAGTACAAAATTTGATTCTCCACAGGTACTTCCAGGGATGGATACAGTTCTATTCTAAAGAAGTAAGATCAAATTTAGAGATTTAGGTATTTTGAGTTCTAATAAAAATTGAAAGTATAATTAATCCAAGATATTGTACTTTGAATTCTGCACTGAATATGGCTGTATCTATTTTGGACAATTTGGCCTTTGAGAAAAAGAACAGGCCTGATTCATCTTTCTTACTTTTTCTTGTTACAATTTGGTCATATTACTCCTACTCTGTTTCAGTACCTTCAAATACATAAAGATGTACATAAACGGACTGAACAGATAACTTGATGCATATAAGAAAGTTTTGCATCTTTAATTAAGACTTCATGAAACCAATTATAAACCACTTGCTACTGTTATTTAAAATGGGATAGAAAATTAATGTAGGCTGTGGACACAGTCTTTAAAAAATTTGCAAAAAGTGCAATTAAGTGCACGGTTAAATTTCACAACAGCATATTTTAACCTAAACCAAACAATTAATATAGCCAGTAACAGATGAAATAGGACATGAGCTGCCTAATCTACTGCCTAATTTAAGATACTCTGGAGAATGATTGAAACTATCAGAACAGCTTGAATAGTATGGCATGCTTCCAGCCCCTAACACCAAATAATCACAGAATAAAAGAATGATTGAGGTTGGAAGGGATCTCTTCAAGGGAAGAGATCAACTAGTCCAACCCCTGTCCTCAAGAAGGGTCATCTAGAACACATTGCCTAGGACCGTGTCCGGTCTGGTATTGAGTATCTCCAAGGATGGAGTCTCCACAACCTGCCTGGGCAACGTGGTCCAGTGTTTGACCACCCTTACAGTGGAAAAATTTCTCTTTCTGTTGAAGAGGAAATTCCAGTATCTCACTTTGTGTTCTATTATTGAGCACCATGACTAAAAGTATGACTTCATCTTCCCCCCTGCCCACCTTTTAACTCAGCACCAGGACTAAAATCAGTGAGCCTTCTTCATTGCCCTGCACAGGACTCACTCTAACAAGTCCATGTCTCTTGTACTGGGGAACTCAGATCTGGATGCTGCACTTTATACCTGGAATCCATAGTGCTGAGCAGAGGGGAAGCTTCACCTTCCTGGACTTGCTGGCAATAATTTGCGTATTGCAGCCCAGGAGGCTTTTGGCATTCTTTCATGCAAGGGTGCATTGCTGGCTCATGTGCAACTTCTTGTCCATTAGGATCCCCTTGGCCTTGTCTGCAAATCTGCTTTCTACCTAGTTGGCCCTCAGTTTGTACTGGTGTCTGGGATTACTCCTCCCCAGGTACAGAATTTGGCATTTGCTTTGTTGAACTTCATGAGGTGTCTGTTTGGCCCATTTTTTCCAGCTTGCCCAGGTCCCTCTGGATAGCAACACAACATTCTGGTGTAACAGTCACTGCTTCCAGTTTTGTATCATGAGCAAACTTGCTGAAGGTACACTCTGCCCCATTTTCTAGGTCAACAAAGATGTTAAACTTCATTTACCATAGTATTGGCTCCTGGGGTGCACCACTAGTGACTTACCTCCAACTGTACTTTATGCTGCTGATTCTAAACCTTTGAGCCCAGCAGGTCAGCTAGTCTTCAGTTCACTTCACTGTACATTTTTCTAGCCCATATTTCATCAGTTTGTCATTAATGGTACTACAGGAGAGTGTCAAAAGCCTTAATGTAGTCAAGATAAACAACATCCACTGTTATCTCCACATCTACCAAGTTAGTCATCTCATTGTAGAAGGCTACCAGGTAGGTAAGGTATGATTTCTCCTTCATAAATCTGTACTGAATACTCCCCATCCTCTTCTTGTCCTTCATGCGCCTCAAAATTGTTTCCAGGAGGCTTTGCCTCCAGCATGCTCCTAGGAAGGGATTGAGGAGAAGCTGACCAGCCTACAGTTCCCTGAGTCACACTTCTTGACATTCCTGAAGTAACATTTGCTTTCTTCCAGTCTTCAGGAACCTCTCCCAGTTGCCATGACCTTCCAAAGATAATGGAGAGTGGTCTCACAGTGACATCTGTCAGCTCCCACAAGACTCATGAGTGCATCCCATCAGACCCCATGGACTTAAATACATGCAGTTTGTTTAGGTGCTCTCTAAACTGTTGTTCCTCCACCAGGGCTAAGTCATCACTGCTCCTTATTTTCTCATTTCTGTCAGGAAACTGTGATTACTGAAGGTTAGTCATGTTTCCCTTCATGTCCCTTATCAGATTCAGCTCCTGCTGGGCATTTCCTAAAATCAACCCTGTGCAACAGGACAGTGTCTTTACATTCCTTCTGTGTGACCTGACCGTGCATCCACTTGTATGTTTCCTTTTTAAGTTCGGATTTTTTAAGGAGTTTCTTTCTTACCTATGAAGGCCTCCTGCCACCCTTGCTTGACTTCTTACTCATCAAGATGGACCATTCTTGAGCTTGTAGGTGATCCCTGAAAATCATCTGGCTCTTTTGAAACCTTCTTCTCTGAGGGACCGTCTCCTATAGGAGTCTTCCAAGTTCTCTGGAGTGGTTCACTTGACAGACTCCATATACTAATTCTTCAAATATTTGAGAAAAACTGGCCTTCCTGGCACCCCAGTTAATACCATACAGCACTAAGCATTCCTTATTGTTGGAGAGGTTGCAAGCTTGTACAGTCTCTCTGCATGCCATGATCCTATTTCTATCCCACATACCACTGAGTACTATATCCATCCCTAAAAACCAGCAATGTTGAGGAAACTTTGTGCTTTATATATACACCAAACTGTGAATAAATCAAGCAAATATGTATAAACAGGTTTGCATTCACCAGACAACTTACTCATTTACATGAGATTTTCCTTCTATTGGATAAACAGTAGATAATGTGTATTAGTTCTGAGGTTTTTTCAGTCATGGTATATTCACAGGAGTCTGTGAATCAAGAGATGTGGGCATAATTTAGTCAGTTTACAGTGAAATATAGATTTAGATATGTAACTGATAGCCCTTATAACCCAGTGACATAGGCTGGTGGAAAAAGAATAATCAGACTAATAAATTGTGTACTGAAAAAGAATGCAGTCAGACACTGATCCATATTTAGCACAGTTACTATAGAATAACACAGATTAGCATGCTATCAACCACTGACATGTTATTCAAGAAGAACTGGGAATTTGAAAAAATAGAAATGCAGACATGAGACTTCAAGAAAACCTATATAAGTGTTGTGTTTCAGAAGAACGGTGCAGGTGATACATATGGTAGGAGTCAATGACTGCCAGACCCTGTGAAACATTAAGGGCGTTGTTATACATCCACCCGAGTTGCACACATAAGGAAAAGGAGTCATTGACATGTTTTATATGTTCAGTTGGTGAGAATAAGGATTCTGAATTTTTTCCTGTGAAGAAACATCAGTTTCAACATGTAAGCCCCAGGACATGGTACTGTTAGAACAAATGAGCTTGTCATGTCTCTGCAATGCTCATAACCAAAGGAGTTTTTCCAAGTCCAAATGGCAGAATAAGGTGTCTCAGAGGATAACTGAAAAGTTTTAGAAGTACTTAAAGCTCTGTATTACCTTAGTTCTCGTTGTTGGTGCTTTGGTAGCCTGGCAAGCAAAGATACACTACTGGAAACTATCTTTAAAGCAGTTTAGCTCCAGAGAGAGGGTGTCCGGGATAGGGCTGCAGACACTGCTGTTTTGTTAAATAGTTGCAGTTGTCAGAAAGTACGTAAATGAATCAGAACTTTATCAAATTTAACTAAACCTGAAAGCTCCCTCATTCCCATGTGACAGATGTTTGGGCTTGGTCGCAGGTGTTTTACAGTGGGCCAGCCCTGACGCTCAGACAACAATCGCTGGTACAAGCACTATGAGACCTTCTCAGCAATGTGTTTTTGTGGATAAATATGCTGTTCCATATTGTCTGTGTTAAAATTGAATCCCTGGTATGAAAAATTAATGGTCTATGTTGTATTATTCATTAGAAAAAAGATTTGCCTGACAATTGTTTCTTTTTCAGTAGGTGATCCAGCATGTAAAGAAAATGTCATAAGAATATAGTGACTGCACAACCTGAGCATACATTTTTTGGTCTCTTGGTCACGTATTGCCTATTACTTGCAAAATTCATATAAACTGTATTTCACATGACTACTTGGAGGGAAGAGGTCAACTTTTATACTGTTAGATCTTTATATGGTATTCTTTTCTAGCTTAAATTATGTATGTGCATCATGCATAAACCAGAAACATTTAAACTCCTTGGACATCTTAGACACATCACTATAGCTTACACATTAGAAAAATCATGTGTCCCCCCAGAAAAAACAAAAAACCCCCAAAAAAACCCAAACAAACAAAAAAACCCAAACAAAAAAAAACAACAAACAAACAAACAAACAAAACAAAACAAAACAAAACAAAACAAAACAAACCACACCAAACTGCTTACAGAGTCACCTGAATTTGTCTCTCATTAATATGTAGAAAAAACATTACAGGAAAAAACCTGTAATTATGTAATTTTGCAAAGAAGAGAAAAGATAAATGCTTTTATGAATGTTCATTACAAACCGGTTTTGGTATGATGCTGCTTCTTTTATCTCCTCACTTAGAAGCAGGAAAAGACTTCTGGTGCATTCACATCAGGAAACAATGGATAGAGGAAGTATTCATTAACAGAGGTTTATTTTAGGTCAGAAAAGTCAGCCATAACAGTAAGATATGCATGTATATGACACTCCAGAACATATTTCTAACTAATGTGGAGGTTTGAACTCAGCCGGCAGCCAGACACCATGTGGCCGGCTGTTCACCTCTCCCCCCGCCCCTCTGGTGAAATAGGGGAGGGACAAAAAGAAGAGAATTGGTGGGTTGAATAAAAAGAATTTACTAAATATAACAAGAGAACAACAGTAACAATAGTGAGATCAAAAAAATAAATGAGTAAAATGCAGCAGTGGCTTACCGAGGGCAGCGACTGCCCCTCGCAGCAACACACGACCGAGTCGGACCCGAAAATCCCGCGCCAGTCCGAGAGAGCCCGCCCCCCTGTATCCCTGGGCATGACATCCCATGGTATGAAATACTCCATCCTGGTGGAAACCAGGAAACTACATAATATTTTTCTTTTACTGTATGCCCTCAGGGATCATCTGTCAGAGTGATTACTCTGTCTTACTTTTTAGGAAGAACTGTTTTCATTTCCCATAGTAACATTTTCTGTCCACATGAGCTCTTCTCCTGCTGTGTTAGAGATCACATGGATAAACTATAGACTGTGAATCTGAAACATCAGAGTAACCGAATAGTTACTCTGAAGCAATGGATGCTAAAATTTAGTTAGCAAGACTAGCAACAAACATTTTTAAGTAGTTAATACAAAAAAAAAAAAAAATTCCAAAGACAGAGAACTTATTAATTCTGATAGTTGAAATATTATTTCATTGCTTTTGTCTTAAATTTATGCTTTTGGTATTGCCTTTGGAATTTGTTTGCATTTCTTTGAAATATTTGTAATTTTGTTCAATAACCACTGTTGTTGACAGAATATGTAAGTGTAAATGTTATACTGAAAACAATTTTCAGCCAATGTAGATTGTCTCAGCTGTAGCTAGGCAACCTCTTGTCATCTCACCTGACTTCACAGGACTTTAATAATATGAAGTTTAGAAAACATTAGCAGTAATGAGCTTTCCCATGCTAGTTCTAGTTTCCAAAAGGAGTTTACTGCCCACTCGAGTTGTTTTGGAATTGAACTAACAAATCTGAGAGTTACAACCGTTTTATTTCTGGCAGGAAAACAAGTCAGTGCTAAATAAGTGCTACTAGTTTTTTATTTAGCTTGAAATTTTGCAGACTAGCTAATCCTTCAGAGAGAAATTCTACTACTTTTATAAAAATCAGGGGAAGCCCATGACAGAAAGTGTCGAATATTTTATTTGCAAGATTCCTGGCAAAGTGGAAAAGTAAAGTCAATGCACTATAAACAATATCTATATGTATATTAAAATATATAAAAATTATATATGTATATGTGTGTATATGTAGTATTCCTACACACACAAATATATATATGCAATGCCCATAATGCACTGTTTTAACTATATACATGCATACATATGTGTGTGTGTATATATATATATATAAAAAAAAAAAATTGATTCTTTTGAAATAAATAAATAAATCCGAAACGTTACTGCAAGCTTGCTTTAATTCAGTTTGGTTTTCTCTGCTTTTGGCTAAAAATGAAGATGGAATTTAAAGCAATTGGATGTGTGCAGAGCCACAGAAACTCAGCAAGTTGTAGTTCACTTAGGAGGTGTAGAGGGTAAGGGAAATGAAAGCAACTTGGTGCTTCCCCAGTACAGCAGTTCCACTAGCAACGCCAGGTTACAGACTTCCTTCCTCTCCCTGTTTTAGGCCACTTATTGCTGCTCCTACAGCACAGTTCGATTCCCCTTCCACCTTCTAAACTTCTAACCTGCTTTGTACTAAACTGAGAGGAAGCCATTGTTCAAGAAATGAGGTAAATCATGAATACTACTCCTACCTGGCTGCCTTTTTATGTGTGTTAGGGAGACCTGCTGTATCCAGAAATTCCCAGGGCTTCATGTCACCATAAACTCGCGACCATATAAGCAAGAATAAAGACCGATGAAAACACAGCAATTGTCTGTCTGTGAGACTCCTGGAAAAGTCCACTAATAATCACGGTAATATCTCTTGTAGTCTGCAGTTCCATACTTTGCATTTCAGCGTATCACTCGGTGTAAATGGTGGGAGCTGGGTGCATTACGCAGCCTGTGGCAGAGTGTTTGGTTCTGTACCGTGTCAGCACTTTACCTAACAGCATACTCTGCTTGTTTTTTTCTGTAAATCTTCTCCTGTCCGTATTGGAAAGGCTGAGGCATGTCTGACTGTCCCAACATCCTGAATGCTTCTTTAGAGAGCACATGTAATATGAAGTCAAGAGAACATATTTAGAGGGATACCAGATTAGCTAATAGATCTGACTGAAGAGTGAGAAAACAGGCTGACAAACTGTTTTAACTGCCATGGTTTACAAACACAGTGAGATGGGGGCGTTTAACTACATGGGCATTTAAACCTTGCCTAAAAAAATTGCAGGAGTCACAGACTACATTTGAAACAATAGTTATATATGCTGGATTGCTGCTTTAGTTAATAACAAATGATTATAGCAACTATGTTCTGCTCTGGGGCCAAGAATCAAGAGAATGTAATGTTTATATTCCATGGATACTTTAAACTAGGATAAATATACTTAACAATTTGCCTAGAAAAAGAGCAGGAAAAGACAAAGGGGAAAGGACAGAAACCATAAAGTGTTTTCATTTCCCTCAGACTTGCTGCACCTTTACTTCTTAACCCAAGGGGGCGGGCTGTGTTTTGAGATTCCCAGTTCCAAGGAAACAAGCATCTCACACCAGTCTTCTCACACTCAACTTGCATTTCTCTGTTGTGTCATTCTTTGGCTTATGATCATCTGTGTTTGACCCATACATCCATTTTGCTGTCCTCCCCTGCGATCCCCAGTGATAAAACCCAAGCTTTTCATCAGTTCCTAAATCAGTATGTTTGCACTGCATACTGTCAAATGTAATTTTATATTTGATTTAGACTACAGTTTGCTACCAATTGGTCAAGCCCATTGATATGATACCTCAAAATAAACTCACACATCCTTGCTGCACCTCTGCTGAATATCAGGGCACGCTTTCCCCACCAATATTCCCTTTCTGTCTTTGACACATTTCTTCAAGAAATAATATTCCTGATTTTTTTTTTTTCTATTGTGAATTAGATTATGTCCTGGGTTACAGTGTATTCTATTACCATCCTCATGAGCTGCCGAAATCAGGTGGGGCAGTG
The DNA here is from genome assembly GCF_965140245.1 of Athene noctua. Lineage (NCBI taxonomy): Eukaryota > Metazoa > Chordata > Aves > Strigiformes > Strigidae > Athene > Athene noctua. The sequence goes on along the minus strand of NC_134039.1, from coordinate 39,211,260 downwards.
TTTCCTTGCTTCCCCTCCCCCCCCCCTCCCCCCCCCCCCCCCCCCCCCCCCGCCTCCAGACTATCTTTCTGCTAATGGCCCATCAATGCCATGCAGCATGACTCATTATCCCATTGTGAGATGCTCCACCCAGAGGGAGAAAACCAGCATTCCATCCGGGATATAACCTGAGATTCTGAATACCAGAGACGCTCTCTTTTCCACTGGATTTCCAGAGGACAGGAGCTACTTAGCCACCACTGGACTTTCCTGAGGAAGAGCACATCTTCTTTCTACAGGATCACCGCTTCGGGGGGGACTGCAGCTACCATTCTACCAGACTGCTACCACCACCCTGATTAACAGGGTGTCAGGCTGTATCCTGACTCTGTTAGTTTAACCGAGTGTTATCTGCCTTTATAATTTTTTAAAATTTTTTTTCTTTTTTTTTTTTTTTTAATTTCCCTATTAAATTGTTATTCTGACTTGGTGTCTCCCACTAGTTTGTTTTCAAACTAGCACAGATTCTAATTAAAAAGTAGAGCCTCTTCTGGTGTATGTTTAACATTTGTACTGTACAACATTGCAAATTATATTTTCCCCATTATATTAAAACATCTTCACTATGAAAACAAAATTGTTTCATTCTGATGTAGTTTTTTCTATTTACATATTGATTACCTTTGATAAGAAACCTATACTTGAGTGTATCTTTCTGATTTGAGCTCTAAATTTGTTTTTCTAGAAAGAAAATAAAGCTCTTACTTGCTTTACCATTTTATGTTGTTTACTCTTCCCTAAACCTTTATTAATGGTGTAAAAAAGAAAAAAAAACAGTGCTGTTTTAAATGCAAATGCTTAAATGACAAGCCTCTTGTGAAATATCCAGGGTCAATTCATCTCACTGCATGTTAGACTCCTACATTGTAGCCTTCTGCATCTGTGCTAGTTATCTCAGTCCCTTCTTAGCCAATGTCAAGCAAACTTTTCTTGTGTGCAATTATGTCTGATCTACCTCCATTAGGATGAGATAAATTGGCACCAAGAAAAAAATCTGTTTTCCTTCAATGCCTATCTGTGCTCTCTGATATTTTTTCTTACTACTTTACCTCCCTGACTATTACATATTCTCGAATTTTTTATTTTTTTTTTTTTTTAAGTTACAGTGTTTCTCAATAGTAGTTTTAGGAGATCCAGGCCAAATGAATCAGACACAAAGTAGGTAATTGCCATCACATATGTTCTCCACCAAGAACCAGTGAAGAGGTGCATGGCTGAACGATAATAACACATTTGTGTGAAAGGTGTTCTTCATATTAGACATTGAAATAAGTAAGTTCCAATGGATGAAGGCATTTTATACTGAACTGTAGATAGCTATAGACTAGAGAAAGAAGTTTTACTCCTGACTCAAGGAATTATTAGTAGGTCAGTCAAGTACAGAGACACTGGAATATTCATAGATATGTCACTGTCCCTTGTTTAGCAGAAGGGTTCTGCTAGAATGACCTCCAGGAAAAAATTAAAAGCTTTGGAGAGAAAGAATTGAATATGACTGTGATCTCTAGAGAGAAATTAGATTATTCCTAGAAAGCTAAGATGGTTTGCTAGAGAAAAACATTTTGCTGGATAGTTTCCGAGAGCTGCAACAGTTAAATGTGTATGGACAACCAGCTGTTTTTAAATGGAGGGAAAGAAACTATGAATATTTATTATTATGTGTGAAGGTTGAATGTGACATTGCTTCTTATATTCACATGCGTTTTTTACAAACATCTGTAATTGCCATCTTTGTTATAAAAAGAAAACAAAAATCCCAAACTTAGACTCTAGTGTCAAGGGATAAATAACTAAGAAAGCTTTCTTGCTGTGAGGCAGAAGCATGAGACATGCTCTTGTCTCAATAACAAAGTTACTGAGAGACTATAGAGTTTGTCTTAACATAGAAGTCATACTAACATTACTACTTCCTCAGCAAGGCTAATTTAAGCTCTAAATAGTGTTTTAGAGACGTGAATTTATGATAGAGCCTGAAAGGAAGAAGTCAGACCCCTTGGAGATTACAAAACACTAAGCAAAAGTGAGGAACTGCTTCATAAGACTACTTCTTTTTATGTGTGCATGTAATTAGTGTTATAGATATTGATTATTTGGTTTCATTAAAACCTTGAAATATGCCAGCAAAGCAGATGTAGAAAGAAGAACCTAAATCCAGAATTCCCGTTAGGCAGGTACAATATCTGTGATCCCACCAAATGTCATTGATGCTGTGTTCACAATTTGATCACGAAGGAAGAGAGAGGAGGTAGAGCATGTGAAGTGGAAAGGCTAGTGTGCTACAGGGCTTTACAGTAGGTGGTAGAGAGGTGGGTTTGAAGCGAAGCATTAGTGACTTTAGAGCCACTAATAGATTTTAGGGTAGAGGAACTGAGAGGCAGAACTTGCAGTGCATCTTTTTTTCACTAAATATACTTTCTTTGTTATTTGAAAAACAAGATTTGCCTTTCATTATGAGACATGTTTCATTCACATTCAAGACTTGGACATATCAAGATACTGTAAGTCATGTGAACATAAAAAAGGTCTGACTCCAGCACTACATATGGTAGCTAATCATTATTGTTTTCTGATCTGTTTGATTTTAGGTGAAGTCATGCTTTCTTCCACTGAATTTTTGTTTTTCTGGGTTGTCTATCTGATGAATCAGGTCACCTACTAACAGGAGATAGGAATTTTAGCTATAATAAGCATAGGCTTGCAATATTTGTCGAAGAATTAGAAATTTGTACACAGCAGATGAAAATGTTGTTCACAGTTGCAGGTAATGGCTTGAATGTATGTACTTGTACAATGCTTTAGGGGAGGAAAAGTTCAGTGAGGATACACAGTGATAAAACGCTGGAAAATAACAACAGTTTCCCTCTCTCTGCCCTTGGCTGCATGGTCACTCTTCCCCTCTTGGATCAACTCAAGCTGCTACGCTGCCACATGGCATTCCCCTGTCCTGGTGATGGGGCTCTGCTGGTGTGGAGGTTTTCTAAATTTTGAGTGAATAGAAGGGAGACAGCTATTATTAATGCATGAGTTTGGAAATGCGTGCACAGTGTGACACTCAAAATCTTATTATTGCCAGAAGGAAACTCATTCTATATATGCGGAGCTATGATTTTTTGTAAGTCAAATTTGATAGTCTAATCAAAATAAAACAAAGACTTAAAATACTATTAACACAATGCTACCATTTAATAATAGTACTACCAGTCACAGTCCAAATTAATAAGGGAAAGTCTCTGTAATACATCTAATTACACAGAAAAAAAGATTATTAGTCTCTACTTACTTTCTCTGGTGTTATGCTCCCTTTCCAGTGTCTCTCCATGTTCTTAAGGTTGTTGGCCAGTCTTTCTCAAGCAGAAAAGACAGGAAGGGGTGCCAGCAAGTTGTCTACATCCCCACTTTTTATACCAGCAGGAGTCTGATGCTTCTGGGGAAAAAGGAGTTTCTTCCTCCTTATTTTGGGGTCCACTCTTTCCGTTGTTTATCCATTTTCTTAGTATGTACATGAGCATTCTCTTAATTTGTTCTAAATTATTTTCATATTATTTCTGTTGCTCAGTTTTCTGTTCTTTTTATACATCTAAACTGGTTTAACAAGATTGTATTCCTGTAGTGACCACTGAGTGACCATTGTGGTTTTTGCTGTGTTCAGGATCTCTGTTACTACTCTGTGTTTACAGTCTTGCAAGTCATATTTTATTGTATGATTATAGATAGTTCAGTCTACAAAGAATAATTACTTTTTCTCACTATAAAGGTAACTTAAACCAAACCTGACTGATAGGTAATAACTATTTGTAGCTAAAACAAGCTACAATCAGCTTAGGCCATAGGCTAGCCCAGACAAGTCTGGAGCTCCTACCCTGCCAGGATAACACCAAGCCTGTGGACTTTTCATCATAAGGGTAATATACAATATTAACTGGACTAAACCAGCTCCACATTGCTCACAGCTTCTCCACCCAGGTCTGCACAACTCGGGAAAGTCTTAATCATTCCAGTCTCTGCAGAGTATGCGGTGCATGTCTTCAGACTCTCATCCCTGAGAAAATGTTCTTGAACTCACAGGGATTAGAAGATTGGCTACCACCCTGGGACTTATCTCCTGAAGTGCCTATAGCACTTGTTTGTCCCAGTGCTGTATCAGAACTCCTGATGCATATGGCAGGGCTGAAGAGACTATGAGCAAGTGTCATGCCTATAATTTACTTTCTGCCTGAAACCTCTTGAGCTTTATCTCTGCCAGTGCAATTATACCTGTCAGGTGCTTTTGCAATTAGAGTTGGCCATTTCCTCCCACAACAGTGGGTGTTATCAATCCTGTTAAGCAGATGTTGGAACACAGTGTAAAATTCTTGGTTCATGGGGATAAATAGAGCTATGAATTCTGCTGTGGATATAGAAAACAAGAATTACTTCTAATTCATGCTTTTTCTGTCCAAAAATACTTCTTTTGTAAAAAGTTAAGCATCTCAGGCCTCTTGGTCTGGTGGCAGTTCCTTGCTTCTTTCCCTCTTTGTTGATATAGTATTATCAGCACAGTTGTATCCAGTCACCCCTTATGTCCACAACAGTTACCTTCCTTTGGTTCTATGGTTCCTTTGAAAGAAAATGTGTCAGGGACTTCAGCTCGAGATAGGAATAATGATCTACAGTGTACATATAAAACACAGCAAAAACTTGAGCACTTGTTTTTCCTGTAGTATTTACCCAATGTAGAAAGAATTATGTTTTAAAATGTGTTTTAAAAAGTTGTTTTGGGCCCACACCTGTAGTCAGCTCTGTTAGGGAAAGCAACCCATATAAAAATCTAGTGATTTCAAGGGATTGACATATGGCTTCTGCAAATCAAAAAGTAAGCCTGTTTTCATTGACTATTCAATCTTGTAGCTGTTTTTATTTCCGTTGAAGAAAATTAAGGAGAAAACCAGGAAAACTTACTGAGTTTTGAGGACACACTAAGTTTACATAAACCTCTGAATTTACAAGAGCTCAGAACTTGCAACAGCCTTTGTATTTCATCTTGGACAGCTAATTATACATTTTCTGAGGAAAATAAATGACTAATAGAGGAAGCATCACTTTGAGTGATGGGTGGAAAGTGATTATTTACTATGCAGTAATCTGACTTACCTTGTACAGGTTGTAGGTGAAAGGTATTTTAATGTGAGAAAGGTAAGCTAATATTGCTAGCAGTTACTCATATGTCTGCTCCTCCCTTTACTGAAAGAGAAGTAAAGTGCAAGCTATAATGCATCTTCTCTATACTCTCTCTCTTGGTGGAGCTGCAAAAAACCCCTGTGAAAATCAATATGACGCTTGACTTGTAGTTATGACCCATAGCATTTAAGGTAGTCATTTAATTCTGAGAAGGAAGTAAAATTCAAAGGAATTTTTGTCTTTTTTTTTTTTTTTTCTGTACTGCCATCAGTATCCAGCTCTGCTGGATTTCTAAGAGAAATTCAGATAGTCAGAGAGCAGAAAAGGATACTATTGTTTGTATTTAGGGTGGCATCCTGGAGACATCCAAGAACAGAGCTCCACTGTGCTAAGCAGTATAGAAATGGAGTAACTGACATCATCTGCCCTGACAGGGATGCCAAGAATTCCTCAAAGATGGGAATTCAGAAGGGATAGCTGAAACTGTACAGGGCTCAACAGAGCACCAGATCAGACCGTAGACTTGCTCAAAGCTGTAGGGTATGTCGTTCTGATAAAGGGATATACCTGTCTTGAATGAAACAGCTCAAGCCCCAGAAGTGGTAGAAATGCATCCATGGATAGCAGGATTACCTATGGGAAAAATCTGAATTTTGATCTATGGCTCAGTAAATGTTTCAACCCATTGTTGGAGCAGGGTTCAGGGTCAAAAATGATACCAAGTTATATGGTTTTGAATGGAGAATATGAAGTAGAGATTCTTGATTTATGAAATTGTATTAAGATTAAATATTTAAAAGAAGATGCAGGAAAAACCACTATAAATTAAACTAAAATGTTTTTTCATATAAGAACAAGAGAACGAAGTCAGTCTATGACAATAGACTTCCCTTAGCTAAGGATACAATTCCATTTTCTCAGAAGTCTTTCTGTGAAGCCCAATTTTTATGAATCACAATACCTTGTTCGTGCCAAGTTCTGCCCCTTGTTCTCTTCAGTTCTAGGATATAGTTAAGAACAATTTCAGCTATCTTAAAGTAAGAAACATCTGCTGTAGCAGTGTGCCAGCATTGCCAGGAATTGGCTCTCAGACTGAATTTTTATTAGGCACCGCCTTAGCAAACATACTGTGTTCATCAGCATTATGTGAAAAGGGAATCATGTTGGGTCTTTCTATAATAGATTATTTTTTTGTTTTGGGAAAAACTGAAAACAACATTCTCCTAAGTGAATATTCTTGCAAAAACACTCGTATACTTTTTACAAACATTTCTAATAGTAGGTAGTAAATAGTAAAAAGGTATGCTGCCTGTTACTTATTCTATGAGAAGCCTACTTGGTCTTTCATCTCTCTTTTTAAATCTTGGTAATATTGATTTATCAATTATGTTTCTGGGTACGAATTTTTAAAAGCTGAACAACAGATGAATTATTTTTTTTCCCCAGTACAGCCTATTTTCCCAAATACATTCAATTTGGCAATAATTTGGCAATTATATGATTCAGACAGCATATTTATCTCTTACTAGTGCTTCCTCAATGGTTCTTGAATTTGCTGTCTAATTGCAACCAAATTTGTCAAAGGGGCCAAGGTATCAAAATTATACCAGGTTCCTACAATCTTTGTAAAAATTTAAAGTTGAGGAGATGAGAGATTTATTTTTCTTTCCTGTTTAGGAAAGTTTACTGAAGGAAAGCTAAGGAATGATTTTACTGTGTTCTGGCACATGAGACAAAAAGAGATCACTGCAGCACACCAGTGTACATACAGCAGCCAGCCTAACTGGATGTGTGGCACCGGTGACAGCATGCGGTAATACAAAGTGTAAGAGGGAAACAGCAAAAAAGTTGGGCATCCTGCTGAATGGCTCGCGTGCAGAGCTGCTTGTGATGGGGGAACAGACATGTATGTCATAAATTCTATAGGAATAAGGCTTTGTAGGTCATTAATAGACCCACTGGAGGGGAGTTCAGTTTACAAGTGCCTGATTCCTACTTGAGTTCCTCATTTCTACATTTCTTAATGTAAGATAACACCAAAAGGGAGAATTTACTACTTTATTTCTGAAGTTGTATAGTACTGGTTAACTGCAGTATGATCTGAAGCGCTGCTATGAGCTCTCCTTTCACTCTGTAAGGAGTGGATCCTATTCTTTGAATTGCCTGTATTTGCTATGTTGCACACCATTACAACCACAGGATCAATCCATAGTGCAGGTGACTGTTAGCTACCATCTATAACTGTCAAATCCTTATGTTTAAAACAGAAATCTTACATTTCAGTGCTAAACCATTTTGCTTTCAAAATTTAAATCAAAACCAGTAACTTGTAAAAATGAGAGCAAGATAAAAACAATCTAGTAAAAAAATCTTCTTGAGTCCAGGATTCAGTCCAGGACTGACACTTAACTTTCAATTGGCTTTGGTTTTTGGCTGCATAGAACTGAACCAAACATGTTATGATCTCAGTTGTTTTTAACCAAGGGATTTTATGCAGAAGTTGATTTACTTTATTTATTTTTACTAGCAAACAATTTAGAGTAAATTTCCTCTAAACTTTTTCTCCTAGAATTTCTCATGATGCATTTCTTGGCATATGTGTCTTTCCAGTTAACTTCCATTTTTTTCTTCTGACTTGGATTTTTTTAAAATTTTAGTTTATACGGAAATGTATCCCTTAGTTCTGTGATTTTTGGGTGCATTTTTTTCATCAAAGGATCTGCATATTGTTCCTATACTTTTTTCTTGTGCAGTAAAAAAAAAAAAAAAAATCATCTCTACTTTAGAAACATTTGCTGCAAGTTAAAGATTCAGAGTTTTCTCAGATGATCATGTTTGTATTCTTGGTGGTTTAAAATTAACTCACCCTATCAAGGACCAGAAGGTTAAAATCAAACAAACATCTTTTTATTTAGATAAATAAGATAAAAACATCCTTGAAGCCCCTGAAAAAAAGACTGAATTTACAGCAGGGTCAGAAATCAGTACTTAATTTTGTTTGTTTGTTTGTTTGTTTGAGGTTAAGGTAGGAGAAATCCTATAATTTAAAGGCATTGTCTGAAAACATTGCTAAATGTTTTCAAAGATCTTTTATTTGCAGAGCCCATTTTCAAAAAAAACCCAAACAAAACTCTGCTGAATTCAGTCACAATAAGATTGTACAAAGAAAGCGGAAATTGCGTTGCAGATTTTTATTTTTGTTAAAATGACTATTTTCTGGGTTTGTACATTTTCAGTTGCCACCTTATATGGGGTTTTGTTTATGATAGGGTAGGGGTCGTATTATTAGTTATAATTAGTGTTTCTCAAATGTAGATTTTTGCAAACAGGTTTATAAATATCACAAGCAGTTCTCTCTCAAAGCTTCTTCTAGTTCTCTAAAGTCAAAGATAACATTTAGATTTCATTTCTATTATATAATAGTCTAGTGTATCTACCTGGATGGTAATGAAGAAATTATGCCTTTCATAAATGTCATATTTGAGACAGAACAATTTAACTATGTGGAGTCTCCTTCCATGACATCTGCATAAAATGCTGGCATTAAGTTCCCAGTGGTGCTCTTCCCATCATACATAAGATCAAAGAACTATTCTGCTCTGAACCTGTCTACAGATATTAAATGCTTTCAAGGACTGTTTTCACTCTCTCAGTTTTTCAAGAGTATTTGCCATAAGTGAGTATCAGAGTTTCCACTGTACTTGAGCTGTAATTTCCCCAAACCAATTCAGTTCAGGCAACTGCCATGTTGTTTAATTTCTTATGATTCAGCAGCTGACGTATGTAACACATAGCATACCGCGGTCAAAAAAAAAAGTGATCTCTTGTTCTCAGGCACTGGAGCTCTCCAGGGAGCTGCCAGCTGTCTCCTGATGACTCACTAGGGAAGAAGTGGCTGCTAACAGAAGTGGGAATAATGACCTGGGCAGCCGGAACGCAGAGGAAACAGGACACAAAGATGTACGTATATGTACATGAATTTAAGGGAGAGACAAAGATGAGGAAAAGGCACAAGAATGAGACTTAAATTTTTCATCAGTCTTATTGTTATGGTACTGGAAACTGTGCAAGGGTAGTTATGCATTTAAACACCATGCTGCAATTATATAGTTGTGCTAGAGTATGGTGAGGATTTTGGTGGCTTAAAGTAGGCCCTGATAGGAATTGTTACAAAATACTGGTAGGAAATTGCTCAGGTATTCACCTTTGTTGATCCTCATACATCGTTTAGCTTTGGCAATCACAGAATGGCTGAGGTTGGAAAGGACGTCTGGAGATCATCAAGTCTCACTCCCCTGCTCAAGCAGGGTCAGCTGGCGCAGGTTGCCCAGGACTGTGTCCGGTCCAGTTTTAAGTATCTCCAAGGATGGGGACTCCATAACCTCTCTGGGACACCTGGTCCAGCATTTGATGACCTGCACAGTAAATAAGTGTTTTCCTGTCTTCAAATGGAATTTCATGTGTTTTAATCTGTGCCCATTGCCTCTTGTCCTGTCAGTGGGCACCACTGAGAGAAGTCAGCAGCTCCATCTTCTTGATTCCCTTCTAATTTTTGCACACATGGAAAAGATCCCCCTTAGCCTTCTCTTTTCCAGGCTGACCACTCCCAGCAATCTCAGCCTCTCCTTATAAGTCAGATGCTCCAATCTTTCAGTCATCTTCATGACCCTTCATCAGGCTCACTTCAGTAAGCCCATATTTTTCTTGTACTGAGGAACCCATCACCCAACCCAGATCTTAATGTGTATGTTTCATTAACATATTCTAACAGGGTTTTGCAACAATATTTTATAACCCCACATACAATAGTGGCTAAATATCCTGGGACTAATGAGATCAAAAAGAAGGGATTAGATGTTCATATGCTGTAACTAGTATTTATGTTGTAATAAACAGTATTTTTTTCTCATTTCTCAGTATTTCCAATATTGGAATTTATCTAAAGTGTCCCTCTGTTTTGCATAATTACATCTTATCACATGAAGAAGCATTTATTTTCCAGAAGATGAATAGTAATTTTTACCTTCACAAGAGAAGTATTAAAAAAGAAAATTAAAATATATTTGTAGTCTTTTTGGAAGCATTCAGTAGAAATTAAACTAACACTATCTAATTAAATAGATAAAGATAAATCACTTAGTCATTACTTAGCTTTAAAACAATAGCCATATTTAATTTACTTTAGCTTTCTGCAGGTGTCTCTTAGCATTAATTTCCAACTTTTTCAAAATGTTTTAGTGTTTAGATATATATTGGGCTGTAGGAGGCATGCGAACAAAGTAACTCCTAATCCTTGCTTTGAAGAATTTGCAACCTAAGGCTATGTCTACAGTATAATATTGTTGAGAAGAAAAACTGTTATGGAGGGTATTTTCTTATATTTTTATAATGACCAAAGCTCAAACTAGACATTCAGTGACTCAGATGGAACTACTCATTGACTAGAAAATAACATGATGTATAAGTTAGTGTTAGGTACTAAAATTCCAGAGAATAAGTGGTCTTAATAAACCTAATGTGGAGGAGAAAGGAGGGATGAAAAAAGGACACAGAGGTCCAGGTGATACTATTTACCATCTGCAGCAAGAGACACAGACTTACTACTTGAATCTTAATAGTTTGTTTTAACATCTTCCTTGCCCAGTACACAGCTGACCTCCTAAAATACCCTTAAACCACTTATGCATATTTACAGTTGGTTTCACTAAGAATCTCAAACTGGGAAAAAAAGCTAATAATTTAAAAATATTTCTCTAAAATCACCACTGTTAAGACAATACCATCACAACTGTGATTTCATAGCATGGTTTGGGTTGGAAGGGACCTTAAAGATCACCTAGTTCCAACCTATCTGCCATGGGCAGGGACACCTTCCACTAGATCAGGTTGCTCAAAGCCCCGTCCAACCTGGCCTTGAACACTGCCAGAGAGTATATAAATAACTTATTGATAAATTAAAGTTATAAAAACATTTATAAATAACTTTACAAAATTTTAACTTCACTCCTTGACCTCAAAAGCATGATTACAATGGAAAAAAAAAAATCCTTTTTCACACTAGAGAACAGGTCTAGTAAAGAATGCAACTCTCTGTGTTCTTAATTAAGAGAGTAACAGGTAAATAATTAAGTACCCAAAGGGCAGAGGTGTCCAGGCCTTTCAAATAAAAGCCCTTGGTGACTAAAGATGACTCTTTTTAACATGCATCTATTTAGAAGATAGTAAAGTGCTTCCTAGTCATATTAATACTTCTTTGGCTTTAATTTCACCATGGAAGGCCTGCTGCTAGGCTTTGTTTCACAGGAACAAGGGCTGGGTTCACATTTTAGGGTCACTAATAAACAATCTCTAGTCCTGTCTAGTCATCAAGGAAAAGGAAAGGAGGTGGCCTAACGCTCATTGAATTAACATACCATGCTTAAGAGTACAAATCAGTTGCCTTAAAAGACAGCACCTTGTATAAGAGGAAAAGGACAGCAGAACATAAATAGATTAACCCATACTGGTTTCCCCACAGCATCATGATTTGCAGTTCTCTGGTTTCCTGGAGAGAATTGTCCAGCTTACAGGCACCAGATACTAAATTTGCAGTTGTCATAATTCACCACACAAAGCTAGGCTGCTTAAATCCACAAATTACAATCCATCGCTTTGTAAATAACCGATTGCACTAAAGATTTACAGAGTAATTATCAGTGAAGGTATTTGCTTATAAATTGCAGAAGGAGTTACTAGAAGAGAGTACCTGAAATGATACAAAATCTTGCTTGGTATTTTAGGATGTGTTTAATGTTGAAGCATTTACTGAAATTACCAAGTAATCCCAGAGGGCTTTTCATGGACAACTCTTGAAGCAGATTCCTATTGTACAAAGAAAAGTTGCGTCTGGGCAGATCTGCAGGCAATACATGGTAGGGTTACATAATAGAGATGTATTAGCACTGCATATTCATGCCAACACTTGTATTTGTAAGCTTATTTTTTAATACAGCTCTCAGGCAAACAAACCTGTGCAGTCTTACAGACCTGTAATAAAAACATTGCACAGGAAAATCATCAGTTAAAAGTTTTAGTCAAACAGTGTCTGAGAACATATATTCATATGCACAGCAAGTTCCAGCTGATGCCACTACACTGTAGTGTTTCTTTCCCCACACATTTCAGCTTATGCCATGGAAGTATTTTTCTAAATGTGACTACAGGAATACAGCAGGTGTACCAACCCCTTGTAGCACTGAGAGTCAAAACCAGTCTGCTCAAGGAAAGTCTGCATATCAAGCCCTGACATTGGCCAGATCTATCAGAAATGTCATGAGCACTTTTTTAAGCCAGAACAGATTGACAAAACTTCTTACAAAAACTCAGTGTCAAAAAACTCCACAAAACAGTGAAACTGGTTTTGAAACCACTTTCCCAAATTATTGCTGGCACAGAATCTGGAAACACTAGTGTCTCTATCTGATTTAATGGCACAGCAGAGAAACTTCTCCTTGGAGAACACTTCCCTAAGGAACCACTCTGAACACCAGCTCTGGAACTAGTGATGTGACACCCTGGCAGCACAGGCACTGCAGACCTTAATTCACACTGGTAAATAAAATATGCCTGGGCTGTCAGGGAGCAACGCAGGTCAGCTGCTCCCTCTGGGTTAAGGGCTGAGAGCAGCAGGGGGCTCCTGTGGGGAAGCCAGGGAACAAGTTAGACTCACAGGTGGCATCCAGGTCCAACCATCAGCCCCAGTCAGTAGCACAGATGTAGGGCTGAAGTTAAGCTTGGAAGTCAATCTGCAGGTCAGGATCAGGTCCAGCAATCACCTGGCATAGTGATGAGGAATAACTAAAGTAAAACCAGGGAATCAGCCTACAGGTTGGTGTCTGGATCAACAAGGTCTACCACCAGCTATATCCATGGCTAAACTAGAGACCAGTATAACTCAGGCCTAGGTCTGAGCTTAAATAGAACTTCTTGTCTCATGAGTGTGGGTGCAGGCCCCAGGTGATGTTGGTCAGGGCCATTAAGGCCTGTTAGTGTCCTCAGGGCTCTGACAGGGGTATTTTCTTTTTTCTGGAGAATAAGTATCGTGAAAGGGTTCATATCCATCTCCTGATTCCAAACAGTTTGCCCTCATCTGCGCTGCTACCTGAGAACAGTACCTGAACCATGGAGTGATAGCACGGGGCAAAGTGTGCCAAGAGATGTGCTGCATGGATGATTTCCACCTGGGTTGGAGCCCATAGCTTGGTGCTGTTTAATGTTCTGATACAGATGTAGCCTAAGAGCCTCTGCTGGGAGCCAGGAGTTGACGGCTCTGTTAGAGCTGACATACAGATTCTTGGCTCACTGACAGCAACCTTGAACTGAATCATCTTGGAATAGTAACAGCAAGTTAGTCTCAAGTTTTTCTCCCCTGATGACAACTCTTTTAATTATAAGCATACTAGAACTGTTTGTCCTGATAAGCATAGTCTCAAACCTGCTACTTCTGATAGCATCATGGGTGATGCTGACATAGGGAGTGCTAGAGAATGTAGATGTCCCCATTATGGTCTTCCTCCAGGAATAAATCTACATCGGTCTAGTTGTTTTCATAGTGGGATCATCTTCAACAACGATACAGAGATCTCTAAGCTTTGAAGTCGTTGTGAGATTGTGAGGTCTTTTCTTCTATCTAAAAGAGGATTGCTTCCTCTCTGCCTCATATTAGATCTGAAGGAAAATTATGAAAACCTCTATGTATTGAACCTGACCATAGTTCTATTACCTTTACTATAAAAAATTCCAAACATAGTTTAAAACCAATAGACACAGTGAATAGGAAATAACTTACTGTTTACCTACTTGTCATTGACTTTCCTTGTTGGCCACCATTCCACTAGTATTTTGTTCCTTTTTTCTTAGAGATATTCTAACTTACTTCACATGAAAAAACATGACTCTCTGGTCCATTCAGAGCAACAGCAGCTTCAACAAGGATGGACTGTAACAGCAACTTTTCTGTTTAGAAAATACGTAGTTAAAAATACTCGCAGAAGTGCAGCACTTCTGATTTCTGTTCTGTGTCCAAATCTTCACACTAGATAAATCTATTTTGTCATTGCTTTCTAATGAACACAAAAACCTACAAGGCCATCTTGTAGGATGCTGTGCAGGATAGTTGAACATTTTGTTGGGCTTTTGTGATTTCTTTAGAAAATGTCCTTTATAAATCTACCGGCTTTGGAAGAAATGCTCATCTATAAGAACTGAGGGTGGGATTCTCTCCAAATTTAAGACACCTACATTTACACATCCAAATGTACACTACTTTTCTAAATTCCAATTACAGTGACTGGAGATCTTGACATACAACCAATGGAGCTTATACAGTGAAACACCTGATAATTGCTTCATGTTTCATTGGGGCTGAGTTGCTCTCCACTGGCAAGAAGAATTCAGATCAGTAGAACCCTAACAGTCATGTACATGTACGCATAAATTTAGATGTCTTAATCTCTACACTGAATCTTACCCTGCATATCTATCTCCAACAAAGGAGAGATGGAGTGTGGTCCCTGGATCCAAATGGTACAGTGATGCCTGTGTTATAGGTTCTCTGCTGAGGTTTTACTCCACTTCAGCTTTCCCAGTGTGGCAGAAATCCACCTTTCACAGATCCAGTATCTCCAAAAGCAGTAGTAGGGAAGCCCAGTCTAGCCCAGTTCAGATACAGTTCATCCAGTGACTTAAAGAAAGGGGTCAACGCATGTCTTGCTTTTGTTGGAGTACTGACACTGGGAACATTTTGAGGGCAGCTTCAGAATTCTGTCTTGTCTTAGCAGAATGGAGTGCTGCACCAGAAGGAGAAACTCAGCTTGTTGGGGAAAAGAAGGATAAGAATCAGGGGACAGGCATCACTTTACCTACAATCCTGTAAATTTAGGCCCACTTTACTGAGGCGTTAGTTTGTTTTCTAATCAGCCATGCCCTCACAGGTCGTTTTACACATTCTGTTGTTATTGCTGCAGACTGACAAGTTTCCTTCTGTCTTGGTACCAGCTGAACTTATGGCAAGTCTATGGAGATGTGCAGGTTGAGGTGTACCTGGTAGTTCTGGTCCCCCTGTGTTTGGTAGGGCGGGAGTCACAGTGTGCTCCAGGAGGAGCCTCTCTCATCAGCATTGGGGGTGCACAATGAGACACAGCAGCCACAGTGCAGGCAGTCTTCATAAATCCATAGACTGAGAACACCCTTTGTACTCTCTGGAAATAATCTACTTCCATAGAACAACTGTTGCCTTGGGGTGTATAGTACTCCCTAAGACAACAGAACAGTTTAAAGTATCACCTGCCCTTCATGAATGTACAGTTGAGGTGATCAAATGCAAATGGATCAGTTAGCCTGGACACTGTAGTAGTGTCTTTGCCTCATTTTATAATTTCTCTCAGAGTGATTGGAGGCAATTATGTTCATATCATCTATTACCTTACTGGCTGTTGCCTCTCAAAGACCAATATGGGCTTTAAGAGAAGCAAGGCTTCTGATCTGAATCATTCCTATATGGGGTGTTTGTGTGAAGCTGTCTGCTTTCTTTTAAAGGATACCAGAAATATGCTTTTCACACCTACACTTTTAGAATACATCTGTTTCATGAAGTAGTTTGTAGGGACTTTGGCTGTTGAAAGCTTTAGCCCTTATTCCCAGCTCCATCTCAGCTAACTGCCTTTTGGGAGAAGATTTAGTATTTTTTAGTTGTATTATACTTGAAACCCAGTTTATCTGGGTGTAGTCTATCTTGGGCAAGATCAGATAAATTATTATGTTTGCCAAACTCAGAGTAATGGGATTAATTTGATAGAAATTGGACATTTTCTTTCTTTATTTTGCTGCGCTTTTTTTGTGTGGAGGTACTTCTGAAAGTCACTGTTAAATGCTAATGTTAGATGAACCTGCTGGCAGCTAACTACAACAAACAGGTACCCGCAGATGTAGTTTGCAGAGAACATCAGGTGTCTGAGGACTCCTATAAAACCTACTAGATAGTTATCTGCACTGGACACATGAAAATACAATAGATCCTGAATTACTACTGGCATTGCAAGTATCATTTTTTAGCTCAGCAGAATACATTTAGTTCTACATGAAGTACTTAGAAATTACTCAGTTTTAGGATTACAAAGAGACTTTGCCTCAAGCTAGCCAAAGATCATGATCACTGCTTTATTCGTCTTTATTTCATAGTTAAACTATGATAAATGAAACAGATTAACATTCTGAATTCCTGGTATATATTTCCCTTTTGTTCTGTCTTAATTAGAAACAAAAATCTCGGATAGCTCCAATTTACTTTTCACATGAACCAAAGTAATTTCCTCCTAAAGCCCTAGTTTAGTCTTTTCATATTCCAGTAATTTTTAATGGATGCCATCATTATTTGAGAAATTCAGTCCCTAGAGAGAACTTCTGATCACATGATGAATACAAAACTAGTGTTTGATTCCCTGACACTACAAAGTAATTTGAAATCCTACCAATCCACTGTAACTCCTAGCCCTTCAGTGCTAGTTCTGTAAAATGTTTTATTTAATTCTCAGGTAGATGACAGTTTTGGGTAATTTATAGGTAGAGCTGGTACATGAAAGCAGAACTGTTACAAATTATGATATATGCAATGCTATGCTGTTTCTATCTCTGAAGAACTGCTACAAAAGTATTTTTATCCCGTTCCCTTTAGAGTATACAGTAATGCAATATGTTTGGGAATTTCTGTAGTGCCTTTCTCACGGTTGCTACTAAAAATGTTCTTCAAGAAAACCAACATATCCTCTCCCTTCTTTGTTATTCCACTGTATCTGCATTCAATCTTGTTTCTGGACATCTCAAGTCATGTGAATGTTGTTTTGTAGTCATGGCTGCTCTTACACTTTGATCTTGTCTTTCTAGGATTAATTTATCTTCTTAGTACATTGAATTGCTAACTATGATAAAAAGAATAGTAAATTGTTCCTTTGGATTACAACTGGAAAGTCCGTAATATTGTAGACTGAAACTAGATTATCAGTAAAACTCTGGTGTTTCAGTGTACATCCTCATCGTATCTCAAGCAATTTAAGTTTTACTGTTGCATCTATTGCCAAAATTTAAGGATTAGGGGGAAAGTCATCTCAGTGTTTAATTTGAATTGATAAATTTTTTTCCTGATATTAAATCTAACAGAACTTTGACAGTTAAAGTGATAGAATGTTAACTGGATGTGCCATATTAACTAATATCTGATTAAGGTGATGTGCAGTTAATTTAGAAATTCCATGGGGAAAAATAACACACCAATTCTTCTAAATCAGGAACAAAATAGTTCTCTCAGAATCATAGGAAAATTCAGGTTGGAAGAGACCTCAAAAGATCCTTCTCAAAGCAGGGTTAGACCACAGTGTTCAGGGTTTTAACCAGTCTAGGTTGAAAATCTCCAATAATAGACTGCACAAACTTCTCTGGGAAACCTGTTCCAATGCTTGACTGTCCTCGTGGTGAAAAGGTTTGTCCTTATAGCCATTTGGTGCCTTTTTTCTTTCAAGATTTGTTATAAACCTGATTTTAGCCTTTGGATAGATGGCAGCACTACACATAAACTATCACACTGGTATTTATTCATACTAAGGGACTTAAGGGACTACCTCAATAGAAGTAATCAAGCTGTGACAGATGTCATCAAGTTTTATTATAAAATGTGGGTTTCCAGCTCTAAAATGAATAACTTAGCAGAAACAGCAGCTTCCAAAAATCTGTAAGTAGCTATAAGCATACCCTACAGTTCTACTGAACACATCTGCCATAACAAACCTGCCAAAAATTCAGGAAATCAATGGATCTGTCAAGAATGAAGAACTGCTTTTTGAATCCTTTATTTATAACCAAATTAACAATCTGACTGTAGCCTTCTTCCTGCTGGGATCTTCTTCTGTCAGTAGAAAAAGACATGCAGCAGACCTTTAATAAGCCTCTGTCTGATAAGACTATTGTGGCTTAGTGATATACTAACAGAGCAGCCCAGAGAAAAATACTTGAGCTGAAGAAAGTCTCTGGTTTTTGAGAGCTATTATAGAACAAAACAAGGTATTTTCATCTGAGATGCAGACATGTTATGCTATTCAAACATTTCTTTCCCATTTAACAATATGGATAGATACTGTCAAATACAGAATATTTTGCAGAACTATTGAACACAACTTCCCTAAATCATTATGCAGCCAGGCTGAAACACAAAAGTGGAAATCTGAGGACTTAGAAATTTTCCCATATTCAAAAATACAGTATGTTGCGATACGTACAACTAAAGGAAAAACAGTTGTATCTGATCTGAGTACATACAGCTGAGTACCACAGCATTCCCCTGGCAAAACTGGTTGCTTGCAGCCTGTATGGGAACATACTTTTCTGGGTAAAAAACTGTCTGGATGGCCAGGCCCAAAGAGTTGTGGTGAACGGAGTTAAATCCAGTTAGCATCCGGTCACGAGTGGTGTCCCCCAGGGCTCGGTTTTGGGGCCACTCCTGTTTAACATCTTTATTGATGATCTAGACGAGGGGATCGAGTGCACCCTCAGTCAGTTTGCAGATGACCCCAAGTTGGGTGGGAGTGTTGATCTGCTCGAGGGTAGGGAGGCTCTGCAGAGAGACCTGGACAGGCTGGAGCCATGGGCTGAGGCCAACTGGAGGAGTTTCCATAAGGCCAAATGTCGGGGGCTGCCCTTGGGCCATAACAACCCCCAGCAGCGCTACAGGCTTGGGGAGGAGTGGCTGGAGAGCTGCCAGTCAGAGAGGGACCTGGGGGGGGTGATTGACAGCCGGCTGAACAGGAGCCAGCAGTGTGCCCAGGTGGCCCAGAAGGCCAATGGCATCCTGGCTTGTGTCAGCAATAGCGTGGCCAGCAGGGACAGAGAAGGGATCTTACCCCTGTTCTCGGCACTGGTGAGGCCGCCCCTCGATTCCTGTGTTCAGTTTTGGGCCCCTCACTCCAAAAAGGACATTGAATGACTCAAGTGTGTCCAGAGAAGGGCAACGAAGCTGGTGCAGGGTCTGGAGCACAGGTCGTACGGGGAGCAGCTGAGGGAACTGGGGGTGTTTAGTCTGGAGAAGAGGAGGCTGAGGGGAGACCTCATCGCCCTCTACAGCTCCCTGAAAGGGGGTTGCAGAGAGCTGGGGATGAGCCTCTTTAATGAAGTAACAAGCGGTAGGACAAGAGGGAATGGCCTTAAGTTGCGCCAGGGAAGGTTTAGACAGTATATTAGGAAGCATTTCTTTCCAGAACGGGTTGTTAGGTGTTGGAATGGGCTGCCCAGGGAGGTGGTGGAGTCCTCATCCCTGGAGGTGTTTAAGAGTCTTGTTGACATAGCGCTGAGGGATCTGGTGTAGTTGGGAACTCTCAGTGTTAGGTTAATGGTTGGACTCGTTGATCTTCAAGGTCTTTTCCAACCTAGACAATCCTGTGATTCCGTGATTGTGTTAAAGGTTACTTGCAGCAAAGATCAGCTTTTCTAATCCCTATTTATTTTTGTAAATTCATTTAGCCTGAGAGAAACTATGGGAACATCTGTGAAAACATGCTCTTTTTTATTCTATCAAAGTAAGGATAAAAGGACATGGTACAAAATTTAAATTTAGAGCATCCTTCAACTGTCCCTAACGAAAGGTGAAATCTATCTGAGTTCTAGTAATTGTGGGAAATAAAGCAAGCATAAGAAATCTCACTGACAATGAAGTGAGGACTTAGTTAAATAATAAGTCTAAATGAATAACATACAAATAGAATGTAAAGGCAGTCATTCAGATATTTCACAAGTTTCTAATGTGACTAGGAAGTCTGGAAAATGGCTCAAGAGAGGATTCATGTCCATGATCCCTGATGGTGTGTTGTTCCCCTTAAAAATTACTGTGTAAACACATTATTGACACCCTTGCAAAATATTTTTATGGATTGTCTTTTTGAGAACTGCATCCAAGACATAAAACTTGTGGCCGAGGAAGCAGCACTATTTAGAACAGAAAAGTTTATAAAAGCAAGTATTTACTATACATGCCTTATATAAGACTTGGTCAAAATCATACAGGCTAAGATAAGATTAATTGCTTTGACCTGAAGACAGGGGTTAGAAAGAGTGCCATAGTATGACAAAATCCTTTTATTTGTAGTCTAGAAGACCTCACAAGAATCAGCACTATTAGAAACCCTTGGGATGTAATTTGCATAGGGAGAGCCAAAAAAACCTAGTGGTATATGTAGAGGTATTGAATGTTTTGGATTATTGCAACAGGATGTGGAGAATTGAGGAAGAACAGCAGGATAAACAAAGAAGTTAGGTCTTAAAGCTACACAATGTCAAAAGTTGTTTCTGACATCTAAAATACTAGAACATTTTCTTGACATTTCTGTCCTAGCCCAAAGAGACAACTGAGAATTCGAATTAGTGAGTAAAATATATCACAGAATAATTAAATTCAATTTAGCAATCTAATAGGCAGATAGTCTTCTGAACAGTGTAAAAAATGAACCTTTTTTAGTTTCATGTGAAATATTTTACCATTTGCATATGAAACTTGCATATTGAACCCCCCAGAATATTAAGAAGCCATTGTTTCCACACTGAAATACTGTGAGAGGCTATCATATATTACCTGTGTCTTAGATATGACTAATGAGAAGAAAATTGCCTACATTTGTCATAACAGGAGTACAGCCTGGTAAAATCAGAACACACAAAGAAAACTTGAGTTTGTGCAACTTGTAGGTCAGATGAGGCAGATCGTGAAGGAAAGATGTGCAAGGAACGATGCCCAGGGACAGAGGGTTCCCTGTGGTGGCTGTGGTTTGATAACAGCTGTGGTAATACACATTTTAGCAGGCTGTGCAACAATTGTAAAAAATGCAGGAAAGTTTGCCATCTGCAGTTTCCTTGAGTTGTATTTACCATCCATTGTCACGTAATTCTAGAGTACTTTTGCAAATGTTTAGTAGTTTAAGATAGTTTAAGTAATGCAATGTAAGTATTGGATTTTATATATATATATATATATGTACATTACTTTGTGATGAGACACTGTGTGTGTGTTCATCAACACTTTCATGTTTTCTGTGGCAGGCTATGTGACTCTTTGAGAGGCCTGAAATCTGACCTACCTTTTAAGGATTTCATCATAAATGTGCCTCGTGTTCATTCAGGCAAATGCATATTTCCTAAAGCTATATTAGAAAAGGGGACATTAGTTATCCTGTTGCCTGTGTAACTGGTCCAGCTTTGCGGTGATAAGCTTTTGTGGATATACCCATACTTATTTAATAGTTTGTCTGCATGGATAATATACAGTTAAACACCATAGACATGGCATGCATTAAATTCTACTGGCTTTATATAAGCATTCACAGTTTGAAAAATTTGAGAATTTATGTTACTGAGAGTGTCAGCAAGAAAGGATGCATGCATTTTATCCCCATCTCTTTTAAGAATTATGGAAGAGATTAATCCACTGTTCTCTAGTCCTCCAACAGGATGATGGTTTCAGACTCTGGTTTCAGCTGTCAGGACTAGAGGAAATACTTTTCTTTTGGGGATTATAGGACACTCTTGAGGGCTGGATGTCGAGAATAGCAGTTGCCACAGATTCATCAGCAGATTTACTGAAGCATTTTACATCTGAGAAAATTTTGATGTCTCTTAGCCTTAGAAAAATAAAGAAATAAAAAGTGAATAGCTGAAATAGTAGCTGAAATTAAAAATTTCTCTAATCTGGGAAGGGAGGAACTGACATTTGCTTGACATTATGCTCCATTTTTCATTCTGTGCACTTGAACATAGTTGCAGATACATGTACTGTATTTCATGTATGGAAATTAGCTTTTACAGCCTTTAAAGAAATCAGAGATCTACTGCAAAACCCAGTAAATTTGAACCATGTCAGATTTGGTTTTACATTCAGACAAGCACCATTCAAATAAATATTTCTCGGAGCTAAGACCCACCGCAGTCGAAGACAGTGGCACATTTTTCCCTTCAGCTTTAAGGATTTATGGCTAAGGCAGTCTTCTGTAAGTAAATTTTGAATGCCCTTCAAATTCTACTGGTTCTGGCTGGGATGCAGCTAACTTTCCCCATAGCAGCCCTCATAGCCCTGTGCTTTGTATTGGTAGCTAGAAAGGTGCTGGTAACACACCAGTGTTTTGGCTACTGTTAAGCAGTGCTCACACAGCATCAAGGCTGTCTCTCCAACATCTCCCCCTCACCAGTAGGCTGGGGGTGGGCAAGATCTTGGGAGGGGACATAGCCAGGACAGCTGAACCAAACAGACCAAAGCAACATTCCATAGCATATGACATTGTGCTAAGCAATAAAAGCTGCATTTGTCCTCTGGAGCAATCGCTATGTGTACTGAAGCCCTACTTCCCAGGAAGTGGCTGGCCATCACCTGCTGATGGGAAGTAGAGAATAAAATATTTTTGTTTTCCTTTGCTTCCGTACATGGCCTTTGCTTTTTCTTTATTAAACTGCCTTTATCTCAACCCGTAAGTTCTTTTTGATCTTATTTTCTCCCTGCCCTGTCCTGCTGAGGAGGGGGAGTGATAGGGTGGCTTGGTGGGTACCTGGTGGCCAGCAAAGGTCAACCACCATAAGGGTTAAAGGAGAATCTAGTCAGTGCAGGCTGAAAAGACTGAAAATGATGTCTTCAACGTCACATCTCAACACAATCAGGATATTAGAGAAAGTGAACTGAAAAGAGGACATTCTTTTCCTTTCTTGGCCCACCAAAACTCCTCATCTTATTCCTTTGGCAATCACAGAAAGCAGAACCTGATATTTTTCAAGTTACCTAGTAGCCAAAACTTTTTCCTAGAATATAACGTCATCTTCCCTCCACCCTCAGGGAAGAATCCCAGGCCAAAACATATTTTCTCTTTTAGCAGCTTGGTTAGGTAGGATAAATGAACTTCTCCCTAGTCCTAGATTTTCTTGTATGATCCTCTTTATCCACACCTCAGTCTTTGCATTTCTTAAGGACTTCTACACATCTTGTGCATTTTTAAGTTCTTTAAATCACTGCTAAGACGAAAGGTGTCTAAGCCGTATTTCTACATAAACTTGGGGTTTAAAAGCTGTTATAAATGATTTATCTTTTCTGGGTTTATATGCATATACTTTTAGTTAAGAAAGAAAACTACAGTGATTCTTAAAGCATACTACAAGCCTCATGTAAAAAGTGACCCTTGTAGTAATTCTAGGAAAATTTTCACCCTCCCTAAATATCTGAGTAGTTCAGTAAGCATCCTTTAGAGGCAGGAGACTCCTTATGTAAAACAAATCTGTGATAGATCAGCTGTTTGGCAGGGATCATCATTTGTCACCCGACTTTGAATTGTGTACGCACCTAATTTCTCCTCTGTTCAAATGCAGCTAGACCACTTAAAGGAAATAAAACTTTCACTCAGCTTTTCAGCTTGCCATATTAATCATCACTTAATACAATGACAGAGGCTTTCAAATTCATCTGCACAGTTCTATTTAGTTTCTTGTATATAAATTTAGTATTCATCATATACTCAGGGTTGTTTGGAAAGGATCCCAAAAATGTTGTCACAAAATCCCTCTGGCATTCTCATCCTCTTTGTGACCTTAGGGCTGTCAAGTTCTTCATTTTCAGTGCTGCATAATTGAGTCCTTGCTAGTTCATGTAAGAGCTGTGAATTGTCATGTCTTGTGGAAAGTCAAACAGTGGGCCAAACCTTAAAAAATCATCTTATACCTCACTCTACACAACAAAGTGGAACATCACAGAGATAACCAGGCTAGTGCAGAGCAGTCTCATTCAGTCAGTGCTGGAGAGCTGCACGTATGTCTGTGGAATTACATCCAAGGAAATCAGTTTGGATGAGAAATGACATGCCATGGCCAAGACAGAATACTGCACTAGAAGGACTATGACATTTTGTCTTAGTGACAGTGTATTTTTGGAGTTAGCTTAGATGTTGTCATATAGTTCACAAATAATACCTTTGATTTGTGTAACTATTTTTCAGGTGCTGTCATGTGTCTTCTTTGGATATTCTATATTTTAGCAGTAACATCTGCAAAACCCTGAGAGCAAATGAGATTATGAATGTAAATATTAACACTTGTGATGATTCAGGTGTTAGATTTCGTAAAGTTTTTATGAAAATGGTAGCTTGTGTTGAGCTACTTTATGAAAAGGCATGGATGATGGATTGACCAGAAGTATTGTGTATTATAAAATGTAGACATCTGTGGGGTTTGCATATGTATACAGGGAACATGCTGTACTAAGGTTTTCATGAGAAGTGATTTTCAGTTATTCCTCTGAAAATAGTATCTTTAGTACTATAGGTACTAATAGTGCCTTTGAAAAGTAGAACCCTGAATTCTCCCTGTCACTTTGAAAATATAGGAAAAGATTTTAAAGAAAATCCCACCTAAATTAGTCTAGGCAGGAATGACAGTGTCACTTTTAGACCCTGTATTTACATATTGCACAACAGCTACGTATTGGTAGTATTTTAAGGAATCCACTAGCTATGTTGCAGTGAATTGCACTGCATATGAAAGAAAACGAAAAACAGATAATGAAGAACTGATTTTGCTGAGATCCATGTACAAATCCCATTGAAATAAATGAAACTTCAATACCTGCTGTATGTACTGTCTTATTGTACTCATGTGTGTCTTGAGTAAAAGTTAATACAGAAATATCTCACCTTTCATTTATTTTGGATATGATGGAGATCTTGGCAACATGGGCTGTATATTCTGGAAACAAGAAAAAAAGTACAGCTGCCAGTGTGGAAATGCTATAAAAGAAAACAAAATCTCTTCTACTTCATTGTAGTCTATACTTAAAAACTTAAACCACCTTACTGGTTTTTATTTCTGCCATGTCCTTTTTCCTCACCTCTGAATGCTACTCCAGCTTTAAATCTTTACAAAGATTTATTTATTCAATTGTATCAGAAGATACAGTTTTGTCACTAGCAGTGCTCTTTGTGCACATCCTACTAACAAAGAAATGCTTTGATCCACACAGATGACAACAGGCTTTATTCTTCTCTTCTGTAAATGCAATAAATTCCAAGTCTTCAAGTAGTCATAAATCAAATGCACATTTCAGTGTTTATATAGAGAAGCTGTTGTGTTTAGAGAATGAGATTAACCAGAGTGGTCACAAAATACTCTGAATAACAAATCCCATGCTCCCAGTAAAGGCCTAGATCTTCATGACATGAAAATAGTGATCTGCCCAAACCAGGACTGTATTCCTCATAAGGTAAGGAATAATATTGCTTTTTTTATGTTGTTTTTGTTTTTGTAAAATATCAGACATCTATCAACTGCAGATTACCATAGTGAGCTATTCGGTAGATTCTCCCTCTAAAAGTTCTCATTTTTCTTTGGAAAGAGTACTCAGAATTTATAAATGGAAAAAGGTAATCCAGAATATTTTACTGTAAAGAGAAAGAACATATCAATGTAGGTTTCTACTAAACAGACCTGTTTAGCAAAGTGGACCTCCATTTATATGCAAAGGCAACACTGAAAAAGATGAAACTTCCCTGTAAAACTGAGAATACATTAAAAGGGAACCTATGGTTTATATTGCCAAGACTTTTAATATAAAAAAACCTGGATTGTTTTTTCTTCTTTAGCGGATGTCTCTAACTGTTTAGCTCTGCAGAGAGACCTGGACAGGCTGGAGCCATGGGCTGAGGCCAACTGCATGAGCTTCACTAAGGGCAAATGCCAGGGGCTGCCCTTGGGCCACAACAACCCCCAGCAGCGTTACAGGCTTGGGGAGGAGTGGCTGGAGAGCTGCCAGTCAGAGAGGGACCTGGGGATGTTGATTGACAGCCGGCTGAACAGGAGCCAGCAGTGTGCCCAGGTGGCCAAGAAGGCCAATGGCATCCTGGCTTGTGTCAGCAATAGCGTGGCCAGCAGGGACAGGGAAGGGATCTGACCCCTGTACTCGGCACTGGTGAGGCCGCCCCTCGATTCCTGTGTTCAGTTTTGGGCCCCTCACTACAAAAAGGACATTGAATGACTCGAGCGTGTCCAGAGAAGGGCAACGAAGCTGGTGCAGGGTCTGGAGCACAGGTCGTACAGGGAGCGGCTGAGGGAACTGGGGGTGTTTAGTCTGGAGAAGAGGAGGCTGAGGGGAGACCTCATCGCCCTCTACAGCTCCCTGAAAGGAGGTTGCAGAGAGCTGGGGATGAGCCTCTTTAATGAAGTAACAAGCGGTAGGACAAGAGGGAATGGCCTCAAGTTGCGCCAGGGAAGGTTTAGACTGGATATTAGGAAGCATTTCTTTCCAGAACGGGTTGCTGGGCGTTGGAATGGGCTGCCCAGGGAAGTGGTGGAGTCCCCATCCCTGGAGGTGTTTAAGAGTCTTGTTGACACAGCGCTGAGGGATGTGGTGTAGTTGGGAACTCTCAGTGTTAGGTTAATGGTTGGACTAGTTGATCTTCAAGGTCTTTTCCAACCTAGACGATTCTGTGATTCTGTGATTAGTTGCAGTTAGTTGTCAGCTGGGTTATTCTGAACAGAAATTTTTTATAATATAACCAAAATAATTTTTGTACTGTTAGACTTGGTTTAAATGATTGTTTCTAGTTTTGAACATGCCCAGTTCACCTGCTGGTCATGTAGAAAATTTGTGTTCAAATGCACAGATAGATTAATTTGAATTGTTGAACTTAATTATAATTAAATTTTTTTATTAATGAAAAAGAATAATTCTATTGTCATTTTCAGAAGTAGTGGTATAAAGCTAAATGATAAAAAAGCAATATGCTAATTAAATATCTCTTAATCCTAGGAAGAACTTCCCCTTCCCTGGCCTAAAATATTTTATATTTCAGGATATGATCATGGTGTGTCTGGGACAGAAGTAGATAACAATATATCTTGGTAACTGGTGGATAATCACCTGTGTAGTGATACCAAGTGTAGAGTAAGCATTTTTTTCAATAGGAAGGGAATTATTTAGGAAAAAAAATGTTTCAGTTCTGGGTTAACCCAATCACAGGCAAATAATGCCTCAGAAATATTCATAGTTCTGAGCCATGGGAGAAGCCAAGCTAAGGTGCTATTAATCTGAGTTTGTTTCTAGTTTTTCAGATAAATATGAACCGCCTCAAAAGATGTAAGCTTGGGTTATTTCTAGCATATGTATTCTTAGCAATTAGAAAAAAACAGCTGCTGACAGCATCTTAAAGGGTCTGACACTGCTTCCTGGTTCCACAGTTAGCTTGATTGTACTTCCAGCAACCTGCCATGGTCAAGTGGGATGTGGGATGAAGTTCAAAACTGCTTGGACATATCAGTACAAGCTTCTGCCCAACCTAATTATCTATGATCAGGAAAAATCAGTATTTTATTAAAGTCACATGTTGTTCATTAGTATATCAAGACTTTGAAAGAATAAATCGATTGTCATCATAAGCGAACAAGCTATAGAGAAGAGCTTATATGAGACTCTGATCCATAAAATGTCACCGCCTGGGATGGCAAATGTTGTGGGTCAGATACACAGCCACAGATAAATATTCTTTGTGTTAAAAGTACTTTTCTGTGTTTAGCTTCTGAGCTCTCACAAGACAAAACCCATCTGGAGCATAACATGAGAATATTCCCAGCAACCATTAGATCTTAAATCAGTTGTTGTCATTTTTTTCTGTTTATTTTTGTTTTCTAATAATTGAGAAATAAAACCACTCTAAGTGCATATGAAAGGGACATTCTGATGGCATGGATATAATTGTTTTCTTTTTTTGGTAGATTTTAGCTATAAGATATTTGATGTCGCTGGGACTGCTTGTATGCAGCTCTACTTCAGTGTATAAATCTTGGCAGGCTCTCCCCCTTACTGTCCTAGATAATAGCACTCTGGAATAACAGAAATAATAGGCTAGAAGGAAATAGCTCTCTTGTAGCAATTTCTGATTGTTACCAACCTATTCGGCTGTATTTGCTGTTCCCTCCACTGGATATTTTAACACATTAGGTTTAGGTGGTCTTCGCTCAGCCACGCACCAACAGCCTGCTCAAACCCTCAAACCCTGTCAAATGCTGTTACTTCTCCAAATTTCTGGAACTAGACTAACAAAGTTATTACTGATTACTTTCATAGCATACGGCTGAGGAACACTAGTGACAGATCAGTGCTGACTGTTTAAATACTGTATAAATACAGAAAAAAAAATATTGGCAACTTCTGAAGGCAATGCTTATAAACACAGGAGTAGAGATGTGAGATCAACACTGACAAATGAGTGGTGATGTAGGCATCAGTGTAAAGGAGAGTTTTAAAGAGGAATTTAAAGGGGAACAATAAAGTAGTATTGTGTATATTTACAGAGATCCCACACTGGCCTTACTGTGCTGAATGAAGGTAAGAATTAATCTTTTAGGGTTAAAGGAGACAAGATAGAAGTTATAGGCAACCATGGTCTTGACATAAGTTTTTATATTGTTATGTAAATAGCTACCTTTCATGAGAAAAAAGAGAGAGCAGGCAGGATGATACAAACACAAGTGTGAAAAGAATAGAGAAAGAGACTGAGGCAATTATCTTTGAATTAGCATTTTGCTTCTTCTGAGTAACACAAGACTGTGTTTGTCATGGACAAAGAACAGGAGATTGAGATGATTAAAAATAGCATTTTTCACCCAAGTGTATTTTCTGGGAGTATGTCCCCTAATTCCTTGAGGTCATTTGCTAAGTACCTACTAACATCTCTGGAAATACTCTGCCTTATACTCCTTCTCAAAAAAGGAGTGTCTCTAGAACAGTGTTAGCTTAATCACACTTGGATACCTTCTCTGATGTGAACCATCTGATTACAGCATTAACCCTACAAAGGCATATGAATGTAAAAGGAAATTAATAGAATTTTAAAAGATTCTGTATATAACTTCTTACGTTAGGCAACATACACAAGATTTTTTCTCTCTCTGTCTTAGTAGATATAAAAATACAGGGAAGCTAAAAAGCACTTTCATACTTCAGTTTTCTAAATACTGAACAGGCTTTAGTCAGGCTATCCTGAAAGCAGTATTCCATATAAAATATGAGACTTAAGTATTTAGAAACTTCCACTTTCTACTTACAAGCTTGCATTCCAGTGGCTTTGACAACAGGATCTTTGTAGCAGTATTCTTAGTTTCCCAATCCCTTTGAGATATACAGGATGTTTTGTACACCAAATATTTTATTTTGTATATCAAGTATTTTATTTTGTTATCAAATATTACAGAGGCATCTCCTCAGATTACTCACTAATTTCTCTTTTTCCATAACTCAGTCAATTAGCCTTCCTGTCTTCCTAACAAGTCTTCATCTTGTTGGGAGAAGTCAGTTTTTGGAGTTTTATTTTTTCCTATGGGGAAGACTTCCTAAGAAAATGTCATGTGGGGCACCTTCTGCAAACCATTTTCTGAACCATATTTTTTTTCAGTATGAATGTTAAGACCTTTGCTTGTCCCAGATATAGTAAAAGTCAATCATCTACCCACTAAAAGTATCAAAATTCGCAATAGCCTGTATCTCAACAGGTTATTTCCTGACCAGCAGCAGAATCTTACAGGCTGAAGTAATATTTTGCCTTTCCTCTAGAGATGTGCTGTGTATGACTTGAAGTAATCCATGTAATTTACTGAAACAATAGGCAGGTATTTCAAATGCTGAGGCTGAGAAAAAGAAACTTCATTTTCCATTTGATTGGTGCTCCTGAAAAGTCACCTTCCTACAGTCACTTCAGAAGAAACCTTTCCATACCTAGCTCAGTGGATTGAGGTGCATCTTGTAACATTCAGCTTTACTTTGGAAAAGGACTAAGAGAAAAATCAGCATAACCCCATAATTTTTACTTCGGGATGAGAGTGGCTAATGACATAAACACAGTCATGACAGGCATTACTATTAAAAGAACCTTATCATATACATGAGCCCATCTGAAGAGTGATTTATATCGACATTCTACTAATTGATGACAGGAACCAGTATGATGATTGCTTTAAGTAATAAATCTCTCATTTAGCCAAATCAGTTCTGTTTTCTGTATTAGAACTAACTAGTTTTGTTCACAAGGGAATTTGCATGACTTTTTCTTTATGCTAGAAAGTCCACTTTTTCATCCTTTAATCTGATCAACAGGTGTCTGGATTTTCCTCAGACTTGGTTTACGTCCTTCTAAACACTTGTAGCCTCTCCTGGCATCAATTGGAGTTGCAGGCTGTACAATAGCTTTAGTATATTTTTCATTCTTTGTCTATTTGCTTCTTTAATTTTTTGAAAGAGGAGTGTTCCTGGCACAACTTATGTGGACTTACTGCAACAAGTGTACGCATATTACAAGTACATGATCAAAGGCATTATATTATCAGGTGTCACCACAGGGATATCACAAGAGATATCCATCAATCTGGTCCACATAATTATAATTCTTTAAGGCATTTCAAAAATACAGAATCTAACAATCAGGTGATTACACTGGGTATTAGAACCTGCTGCAGAGAAAAATAACTAAATGCTAGACATCCCATTCCTTAGTTTTGTGTTTCCACTATTTTCTTGTTGATCTTTTATTCTACTTCTGCTATTTCTACCTTGTCAGAAATGAATATGAAGATAAAACTTATATTAAAAGACACTTACACAACACCAGCTTGAATACAGTGCACTCTTTTAAGATGTTAGATCTTCTAAAGCCTGGTTCTTAAGCAATTACAAAGATGAAACTCTGTGTTAATGAGACTCATTTTACAAATTAATTAAAAAAATTATTTATTTGTTATATAACCCCCATTTTATGAAAGCTTGAATGCTGACAGAAATGTAACCCTACAAAGTACTATGAAGACTGTATATGAGAATTACCAGTAAATATTAAATTTTGGTAATAATAATATTTTTTTAAAATTCATGTACAAATTTCAGTTATCATGTCTTTTCCTGTATACTGTTATGAAACCGAAAACTTTCTTGTACATTTTTCTGCACACCCTTAAAACAAAAAAGGGAAACTCCCAGAAGAGAGTAGTTTAACTCTGAGCTTCATTTAGCACTGTTAACTGCTACAGTGGCCAAATTTAAACACATTTTACCAGATACTTGAATATTCCATAATGTAGCATTTCAGATTAAAAAAATTAACTATATTGCTTTAAAAAACATTTAATTGGCAGTTAGTCAATATTTGTTTGTTTCATATAGATTCTGTCATTTCAACTTTTGGCTAAATTGAACAGAATGGAAGTGGGATTTTGTAGAATTCAGGATAAAACCAGTCCAATTTAACCAAATTCTAGGTCTTTAAGACTGGTGGGACACTAGATCTTGGTATAATGAGTCAAGTTTCACTGTTCTAAGTTCTAAACAAATAATAGCTTCAGTGTCTACATTAAGAGGATAGGACTTACATGTACTTAAGCTAAAGAGAAGACAAAAAGAATTGAAAGTAGGGAGAATGTGCATCCATTGCTACGTGGGGGAAGAGGACCTGGTGGCAAAAGATGTGGAAAAAGCTGATGTACACCATGTCTTCCTCACCTCAGTCTTGTCTTGTCTTCAGTAATCTCAGGTCCCTAAGACTCACAGGAAATTCTGGAGCAAGGAAGACACCTTAGAGAAGGTTCAGATTAGGGAACATATAACAAACTGGACATACACAAGTCTGTGGCACTTAGTGAGATGTACCCATAAGTGCTGAGGGAGCTAGCCAATGTCACTGAGGTGTTCTTGATCATTTTAGATCACTTCTATCTTTAGAAGGGGCAAGAAGGAGCATTCAGGGAACCACAGGCTGGTCAGTGTCACTTCAATACCTACCTAGGAAGGTAATGGAGATAAATCCTCCTGGAAACCCTTTCCAAACTTGAGGATAATGAGGACTAGCCATCATACAATTATGATGTCCTGACCAACCTGATAGATTTCTGTGATGAGATGACTGGCTTGGTGGGTGATGGGAAGCCAGTAGCTGTTGTGTATCTCAAAGTTAGCAAGGCTTTTGACACTATCTCCATTAACATTCTTACAGAAAAACTGATAAAATACAGGCTACACAAATGGTCAGTGAGGGGGTCTGAAAGCTGACTCAACTACTGGGATCATAAGTTTTTTATCAGCAGCACAAAGACCAGTTGGAAGACAGTCACTAATGGTGTACCCCAGGGATCAATACTGGGAAAAATTGTGTTTAGCACTGTCATTCATGACTTGGATAATGGAATAGAGTGCACCCTCAGCAGATCTGCAGATGACACAAAACTGAGAGCAGTGTCTAATACACCAGCTGGTTGTGATGCCATCCAGAGAGATCTGGACAGGCTGGAGAAATGGGCAGTTCAATAAGGGCAAGTGCAAGGTCCTGCACCTTAGGAGGAATAACCTCAGGCACCAGTACAAACTGGGGCAAATAAACTAGAAAGCAGCTCTATGGAGAAAGAATTTGGTGTCCTTGTGGACAACACGCAAACCATGAGCCAGCAATGCACCCTTGAAGGAAAGAATGCCAAAAGTCTGCTGATCTGCGTTAGAATGAGTGTTACCAGCAGGTCAAGGGAGGTGGTCCTTCCCCTCTCTCAGTACTGGTGTCCTGATCCGATATCAGGGAGGGTTCTTAAATGATCCCAAGAGCGAGATTAAGACACAAATGAGGTCAGATGCCATACAACCTTGTGAACTTTATTGTACACACAACTGATAACAGCGATAGGACAGAGAGGAAAAGAAAGGAAAAGTCAGAATCCCTAAGCAAGCAGGCGGTAGAGATGCAGCAAGACTAATTACCACCACCATGAATCCAGCAGTGTCCTGCTGGCTCATTCTCGGTACCGATTATTGTGCTCCAAGCTCTGCCGAAGTCCCAGCTCCGAGGAAGGATGTGATGACCAGAGTGAATAGCGCTCATGGAAGAGGAGTACACAGTCCTTTTATGTTCCAGTCCCCACGATCTATAGAAGAGTCCACCCATTCCCATGGAGCTCATTCTGTGCCGCTGCGTGGTCCCATGCCGACCTGCATGTCTTCTCATCCCTATTTAACTTCTGGAGGATATCGTGGTCCCATTGAAAACAATTCATTTTCTTCAGAGTGTACCCCTCCATGGCAGACAGGATGCCGAGGCCAGGAAATGGTAGTGGTGCGACAGCAATGTTTGAGACAGATAACACAGTCCCTTACAACTGGTAAAGCCATATCTGGAGAGCTGGGTCGGGTGATGGGTTCCTCAGTACAAGAAAAATATGGGCTTACTGAAGTGAGCCTGATGTAGGGTCATGAAGATGACTAAAAGATTGGAGCATCTGACTTATAAGGAGAGGCTGAGATTGCTGGGAGTGGTCAGCCTGGAAAAGAGAAGGCTAAGGGGGATCTTTTCCATGTGTGCAAAAATTAGAAGGGAATCAAGAAGATGGAGCTGCTGACTTCTCTCAGTGGTGCCCACTGACAGGACAAGAGGCAATGGGCACAGATTAAAACACATGAAATTCCATTTGAAGACAGGAAAACACTTATTTACTGTGCAGGTCATCAAATGCTGGACCAGGTGTCCCAGAGAGGTTATGGAGTCCCCATCCTTGGAGATACTTAAAACTGGACCGGACACAGTCCTGGGCAACCTGCGCCAGCTGACCCTGCTTGAGCAGGGGAGTGAGACTTGATGATCTCCAGACGTCCTTTCCAACCTCAGCCATTCTGTGATTCTGCAATTCTCTGATTTTATATGTTTAAACCATCTTAATCTTTGAGATATTTTCAACAGTGTTTAAAATTCTTTGAAAAATGTCTTCTGTCTTTATGACTGGTGTGAGAGGAAGTTTAAAATAGGAAAAATGTTCGGAGAGTAGCCTTCATTTTCTTGTTTACACTAGCTAGTATTTTGTTTATTTTCTCCCTTTCTTTACAATTTCTATCTTGGGACACCAAAACCAATTGGAATTCGGTGTATTTAGATTGCAAAATTTTAGTAAGGTTTCCTTTGACCTTGGTGTGCCCATAGGAAAATTGGAAAAAGTTATTAAAATACATCTATTAGGACAACACGATTAGATTATAAACACTAAAGTTATAGACATATCTTTTTCTAAAGCTGCTTATGATTTCTTGTTTTGCAGAAAGGATTTGTTCAGTCTGTACAGAAAAGATTTTGGATATGGAAAGCATTTATTCAAAACATGTAACAACATGTTCTCTGCATGTATGGTGTATTTAAGTATAGAAGTTGAAAAATTAAATCTATTCATATTTGTGTATATATATCTATCTGTGTGTGCATGTGAGTGCTTCATAGCAAAAAAAAGAAAAACTGAATATCATGTGTATTTTAATGCCTATAAATTCTTATAAATACTAGGGTTACATTTTGCAGCATAACAGGAAGTTTCATCCAGGCCACTGATGAGGAGCAGTTCATCTTTTCATTTAAAAGAAGCAGTGAGAAAGTTGAAATACGACTCTCTTCAGATGATTAAAAAAAAAAAAAAAAGAAAAAAGTACAGGGGAAATCTGATTGTAGCAGTACTTAAAAGGCTAGTTTATGGTTTGAACAATCTACAAATACCTGCATGACACCAACAAGTTGATAACTCATTACTGCTGGAATTGTATAACTATAAAAACAAATAGCATGATTAGGAATTTTTGCTCTTTGGTGCATGCAAAGGAAAGAAAAAAATTAAATAATCTTTTAATCAATGGCAACAAACCTACAGTAATACCACTGCCAAATAGTCAAAGTAGGTTTCTACAGGAGAGCAAAATGGTCCTATTCATGACTTACATTAAAATGGCAGCTTCTTATGTGTTCTAACAATAACTTTACTAATACCATTCTAAATTTCTCACTTGGTAGAATACCATGAAACAGGAGAGTCTGGGCTATCACAATAGAAAAGATGCAAAACCATTTGAGACATTTTTAATTAAGTTTATTTATGTTGCTAAAATGTGACGGTATGAATAATTGGTTTGTAAGACACTTACCTTGATGGCTAAACAGTAGCTGAAGTCCTACCTGCTAGCAGAGTTGATCCACCTTTGAGTAGAGATTTTCTGATGGGTCTTTCTTTCTATTATCATCTGTTTTCATATATTTCTGTGATTTCTGCAGATTATAGAGAAGATGCTCAACTAGATAGGCTTCAGAAAAAAAACTTTTTTATAGTTTACTGAATTAAAAGCTAAAAGGAAAACATTCATAATCTAACTTGAATGTCATATGTGTTTTGTCATTCCCATTTTGATGCAGTAATTTGTATTTCACTAAGCCATACCAATATGCAGTAAAACTGATTTTTCAGAAAGTCATGCAATGTTGATTTGAGGACACCGTTTGGACAAATTTTTGAAACTGTTGAAAAAACGTGTCTTGTTTCTTGTTTGGATTTCTGGTTTGAGCTTTCAAACACTGGATTTTGTTATGTCTTCTTCATTAAAATAAAAAGCACTTTAGCAGTTCCAGAGTTAGTCATTAGCCATCACAAGGAGTTCATCACAGTGTGAAGGATGTAATAATGTCTTTCAGAGATGAGCAGCAAGAATAACTCAAAGAATGTCACAGAGAAAGATTTGGCAGAATAATCAGTTCTGTTACATGGACTCTATCTGCTTTCTGAAATTCAATCATAATAAACCTAGAAGTCCAGTGTAAGTAACCTAAATGCTGTACAGTATGAAAAATGACAACTGGAGAAAGAAGTGAGCACCAGAAAAGATATTATAACTGTTGGGACTGAGACAGGAGATGTAACAGCAGAGGCCTTACAGGGCTAATGCTCACAGGTAATGCTGTAGAACCCTGAAGCTTTGATATCTGGATAGAATTGGCTGGGGAATGGAAACTCTGAAAAGAAGGAGATTTTCTTGACCACCAACAGACCTGACACCACTAATGAAAATGAAAAAACTTGAAAATTAGATTTGCAAGTTTACAGGAAGCTCTGTTTCCTAGAGAGGGAACAGATACAATTGAGACTAGCAGATGGGTCACTTAGAACCGCTCTTAAACTTATAGTTAGAAAAGTAACTGTGATACTGTGGCTTTTTGTTTGTTTGTTTGTTTGTTGGTATTTTTTTTAATCCACTAGTTATTTCAATTAGATTTTCCAAGAAACAAAAGATTATGGTAATATGTAGCTTTTTCTAAGTAAAGCTGACACAGGTGCATCAACTGGCAAGAACTCACCCACTATACCATCCCCAAACATTGCTCCTCAGAACCTATGAAATGCAAAGCTGTTGTTGTAGCATTCCAACTCATCCCAAAGAAATATGGCTGAGTGTTCCACCTAACAGGAAACTTCTTTCTCACCAGTGATGAAACTCCTGGCTCATCTCCAGTGCTTTCTGCTTTTTTATGTTTTATGCGGTGGAGAAAGTAGGGGGAACTCCAGAGAAGTGTTGTTGATTTTTTCTTTCAAGTTGATCTTCATACTTGAATAATTTCGTATAGTATTTATTGTAATGTATGTCATTGTTAATGGAGACAAGCCAAAGGATTTCATAATGACGCCTAATCCAGCCTTCTCCTCTTTGTTCCAGAGAAACACTACGTAATGCAGTCATGGACAATAAAAGGAGGAACTTTCTTGATAGACAGTTATTCTCCCTGCAGTTCTTTGTTCCGTTGCTAGAGAGATTATTTGCTTGGCCGTTCATTGTTTAGAGACACTTATGATTGTAGTTCATCTGTGGGAACTAAGGGACTGACTCAGCAACACTTCAACTCCAGTGTTATTTAGTGTCTGTCTGAGTGCTAAGTTCGGTTGTACTGTAACACAAAATATGAAATCTCCACAAGATAGTTATTTACAAAGGAAAACCTCAAATCTCCTGGACAAAGGAGACTGAAATTAAAAGTTTGAAACATACCAGTACCCTGCCAGTTGTGCCCTTTCAAGAACACATCCTTTTCTTCATCCTTGCTGTCCATTCCAGCAGCCTTCAGTATCTTCCTGGGTTTCCACAAACTCCACACAGTTCCTTCTGGGTGTCCTTCTTTTGCTTCTGAGTCTTAACTTTGGACCTACTTCCTGCTTCAGAAAGGCCCCTTGCTCTGAAAGGAGCAAAACTCCTGTTTATCTCAATGCTTCGTGCTTCCATTCTATTTTCCATCCTTTGTGGCTTGCCCTGTGCTGCTCTCCAAGGGCCTTTCTGCACTTGGGAATGCTCAGCTGGTCTCAGGGGAAGAATAAACTCCTCTTTCTTCTTCCTTTCTAGAAAAGGCATCACCAAAACCACAGCCACCAGATCAGGGACCGTCTCTCTCTGTTGCCCATAGCCTTGTTACAAAACACAATTTGCATTTATATGGTACAGGGTTGCATCAGTTATGACATACAGGCTGAAAAATCATCATTGTTGTATCATCTTTCAGTCACCCTGAAAACAAGAAGGAAGAGTACAGAAAGTAGATTCTAACTGATATTGCTAAAGATTAATATAAAATGGTAGCACAGACATACAGGGACACAGTCAAAAAGTCCAAGGTGCAAAATGAGCAAGAGATGTAAAGTTAATATTGACTCAGAGAAGAATTACCTTGTTCCTGAGGCAGGACAGAGAACTATTATCATGATTCGATCATGTGTGTCATGTTCTCTTTTTTTTCATTTAAAAAGTCAGCTGTAGTCAGCCAACTGGTACAGGTGCAGCAGAGAAAAGTGTTTACACTGGTTCAGTAAGGGAAGAATAGATTATAGAATAGCTAGATGAGTAGCAAATACTTTGAAGGCCTAATAGAGTCATCCAAATGTATCTAATAAAAGCAAGGAACTCGCAATCTCTAGGCCAGTCCATTTAATTTCAGTTCCAAAACAAGCCAACCAACCTGCTGAAATAAAAAACTGCAAATATTTATTAAGAAAATAAAACATAACAAGAAGATAAGTAACAATCAAGATGGACTTCTCCAAATATGCTACATTTTTTAAAAAATTACTCCTCTACATTGACTAGTTAGCAAACTTTTTTGGAAGGGGAGAATTGACAGATATCTGTCTTGGCTGGTACTAGTTAAAAGTCACTCTCATAAGGAAGCTAAGGAAATGACAGCTGGATGAAGCAGTTGCACAGCTGGAAACATATATCTGGAGGAACAGTCATTCATGTTGCACTCTCAGACTAGCAGCTAAGTAAAGTAGGTTTCTATAGGGATCTCTCCTTCACCTATGAGTGTTCAACACTTCTGTTAGTGACTTCGATGAATAGCTGCATGTGTTTTTGAGGCAAATTTAGAATTCAAGATCTTGACAAATCAAAGAAATGATCTGATACAAACATGCTGCAATTCAGTAGGATAAATGCAAAAATCTATATAGAAATATTTGGCTGTACAATCCTCCTTGAGGGAGGATGCACAAATATGTCAGAGCAGCATGTATATTTATAGTAAATCACATGCTGAAAATGAGGTAAATCTCTCATATTATAAAAAAGATGAAAAGTCATACATTAATAAATAAAGTATTTTCTGTGAAATGCATAAATGCATGAAGTAGGTCTGTGCTATCTGGACTAATATGTTGAAAAATGATCTTCAGTGAATTTTTGAAAGAGAATGGTGTGTTTAATTCAGAGAAACTGGTATCTTAATCCAGAGAAAAATATGTAGAAGGAAGGAGTAAAGAATATTATTATTTTTTAATGTAAATTACAGTAAGAGTAGAAACCAAGAAAAAGTCTCCAGTAAAAAAAGAGTAAGATGTGGGAAAGTTCACCTCAGGTTATTAATTTTCCATTGCTGGAAAATACTAAAGAAAGGTTGGACAAGTGTTTGACATAGCTGATTTTATCTTTGACTGGAGAAGAAGACTTACATGAAGGTGAGGAATAATTAGAAAACTACACTGCTTTCTTTTTGCACTTACTCCACCAATAAAAATTTGGGTTGGAAAAAATGTTTGTAAATATCGTGGGTTCTCACTAATTGAATCCATTTGTGTAATAATATTGCAGGTCTTCCCCGCACCCCCACCCCCCCCACCCCCAAGTTTATTTTGAAATACTCTGCAAACACTGAATTTGAAGATTGAACGGGGAAGCGGTTCTCTAAGTATAGATTAACACATACTATCTGGAAGGATTTATATACATAGTAGACTCTAATATGATAGATACTTGATCTCAGAGCTCTGATTTGACTACTTAAATGTTTCTAGATAAACATGGAATAAATAGGAAGTCAGTCTCAAAAGAGACTTTCTGAAGTCATTGGGCTCCAGTAACCACTCTAGCAAACAGTAATGCTGAAAAAGCAGGCAATTTTATAATAATTTTGATAGTTTGGAGGGGTTTGGCTTTATAACCCCAGCTGTCTTTAAGATAAAATAGGTGCAGTTAATTAAATTAACTTGATAAGTAGATTTCCAAACAGATCATCTGGAACCAGTGAACAAAAATATGAAGTTACCATTTCTGATTGCATTCAAAATCTCATGTGCTGTAAACCAGCTAAAGCTGAACAACAACAACAAAAAAAGCAATTAAAAGGATATAACATTTTTATAGGAGGAAAATAATGAACGTATATGAAAAAGACTGGATTTTAGAAAGCAAGGTTTTTAGCACAACAGGAGGAAACAGGGGTGTATTGTTATTGGTCATACATTCTTTCAGGCCTAGTTCTGCTGTCTTCCATTTATGAGTTTTGGCTGTTTTAATAAAAGTCTTTATAATAAAAAATGTTTTCTGCTGAACTGAATATGAATATGAATCATCCTCTAGAAAGTTTTCCATTTTATAAACACACTGAAGCCCTTCACAGCCTATTAATTTGCTATTAATATTTATTTTTGTAAATAATATTAATGGGTAATATAATTCATTACACCAATATGGCATAAGCGTCACCTTTATTGTTAATTGTATCATATATGTCTCTAGTGAACATCTTCTGAACTCATCTTTCCCTAAAAACAAGAGTCAGTTTCATTCTAAAAATTCCCTTGTGCATTAACGATTAAACTTTAACTTCTCTTGGGTGTGATAAGAACTGAAAAAATGGTATTTAGCATATATTTTATAGAACAACTTCTTGTAACATTGGGGAAGCAATAAAAGAACACTGCTTACAAAGCAAGATATGTACCATTCTCCTACTTAAAGCACATATGGGAATTGTTAAATAATAATGTATTACTAGACATTCATCATAATGGATTCCCAGTAGAGACAATTATCCTTTTGTTTCCATTGGACAGCAAATTTTTCTTTGTGGAGATGAGTCTTATGCCTTAGTTATGTTCCCATGTCTGATACAATGTTGAAGTAATTCAGTTTGCAGCAGAAGTTAGGAAGAGTATGTGTGGCTTTGGCATGACACTACAGTCACAGATTGAGAAGCAAAGGCTTCCTGAACTGCTTCACTGAGAGAGTCAAAATCACTAACACAAACAGCTTTATGACATCTCACACCTTA
The DNA here is from genome assembly GCF_965140245.1 of Athene noctua. NCBI lineage: Eukaryota > Metazoa > Chordata > Aves > Strigiformes > Strigidae > Athene > Athene noctua. The sequence goes on along the minus strand of NC_134039.1, from coordinate 39,170,620 downwards.
CTTTTCTGCTCTGTTCTATCTCTTCATTGTGTTTTTCATACTAATATTTTTGATCAATCCCTACATTTTGTTTCTTGAAAATAGAAATAGTTGGGGATTTTACTTGACAGTATCATCAAACCCCAGGTTATCCTGCAATCAGGATACCTTGGAAGCCAAAGGTGAGAGATAAATTCTTCTGATCTACTGTCCATTCCCTTAGTGCCTGGAGCTCTGTATAGTCTTTTTAACTGTTATGTGGGTTTTGGCCTTGTGGCATGTACACTCATGGTCGCAGGAGGAAAGAGGGGTGCGCCAGCAGAAACAACTGTCCACTTCCTACATAAGAGGTGACATGGCACACCTTGCCTGAACGGTTTCTCATCTTTGCTAGGAAGTACACTTGGCTGTGATTTTCTCAAACACATCTGAGGGAGCTGTTCATCTTTGCAGGGAAATATTCATTGAAGCAGAGCAAAACTAAGAAAAATTAAAATATTAATTGGAGCAGACATTGGAGACCAACTTTTCTTCTTCCCAGGTGAATGCCCTCAGGATCTCACCTTTCTTACATTCTCTTGTCTTGTGAATATTTAATTCTGCTATGTAAAATGGAGGAGTTTAAGTGGGTGATAATGAGAAACCTAATTCCTGAACATATAATAAACATGATTTTCACCCAAGATGGTAGACATAATCCAATTAAATGAGTTTTCTCAGAAATGGGTGTTCTGAAAGTGCCAAAGATGAAAATGTAAATTTTAATAGTTAAAGCTACAGAGCAGTGTACGAAAGGACTAGGAAGCAGCCCTTGGAAGGGTACAGGAAAGTGAGAAAACAGACATAATCACTCAGGGATGATAGTAGATGAAACATAGAGCAACACCAGTTTTCTCATGGTTCTTGGCTACAAAAGGCTTGGAAATTGCTTGTTTGGTGATATCTCTGGGAGATAGTGATTGACATGTAACAGGGAAAGGGGCAGAACTTTAATCTCTTCCATCTGAAGAATACTGAAGCTACTGGGTGTACTTTTTTCCATCAGATCTACTGGGCTGTAGAGAGACTACCTATAGGATGCCCAAGGGAGAACACAAATGTCCAGTCTCTGAATTCTGACTAGTCTTAGACATGAGACAAACATCTAGCAGAAGGTGAGATACATCACTCCTGGTCATATCTAGAAGTTGAACTTCAGATTTCTTATTTGCAAAAACTAAGTGTCTTCTGTACTTTAGTACCTTGAGAATTGGGCAATAACTGAAAAGTGGTTTAGAGTATTTTGACCTGGGTGTTTACTTTCAACTTTTATAATTTGCGTCTTTTGTGGATATAATCCTGGGACTATGTTGTAGGTGCGTTTCCTTTGCTCTAGCTCATGAGAACCAACAGCTCTGTCTGTATAGCTATAATACAGTTTCAAGAGGAGCACCAAATGTGAACTGCTTTGAAACACCATGCTCATGAGGGGTTTTGATAAATGGCATTTAATTAAAGCATTTGTAAGGCAAAAGTACAATGAAAATAAGAATCATATCTGGCTTGTTGTATAATTATTTATAGGGTAGAAAATTCAGAAACTTGAAAATCTTTCAAAAATATTATTGTTATACCAAAAAAAGACACATCACTTGCTTTGACACAGTTGTGTTCTGACATGTGCTGATCATACTGAATATCATTAACAACCATAATATTTTGATAGCTTTGATAAGACAGACACCATTACTCCATAAAGAAACTTTTTTTCTCCCAAACACTTCTGTTATAAAGTGAAAGTACAAGGGAAATAGTATAAAGATACAAAATTTTCTTATTAACTTGAGGTCCAATTGACAATAATTTTGACTTATAGCAATTTAAAAATAGGAATAATGTGAAATAATTTGCCCAAATCTCTCTTTCCTTCTAGGCCTGCCTCTCATCACCTACTTTGGGAAAAGGGCCAGTAAGGACTGGAAGCACATCTGATCCTTGTTTTGCATAAAAGAAAATGCAGTAGAGGTTTTGGAGCATCAGAGCCTACAATTTTAAGTTGCTTGGTGAAAGTCAGGCTGTGTCATGTTTAAATGTGGCTTAAGGGAATTTGGTTGTTCTTTGTATAGATGAAACTGATGTTTCTGAAATTTCTCACACCTCCGCAAGAAGAGAAACTATTGAGTATCCAAGCCATTCATATAAACTGTGTTGTGGCCAATTTAGAGGCATAACTTGGAGCTGGATTTCCCAGAGATTGAAGGAGCCTTGTCACTAGTTAATTAAACTTTTTATTTTGTATATATGAAACAATCAGTCATGAAGGTGGAGCAGATCCAATTATCAGTTTTAAACTGCAGAAAATGTAGATAGAACAAATTACTAAATGTAGGAGCTGCTTCGAGTCCAGTTTCAAAGCTATATGTTGAGCTACTATAGTCCCGATAGGGCTGCTATAGGTCTGATCCATTGTAGTTGGACTAGTCATCAGCTATCTCATCCCAGAACTAAGTAACTTCCTAAAAAATTTGGCTTCAGTCAATAAACATCTTTCAACAAAAGTAAGTTCACAGTAAAATTCCTGTATGAATTTTAATTATGACAGATAAAGTCTGCTAAAATGTGGTACTTATTTGGTTGACTAAGTGAAATAAGCTAGTATGTTTGGTAGAGTTTCAAATTCTGCCCTTCATTATCTGTAGGATAATAAGCTACAGGATGCTTATGCAGGTTTGGGCAAAGTTACATGAGACCCCAAGACAAGGAAGGGAGGGAAGAAAGGATGGAGGGAAGAATAAGGAAGGGAAGGAAGGAAGGAAGGAAGGAAGGAAGGAAGGAAGGAAGGAAGGAAGGAAGGAAGGAAGGAAGGGAGGGAGGGAGGGAGGAAGGAAGGGAGGAAGGAAGGAAGGAAGGAAGGAAGGGATGGAGGAAGGAAGGAAGGGAGGAAAGAAGGAAGGAAAGAAGGAAGGAAGGAAGGAAGGAAGGAAGGAAGGAAGGAAGGAAGGAAGGAAGGAAGGGAGGAAGGAAGGGAAGAAGGGAGGAAGGAAGGAAGGAAGGAAGGAAGGAAGGAAGGAAGGAAGGAAGGAAGGAAGGAAGGGAGGGAGGAAGGAAGGGAGGGAGGAAGGAAGGAAGGGAGGGAGGGAGGGAGGAAGGGAGGAAGGGAGGAAGGAAGGAAGGAAGGAAGGAAGGAAGGAAGGAAGGAAGGAAGGAAGGAAGGAAGGGAGGGAGGAAGGAAGGGAGGAAGGAAGGAAGGGAGGGAGGAAGGAAGGAAGGAAGGAAGGAAGGAAGGAAGGAAGGAAGGGAGGAAGGGAGTGAGGAAGGAAGGAAGGGAGGAAGGAAGGAAGGGAGGGAGGAAGGAAGGAAGAAAAAAAGGAAGGAAGGAAGGAAGGAAGGAAGGAAGGAAGGAAGGAAGGAAGGAAGGAAGGAAGGGAAGAAGGGAGGAAGGAAGGAAGGAAGGAAGGAAGGAAGGAAGGAAGGAAGGGAGGAAGGGAGGAAGGAAGGAAGGAAGGAAGGAAGGAAGGAAGGAAGGAAGGAAGGAAGGAAGGAAGGGAGGAAGGAAGGGAGGAAGGAAGGGAGGGAGGAAGGAAGGAAGGAAGGAAGGAAGGAAGGAAGGAAGGAAGGAAGGGAGGAAGGGAGTGAGGAAGGAAGGAAGGGAGGAAGGAAGGAAGGGAGGGAGGAAGGAAGGAAGAAAAAAAGGAAGGAAGGAAGGAAGGAAGGAAGGAAGGAAGGAAGGAAGGAAGGGAAGAAGGGAGGAAGGAAGGAAGGAAGGAAGGAAGGAAGGAAGGAAGGAAGGAAGGAAGGGAGGAAGGAAGGGAGGGAGGGAGGAAGGGAGGAAGGAAGGGAAGAAGGGAGGAAGGAAGGAAGGAAGGAAGGAAGGAAGGAAGGAAGGAAGGAAGGGAGGAAGGGAGGAAGGAAGGAAGGAAGGAAGGAAGGAAGGAAGGAAGGAAGGAAGGAAGGGAGGAAGGAAGGGAAGAAGGGAGGAAGGAAGGAAGGAAGGAAGGAAGGAAGGAAGGAAGGAAGGGAGGAAGGAAGGGAGGGAGGAAGGAAGGAAGGGAGGGAGGGAGGGAGGGAGGAAGGGAGGAAGGAAGGAAGGAAGGAAGGAAGGAAGGAAGGAAGGAAGGGAGGAAGGGAGTGAGGAAGGAAGGAAGGGAGGAAGGAAGGAAGGGAGGGAGGAAGGAAGGAAGAAAAAAAGGAAGGAAGGAAGGAAGGAAGGAAGGAAGGAAGGAAGGAAGGAAGGGAAGAAGGGAGGAAGGAAGGAAGGAAGGAAGGAAGGAAGGAAGGAAGGAAGGGAGGAAGGAAGGGAGGGAGGGAGGAAGGGAGGAAGGAAGGGAAGAAGGGAAGAAGGGAGGAAGGAAGGAAGGAAGGAAGGAAGGAAGGAAGGAAGGAAGGAAGGAAGGAAGGAAGGAAGGAAGGAAGGAAAAGAAAGAGACAAAGAGAGAGAGAAAGAGAGAAAGAAAGAGAAAGAGAGAGAGAAAGAGAGAAAGAGAGGCGAAAGAAAGAAAGAGAGAGAAAGAGAAAGAAAGAAAGAAAGAAAGAAAGAAAGAAAGAAAGAAAGAAAGAAAGAAAGAAAGAACAAGATAGATGATGCAAAAGTTTGTATCACTAGCATCAATTCTAGAACTATGAATTGATAGGTAAAGCTGAAAGTTAATTTCCTAGGAGGGGTGACTAAGGAAGAATCTACACTCACTCTGAATGTTGTGGTTTTTTGTTTTGTTTTTTTTTTTTTTTTCCAAGGGAGAAAGGCAACAGGCCCAAAGACTAATGATCTATTTTTTGTATTCTCCCTAAAGAAAACAGGAGGTTCTTAGAGAGAGGAACAGAAAGGTTATTTCAGATGACCACTCAGAAACTCTGAGATGTTCTGAATTGCCCTCTGGAGTAGCTCATCTCTTTCCATCAACTAGAGAAAGAATGTAGCAGGACTTGTTTGAAACTCACCTCTTCATAGGGTCACTCAGCACTGCTGTGCAGTGTAGTAATGCATCCATTTGTACACAGTCTTTCTGACCTCTGGAACCCATCATACATTCAAAATGATCCAAGTTTTTATAAGAATAGGATGGGATTTACTTTATATTCAATTTCTAGGCCAGAAACATGAGGAAAAAATGTGTTCTACAGAAATATTCAGGCTCTCCTTCAAACAGTATTGCCCTTGCAAAATATAATCAGAGTTGTTTACAGACTGCCAAAATTGCAAGTGTAGTCTTAGCCTACTATAGGATCCCATGTTGGAAACATGCACAGTTTTGCAGTCTTTCTGTTAGAGCTCTGTAGGGCCAAGTGACCAGAAGCTGGTGGGCTGATGTGGGAAGCTGGCAGGTAAATGTCTGGCAATACTTCCTTCTAGGGTTAGCTCATGGCTGTTGAAGTGAAGGAATGGGCTTTCTGTTTTAAGATTTTTACCTATTTAGCCAGCAAAAGCTAACTTAGAGTTATCAAAGAAGCGATAATGGAAATACAGAAGCCCTGGTAGCATAGCATAACATAGCATCTATTCTTTGTCACATTACGGGTATGAATGGAGTTATCATTGATGCACTGCTATTATCTCCTCCTTTTAACTTAGGAAGAATACTCATTTGGGAGCCTGGCATGCCTAGGTAGCAGTGTCTGTAAAGACAAGGTTGTATTTCTACAGAATACAACCCAGTAGACAAATCTCATCCAGTTCCTTAAGTTGAAAACCCAGCAACACATCCCTTCTACAAATACAATATCTAGGTAGTCTTAGCCATAAGTAGGATGCTGTGACTTGAGACTGGTTGACCTGTTACATCAATTAGACCACTGACACAGCCCCCACTCATCTGCACTAGCCTCCAGTTCTAGGCTCAGCCTAAAATACAGGCTTTCTTAATTTCAGCAGTCTTGGCTTCAGTAGTCATCTTCTTTGTGAGTTCCTGGGAACTATACTTCTCAGGACTCAAAAAAGCAAGAAGGCTTCAGGCACGTTGAAGTCTTTTAAAATATTATGGAAGCCCTAAGTGCACGTTTCAAAGAAATAATGGGGATAATGGCTTTCCTAGTTGTGGACTCAAACCTGTTCTCTTTAAGATGGTCTCATATTTGTGGCATTATTAACTCATCCACACTCTCATCTGGTGTAAATCAGTTATACAGTTTTGAAATCAGTGGAACTGTGTTAAGTTACAGGCAACAAAGAATCAGGCCCTTCACTTCGTAAATACATTTACAAAACTCATTTTCTAAAAACAAGGCACTTTAGGATTCTAGGAATTCCTCTGCATTTGGCAGAAATATATTAATTTAGCTTGTCTGGTATTAATCTGATTCACAGTCCAGTTAAGAGAGTGTGGCAAAAGAATCCCCAAACATAAAGGCCATTTGCCTTTTCTCTCACAGCTAGAAGTGTGTTTCTCCCTCCTGCTTCTTCTCAAATGGATGGAACATTCATCCCTGTCCCATCAAGTTTATTTACTATGTTGTAAAATGTTACATTTACCATTATATTTTAAAATTACCTAGTGTATTGACACACCATTTCAGGACTGTAGTATTTCAGGAAATAATAAAATCATGAGGCAGATCAACTAAAGGCCATAGCTGCCCAAATAGGTGTATGTGAATAATGTGCTTTGCTAATCATAGATTCATCTGAGTGAATTTGTCGAATCTTTTTACTTTTTTTTGCCCCTCTAGAAATACAATGGTAGGAAATTGTTTGTTTCTGATGTGATCAAAATACTTGCACAGGAAGTGAGAATTCAAGGTTTAATTTTCTCTTCCACTTGAGGGATGTTGCTTCTCTCAGTTTCCAGAAGCATCTTCCTCCACCCTCCAAACATAAGTTCTTCATTAGATCTAGTCACAGGTCTGTGCTTAAAAAGACAGCATGTTTGCCAGGAAGTTTAAGTGAATATTTCTGATTTTCCACAAAGAGTTCTTTCTAGGTGAATCATGCACCACAAGGAGATAATCTTATCAGCATCTCTACTCAAAATATTAACTCTTACATTTCTAACTAACTACAGAGTAATCAGACAAGGTCATTAACAAGATACTTACTCTAATCAGATTAAAAGTCCTACTGTTATCTTCTTTACTCTAAGAAGCCCATTAAAAAAATGAGTTACCATCATTATTACTCATGGTTAACCACCTTTGACCCCAAATTTCCCCCACTTTTATCTTCAATTTCAATTTAAGTCACTGGAAATTCTTTCTAATTCTTCTGATCAGTCTAACTACTGTGAATTTCACGTGTAGGTTGATATATTCTCTATAACTACCATTGACAACTCTTTGGTTTGTACCTAACAGTGGAAATATAATCAAATCTTTTGTCTTCTAGCCCAGCTAATCAGGTACTGGAAAGTCTCAGATACATTTAGATGACATTTTATCGTATACTGTAAATAAGTATTTTATTATTTTGGAAAGCTTTTATAAATATTAGCTACATAACTGCTACTTCTGATTATAACCAGTCTTTCTCAACAGCACATCTGATAGTTGTGTGTTGTTCTGGATATGACCTAACACACTCAAACTGTCAGATACCCATAAGATTATTTGCATATCTAGTCCATTGGGGAATAAATTGCATAGGATATTTTAAAGACTCAGCTGCCCTATACAGAAGCATTTTTTCTCTAATGTATTTTGGAAAGGAACATACTTTAACGGTGTTTTAGAAGATTAGCCATATTCATTTGGAGCTAAGCTTATTACTAAGTCAGTCTTTAAAATCCTGGTTTATATGCATCTGATAACAGCATAGACATAGCCCTTCAGTATAAACAGTGCTCCTGTTTAGACATATTGATACACTGAAAGACATGTAGGACTTTCAACTTCTTTTCACAATGTCTTACCCTGTTAAAAGTGTATGGATTGACCTAATCTATAAATAGTGTCTTTAATCTCCAAATTAAACAGCACAATCATCTTATTTACGTCCCTTGATTTCAATTACTAGACATATAGCACTAGATCGCATACAGAATCTATATGCAGCAGATGTAATGTATTATTCAAGAAGTCTGTCGTTAGCTATAGTATATATTGCAGTACCAGCTGCCATTGCAACACAAATAGGGAACTGCCACTTCTCCTCTCTGTGATCAGGAATATGTGCTGGATCAGTTTATGTAATGAAGGAAGGATCTGGCATTGAGCTTTGCTCGTATCTTTTCTAGCAGGGTTGTTGTAAGCTCAGAAATTCACTATGTGATATGCTCCTCAGCTGAAGTTGCAAGGACTTGATTTTTCCTGTGTATCATAGACCTGCAGATCGAACCGTCTAGCTCATGGAAGTGACAGAGAAGCTGTGAATGTGTGTGAGAGAAAGATACGTGCTACCAGACAGGGAATGGTGTCACGGCATGAATGTTGTCAGATTAATAAGCAGCACAAACGGGAAGGCTTCAAACTTCTAAACCCTTGACCGTAGTATCCTATTTACATACTACATTTTACAAAATCTTCCACTGGCTTGTGCTACGCTGTTTTATACAATGGCAGCATGGTCATCCTGAAGGCTAAACTTCTTAACCATTCCCACTTCCAAGCTCTTGGAAAGCCTTGTGTGATATGTTAAGGGTTAAAATATCACTAAGGGTAAAATATTAGGACCACTTAGCTATTGTGCCCTCCACAGTAATTTTAGAAACAGTTTGGGCAATGGATATACAGTTTTGAATGACCCCACTTAGATCTAATAGCACTTGTCTCAAATGGATATGTTGCGTTTTCTGAATCTTCAAGGAGGCACATATGTTGCTTTCCATGGAAGAGGAAAGTTATAAATAGCTGAAAGGCTCTTTACAGCTATTTACATCTTTGATCAGATGGTGAGCTGTGTTATATGAGGGTAGGAGATAAGCAGTGGATGAAGGTGAAAGCACTTTTGCAACAAGATCAACAACAGGAACAACTGCTTGGAAATGAGAGAGCAAACACAGAAGAACAAAGAAACTCTTCAGTCTCAAAAAAGACAATGTGAAGTACACCTATAGAAGGAGTCCTAAAGGTAAAATGTCCATAGTAGGGAGGTTTTGTGGCAATGCCTTTGTGTTCCTCAGAAGTTTGGGAAGATAAAAGAAAGTCCATCCCATTGCAAAGAAGAAAGGGTGAAGCAAGAGGGGAACACTTCTGAGTAATGTGGAAAGGACAATATGCATAGGTTTCATATTTTTGTGACATCAAACCGACTGGAATGTCTACTAGCCTGAGTAGAACCATCATCTGATAACAACAAGATGCCTCTTTCCAAAGGCATATAACTTGACATCACCCCAGCAGCATTTCCTATAACCAGGGCATGTCACAGAACTTAGTGAAAGAACAACAACCTTGTCTCGCATTGTCAAAGGGCATTAGGGTTTTAGAGGGCTTCAGAGGGCTTCAGAACTCCATAGGTTCCAAATATTTGGCAATCCAGCCAGACCTGAGCAGTTCTACTCCTTGCTCCTAACATAAATGAGTCATTCTCACAGTTCCGTTAAATGGGTAACTCCATAGATGCCCATGCCTGTGTGGGCCTTGGCCTGAAGTCAGAATGGCAGTGATGTTGAAAGAGGCTTCCTCACCTAAAGAAATGGGTGTTGTAACAGGCAGGAAGAGATAAGGGAGTGTTTGGGAATGGTGCCTGGAAGGATGGGTCTATAGGACAGTAAAGGTTCATCAGGTTTTTTCTGTCCTCTCCCAATGGACAATTTTTCTTGATGGCTTTCATAGAAATGCTACTTCCCACTTATTATTATTATTAATAATAATAATAATAATAATAATAATAATAATAATAATAATAATAATAATTCGTTATTCTGAAGGTAGAGGAGAAGCAATACTTATTTTTGTTAACTGCTCTTTGGCCACAGGTTACTGCTGTAGGTGAAACTTTATTCCTTAGCTGCCCTGAAAGGCCAAACAGGAGGAGCATTGTGTCTATGTGACTTCCTCTGAGCAATCTGCCCAGACTATAGCCTGAAGAGAGCCTCTGGGCACATAAATCTCAAAGACTTTGAGAGAGTCCAGATGGCTTCAGTAGGAAAGGGTGGTTTGTCTTGATGTATTCTCATTGCACTTTGACTAATGTGTCCTGGCCAGAAAGAAATCCTGGCCTAGATGTAAATATTCTCTCTGTTGTTTTCAGTTAGTTTTCCAAGAAGGCAGTCAGTCCTTGAAGTTCTATCAAGTGGTTTTCAGGGTCAACACAGTTTGTACTTGCCAAAAGAAAAATATTTTCATATCTGACAATAAGAAAATATTTCTGCACTTTAAAACATTGTGTCTGTTCTATTGACTTGAGAGAGCTTTTCACTTCCTACCTTCCAGCCCTTGTCCCCAGTCTTGGTGGAGTGCAGGAGCCACTGACCTGTGCCTTGACCTGGGCAAGGAGGATCAGAGAAGAAGGACAGTGCAGAGATACATTAGTCTGGGCAGTGAGCACCAAGGGACAGAAGGCTAACCAGCCCCTACAAGCCTTCAGTACCATGGCAACCAAATAGTAAAAAATGCAGCAGAAAGTAGGTGGGATGCTACATTTTAGTCACTTACTTACAGACAAGAGATGTTTCTTGATAAAGAGAACAGGGAAGACCTTTGTGGGCTGAGCAGCTTAAAAAAGTTGTGATAGCAACAGAGGGAAAGCCTCTGTAGGCGAAAGAAGCAGAGAAGGGAAAGGAAAAACAGTGTCAGAATGAGAAAGCAGAGTTGCTTGGTAGTGCTGTGGGGGATTACAGGGTGTGCGTGGTGCACATGCACGTGGGAGTGTTGGATGCTACTGTACTCATACAAGAGTACAGTACTTACGCAAGGAGAACATGGGGTGAGCAAGGCCATAGCAGGCTGGAGTGAGCTTGGAGGTCTGTTGGACTGCAGGCAGGGAGCAGCGGAACATGGTGGTGGTCAAACAGAGCAGCTGAGCTCTGGGCATGCTGGGGGATGGACGTGTAATTCTGCACACTGGGTAAAGTATTCAAAACCTTATTCTAAATTTGTTTTTCTGGTATACTTTTGATTGCTCACCTGAGAATGTAATTAGATATGTCACATGAAAGCTATGTTATTTCATGATTACAAACACTGTTTTCTGTTAGTATTGGAAGCACTTTAGTGTGGGGGAGGGTATATATTTTCTTCAGAGCTATCTAGTTATCTGAATCTAGGATCTTTTTACAATGTCTAGACTTTTTAACAAAGGTGATATAAAAAATTTGCATTAAACTTTTTTTAACGAAGTTTGAAATTTGAAGATGGTATTTTCACACTTATTTATTTAAATTTATTTATTATATTGACTCTTAAAATAAGTAGTTCATTTTTCTGACACTTGCAGTATCTATTTTTTCAGCCACAATATTTTGTAAGTATTTTTAAAAAGTCATATTTGGGACAAACTTCTTCAGTTTAGGGATGGAGGTCTTTGGGGGGTGATTATTTCATTGCTGGACAGGTGTTCTGTGTCAGTCTTTGCTTGTCTTTCCTGTTTGATCAAAACCAAATTATTTTATTTTTTAAAAACACATATATGCCGGTGGGATGTGTGTCCTATTCATACAAGCTCCTTAAATTTCTAAAGCACTGTTTTTTCTCTGTATCAAAGTACAATCTTTGTTGGGCAGCAAGGATGATAACTAGAGTTCCTTTCATAGGATCATTATCACTGAAGAGCACTCCCAGAGTGGTTTCACGCTAAAGTATATAAATTCAAAAAGCAGCTTCCTAAATTTATATATATATCTGCAAGATGAGAAGTAATAGGTTGTTTCTGATTATGCCAATTCCAGTAATAAAAACTGTGGCTTTCTTCATCCATTTATAATGGAAGTAAAATGTATAGTTTTTTTATTAATTCTATTTATAGCAATAAAAATATGGGATATGCAAGTGATAAAGGGAAATTGAAATTAAATATAATGCAAGTACCATTGATAGCACTTTTATTATATTGCATTGACAGACTAACTTGCATTAATAGACTAACATTGCACTCAATACTTGTGTTTATCACAATAAAGCAGAGGTGTAATTCATGAAAGAAGTTATCTTTCGGTAGAAATCAAATTATATTAGCACCTCATCAGAAGAATCTCTTTTTTTCCTCAGACAATCTACGTTACCATCTTTAAAATCAGCCTGTTCAGCTTAAATGGAAGCATGATCTTACTACTCTTGGATACTTTACTGAATACACTGGGGAACTGAACGTTGTCATCCTGGACTGGGACCTGCTCTTTGTGTCAGTGAGCATGGAATGTTGTGAGGTTAGGCAACACACTTAAAGCAGCTTTTATCTCAAACTGGGCTACATGAGAATAAAGAAGTATTTATTTACCAGATATAAATATATGACACTGCAAATATTCAGAAATAAAAAGAATTAACATGTATCTACCCAGCATTTTAGCTTTCAAGAGCCATTCCACCCTGCAGATCTCATCTAGAAAGTTGACAGATGCTTCACAGCCTTCCTGCGTGAAGCCTGTTTTGTAAGCAACCTGGCTTTGTCTGAGTGCTTTCATGGAAGTAGATCCTGGATTTGCTGTTCCTGCTTCACAAATATCATAATTCTCCTGCTGAGGTTTAACAGAATGAAAGTTGACTCTGCAAGACTCAGGACTTTGGGCAAAGGTTCAACTTTTCTGCCACCAGAAAAGTGTCTGCTTTATCTAACGTGGAAAAGTTAATGTCTCTTGGGTATGATCCAGGGCTAACCTTATTTTTCCATATAGCAAATGAAAGATTATTTTCAAGGTGAGCTGAGCAAGTAGTTAAGTCATTCACTGTAGGGGAAAAACATTTCCTACTTCATAAATCAATGAATGGTATCTCTTCACATTGACCCTGATATATTCTAGAAACATAACCAGACAACCACACGTTATACTGACATATACATTGTACTAATACCACAGCTTTTTTTTGGCATTTGTTTGAAAGACAGTTTCAACAGACATGACATTAATGGATTACTTTGTATGGTTGTGGATTTCAAATGCATTTTTTTGAGCAATAGTGTAACACCAGAATAAACTGTACATGGTAACAAATTATGTTAATAAAGTGAGTTTCTACTGAGAAACAAATTGTGCCTTGTTCCTCAATTCTGGTTATCTATATGGAACTTTTAAAAGATATGGCTCAATTGTCCTTGCAGGCTATGGAAGACACTTTCTGTAACATTCTTAGTGAATTTTTGAAAGGGGTGTCAATAAAGTATGTGGACTACAGCCCTGGATTTTCATAGAAAATAAAAAAGCAAACAACATTAGCCTAGCTGAGACTATGCTTCTCTGAAAAAGAAGGGACCACAACATATGAGCAGGTAATATTTGTAAACATTTTGGTTATACTGAAAATGTGACATCATTTGTTTAAGTGAAAAATATCAGTTTGAGTTAGAACCCTTTCTGCCTTCACAAACAATTGATCTCCACATCCGTCACAGTGTGCCTGAATGCTTCGCGACAACCTGGGTTTAGCAGCTTATGCATAAATGTGTTGCATAGAAATGAGAAGTGGCAACCTATGCAAAACTTGCATCTACTTTTCCATCTGGTTTTCTTCTATTTTGTGTCTTTTTCCTTCCTTACAAGGTCCTAGCAGATTCTGTGGAACTTCAGGCAGAAAGCAATTTGCATATGCAAGTGCAAACAGAATGACATTGGAGGGAGAGAGCTGCAATTCAATTATTTCTCTTAGTTAAATGCTGAGAAAATCTGTGATCTGCGGGGATTACTCAGAATGCCTTAGGAGGCTGTAAAAACCTTACCCCGATAAAAGTCACTTTGAATCTATCATTCCTTTGTGAAAAGATATTTTTCTCTCCCATCCCCCTGCTAAATTCTGGCAAGCTCTTTATATTATCTAGAGATACTAGCATTTCTGCAGCTTCAGGAGATGATCTACAGAATCCCAAGGAATCTGCATTAGCATCTCCGGGGTTTGGCTAGGTTTTGTGTTCCTTGCAGACTGCTCTAGGGATTGTATACACTTCATGCCAGTGTGCTGATGGATGTTTTGTGATGTTATATAAATGTTTTCTTACTTTTTGCATTATATTAAATATTACAGGTGGAGAATAGGTATTCCATGTCTCAGCTAAGGTGACTGTGACAGACCTTATCAGAAAGGCCAAGTTAAAACGACTGCTCATATTTTAAAATTCACTTGCTTTTAGGACACTTAAAAATGCTGAGAATGACACATCTAGTTATTCTTTGTACATTTTGTGGCTGTGCCACTTTTCCTAAGTATTCCATTATGAAAGCATATGGATGTATTTGGAGAAATTACTACTACACTACAGGACATAGCTTTGTTTTAGCTCATTTGCAGTAGGGTGTCTGGTGTAATAATTTTCAAGTTAAAAAAGGCACTACATTCTATTTCTGTAGAGCCACAATAATGGGATTTTATAGAGCTATTCCCAAGGGCAGGCCTGTGGGAAAAGTTGTAATAAACCGGCTCCCACCATTGTATTGTCCAGCAGACCAAAAAAAGCAAACAAATAAGTCTCTTCCTTTCTTTTAAAGAAACATGTATCACTGTAATTCTGTTGTTTAATCACTATGTATTATGAGTAATGTATATGAATAACAAAAAATCCAAAACTTATCACAGGTAGTTGCAGCATGGTCAAAAATGAGATTCCTTTCTCCAAAGAGAAATGATACAATTCAATGATACAATTGTGAAGAGTCCAACAACCTCGGTCCCTTTAAAAATCTTTTTGAGTGGCCTTCCAGTACTTCTTTTTGTATGAGACTTCTTTAATAAAACAGTTGTATTTCAAAATGTCCACTTAATAACAGATCATTCAAAACTAATGACATTTTGCATTGCAGTGGAATTTTTCACATCAGGATTTTGAATCAGCCTACAAATACTTGCCAAAGCAGACTGAGAGATTGTATATTAAATAGATGTGGATGGAAGAAAAAGGAACTTTGAAAGAGATCCTCCACCTCATGTCTTTCCCTAACTTTTGGTTGTGATTATTAGAACTGGTGAGAAGAAATTTGTTTTCTAAAGTTTTTAGATTATTTCAGGATACATACAAAAGGTATTTCAAAATGCAGATTGTCTCATTTACTAGAAAACCACGCAGAAGAAGAAAGACAAGAAAAAATGTCATTCTTTTCAGAGACCACATTATTTATATCTTTTTCTTTATTCACTTTTTAAAATAAATGCATAAAAAAACCCACAACCAGAGCCCATGCAGCTGTGAAACCTAGAAAGACTTAAAGCTGCTCCTTGAGAAGGATTGCCTGAACTAGGAGAAATGCCAGCTTATTAAAAAGGCATCAAACCCACAGTCTATGCTGGGGAAAAAAATAACAAAAAACATGTCTCAAAGAGAGGTAAGGCTTATCCCCTAGGCACAAATGCCATTTCACTCCTGTGGAGCAGGCACAGGCCTCAGTAGTGGTAGGGGGTGGATCAGAGGGACGGGATTTACCAAGCCAAGAGCTCTGGAGACTGAGCAGGAGCTGTTGCGTGCTTTTTACCACATATCTAAGGACTTTTGCAAATAGGGAAGATTCTGCCCAGCCTCAAATGCTGACAGTCAAAGCATTTACAAGAAGGACTAAACTGAGATTAAAGGATATTTAGAGGATTTCAGGACCGGGGTGCAGCATCAACCCTGCTTTATGTAAGAATTGAGATAAGAAATCTAGTTCAGGAACATGATTTAGGGACCCAAGCCATAAACAATGCCAGTGCTCTTATGAAAGCCAGCTGGCTTGGGAGCCTTTGGCTCACCCACAGAAGCTTTCTGAAGGTACCAAGCCAAGCTGTGGTATGGATGATGGTGGCTGTTTTCATTCCCTTTTCACCTAAATCCTCTTGGATAGTTCTTACACCTTTACTAGGGAGTAAAAATCATAGCTAAATAAGACTAAACTGAGCTGAAAAAACCCCACCTTTTTCATTACCCAAGTCTGCCTATTAAAAAGGGTTTACTTATTTAAGAGGAAAACTGTTTTTCATATTCTCTTTGGGCAATCTCAGACTACTCTTTAGGAAAAGGTCCCTCAGGCAAAGCAAAACAGTAGACAATAGAATCCTTTCTTCAAAGTTTGTTTTTTATATATAAATATAACGTTAAAAGTGGAAGCATAAACAGGAATTGTGACAGATGATACAGACTGTGTTACACAATGCCAGTGTTTTGGCAAGGTGAGACACCGGTTCACAAATCCTCTTTGGAATTTGGACATGTTACCTCCAGCTGAGAACAAGAAGCCAGCCATCAAGGAAGACAAGTTGAGAGTAACTTCACTCTCTGGTTTCTCCTCAGGTCCCATCTTCTTTAGCATGTAATAAATAGGTTAGTTGTCACCTAAAGTCTTGTTTGGAACAAATTAGCCAGTTGTCTCTGTGAGTAGCTCAGGAAGTGCGTTGCCCCAGTAATGATTTCTCAGAGTTGCTCTGGACAAGATCTGAGTCTCCCTGCTCTGCTTTGTCTTTAACACTTCTCAGCAGGTTTGGAGTCCTCAGCTAACTCTCCTCACCTTTACTCCATACCTCAACATATGCAATGTATACCATGAAAATCCTACCACCCCGCTGGGCTCTGCAACATTCTCTGTGTTATTTTAGGTACTTTCAATAGAAAAATCACAACAAAATCATTCATCTTCCATGGTTCAGATGGGTACCACATGAGATTAAGAGGACATTCAAAGGAGAGTTTTGGGCCAAGTCTTACTCAGTGTGCACACAGCTTGTGTGCTTCAAAGAGCATCGCCATCTGCAGTGAGAACGTGACCCATGCTGCGCAACTTGGCCTGGACTTCAGGGAATGCTCCCGGGGGACAATGTTACTGGCAGCATAGACATAGTTACAATCTAGTAGAGTAATGCGTGATCTTAGTGAAAACCAATCCTTAAAGAAGTTGGGTGCTGTTTCATGGGCAGCTTCAGAGTTTCAGTTGATATGTGTTGGGGCTATGTGCACACTACAGCACAGATCATAATGTCAAAGTCACAGGTTTCAGAAGATAGTTGCTGCAGTGGAGAACAACCCCTATACCTCAAACATAGATCTTTTAAGTCTGAACCTAGGATGACTAATCTATTTTATGACCATGTAGTCTCCAGTAAACACAATCCCTGTATTAAGTGTGACTGTATTAATTGAGACAAAGCTGAAAATTCTCCAAAAAAGCCCATGTTTTTCTATGAAATTTATTAAACTCTTGCTCTCACACAAAGGAGAGAGAGACAGACAGAAAGAAGAGGAAAAGTTAATTCTGACTGAACTAAATAAAGGCATGAGAGAGAATTTTGTTCAGTAAAACATATCCCATAGGCTAAGGTGAATAACTGCTTTTAATCTCCCTTCCCCAGACTTTAACGAAATGGATTTGGGCCAGCCTGTTCTTTCTCCCTTTCTCTCTCATTTTCAGTACTACTGGTGTGAAATTTAACCTTATAAAATTTCTATGGTTGTCTATATATTAGATTTAACTCAATGTATATGTGGATGCCTGATGGGAGTTCTTTCTGAGTTTTCCTAAGTTTATGAGGGAATTATTTCCATCTGGCATCCTTAAAATAATAGCCAGTTTACTTTACAGGAAGTATATTTTGCATTTCAAACACAGAATTACTCAAGCAATGAGTAAAATGCTGCTAACTTCATAGGCTGAGTTCGTATCAGATGGTACTTCTGTATGGTTCAATGCTAAGTTTCACTTAGTGGAAGAGGGTGTCATTTTTTATTAGTATGATGTGGAGAGGTTTTTTTAATCAGATAAGACCCTGTGAATGTTAAGAGTTTCAACACAATCCTTATACTCCTGATGAAAATTATCTGATCTAGCTTATTAACAAGTAATGCTTGAATAAGAAGTTACTTCTATTTGAGATCTAGTTATTTTTAGTTTGCCTGCACTCTAGTCTGAGTTTATACAGCTTCATTCACGCAACAGAAGTTCCTAAAGGTTTTTCTGAGGGGGATAGCAATGGGACGATGGGAACAGTATAGTAGTATTCCGTAGTCATTTGCAGGCTTCCTTCCTACTAAGTACAATATTTATACACTCTATCTGTAGTTGTCAGTTTAACACATTATGGATTTATATAAAAATGTTGTTCGTTTTAAAAGGATCTGATTATGAAAACTGGCAAAACTGCAGTTTTATAAATAAAAATACTTTTATTATGTTGACATACCTAATCCTTGAGCTGAGCAAGGCAAAAAAGAGTTAACAAGCTAAATATGCCTGAAGTGGCTACTGTTGGCTGTTCCTTACAATATTCAAGAAATGTTCCATATGGAAGGAGGCATATCTGATATGTTTTTTCAAGAGGGAACCAAAATATAAGAAGACAAAATTAGAAGAGAATCTTCTGTCATGTTTAAAAGCATTTGGTCCCTCAGGTCTGAGGACTAAAGTTTGCCAAGAGAAAAAGAGTAAGTTTCTTAGGGAGGGACAGTAGGGAGGAAGTAGACATGATAGTAATATTATCAGTCTCAGATATGAGAAAAGGTTGTCAGACATAATAATAAAAGATGTTTAATCAGTCTTTGACACTAAGATTTTTGAGAATAAATCTGATTGTGTTTTTTTTATTTGCCTTCATCTTTTTTTTTTCCTTTTTTTTTTTTTCCAATTTATTTTGTAGCATTTCTCCACTGGGAGGATAGAGATTTAGCATTTATATACAGAGTTTATAAATAACAGAATAATTACATATATGAATGGTCTGCTTTAAATAATTTTCATTATTTGCATTAATACCATATCTTAATCCAATTTCAATTACATTGCAAAAAAGTTTGGTTATGATTTTGAACAGAAGGCTGTGTGTCATGGTCTCAGTTACTGAACCTGTGTATTCCTCTTCCACCTAGCCTGTCATGGCTCTTTTTCTGTATTTTTTCCCTGCTTGACCTGTTGATGTCATACGCCTCTTGCAGTCTGTAGGAAGCCCTGTAAAAACCTACACTCACATCATATCCCTTCATCCCATTAGGCTGAGCTGTACATCTGCAAGTAGCTGATGAGTGGGACTAGCAGCCTGCCAGAGCAGGTGGAGGTCACCTCCTCCTTCCCAGCTCCTTGCACCCAGTTCTGCCTGGGAAAGGCTTTTGTGCTTCTGTCTCTGGGGCTTACTGGATCCTCCTAGCACCCTTCTGCGTACTGGCATGTCTGCTTCTCCACTGTGGAGAGGAGAAACTTTCTAGGGGCTAGAGAGAGTTAAGTGGAAGGACATAATAGAGGCATTGAACATTGAACTCGGTGAGAATGAGCAAAGGAGAGGGGGGTAAGGGGAGGAGTGGAGACATGCAGGACAGTGTGGTTCAGGGCAGTAGGAGATATGGGTGAGGGGTTGTGTTGGGTTTGCGTGTGTGTGGTGGGGGTTTTGGTAGTGGGGGAGGGGGTTACAGTAGTGGCCCCCTGTGAGAAGCTTCTCAAAGCTCCTTGAGCTCCAAGTTGGACCCACCTCTGGCCAAGACTGGGTCAATTAGCAGTGATGGCCCAGTCTCTGGGATAACATATTTAAGAAGGGGAACCTGGGAGGAGGAGTAGTTGTGAGGGAGATACACATGCAAACATGGAGGTCAGTGGAACAAAGGAGGTGGGAGGTGCATGGGAGCAGAGACCCTCCCCTGCAGTCCATAGTTAGACAGCAAAGCCCACCCCCCCAGCCCATGGAGGTCCACGGTGGAGCAGATGCCCACCTGCAGCCTGTGTAGGACCCCACACCAGAGCAGGCGGCTGCACCCAAAGAAGGACAGGACTCGCAGGGAAGCCCAGTCTGGAGCAATCTGTTGCTGAAAGGATTGCAACATGCAGGAGGGACCCACACTGGAGCAGTTTATGAAGACCTGAGGCCCATGGGAAGGACTCATGTCAGAAAAATTTGTGGAGGACTGTCCCCAGTGTGAGGGACCCCAAGCTGGAGCAGGGGAGGAGTGTGAGGAGACCTTCCCGTGAGGAGGAAAGAGCAGCAGAAACAACAGGTGATAAACTGACTGCAATCCCCATCCCCTGCACTGCTGCAGGACAGGGGGTAGAGAAATTGGAAGCAAAGCTGAGCCCAGGAAGAATGGAGGGGCATGTTGAAGGTGTTTATAAGATGCGGTTATACTTCTCGTTGTTTCACTCTGTGTGATTGTTAAATTAAGTGCTGGTGGTGTTTGAATGAAATTGATGTTCTTTTTCTTCCCCTAACAAATCTATCTTTTGCCTGTGACCATAATTTCTGAGCCATACCTCCCTATCCTTACCTCAATCTCCAAGCCTTTTGTTTTATTTTCTCCTTCCCATTGCTGAGGGGGAAGGAGTGAGCAAGTGGCTGCATGGTGCTCAGTTGCACTCTGGGCTCAAACCACAACAGGAATGAAGCCTGGGCATACCACCATTGAGAATAGGGAAGAGAATGGTCACTGAAAGCCTGCCAGAAACTTTCTGAGGCTCAGTATTGCTTGTGGAGACTTTTTCAGTATTGCTTGTGGAAGCAGTAATGCTGAGAGCCTGGTGTTCCCGCCAGCTCAGAGCTACACGGTCTCTTTTCTACCCACTCCTGTGACCTGATTGCCAGGGAAAGGTTTAGTTTTCTCCTAGCTTTCACTGAGATCAATGAGAGCCTGAACGTCAGCTGAATGGATATCTCTCTCTTTCTGTTTCAAGTCTGCTAAAAGTTAAGCTACCCTGGAATGTACTTTTGATCTTGTAAACTTTGTGAAGGCAAGAGATAGGGCAGAATTACAGAAAGGCCTTGATTTTCTCTTGGTATTTGGGTGTTACCTCACTAAGTAGATTGTCCATTTGTAGATTCCCAGGTCTACAACCTATTTCAACTATAAATGTAGTGCCATTTTAGAGTTTGCCCTGCTTCAGTGCTTGTTGTGGCTTCTAGCATTAGGTGATCTGTACATATTTTTAATTTCAGTCAAAATACACTTCTTGCCTGAAAAGTTTCAAACTTTGACAGTTGACTTATATGTTTAAAAATACATTGAAATGTGAATAGAGGGAGTTAAGATAGACAGCTCAAAATCTCAATCTCCGCTTTGTGACAGGGTCTGCTTTTCAGAAGTTATGGAGCAAAATGTTATGTTCTTCACTGGGTGTTTTAATGCTTGGTAATTAAGTGAGGTTTTAAGCATCTTAAGGATACTTAAATTTAATTAATTAGGTTAATTATATCTTTTGTGAAATGACATTGCTCCTGAAAAACTAGCTGAAATTTTGGTAATAACAACAGGTTAATGTTTTAAAAAGATATTTACATGATTATAGCCCAAAATAGGGCCTTGCTACTTTTTTTTTTTTTTTTTTTCATTTGGTATTAAAAGTTTATTGCATGAAACAGCTATGTTTTCAGTAAAATCTTTATTCACAATATAAACACAGTGTCTTGCCTGATCAGAGAAATAAAATACTAGCGAGTATTTTTCTTGATCAGAAATACTCAGGCATGCTACCTGAGTAAGCTTCTTGCTGAAAAAGCTTTGGAGTCTTTCCTTCTTCCTAGCATCATGTTTTAACTCCATCTGCCACTTTGCCCTCTCAGAAACCCACAGCCAGTGCTGATAATGTCACCCGTACACTGACTTCTAGATTAGATTTGGAGAAAGCTCATGATTAGATGCTTGAACAGTAGCCCTTTTTATCCGTGGCTTATTTTATTCTGGGCTTGTTGTGCAGTCATGATGGAATACCAAACAAAATGAAGAGTTACAAAAATCCTCATCTGAATGTTAGTGTCTAACATCTCAGTACTCTGGTATTTCCTTCCAAATTAGTTGTTGTTTTAATATCCCAAAGAGCTTAGTCAGTCTTTTATTGAGCCTGATGATGTGTAGCTGGAAAACTCACTGGCTGTATGAGTCGCTCCTTCTGGTTCAAGGCTCATGTCATATTGCAGCTGTTTGCTGCCTTCTTCAAAACAAGATGTTGTAAATAAACATAGACTTAGAAATACTACTCTGAATCTTATGTAATATAGGAAAATTATTCAGAATATAAACTTTGTTATGAGCTTTTCCATGTTGGCTGTCCTAAAGTGGCATTCTGTATAGAGATTCTCTTCAAATACTGGGATCTCCAATAGTTTCCACAAAGGAAGGAAGACATTCCTTTTTATAGGGAATATATAGAATTTGTGGTATATAAATGATAACACATAAACTATACATTTTCCTATTTGTTTTTCTACATTAGGGATCACTGAGCCCAAGCAATTTTAGTCTTTTTTGCTACTGGAAACCAGTAAAGAATTTCACTAAGTTGCTCCTTTTCCTTCCACATCACCTATCATGGTATTTGTTTTCAATTTTCATATGTTTTTGTGGATTTTTTTCACTGTCCAGTAACTAATAAGGAATGGAAACCAAGTTCCACAGATTAAATTCAAACACTGAAAGCACAGTATATGAGTAGTTTTGGAGTGAGGCTGAACATCTATTTTTGTTGTAAGGATGCAGAGTTAAACTTTTCTATGCTTTCTACACTGTGATGGGTCAGAAAGGAACATTTGCTCCTTGGGAAAATTAAGGTAATATCTGGAAAAAAACACAGGCTATTCAAGCCCAGGTTTCTGATTCATTGTGTGTCCACTCACTGGTCACACATACTGCATAATGCTTTGCCACAATGCCACGTTAATTCACTTTTAAAAGATTTAAAGCCCTTTCTTTTCTTAGTCTCCCTAGTAAATTGCAGAAAATTATTTTATGTCTCAGTGCCTATGCAAAAGCAAAAACCCAAACCCCACAGAAAACAGGCTTCAGGGTAAAATAGACTGTGCATTGGATCTGAACTTTCCAGACATTCTTCTGAAGGGTGAAGCAAAGGTATTTATTTAGTGTATCACATCCAACAAATTTCTTATTAAACTGGAGGAATGTAATTACACAGTGTATTACACTACCCCACATTTAATGAAGGGTACAGGGCCACAAAGTATGAAGCAGAGAGAAACAGGTCTTGAAGAAAAGACATAGTGTGGGTATAGTACCCTTTAGAAAGTGTGAATATTGTTCTGTATTTTTTCCTACATCTTATTCTATTTCCAATTTCCTTTCTCCACTGTGTTTTTTATTTGTTGCTCTTCACATCATTTAGGTGTGCTTTCTCCTTATAGTTATCCTGTCTATATAACTCAGGTGCTGCACTTAAATGTCCCACTTTCCACACCAAAAAGCACTCTAGCCTTCTCTGAAAGGTTAGGATAACTTCTATCACTCTGGTAACAGAGCTGCTAAATGTCAGCGGGGGTTGTACTGGCATCCCTTCCAACCTGCATTCTTATCCTATAGTTTTGATTTGGTTCTATGGTTTAAACACAGTCAAGGGAGCATGTACCTCCCAGTTGTCCCACTCTGGGGACTGAACTGCACCTTTTAAGGGTCAGCTACAGCACTGGGTTTATGTGTGGTAACACATTCCTGAGAAAATAGATGTTAATTTTCTCTCCTGTTAATCATTCATCTTTCTTAATGGGCTGTAGGAAAAAAATAATCAAAAGCAAAATAATCCACATCCCGCAAGCATTTTGCAGTGTCTCTGCCAACAATGGAGAGCTTGTTCTTTCATCCTTCCCTAAAACCCTTTACATGAGACACTTCTGCTTTTTCTCGCCTTCAGCTGAGACCAGCCTGTTGTGTCCAGCCATTGCAAGCTGGCATCTGCACAAGAATGTTTTATGGGGCTGTGCGTGTTCAGATGAAATATGTTCCAGTGTGCTCTGCTGTGCTTGTGTGTCTGGGTAATTGTGTGCCAGGGCAGAAGGAGAGGAGCAGGCCACTCACAAAGGGCAAGCTGGCACTTACCTAGCACTATCTGAATTTTGAACACTGGGAGGTATGTCCATGTGGGTGTGGATAGTTTTAAGCTTGAGTTTGACTTTGCACAGACTGGCAACCTATAGACTACAGATTAATGATGGATACTGAACACCTCCCTCCTTCCTGTGTTGTCATTCAACCCTGCACTTACTTACTCCCTATCTCCTCTTTGTAGTGGCGCGAACAACAGCTTCCCAAATAATCTTTGCTGCAATATCCAGTTTCTGGTTAAAATCCAGCAGCTGATGAGCTGCATGGTCTGCTAACATTGTGATAATTGCTGGCATAGATAACTTATAAGAGAAAGTCCAATGGTTTGGGGAATTGTATTCCTGGAAAAAGAGAGAAAAATAAGGAAGTCAGAAAGGCGTGTTCTGAATCAAACTACAATCCTAAGGGACAGTCTCATTAACAGTGCTTGCTGCCAAAAGTTGTTTCACTTGCTTTCAGAACTGTCTGCATTAATGACTACCTCCACTTGGAAGTCATTTACATAAAGTATTGTTCTCATGTCACTGCTATGGATAGAAGTTCCTTGCTAGGTGAGATGAAAAAGAAACAGAGCAGGTTGCAAACGAATTCAGAGAAAGCTGGTTTTAACACGATGGTGAGAAGGATGAAGTATTCCTCCCATAATGTCCCCACCATGCACAAGGGCTAATATATCACCGCTGGGGATGCCCTTACACAGGTAGGTATCCACAGTGAAGGTGCTGCTCTTTGCTGAAGTAGTCTGTGCTTCACTAGGTCTCATCATTTAATGTGTTTACTTGTTTCCCAATGTTTCCTGGCAAACATGAGCCTATGGAGAAAAAGAAGAGGAAATCCAGAGATTTCATTCTTGAGGAGAAGTCATAAGAAAGAGGAAATTGCACACCTGCTCAGTGTCTGGGCTGGGCAGCACTTTTCCATACCCTCTAAGGCAAAAGTGTGGTGTCCAGCCCATGCGACTGGCAGTGAAGAACTTCAAACAGATAGTCACCTGCCTGTCTGCCAAGTTTGCTGTGGCCACACTGCTCCCACCCCTGTCTTGAATCTACTTCAGGTGCCTGGTGGAATATAACCCTCTGAAACATTTCATCCTCTCCTTGAACTTAAATGGCTTCCCAAAGAAAAGAAAACCATTCATATATGTAACGATACTTATGTGTGTGCTTTACACTGCTGAAAAGGAGCTTGTTTTGTGCTTTTGGCTTGTGACACAGAATTGTTTAGAGAAATTTTGTTTGAAAAGGAAAACTTATCGTATGCAAATCCACTGGTAACATGAGCCATATTTTTACAGACAGTTCTAATATACTTTGAGTAGGCTAGGGTTCCAAAGGGTGCTAGGCTCTGATGCTATCATTTGATAGTGAGTGACTCTTATTCTCAGCAAGAGAGAAACCTAGTGTAAAGCTTATGTTTGAAAACATAGTTTTCATTACAGTTATCTGCTGCTGAAGTGCCAGTGCTTACTGATCTCCTTCCAATATGACTCGGAGAGCTCTTTATTGTTTTGCTTTTTTCCCTAAAATATCTAACTTTCTTTCTTTAGGGAAATGCTGTACTATTTGAGAAATGCTTATGTTTTAAAGTCACATGCAATTACAATTATTCAGAAAGTCTAAGGTAAACATCTGATGAACATTTCTGTTTAATATGTCTGATGGGTTCTTAACAGAAAACTTCAGTAGCACATCAACTGTTCAATGTTTGGAGAAGATAACAGTATGGCTGCTGAGGTTCACAGTGACCTTCTAGATGAAAAGCGAATCTGAAATGGTTGTGTCTAATTTAATCATAACACATTCAAAACAGAGAGCCTCTCAATATGCAACATAATTTTGTTGATTGAAGCCCCTATATGCTTGAACTCAGTTGCTGACTGTTGATTTAGTTTTAGTATATTCTCATTTGCAAAGATCACAACTTGTCTGGTTCTGGATCACTGCTAGTTTAAAACAAAAGTATTTCAATACTTTGGATAACAGTACTTTAAAAACAATAAAACAAACCCCAAACCAAACCAGCACACATAGTGCTGTGTTTTTCAAAAGGTAGTAGAGTTCACAGAAAGTACTTTGACCCAGAAAATATATAAGCAACAGGAGATAACTGGTATATATATTGTATCAGAGAAAAGTAAAATTTTGAGAGATTCTATTCTAGTGTTTTGGCATGCACTGATCAAGGCCAGAAAAGTAAGTAAATACTTTCATCCTATAGCAGCCACTTCAAGGATGTACTGCTAACCTATAGACAACACCTTTTGGATATATTTGAATAAATTGGAGAGTCCAGAGGACAGCAGCAAGTGGAGATTGCTAGAAACATGGCCTGTGAAGAAGGACTGAAGTAAGTGGGGTTGTTCGATCTGGAAAAGGCCAAAAAGATGCAAGTTAATAGACTTCAAATGTATGGAAGACTTCTGAAGAGATAAACGGAATAATCTGTTCTGCATTCTTTAGGGAAGTAAGTAACATAGTGCAACAAGGGAGCTATAAGTGAGACACTAAAGGACATTATTATAAGAGTAAAGATTGATGTTCAGTTGAGTAGACCCAGTAAGACCATGGGCTTTTTATCACTGGAAGGTAAAAATTATTTGCTCCAGGTCTGACAAAGATACCACTGACTCCGTATTGGATCAGAGGATGGGCTATATTTTAGCCTGTTTTCCTAAAATACAAACGTAAGAAACGGATCAATTTTAAAGCTTTACAACCTAGTAGGAACTCCTGATAAAACATTTCAGAATGTATTTCTAGACACATGGGAGAGGAGAATTTCCAGATAGTTGTAAGTAGGGGGAAGAAAACAGGTGATATCTCACAAGCTGAAATGTTTGTCCTTTATAACTTATTCATCTTTTTAATCTTTGTTATGCTACCTACTTAATATAATGAGGTTTATCTAGACCCACCTTAACATGCTAAACCTGAGTTAGATCCACATAAGATTAAATACTAGGTTTTTCAGACAATTGATTAACAGTTGTTTTTTTTTTTTTTTCTGAAAACACTTTAGTATTTTTGTAAAGCTTCCATTGACAAAATGGTCTAATTTACTATTCCTGGAGGTAGGCAGAAAAGGTCAAACAAGAGTTGAAGCGAGAAACATCCAGAAGTGGCTAAGTTTAAGAAAAAATATTGCAAAAGATTGCGAAGAAAAAGGAAAAAGGAAAAGTACAATAGTCCTTGGAATAAATAGTGCAGATACTATGCTTGGCTGAACTTTAAATGGAAAATTTTTGTAGGCACTAATCGATTTTGTACACAGTAAAGTATATATTCCCAACAGATGGATAAAATGTAACTCGTGTTATTTTTCTAGGGAAAAAACTTGAACCTTTGCCCTCAAGTTTACAGTGGGAAGTAATTCTGCACATCACTACTTGCAGCAAACAAACTGACTGACTCAAAAGATTTTTTTGAACCCAGAGAGATAATGTTTTAGAAAAAGCACTTTAAAGCTCCTTTCTCTTATGTATCTGTTTCCAGCTTCAACGGCCAGTGGATTTGGTTATTTTTGCCCCACTGGTGTTCTGAGGTCCTGACTGTCATTGAGAAACATTGCCTGGAAAGAACAAAGTGTGCTTCATATAGCTGGAAATTAGGGAGGGGTTTCATCTTCCTGATTATCGTGAATCTAGTTTCTAGGGAATAACTTCAAAACTGGAGGTTGTGCTTTGATGTTTCTGGGGATCATATGCTATGAACAAGTATCAGCTTTTGTGTTGATATGCTCAGTCTACATGCTTGTTCTTTGGATGGGTGATTTTCCAGCTGGCTCTGTTGGCATGTTTGTTTGTTTATTCTTAGTAGCAGACTGCAGTCACATGGTTGCCACAGACTATGATGTGATTTTTCACATATTCAGGTGTCCATTAGCAGTCCTTTGCTGGATGTTGTCTCTCCCTCCAGAGCTGGCGGAATCTGTGATGAAGAGGTCCTCAGCTCTTAGAGTGCTGTATCACCTACCTCAGCTTCATTTATCAAATGCCAGTGGGTTTTAAAGCATTTCAAGTTGACCTGGTTGATTTTGTATCAAAATGGGCGAGAAATGCTTACCTGAGCTCTTCTGCCAGCTTTGCTCTGAAAGCAGCAACCTCAGGCAGAGGAGCTGTGATAAATGGTGGGAAACTGTAACACACACAGCCTCTAGAGATCTCTCTGCAGATAATTTTTTACTAGAGCTGTAGCCTTGGTTGATTTCCAGAAATGCTAAGCTTCAAAACATGTGTTGAAACAGAAATAAGAAAACTTGTAATGAGACTGGAAACAATTAACGAAGAATCAGTCACGAATTAAACTCATTTAAGAAATGTCAGAAATACTGACACAGCAGAGAAGTATTTAAGGTCAGAAAAATGGTTGTGAACAGAAAGGATATTTCACACTCTTCAAAGAAAAAAACATGTTTTCCTGTTTTGCTGATTCCTCCTTGAACAGATTTTTACATTTTCAAGAAGAGTACTATCTTATCAAGTAGACAGCATATTTTGATATTTCAGATGCTTTATTTTATTGTCAAAATTGTATGATAGCTGCCTCTGTCTCCTGCAGTTGAACTCTGCCCTTATTAGAGTACTGTTATAACATTATAGAACCACACAGAATGGTTTGAACTGGAAATGAAATTCATATTTTACATAATGACAGTTAATAGTTTTCTGCATTGTAAATTTGCTTTCATATCTCTTTCAGTTCAGATTAAATGGATATTTCCAATTTACAAGTTCCATTATAAATTGGCAGATTAAATTCACGACTCTGTGTGAAATTCTGTGGTTTATATGCAAGAGTGTAATATAATTAACTGGTTGATATGAATTAATAATTTGCTACTTTCTCCTCTTCTTTTATGTGTATTCTTTCCTTCTAAAGAAGCTACAGAATTCCAGGACCTATAAGTAAGTATTTCTTAATTATATCATTCACAAGACTGCATGCATCTAAAAAATAAATGACCTGCAAACCTCCAAAGCCTGATCTCTTGAGTGCAGAGCTGCTGTACAGCATGACTTGTTTCTCTGATGTTGCGTGCTGTCAGTATATACAGAGCTAGGCAGATTTAGTAGAATTTAAAACTAACATTTTTGTGAAGGCTGTAGACCTTTTTTGCTACTGTACAGTTTATCAGTTATTAAATTTTTCTAATCTTAAAAATGTAGAAAAGTAAAATTTTGCAGTTTATTTTTAAGTCACTGTCATGACATATTTAGACACTGCATTTACAAAACCATCAGGAAATTTGAAAACAATCTCAGGCTGCATTCAGTTGGACTGTCTTCCTGTATTGTTTCTTATCTTTATATTTTCTTTAGAAATGTTGCCCTTTTTTTTTTTTTTTTTTTAATATTGGATATCAGGCACCCTCCTCCCCATCACTGCACACAAGGAGAATGACAGATATCCCTCCTGTTACTCAGTAGCTTAATCATTAAAGTGTTTGCCCAGGAAGGAGGAAAAATTAAATCAAAGGGCTTCCCAACCTCCTGCTTGCCAGGGAGCAAGGCTGTACTCCTTTCTTCTCTTCTCTCTTCTCCCTTTGAATTGGGGTTGCTGTGCAAAAATACAGTGCAAGCCTTCTGAAAGGGAAGATAAAGACAGGCATGGCATGGCTTCCTGCAGCCTGTGGAGCACCACTGCTGGTGCAGGGTGAAGAGGCAGTGGACACTGTTTGTCCTCTAAGGACTCTGCTTCCCTCTTGGTGTCTAACTGGTCAGAGCATGCAGGCCTGGCCACTGGATGGCCATAAGAAGTTCCAGGTGATGCTGGGTGGGTGTGCTGCATGTCTCGGGTCAGGAAAGACATACTCCTCCTCAGCTATGGTCAACACAGGAAGGTTTGGAGATGGATATGGAGTAAGCAGTGGGAAGAGCACCAGAGTTGAGTCAATTCATGGTTGGAGAGGTGTGAAGGTCACTGGAGGTGGTGGGGATGCAGCAAGAAGAAACCCATCAAAATGAGCTCAGGCTATAATCAGTAAGAACAAGAGAAGGAGAGGCTATACTTCAATCAGTCTGTTCAGGCAGTTTTATCAACAGGAACTCTATGAGAACTGATCACACAAACAAGCAGCTGATTAATTTGACCAGCTGTTGCTTTTAAATCTGATGGGCAGATGTTTTTAGAGGAAAACAGGGATAACATACCTATACAGCATAACCTTTTTTTTTTTTTTTTTCTCTGAGGAAAATCTTGCAGGGAATTTAAATGTTTGCAGCCTGCATGCATACAGTTGTACAGTAGCACATCACATTAGCAGTACCCCAGTTATAGCTGTACCATGTCCACATCTGGTGGTCATGGTGACCTCACCCTTCATTCAAGTTACAAATACAGCAACTTTTGGGATTAAGCCAACTGGGACAATTTCAGGAGTCCAATCTTTTGCTAAACAATTTGAAGTGTTTTCTTCCTAAATTATGTAAAAACTGCTAATGGTGGGACTGCTAAGAACAACTGGGATATATGAGGCTCTAATTGCAGAGTATGACTCAACAGGAGAGCATGGGGAGTCGGGGTGATAGCTGGAGGATAGACTGGATAGCAACAGGACACAAAGTTTATGCGTACAAGAGAACAAACATGAGGCTTTGGGGAGTTTCCAGTTATGGTCCAGGTTGAAATTCAGAAGACCTGTTTGAGTCATGCAACTCAGAGCCAGATTTTGACTCTCGGTGAAATAACCTTGGTGGCCTATATGGAAATATAGATGGATTCGTTATAGGTGCCCCCAGGGATGTGGGAGGTGTGTATGGTTCTGACATGTGCAGCCATGGAGCAGAAAGGGTGATGGTGCTGAGCTGTCTATGTCTGGGGAGTGCAGCTCAGGGTGGGGTGCCCAGAGAGCCTTTTGATCAGTGCATGGCACTTGGCAAACCTGAGGCTCACTCTTGCCAAGGGCTGGATTTGTGAAGAGATTCTGTAACGTGCAATCATTCCCTTAGGGTGTATGATTGAAGTTCATTGTAGTTACCTGTAAAGTTTGCTACATCCAAACACTGCCTCCTCCTCCATCCCACACACATGCACACACTACATTACAGATACATTAATATGCCTGCTTAAAACTTTGCTGTGTATCGGTGATTCTATTTGAAATGCAGTGAGTAACCAATTACAGCACATAACAGCAACGTTCATTTGCACAACTCTTTGATCCAAAGGTTAAAGCATTTAAAATCAAGAAAACTCAGTGCTCACTGACTGAGGCAATTGGATTCCTCTGGAACAGTACAAAACAAGGTTTAACAACAAACTGCTGAGCAGTACCACCATGTCAATGGGATACTTTCTTCTCAACTTCTGGCAAAGGAATAATCACCCCAAAGAAGTCATTGCATTATTCTTGGGGATGTGATTCCAAAGATTTAGATGCTATGTCTCTGCATTCACTGATGCTATTAATTGGCTTTGAGACACATCCCCTTTTTGTCATTTCTAAAGGTGAAGGCTGTTCTTTGTTTTGTTAATGATGACAGCATTGCCAAGAAAAAGCAAGGTCTAAAATATTTAACTTTAAGAACATGACAGATTAAATAACCTGTGGGGTCCTAATAATCATCAATCACAATGTAGGAGATGACAAGGTGAAATTTCTATAATGACATTTTGTCACTTGGAGTAGTCACTTAAACTGACAAAAGCTATACATTCTGCTCTGCAGCTTCTTTATTCTAATTGGGCCAATTTTACTATCATGCTATTATCCTGCACAGCAGAATTGGTGACAAACAAAGAAGCTTTTGTGATCTCACTTGAATATTTTTCCATGAGCTCAAGAAAATATCTTCTTTGCCAAAAAAGAATGAAAATTTTCACTGTATTTTGTGGCTGGCCAGAAGCCCAAGGCTCACGTCTGTCTGGAAAAAGTATAATATGTATTTTTAGTTCCTGCTTGCTTATCGTGGGATCTCACAGAAAGGGCCACAAGTCAGGGGAACTATAATCGCATTTGGTATTTTCCCTGTTATATGTTTAAATAGCTTTCCTTGGGATATGGTAGAGGAAAAAGAGGGCTAAACTTCTATTCCCTCACTCTTCCCAATTTTTCCAGTCTGCTTTAATTTAGCCTTATTTTTTACTACGCATCAGCACACAATAATTTGCTTTAAGCATATAACATGAAACTTGCTTGTGTTGGCACAGTCTTCAGTGTAGTTATTGGGAAACTTAATCAATTTTAGAAATGTTGGAACTTTGGAAGAAAATTTATCATTAATAGCTACATGTAAGGAAGTGGTTTTATAAGTTGTTAATGTAACATGACATCCTAAACCAACCCATTTCATTAAAACTAAAAGCATCTTATGTATTGCCATTCAGAAACTTTGGGCAAAAATATGTTTAGTAACACGTTTGTTAACATGGAATAAAATTACACCACAATTGTAAGTCAGACTACTGAAAACATTATGGTGGTGTCTCTTTGGCTGAAGAGTTACATCTATTTTCCCAGACTTTCACTCTTACCCTTTACCCCATCTAAGTATATTGCAATTCACAGAATCATAGAATCATAAAATAGTTTGAGATGGAAGGCAATTTTTAAGGTCATCTAGTCCAACCCTCCTGCAAGGAGTAGGGACATCTTCAACTAGATCAGGTTGCTTAGAGTGCCAACCAACCTAACCTTAAATGTTTCCAGGGATGGAGTATCTCCCACCTCTCTGGGTAACCTGTTCCAGTGTTTCACCACCCTCATTGTAAAAAATTTCTTCCTTATATCTAGTCTGAATCTACCTTCTTTTATTTTAAAACCATTACCTCTTGTCTTATTGCAACAGGCCCTACTGAAAAGTTTGGCCCCATCTTTCTTGTAAGCCCCATTTAAGTACTGAAAGTCCACAGTAAGGTCTCCCTGGAGCCTTCTCTTTTCCACGCTGAACAACCCCAACTCTCTCAGCCTTTCCTCATAGGAGAAGTGTTCCATCCCTCTGGTAATTTTTGTGGCCTTCCTCTGGATCTGCTCCAACAGGTCCATGTCTTTCCTGTGCTGATGACTCCAGAGCTGGATGCAGTATTCCAGGTGGGGTCTCATCAGAGCGGAGTTGAGGGGGACAATCACCTTCCTTGACCTGCTGGCCATTCTCCTTTTGATGCAGCCCCAGATACCATTGGCTTTATGGGCTGTGAGCACACATTGCCAGGTCATGTTGCGCTTCTCATCAACTAACACTCCCAAGTTCTTCTCCACAGGGCTGCTCTCAATCCACTCTTCACCCAGCCTGTATTTGTACTTGGAATTGCCTCAACCCATGTACAGGACCTTGATGAACCTCATGAGGTTCACATGGCCCACTTCTTGAGCTTGCCCGGGTCCCTCTGAACAGCATCTTGTCCCTCAGGTGTGTCAACTGCACCACTCAGCAGAGTGTTGTCCTCAAACTTGCTGAAGGTGCTCCTGACCCCACTGTCATTGATGAAGATATTAGTCAGTACTGGTCCCAGTACAGACCCCTGAGGGGCACCACTCATTACCGATCTCCATCTGGACATTGAACCAGATTACCAATTACCAGCTCCTGACTTCAGCAACAGTTGTTTTGTTACCTAAGAGCTGTTACATAACATTTCCAGGTACCCTGCTGTTAATGCTGCCTTTTTGAACTTCCAGGTCAAGGCTGCTTCCTTTTTGTTACATTAATGCCGCTTTCTACAGGAAGTATGTTAATTTCCAACCTCTGGCGCTCACCTAGCCCTAGCTGAACCGAGTGACCATCATACCTCCACCCCACCTGAGCCACCAAGGCTGCTCCTCAGGTTATGACTTCTACTGCACCATCAGTGCAGAGTTCCACTGCCCCATGGCCTTCTTCAAGCCCATCAGCTCTGCATTTCTTTCTGTGTCCAGACCAACAGCCACAGCTTTCATTCCTGTCCATGCCGTAAATTCTGTCAGCCCCAAATCCTGTTCCCGTCTTCCAGCCCATAACCCTGCTCTCTATTCTTTCTCATCAACCCTGTCTGTACCTCACTCCTATTTGTAACCCCCCTATATCTGCCTACTGTAGCCTTGCCTTTCTTCCAAGGCTACTTACCTCTCTCTGAGGTAGGTTGAAAGCCTCAGCAGGTTTAACTCTGCCTCTTAGGTTGGCATCCTTTCATTCTCTCTCAGGAGCAGAGAGGTGCCAGAGTTTCCTGAGCAGCTGTTTTTCCTCCCAACCTCATGCCTTGTCCTGGGCTTGTTACTGTAAAGCCACAATAAACTGCTGAAACTTGAAAGGAAGGATTCCATCCTTATGGGATAAGCTCTGGTCTCAGCTGAAAAAGCTTGTTATTTGTAATAAATTTTTGAGTTGGTAAATGCCACTTACTGCAAAAGAAGTGCATCAACAACATTGAGACTTTTAAATGGTAAATTAAAATCCCAATACATAGCTAAAAGTAGGGCACAAACAAATTTAAGCTCATTAGGGAGCTACAAGAAACTTTTATTTCTGAAGCTGGAATAATTTTCATAATCATAGATACACTATGGATCAGCAACGAAGGCTGATAATGAGGACATATACTTTGGTGGCACAAGGCTTCAAAATGCATGAATAAGAAACGAAATGTAATATGAAGGAGTCTGCATCTAGTAGCATACATCCCGGCAGAAAATTCTTCCAGGAGATGACATGACTTTAAAAAGGGTCTTAAACGGGTCTGACACAATGCAATATACTAATTATTTGGCAGTGCATAATATCTTTATTTAGAACAATAAAGTATATGTATATAATGTAAATTCCAAATTTGAACTAGTATAAAAAAGGATCTGGGAAAACATCTATCTTTAAGAGGACACATATATACATACACATCACATTTTATAAACTTTGTTGATTACCTTCAGTCAGAATGTAACTATGCAAGACTGTGCTGATATTTACATTGAAATAAATGAATTTGCCCATGATACAACCAGCAAACATCTGTGTCTCTATCACTAAAGAGTCTGAAGTTTCTGCGTTCCATCAATTTGATAACATAATAGCAACATGCCACCATTCCTGTAAATCTGTATTTAATAGACAGTTGAATTAGATTCCTGAATTGAAGAATGTTGGATAATTCTTAAATGTAAATCTAACTCAAAATACCTGTATTTTACATAGACAGATTTGCAATTGAATAGTTGTATTGTGTGTACTGAACAGTTTTAGCGTATTACAAAGAGAGAGCAACAGAGAAAACAGAGCTGGTGACGATCAGAATCTAAAAAAATGTGCAGGTTGTACACATACACCATAGTATAGCACATTTTATGAGCTTACATATAAAATGACCTTGTCAGGAAGTAAGTACCATTAATATATTCAAGTAAACACACACCTAAAGTAACACATCGAGTTACTCAGTATATCACAATCTGCTTTTTATTGTCACAAGGCCGCTACAATTGCATGCAAAGTTCAACTACTCCAAAGGAAACCTAAAAATGTTAGTTTCTCACAAAGCCACCGAT
Source organism: Athene noctua (assembly GCF_965140245.1). Classification (NCBI taxonomy): domain Eukaryota; kingdom Metazoa; phylum Chordata; class Aves; order Strigiformes; family Strigidae; genus Athene; species Athene noctua. The sequence goes on along the minus strand of NC_134039.1, from coordinate 39,135,438 downwards.
ATCTGGAAAACAAATTTTGTTGACTTTTGCATAAAAATTACAACACTCACTTTTCCCCAACTTTATTTTAAGAGAAAGGGTGTTTATTTTCTGTGTTAATGGACAAGGTCTGTCTACCCCAAAAGAAGACTGAAAAAGTGATCACTCTTCAGAAGTTGAATAGCTTACAACTGGATAAAGAAGCAATTAAAGGACTATTTTTGCTATTCCTACTTCCACTGAACAGTAACTTATTCTATTTCCATTGATTTAAAAAACATCTCCCAAGTCAGTAGTCTTTCAAAATTTCACCAAAGTAAGGGCCTCCTCAGCGGGTAGACAAATCGGACACAGAAATTTTCAAATAATTTCATGATCACATTTCCAAGTGCCACACCATCCACTGTATCCACAAATGTCTAGAAGTGTCCTGCTTTGCCAAATGATTGTGAACACCCAATGTTTTGTTCATATCTCTCAAAAGGGGGTGCAGAGATCGGGAAAACCATGAGCTCCAACAACAGTTCTGCTACTCCATGTGTCGTATGACTTTGATGCCTATGCAAAGAACTATGTTTGTGATGTGAAGTTGGAAGGCTTATACATGAATTTTCTTTCTGTTCCCATGTAGCCTTAAATTTGCCTTGCTGTATGGAAGAGATCAAAGTATCTGACATCCTTTGAAAGTGACTTAGCTACTATTTTAAGATGTTATTCTTGGAAGGTGAACATTTTGTAGCAGTCCATCTGGGTTTAAATTTACAACTGGTATTTTATATAGTATTGAACAGTAGACTAAGGAGCCTAAAGCATCATGCATTTTGAATATCAACATGTAATTTGAGGCATGCCATTGTGCAACATCATTGTGTATTTGATTTTCTGGAAAAAATGCATTTAGGAAAACTAACATTCTTATGAACAAAGAAAATTAATAAATATAGGATTTTTCTTTAAATGATTCTAAGAAAAATGCTGTAGAACTTCAAGCATAAGCTTGCTTTGAGGACGTATTGAATAGCAACATAAAGTATTTAAGGTTTCTGTAAAATGTGTAAGGATAATTGCTTCCATTTACTGTGGATATTTTTCTGCTCTGTCAAAACCAATACTCAGTTATTCTCTGCATTACCCACAAAGTGCAAATTTCCCATCAATTAAGTCATGCTGGCATTTCTTTCAGGGTAACTCTTAAATGAGTTTGAAACACAAAATCTGAGGGCCTTGCAAGTAATGAACTACACCATGTCAAATGAGACTGAGTTGCAGACGGGGAATTTTTTTGTTTGATTTTTGCAGAGCTAAAATTTGGAAAGCCCTTCCTTTTTTAGAAGTGATGAGCAACGTTGATTATTTCTTATTAAGTGGTGAGTGCTTCAGCATCTTCTGAATAAAAATGAAAGCCTAATTCTCACAGTAAGCTTTTTTTGGTCTGGTTTAAGTTCCTCAGATGACGCAAACCCCAAATCTCTGTTAATGTTAATGGAACTATGCTAACTTATACTAGATGAATAGGGCTTGAGGACCCTTTTCTGACATCCAGGAAGTGCAAAAAGGTCTCAGTATAAATAAAGAAATAAAAAAATAGTTCCACATGATCAAATCAATTCACAAGAAGTTCTGATGTCGGTCTCAGAAGCATCAAAATTCCACACAGAGTGGCACACATAATCTCCGTCATCAAACACAGTAAGGTTTTTAGATTTTTTCTTTTGGGTAAGCATGAAGGACAAATTAATTTTACCAATAACACATGCACACACACACACACACACGCACGCGCACACATGTATATATTATATGTATCATAATTTTTTTATGCATGATTCTTAGAAGATTAATCAGATTATTAAAATTTCAACAAAAATGCTTTAAAATTTAAGAGACTAAGTCTTTACTTTAAAGAGAACTCCAACTTTATGCAAAACATTAAAAGGGTGGTGTTGTTTTTTTTTTAAACTAGAACTCCTGCTGACCTGGTCAGTTAATGACAGATGACAGCGTGTTACCTGAAGTAAGCCACCTTTACCTTCTGAAATACATGCCCCTAATATAGATAAATAATTCATATCCATTATCTGGAAAAAGCCAAGATGAAAAGATGCACAACTACACTTGTAACTTTTATCATGGTATTTTTAGGATTTACTTGAAAACGCGTGTCTGTACATCAGTCCTGTACAGATTCCATAGATGCTACAACAGTAATAGATGCAGATGACAAGTGGGAAACAAAGCCTTTCTCTTTCGTTTCAAGAGAATTAACTTTAAGAGTGGAGAATTCCAGGATATTACTAATCACATAAAACACGATGCAAACATTAATTACAGCTGATGTAATAAAGGCTAAATACACTCAGGTTTTTTCAGATTTTCCACGCTATACATTTAAAGACAAGGTATCAATGGCATGCATCCATCTTCAGCATTTAAAATGCATTTCATGGGTTTGTCTTTATTCTGATGTTTGAACGCAATTCAGACTCTTTACTTTCCCTTTCCTTGGCATGGCTGGAAATTTCACCATATTCACATACCCAGCAGTTACTCTTAACGCTTTGAAAGTCCATGAGGTACAGTCACCTCCTGTTTACTTTGTCTCCATCCAGTATCTGCTTCTCCTGAACAGAGATCACCAATGCTGATGAATTCTTGATGCTTTCTGGGGTGGGCAACCAGCCACCTTGCACCTGACAGAGACCACATGTTGCTGTACACGTGACCTTTGCCAGGCATAAACACAGCTCCTTATAAGTAAAAGGCTAGAACACAGGTCCATAGCATGACTTTGCTTTCAAGTTTTATATACAATATTGAGGAGTATATTATCTGTATCCATTTCTGCGTTTTTTGTCAGTTCAGAGAACTCCATCTGAAGACACCAGGGTAGAGGACACAGAATTTAAATTAAGGATGCAAAGGTATTTATGACTTTCAATGATTATATATGGTTGGAGGCATTTGAAAGATGCTTTTTTTGAGGACATGTACTTTGTTTGCCAGAGTCAGTTGCAAGTAAAAATGCAATTAAAAATCCCCAAATGCCACACAAGGTAGATATTCATATAAGATACAGTCCTGCTAAGTGCACACTCTTCTTGTCGTTCAATTCAGTGTTGGTTTCACAGTAACAAACACAAATTGTCCTCATTTCTGTATTATGTCTATGGAGTCACGGGCAGCAACAACAGATGCAGACTCAGTCTGTCACTCCAGAAGGAATACGAATGTGCTTAAAACTGCTTCATTTATGAAGCGAACATGGAACTGTTACCTGCCTGAAGAGAAAAACAGAAATTATAATTTTGCTGATTCATTTTCCTCTCTGTAATTAGTAATTAAGAAGTAGAGCTTTTCCAAACATCTAACATAGACATTTTTTCTTATAATTTTGGAAATAGATATATTCCATGACACTTGCATAGACATTCCTTTATTCTGAAAGAAAAATTATTGTTATTATATGTACTTTCCTGGTCTAAGAACACACTTGCCTGCAAAAGCTCACTGATGTCATCTAAGGTGATGAAACAACTCTCATGGTCTTAAAGAACTGTTATGTTTGTGCATTTTGCTACGTGGCAATCTCTGGCAGCAAAATTTCCGTTGAAGTCATCAGATAAGCCAATACCAAACTGAGTTTACATCTTTGGAAAAATCAAATTACTTGTCGAATGCAATGATGATTTCCCTTCTCGGTGAGCAGATGTTAGAACAAAGCAGTTGAGGAGATGGGAAATCTCTCAAGTTGTAGCTAACTTGATCACAACAAACACTCTGGAATACACCTTAGAGTGACCACTACAAGATGAACTGCAAAACCTGGATTGCCTGTTATACTCTTTATGCTGTTCTTTCCACTCATGATATAAAATGAACCATTCAGCACTGCCTGAATCTTCCAGACCCTTGCCAGAGATGCTGTGGGTTAAGTACATGAAATGCTGGGGTTTCAACCCCAAGCCCCAAATTAAGGTTGACATATGGGTGATTCCCACAGATCTTCACAAAGGGAGGGTGAGTTTGCCTTTAGGCTTCCCTCCAGGGTGGTGCCGGCCTTGCAGGGAGAGCCATTGGGTAAATGAGCCCCAGGTGTCTGCACTGAGTAAACAAAGGCCAGGTGTCCCACTTGGGGATAAAAGCTGGGACCACTTGCAGGCAGGGGCAGTGTCTGTCTGTGAGGTGGATGCCCTTTGCAGAGTTTTGTGTTGGGGAAGGACGTCCTGTCTCCCTGGGACTGGGCTCCAGCCAGGTCTGGCTTTTGTAAATGTGGGCTGTGTAGAGATTCAGTATGTGGCTTCCTTGGTCTTATATATTTGGTTTGTTGACTCAGTTGTCTCCTGTCCCTTCTATAGGAGACTGCATTTCACCATTTATTCCACCCATTGTTGGTTGTGTAGTGTCATTGGGGTCAGTGGGATTGATGTTGATTATGTATAATCTGACTGACTTGTTTGTACCCCCAGTGCTCACCCGTGTACTGACCCTTTTGTATCAAGTACAACTTGGTTATTGGTTTATCTTTATGCTGGCTGTGTCCTTTATGCTAGGCTTAATCTAACAATTGGCAAAACAGTACGGCAGAACTCCTCCTGTAAGAAGCCCCTTGCCAGAGACATGCTCTGTTCTGCAGAGGACAGCAGAGACCAAAAAAGCTCACTCACCTTTGCTTCTCACTCTTACATACTAAAGCAAGAATGATGTTTCTGATAATGCAGCAGACATTGCAAAGTGTGCTGAGTAAGCAACAATTAATAGAAGTTCAGTTCTACTTGGCCTGTTCTCCTACACTCACCTGCTAGCTTAAGGATTGTGTTTTTTAGGTCATGCTGCTTTGAAATAGCTGTAGGACATCAGCTGAAAACTTCACTGTATCGGCTCTCACACCAAAAAGAAGTAGCAGTAGCTGTCCATTTTGGAACGCTGGTATATTTAACTTTGTAACATTCAGGTTAAAAGTCAAATGCCTAAATTAACGGTACAGGATTAATTACATAAGTTGCTATAGATCTCAGGTGCATATGAAGCCTACTAATAACAAGTGGGGTTTCTTTTCCCAAATTGGACACTGAATCAGTTTATAGTTCAGCAGACAAGTTATTAAGCCTATGGTAAGACTCTCAACTTACCAGTACATGAAACAGTAACAGTGTTGAGGGAGAAAAAGCAACAGCTACACTTGTAGATGTTCCTTTTCTTTTTGCTGCAACATACTGAAAAAAAAGGTACTTTATTACTACAATGCTGGTGTTTTAAGGACATAGAATGGAAGAGTTTATCAGTTAGTTACAATAAAAGGGAATCCAAATTATTAGATTTTATGTTTGCTATTAGGTCTTCCTAGTTATAGATGAATATTACAAATTTCTCAGGGAAGATGGATTAAAACCCATATGCCATATATTTAAGAATATGTCTGATGGAGAATGTGACTTGTTTAAATTTCCTGTTGAGGCCATTTCCTCATTTAACTGTTTCCTCTTTTCTCTCTTCTTGCTATAAAGCAATGTTTTATATTTCCTGTAGAGTTAAAAGGACGATGCATGTTCCATTTCACAAGTTTTAATATCTTTGAGGATGAAGTGCAGGATGAGTTATTTGTAGCAACTAATATACTTGGTGAATATATAATCTTCCATTCTATGTACTGTACATAAAGAACATTTGTTTTAAGAAGGTATTATTCTAGAAAGTTTAAACACTGAAAATTTCAGCTCCTGTGACAAAACTGCTAGATCAGAACCTCACCTGTTACTGCCAACAGTAAGCAGCACTAGGCATTTCACACAGTGTGTGAATCCTAGAGGATAAAATGTGACCTTCTGCCATCTGCGCCAGATCTTTCCCTTAATCCCTCATAGTTATAATTTGACCCAACACCCTGAAATATGAGGTTAAATAATACTCTCAAAATGCTTTAGCATGAACTATTGTAACTTAAAACTTCCCTACGTCCTTTTCTGAATTTCACAGACTTCTTTGCCCAAGTCATGTCCAAGCAACTTTGAATGTCTTCAACTGTTATTTCCAAGGTATATTTGATTGAGTTACACAGAATTTTTTATGCTTAAAAATCAGATAAAGCAGTGTTTACATATGAATAGGGCTGTGAATCATTTCAGGATGACCTTAGGAAGTTATTAGGGTTTGAATGAGTTCTTACTAACTTTCCATGAACATCAAAAAACCCCCAGAAAACATAGATGCTCATACCCTGGGGAATATAAAAAAAAGTGAAAGAACATTAGAAATGTTAATGTAAAAAATATTTAGAAGGATTTAGGAGCATAGTCAGGAAGACATTGTTTCTGATATATTTTGATATATTTATGTAATTATCAACCTAACTTTACACAATACAGCAAATACCAAAATTCACCTCTTTTTTGTTGCTTTCCCTACAGGTCTCTGCAATCCTTTCTCACAGTGTAAAGACAGATAAAGTAAAAGTAATGTCCCCTTAATAAAATTTTGTATGCAGAAATCTCTTTCATATCGGTTTTTATATTTAAACTAGAAGCTCCTTTAAAGGACACACTCTAAGCATATGTTTTGTTGCTACAGCAAGACCTTGTGTTTGGGGGTTTTTTGTGTTTGGCTTAGAGCTAGAGAGGAACCTTCAGGAAGTAGCTCTCAAAGATAAACTTACGTTTGTTATATATGTATATAAAGTGAAACAATATACCTTATCTCATTTTCTTCTTGACAGTCATGACACTGTGTAGTTTCATCACTTTCTGGTCTGGATTTAGGATGTGTTTTCTAGGAAAAAAATGCATTAAATAGAAATATCCTAAAGCTTTCTTTAACAATTCCTTAGACAATGGTTGTACGTTTCAGTTTGCTTCAGATTTTCAATATCAAAGTAATATTGCAAAATGTAGGCCGTATCTTGTCCTCTAACATACATCTGCTACTGGTATAATTTTACTATCAAAGCCTTTGTATTGTAGGCAGGGGCACAAGGGGCAAAAGCAAAAGAATCCTCTTCTCTAGATATAATAGAACTGAACAACTGGGGGATCTCATGTTTTAAACTTCCAATTAGACACCTATCATGCTTATAAAACAGGATTTGCAGTTTGGTGGTGGAATTAAAGAATTTGACAAGATAGATTTAAATTTGAATGTCACACAGTTCAGTAAGGATCAAGAGAGATATCTCTTGTTTTCAAATGTAGAATGATTCTGTTCTTCCTGGCTCCCATAGCTATGAAATGTAGTATCACTATGTAAACAATTAAATGTAATATTTCTTACCTTCCAGTATATGGCTCCCAAAATAAAGCCAATAAGAAGAGACAGCAGTGATGTCAGTGCTATGCTGATCCCTTGCAGGCTGGAACTGCTAATGAAGCCAAGTGCCTCTTCTGTAATTACAGATGTTCTCATTAGCGAAGACAGATTTATAGCAGAAAACTATCTTCAGGGCAACATTATTAGCATGAGCACTTTTATGCACCACCTACATAACAGCTTCTTAAATAGCAGAACAGATACTTCATGTACATGAGGTACACTACATACAAAATCTCACAGGAAATTTTTGACCACAAGGATGCTCCTCCCGTTTCTGAAACAGCTATGTTGAATAGTTCCAACACTAATTCTCTTGTTGTCATTTGTAGAGAATTTTCTCTTTCCCACACTTCAAAGTTTAGGGCTTATCAATTTTTAAAGGTCTTATTTTGTAAGACAAAGGAATTCTTTGGAAGAGAAATCATCTGTCACTTTGTGCACTTGTTTAAGTTCTGTAAGACACATCCCACTAACTTCAGATAGACACTTTGCCTTGTCAGTAGTGAATGACCAACATGAGACCTCTCGAGGGAGGTTAATTTAACAAAATAAGCCTGACTTCACTTCTAATGTCTGTCTGGAAGACTTCAGTAAGATCAAACCTTTGTACCTGGAAGTCTAGCTGTGTGATATTTTGTTGTAACCATTTTTTGATAACTTTTTACATTTTATATGGAAAAGCCCCAACCCTCGTCTTTTATGTACACAAGCAATTCCATTCCCTTCACAGGGAGCTGTATTCATGCTGAGACTGAAATGTGGCCTTCCAGTTATTTAATCAGAAGCAGGATGTGAAAATTCCTACTGAGTCACCCTGGGGTCCACCTCCTGAAATGCAAAGTGAGCCACAGGAGTCTGCTAGTTTAGACACCATTCACCCAGTTTTAGTTCCTTTCAAGATTTGGTGTCTGCAGCTCGGATGGTGGGTGTATTTTCAGATTACAGGAAAAAAAACAAATAACAAGCACTGGAAAAGTGTAGGTGATTAGATACAGAAATTAAAATGGACTGGTAGAAATTTGTGTGACTCATGCAAATAGCAAATGTATAAGTACGTATCATGTGATATACTGGGTCAAGCAATGTGCATTTAGTACATTATTAAACAGCCTCTGAGTAAACACTTTAGTTTGGAAAGGAGCATTCTCATAATTAACTATCAATTCATTTTCAACTCTGAGATTTTCTGGTTGACATTTTGCTAGTTTTTACACAAATGTTCTTTTTATCTCTGAAATTTAGCTGTGTTTTCTAGAGTCATGGTAGACAGAACTAAAAAATAAGAAAATAGAAAGTCTGTATCTGATAGATATATGTAGAATATGAGTATATCTCACACTATTTACAAACTGTAGGTTCTGACTATAGGGGCCTGAATTTTACTTTCATCCAGATTTGGCACAGTAAAAGGAAACATTGGTCAAGCAGAACTGATGCCTGTTTACTGTGAAAGAAATCTGTCTACAGAGGAGAAAGGAATGATAGGAGAGGTGAACATCAGCTGGAAAATAGAAGCTATTGATTAGTCTGCTTCTGTCTGCTCAGACATTAAAACTAAGAGCAGAAATTAACTGGAGGGCCATATCTCTTCTCAAGTCATTCATCCCAGGTTAGGCATAGAGGAGGTTTGCTTGCAGAACTGACCTTCAAGAAATCTGGACAAACTCAAGTGGGGTAGAGCAGCATGAAGATCTCTGTACTGGGTCTGGCTGAGCTGGAATTGGTTTTCCCCTACAGCAGCCCTCACGGTGCTGTGGTTTATGCTGGGAGCTGGCAGGGTGTTGGTAGCACCCTGGTGTTGTGGCTGCTGCTGAGCAGTGCTTACACAGCACCAAGGCTCTTGCCGACATTTCCCCCCCCCCAGTGGGACGGGGTGGGCAAGATCTTGGGAGGGGACACAGCCAGGACAGCTGACCCAAACTGACCAAAGGGATATTCCAGACCATATGACATCTGCTCAGTACAAAGCTGGGAGAAAGGAGGAAGGGGGTGAGGGGGTCACCCTTGGTCCTCCGAGGCAACCACTACGCGTATGGGAGCCCTGATCCTGAGAAGGCCCGACAGCGCCTCTTCATGGGAAGGAGAGAGTAAATCTGTTTTCTTTTTTGCTTCCACACACAGACCTTGCTTTGCTCACATTAAAACTGCTTTTGTTTTACCCGCAAGGGTTGGGTTTTTTTTCCTATCTTATTTTTTTTTCCCCTTTTTGCCCTGTTGAGAAAAAAAGGGGGTGAGGGGTGGGGTGGTGATAGAGTGACTTGGTGGGTACCTGGCATTTAGCCAAAGTCAAACCACCATAGTGTCAAAAACAATTCTTGTCATTACTTTATCTGAATTGTAGTCCTGGCACATTCTCAGAATAAAATTCCTATTGCTTCCATGCTCGAGTCAAGAAAAATGCAACACTGATTTGTCTAATACCATTAGCTATTCCTCCCAGTGAGAGACCACTGATTTATACAACTGAATTATGCAAAACCCACGGGTATGGCCCTATTTTCTCAATTCTGCCCTGCAGACTTTGGAAAAAATTGAAAAGTGAATTAAAAATCAAAGGAGAAGCTCTTCAGGTCATATAGAGCATAATTTATTTGATAACATGTTATGGTAGAGTGTATAACCTCAAAAATCCTCTGCCTACTCTTCAATGCTGGACAGCATGTCATGGGAAGCACATGGAGTTTTACATGATCTTCTAGAGAAATGCTCTGTATGCAGGGCAATCAGTGATAGTCTAGCACCATTATTTTTCAGAAACTTTAGAGAGTCTTAGACAACAGAAGAGCTCCCTTTACAATGAAGTATCTAAAAGTGGAAAAATCTGATTTCTGACAAGATATCTCCAATGCTGACATTTTCTTCAGTGTGTATGAAAAATTGAAAGGATTTCATAATTAGCTTTCCATGTGGGGACCTGCAGCCCAGGGACAGAGCCTAAATACAGTCAATTGTGACAGATTCCCCAGCCTACCTCTTAAAAATGACAACAGATTTTTTTTCATATCTTGATAGCGTATGAATTAATTTTAAAGTTAACTTAAAAATTACTTTAAAACTTAAAGTTTACTTAAACCATAACTACCTTAAAAAGCAAATAACAGATTATTTAATTTCACTTGCAAGTCCAGAAAAAGTCTCTCAAAAGATCTGGAGAGCATGAAATGCATCATGGCAGTTTTCTTCATGTGCCTTTTATTTATACTAACATCTAAAACTGAACAGGTTGTAGAATTTTCAGTCTGGAGAACCTCCTGGGGACTTGTGTTTTAATGAAGAAAAGGGAAATAAGGAAAGCAATCTGGTTGCCAATAGGTTTTTATTCCTTCCAGAGGGACCTTTTCCTATGTTAAAAACTTTAGAGTTCTACACAGAAAGTTAAAAAGCAATTGTAAAGGCAGAGTAGGAGAAGGAAGAGGAGGAACCAGGTGTATTGGTAACTTTGTGAACCCCTTGGGCAATGCCAGAGGAACTGCTAGCTTTGCAGTTAGTATATTATTCACTTAAAACAGACCCTATCAAGCAAGGTGCAAAAGGAAGCAGGCCAGCATCTCTCAGAGCTCTCACTCTGCACCTTGTGGACTATTCCGCAAGGGAATGAGCTCATGTGATATTGATTTATACATAGTCTTCATGGACTTTGAGATGTTAAGCTGTGAACAAAATATATTAACATGAAGAGCCACTCAGCTACACAATGAAGTTATTGAGCTGCTCTCCACCTTGAGCCATGTGTGTAGGTTTAGTAACCAGTTATGATTCAAAACACTGGCTTGATTTTTTTGCCGTATATGTCTCAAAGGAATTTTCAGTTTACTTCTGCTCAGCTCCAACACAATTACCACTAGATCTTATCTGTAAAAACGCAGAGCAGCTCTCACCTGTTCATTAGGGTTTTACATTAACTTTAAAGTTGGAACAAGGTAACAAAGGCACAGAGGCAACACCAATTGCATTAAGTCATCAGTGCACATTTTCAAATTGTTGTGCAATTACTGAATTAAACTACAGTATTCTTTTCTTAATTATAAAAGGACACCTTATTCCTAAAACCAGTTACAGAGATCTCTGTGTTTACATGTTCTATGAGCTGTTCAGTACTGAATAATAAAGCTAAATTACTGTTAGGAAATTATAGGCAAAACTGGAATAAAGCAACACTGAACTTTCCATGAAAATATAAATAATACCACGGCACTAAATTGAGTGAGAAGTGTTAGTAACAGCTAGTAAGTTCAAGCTTTAATCAGAGCAACATGAGATTCATCTGATGGGAAAAAAAAACATCACTATTTATTGTTTGGTTCAACCACTGAAAGAAAAGATCAGGACTCAAGACTTCTTATCCTGACACTTGTTCATTACATGGGGACCAGCTCATCTGAATTCTCTAGAGTATGCTTGGTATAACAATCCAGAGAAATATCAATGAGACTGGGACTTAAACAGTTATTTGGAATTTAAATTGGACTACAGTCGTGTAGCATAAAGAGAAGAAAACAAACCAACCTAAATAAATTGGCGGTGGTGGTGTTGTCTGAGATTTTTATGGGGGAAAAGTGGAGACGGAGCATGCCACAGATCTACATTCAATATTACAAGGATGAGAACGGGATAACTGTTACATTTTACACTTAGTTGGAGTTAAGACTTTTGGTGTAGATTTAGTCAAGATTCTACTCTATTAGTAGTTTAACATTATTGCTGCGTAATAACAATGAAGTCATGAAATATGACTCAACAAATGTAGCAACATTAAAAAATGTAATTTAGCTAATTTATATTACATACAATTTCTATGATAATTATTTCATAAATTATTTTATTAGATTATGAACTTCAGGTTTATATAATTAGAATTTGGACTTAAGAGCAGTTCATCTAACTACACAGACTTTACTAATAAATTCAAAATTTATTATTAATGTGGAGAGGTTCTTTTGCAAACAGTGAGTGCTTCTAAATGATCTAGAAAACATTAATTTTAAATAGCTCATCTTAAAACTGTTTAAAATTAGAGGGTCATTTAAAAAGAAACAAAACCCACATTACAGTGGTTTGTGTCTGGAGATGCTTTATTCAGGTTTCCTCTCTTCTCCAAATGTTTTGCTTTCTGAGGTTTAACTCTAGTGGTACTGTTCTGAGAACAGTACTGAAGCCAGCAGACAGGATCCCCTGTGCTGGGGCGTCTTCACATGGGAAGCAATAAGGTTTATTCATTGTTGTTCCTTCCAAGAACGTAGGGGTTAAGTAAAAAAGAAAGCTTACTCAGCAATAAAGCCAAGACAAAACTAAAATCAGTACTTAAGACCATTTTCAGGGAGTCAGAGAGAGATGCCAGTAAAGATGCCACAGATCTCTCCCTGCAAAAAACTCCAAACAAATAACTAAAGTGTAACCAGGCAGCATCCAATGTCCAAGTTAATGTAATTTAATCTGATTACGAGTTCAAACTGTCCCCAGCTCCAGACATGCAGTCCTCATGTCATTTCTACATCAGACTGTTAACTGATATCCAATTTTCCAATAAATTGCTTAAGAGAATGATAATCAGTTAAAACACACCTGTACAGCATATGGCCAGTCAAGCAATTTCTTTGACTTAGTGCATTATTTTAATTAGTCTTTTTTCCTACTTGATTATCAGTTCCAATTATAACAAAAGATTGATAAACCTGCTTCTGTACTCCCCTCCACAGTACAGACACAGGTGCCACACTCTGCTGCACTGCCTGGCATCCCTCATGTTACTATACTGGGTCAAGCTCCTTTCATCTGTACTGCTCCTGTAATATGTCTTTTGGCTCCTTGATCCACTCCCATTACTTGAGGCTACAGCTGAATATTCTTCCTCTAGCAGTGAAAGCAAAAATTATCACATGTTCAGACCTGAGAGACACAGGTATGTAGTTTTTAGCTCCCTCCTGGTGCCTCATAATTGGCCCTGGGCTCATCAGGTTATTTGCAGCCAGCTCTGTGACCTCTTGGAGAGGAATTTACAGCAGTGAGACTTCTCTGTTCCAGGGAAGCAGGCTGGCAGCCAGGAGTCAAAGATGGTTTTTGTTTCAACCTTATACTCAGAGGGTTTTGGGGAACAATGACTTAAGACCTTCTCTTAATTAGAAAGCAATCAGGAAGGGCTTCAAATATGACAGTAGCTGTGAGCCAGCTAAGGGGTAGCATGCATGGTGATAAAAACCCCGAGAATAACTAAGAGAAGCAGCATGAGAAGAAACTCAATCTTAGTATCTGTCCCACCATCAGGAACTACCATCATGCCCACCAGGCTACATCAGGCTGCCCCTTTGCCCATGTTTTCTTAAGCACAAGGAGTACCAGCCACACACTTCATCATTACACATTTAGATAGCACGGATGCTTGTGAAGTGAAAGGGGGAAATTATGAAAGAAATACACATTATCATTCTGTTGTGTTTGGGAAACAGGAAGAAGGGAAACAATAACATGGTTAAGCTTTAATCACCATTTCAGAAACCTCTAAGGAAAATCCCCTTCTTTTGTTCACATGGAAAGCTCCAAGGAGTATTCACCCTATTATACATGATGTCACATAAAAACCCCTGAAACTTCCCTGTTTCTCTTTACCTCAGATTCCTATACCCTTTCTGACCTCGTGATGGGCAATGTGGAGGCTCTTACAGCACCAGTTCCGGGATCTCTTATCTGTCAGTGACCAGTCATGTAATACACTAACCAAGACAGATGAGAAACACGGAGATGGCCATGTCAGAGAGACTAGAGCCTCCAGAAAGTGTAGTGACCTTTTCCTTGACCTGAACCAAAAGCACATTGCCTGTGGGAGCTGGTCCTACTGCTACTACAGCAAGGAAACATGAGAACTGCCTTCAGGTTTGGTGTCAAGCTTGGGATTGACAGTGCTCTCAAAATGCAATGTACAGGCAACCTCTGTCCACATGAGCACCCTAGGCCTGATTTAGGACAGCTATTCTGTTCACTGGGAGCAACTTCCTTTTCTGAGAGTTAAAATGAGGTGTCTGGGACAGCCAAGTTTTCTGAGGCCATATGACTAGCGAGACCTCACGACAGCCAAAACGAAGAGACCTGCCCTCTCCAAGTTGTAGAGGGCTGTCACATCATTTTAACTTGATAGCATTTCTAAATTTTGATTAGATAAGTTCATTGCATTACAGTATGACAGCTGAGAAACACATGGTACACCATCAGGCACAAGTAACTTCCCATTAATTTGCACAATTAATGACATTGTTTTCCTCTGAGCTCTCGTAACAACCAGCTACCAGAACAAAACTGAGACACATATATTAATTCAATCACTTGTACTTACTGTTACTGCTAGTGTTACTGCCAATGCTGTCATTCCTAAGGGAGCTGGCAGCAACAGGAGGAAACAAAAATGTTTTTGTGACAGCGACTCTGGAATCTAAATAGAAAACGAGTGTGTCAGCATTATGTAACTTAAAATACAGTTCCCTCTAGATAAGATAATGGGCTATAAGGCTACTCTGATGTGGCTCTAGGGCTGTTTTAAAAATCTGGCTACAGAGATGTCTATAAAGTGGATTAAGCCAAAAAAGGCAGTCTTATTAAGAGGCAGATGGGTCTACACACTGAGCTGCTGCTGAATAAATGTTTTGGAAAAGCAATTGCTTTAAACAAGTTCTTAGGTTATGGCACTGATCTACTTCTAGGTACTACTGGTATAACTGTACAACTGGATATGTTGCTCTAATTAAAAAACTAATAGCTGTCACTGGAAAGGGTAAACGAAAAGAGAATACAAAACCTCCATTTACTGAAAGGATGAGAATGAACTGCAGGAGCCTGACTTGAGCTGGTTAAAATTTTTAGATGAAGTAAACATGGCCCTTTTCAGGAGGGGTGGGATGAATATGGAAGCGACTTGATGCTGCTGTAATTTACAACTTGTCTTAGCTTCCTATCCTCTCAGTAGTGCAATCTTAGGCTCCTTTACTACCTTATAGAAATTAAATAGAACATTAATAGAAGATAAGAAGAACAACGTAAAAAGACAAACCAGGATATATTTGGGATGAGAAGAAACAGAGCAGAGTATTGTGAGGTTATTTGGATTATATTAAGGAATGACGTCACTAGGAATGATGGCACTAGTTTTACTGCCAGATAGAACTCAATTTAGAACAGAAATACAAGCTTTGGTGTTGGTAGTAATTTTAAACTGGCAGTAAAAAGGAGACATGGAGGTACAGCATCGGATCCTTAGCATCTCTGAAATCAAAGGAAAATCACCCATTTGTATCTACTTATATTCTGTTCCCTCAAACGACAGCAATCTTACCATTCTCTGGTGTTTCTACTGTTGAAGGCAGAATGCAGTCATTCTTGTCCAATGTATCTGCAAACTCCTTGTAGACTTCAATGGTACTATTAAAGTGCCTAAAAAAATCCTCAGGAATGAAGCGACCTTCTTCATAAAGGTGACCATTTTCTTTTACAAAATCCTAGGGTAAAAAATAGAATTCAGCTTGAAAGAAGGTCAAGAGAGATGCTCATTTCAGCACCTCAACAGATGATAAAATATTCAAAGACGACACAAAATAGTTTAAATTTTTAACCTGAAGAGGACTAAATTTGCTGTATGCAATCTTTATGAAACATACAAGCCCTCTGATCCAAGGATTTCAAATTAGCTTTGCAAATAGAAATAAATTATTAATCCAGTGTTGTAAAATTGCCAAGCAATGAAAGGCAGTCTCCATCCTACACCAAAAATGAAGACTTTTTTTTATTTTCCCATTTAAAAAATTACCTTGATTTCACATTACTTTACAATGTTCCACATGATCCTTTTAATCTGAACACAGGAACACAACACAATCATAGCTATTATCATAAGAGTACAGGGAAGAGAATACAATAGCTAGGATACAATACTGCACAGAAGCAGTCTGAGATCCCTGATAATGGACCTAAAAATAAGAGCAGGACTATAAACAAGGAAGCCAAATCAGTCTGAGGTCTAACAGACAAGTGTGTTATCAAGATTAAGGTCCATGTTAAGATCATTGACAGTTATCTTTTTTTTTTTTTTTTTCCTTTTTACCTGACTATGGCTTTCATAACAACTGTTTCTTATGCCAGCAGGTCAAATGTGACCTGGGGTTACTCTGTACTCCCAAGAAGGAGGACAGTGGTAAGAACATAGGTTAAATATGTACTAAGGAAAACTTCCTAGCTTTGACTCCAAGATGATTTTATGTTTAATGCTGAAAGGACTAGATTTAAGATCATTCTTCTCTGAGGAAATCAATATCAAGTTGTTTTTCTGAGTTACAGGATATTTACTTCTTCATTCTACAAAACAAAATTCCTCTTCCCTAACCACATCCCAGCTGAGTGCTTTGAATCATCAGGACAGGAACAGAAAAAAAAAACCACATTGAAGATTAGACAGAATTCAGTTTGAAATGGAAAGGTAGGAAATGTCTAAAGAATACTCTCAACAATATAATGCTGGTATATGAAAAGGTTACAAAGTTATGCCACTCTAAATAAGACTGAGTGTTTTAGTCCATTTGATTAATTCTGGATGTTAAAAAGGTGTAATTAGAACAGCTACAGACTTACTTGACAAAAATAAACGTATACGGAAGATTAAATCCTTGCTCTAAAGAACATGATGGATTTTGCCCATTTTGTTCAGTGGGACAAAAACCTTTGATTATAGAATTTATTTTTAATTACTGATAGACTGGTTGGAGCTGGGTAAGGGATTACAAAGTGGTTTTTTTTTTCCCCCCATCATTCTTGCACAACAGAATCAGACATCTCTTCTGTGAGATTCCTGAAATCCTTCCAGCTGCTGTTGGAATCCAGAAACACATGGAAATGGGCTGATATCCTGTAGTCTTTGCTATGTCTTTGTATATAAAAGTTCGTTAAACCATGGTGAAGTTTTCAAAGCATCACACACTGTGATATGTACTAAGAGTATATTAATAGCTTCAACCACATCATCTTTAAATTTACATTATGATCACTAGCAAAATGAATAAGCTGGATGCACAAGGAAGATTTCTGCCAGTTTCAAACAGACCAGAATTAATTATCTTTAAGATGATGGTTACATTTTTGACTACTTAAATAACTGTATACAAGTTGTTGTATATACTGTAATTCCTTGTAAGCCATTTTCCTTTGAAACAGGAGATAACAACTAGCCAACATTAGCACAGTGTACTCACTGCATTTCTAAACAAAGTAGGATTTCAGATGTACAGAAATAGAAATGAGAACAAATCTAATGAAGCTTTGGACATTTTTAAACTATTACTGAGTACTGTGCAACAGAAAGTTCAAATAAAAATATCTAGCATAAAAGTAGAAACTCTGTATAAGATTACCTTATTTTTATCAAAAGCTAGGCATGCCATAAGATCATTAATTATCCTTGTGAGATTATTGATGATTGAATAGTTGCTTAGAACATCAGACATATCTGAAATATCTGAAAATTTCTGGAGAAGATTATGTAGACTCCTTGAAAATTCAGGCACCATCAAATGCAACCAACAGTGATTAGGCTGTCAGGGGATAAAAAGAGAAACAGAGAGCTAGATTAAATATCAGACTTTTGCAAAAACGGGTTAAACAGTTCAATGCGCAAAAGTAGATTAGACTGTTTTTTCCAATTTAAATTATCCTGAAAGTCTAAATTAAAGTTTGTCTTCTTTAGTGTGGCCAACTTTCTCTGCAGTCCTTTTGGTAAAATTTCTATTCTCACTGACACTGACATATTTATGATTGTCTGTTAAATGCCATCCCTTCATTAAGTTCTCAATGAATGCTAAGCATCTGTCTGTTGAGAATTTGAGCCTTGGGACATACTACTATGAACACTAGTCTATGCTTTCATTAACGTATTTATTTTTTTTAAATAACTACTGCTTTATCATTTTTTTCCAGACTTTCTTTAAACAAATCTCAGTTTTCATTTTATTATTGTTACCCTACATGATCCAGTTAACCTCCAAAATTCTTGATTTAAATCTCTTCTGAGGGAGGTTTCCATAAACGTTTTGCATTAAATTCATGTGTGCTTTTATTCACCTTTAAACTAGTTAGCTTAGTTAACTCCTTCTCTTCAGCTTTTTCACTAAATGTCATTCCTCAGAACAGTATCTAGATCTAGAAGTCTTTCTTTTCCTGAGTTTTCACTGACAAAAGGGTGTACAGCCTGTCACGGTATCTGCTACATCTGTGTCACTGGAATACAGTTCAAATCCTTTCACTGACACCTATGCATTTAGTTTGCAGATAAGTTTGTATAACTGTTCATGTGACTGAAATCTGGCCATTCATCTTGCTGCCTTACAGGGAGTCATTAACTTCTTTTACTTAGATTTACATAGCAGTAGTTAAGCAAATAAAAAAGCCACCCAGCCCAGAAAATAACCTAACTCAATATGGTCAGCAAAAATCCATTAGTCACACTGCAGTGTGTACCTGGAAATCCCTTCCCAATAAATGCTGAACTTTTAATGGCAAATGTTATAGGAAACATTTGTTCCATAGTTCCATATGTGCAGCTAGTTTTTCAGTGGTTGAAAATGTCTCAGGATCATTAAAGTCTGCCAGATATGAAGATATTGGTCCAGCTCGGTCCAACCCCTCAGTACTTCAGTGTCACTAAACCAGTTACCAATTGATGCCCAGTGGATGGGCAGCATCCACTGAACCCATCCACTCTACCTTCTGTAATGCACAATAAGTGTTTGGTGATGTATCTGCTTCCAGACTTAATCTTCTTTTACTCTATTTCTGCAATAAACCTGCATACAGATTCTTTTATTAAAAAAAAAAGATTTATCCATTTATCAATATAATCACTTGGCAACAAATTACTTTCTTGGTGACACAGGTGTTCTGCCTTCATGTGTAAATGTTTTTGATGAGGAAAAACCAGAATGCATTCAAAGACTAACCAAACTATTAGGCTTCCAAGCTTAGAGAACCCAATGTAAATACATTGTTCAGCTCCACCTGACTTTTCACTTTTGTGTACCGTCTTCTCACACACTGACAACAAGTGCAAGTCAGTATTATCACTTTCTGTAATTACCTCAGCAATGATTTAAAAAAAAATGAAACAAAATGTGAAAGGGATGGTGTTTGGCTTGATTCTCTTTTTTCCTTCAAGCACAATAATGGGAGGGGAGAGGCAAAAGCAAATAAATCAGAGAAAGCTTAGTGAAATGTACTCCGATCAAGAAGCCTGTGTTGTGCCATGTCCCATTGCTCTCATGAGACAGACAATGCAATTTCCTCCGCTTTGGTGCAAGAACATGGACACAGAACTTCTGTGCTGCCCTGAACTGCAAAACTGGAAACCGTTTTCCTCCGAGGTTTTGCGGTTGTGCATTCTCCTTTGGCAGGGACTAGCAAAAGCTTGCTACTTCTCCTAGTGAGCATTTGGCGATTCCAGCAGGGAATCTATTTTGCTGCTCCCACGGTTTAGCATGTGCGTGGGAGTCTCCTCTGATTGAACCGTTCTGACCTACAAAGCTGTATTTCAGAAGAGCTTCAAGTTTTCTTTTCAGTAATAGCAAGCTGTGCTAGCACTTGCTATCTCAATACCTATCAAACACAGGGATGAAACTGCTGAAATTGAGAAATGTGACATTGTTTGCAAGGAGAAATGGAGGTTTAACTCCGCTTTTTGGTGTAAACTTTTAGGGCAATCTCAAACCTGACTTCCCTTGTACTTCCAGTTAGTCCTTATTTAGCTTTTTCTTTCTACATCTTTCTAAAAGTTAGAAGTTTGTCTCTTCTGAGTTCACCCCTGTTGCTGTCATTTTTGCCTTTTAAACTCCTGGTTAGACTACTCAGTTGAGTCTATGTGAGACTACATTTGAAGTCACTCAGATGCCTTGTTGCATAATGCAACAACCCTTCTGTTTAATGGATTGGGTCAGTCTGTTCCTGTTACATGCACTACACTGGCTTCCCATCTGCTTTGCATTCACCCTGACTTCTTACCTTTAGTCATCTGCATTTGAGACTTGCTACCTTGGGTACATTTCCCACTTTATGAACGCACTGAAGATTGAAATCTATTGAAAAAAATCGAAGAGCACCGTTTCAATCCTTTCAGTGCTGAACAAACGGCATTCAACTTACACAAAGCCATGGGTTTCCCAGCTTTCAGGGACCATGCAGAACCCAGAGCAAAACCTACTTATTCAGCCAGCCTTTGCAGTGGTATGCATAACACAATCTGAACCCCCCAGAGAGGAATCTGTCAAAGTGGGATGTGAATACTGCTGAATACATCCTCTTGCAAAGACATGTGACCAAGAGCTGAACCATCACCATGACTAAAAGTGGTGTATGAGCAAAGAGAATATGGAAATCCCAGCTCTGAACTTCTCTTCTTCCTATTTATTTCTTGGCTGCTTGTCATAAATGTAAACTGGGTCTAAGTTTCTGGATATGATGCAACAAGATGACATGGCATTTAAACTATAGAAAAGAAACTGTGTGCTGGCAGTCAAAATTGAACTATAGAGCAAGGTAAGAGTTAAGCAGTGAGAACAACCAGAACGTATGCCTCAAGCAGGCTCCCTGGCCTTCTTCATCCACAGTGCTAACCTTCCCAGGAGCATGACGAAGGGGACAACCCCGATCCAGCCCAGCTCTCACCCATCAGCTACCACACTCATCCAGAAAGCTGGGAGCCGTGCTTAGACTATGGCTGTCCTCCACAGACAAGAATCTCATCACATCAGGCACCAAAATAATCGAATTTCAAAAGCCACTGCAGCCAGGGAATGTTGGCAGCCAGTCTTACTTTCTTTTTTCTCTGGATATTGGCTATTTTCCGAAATGGAAATTTTTCCATTAGTTTAATTATATTATATTATATAGTACCTGACTCCCATAGCATTTGTTCTGCAGAGATTTTCTGTCTAAGGAATCAAGTTGAAACCAGGTTTTCTAAAGTACTCTAAGTTTTAGTAAACATGTTGAGCTTCCAACAAAACTCCTAAGAACACTGCCAGATCTGCCATAATACCTCATAACCTCACAGCTCAGGGCCCTTCTCTGTCCCACAGCCTCCTTTTCCTCCAGCCATCTTATCATTCAGGACTGAGAGAATGTTGCTTCTGGCATCGTTCCCAATAGGGAATCATTCTATCAATAGGCAATATTGCTAGATTTGTAATGATGTTGTAGGATAGAATGCATTTTTACATGTGTATCACACAAATTGGATTTTCATAATAAAAACTTTGTACAGACACAAACCCAACTTCTTACATCTACCAGATGATTTCCAACTACTGATGCAGGTGTACGGTTCTTAAGACAGGCACAATAGTGTTCAGTTTAAATGACAAACCAGTCCTTTTCTTACTTTTTGTCTTTCCTTAAAACAATACAGTATAGCATTCAGCATAATTTCTACTTCCACCTTGATTTCTTCTCTCCTTTTTCTTGCAGTGTATGCAACAACCATGCATCATTCTAATAATATTTTTTTTTAATTAAGGAAAAACATCAAAAATATTTAGTAGAATAAGCAATAAGATAGGATGAAAAAGTTTTTAATACATAATGTTACAGAATTTTAACAAAGGTAGATGATGCTTATTTGAAAGTCTCACTATGTATTAACTATAGGATTATATAGAAAGAATAATACAAAGAATGTTTGAATGAAATAATGTCCTCATTTTCTACCAGTTTGTTTAGTTAGTGACACTACCACTTGCTGAATTCAGGGTTCTCTTTACTGGCCACTCTGTATTTGTTGTGCTTTAATGGCATGTCCAGCGGCTGAAACAAGAAGGACATTCTACAGTGTATCTCAAAGTACAATTATAGAGAAACTATTTCTGTAAGCAAGCAACAATTTTCAGTTGACATGATGAAATAATACCATAGTCTGAATTTTTCCAGATAAAATGTTAAAAAATTTGATATGAAGAATCATTTTTCTAAGATTCTTGTAATTAAAAAGGGTTTAAGTGACTGCAGGAATCTCTCTACATTTCTTTTAAATGAATACTTGCAAAGTATATGAAAAGTGAAATAACCATTATTTAACTGTAATTTACTAAGCCATAGGACTAGGTACAAAATGCTACTGCCATTACTGGTTCCAGTGGCCTATTTTATTGGGATTAACTTGAAGTGGTTGTACATACCAGACTATCCATCTTCGGGACATATTTAAGCGTTATCATATAATCATTTGGGAGATTTCCAACCTACAATAAACAGATAATAAAAAAAGTTATTACTGACTAAACAAAGTAAGGCTTAATTTCCATCGCTGTACTCAACAAAATCTGTCAAATATTCAACACAAATTTTCAGCAACTTATCGGGTGCAGAATCTTACATACTTCAGTTTCCAGTGGAACTGCTACTGACTCTCGTTTGCTCACAAATGAAACATTCTTCCACGCCTCTGTAACATTCCCAGATCCAAAATGATCATGTTTAATGCTACCACTTCCCAGCAGAATTAAAATCAGTAATGTGGTAAGGAGACATGATATGAGGTTATTCATTACTACATAAACTCTACTGCATTTCATCTTTTAATGGCATGTCTTGAAGTGTTTATGTAATGATTTCTATCTAACCCCAACCACTGCAAACAGTAGAGGACCTAGTAGTCTCTAAGGCTCATTCCTTCAAATAATTTCCAACTTCAGCAAGCATCTGAATCTTCCTTGCCTTGCCCTTAGTTATGTACCAGGTCAGAAAAACACTTGAGCACATCTTTAATTTTGAAGCTGTGCCTCTTACTAACAATAAGCAATATAATTATATCACAGCAATGTCCTGGGGCAAAGAAGAGCTTCTGCACATGTAAGGTGAATGTGACTTTGCAGATGTGGGTGAGTATGGGGTGTGTTGAAGTAAGGACAAGAGGGGAAGAAGTGTTCTCACTGAATATACAATACAATCTGCCACAGATGGAATTCAACACTACTGTGAGATGTGGTTGATCATCTGGGGAATGTGCTGAGTGTAGAGATGAAGAGGGTGACACTGACTGGATCCACAATCTCTTGAAGTACTTTTTTCAAAAGGTTTACCAAAACTATGATACTTAGTGATACAGCAAACCTGTTTTCTTTTGTATCGGTGAAAGATTCAATTGATATTTCTCATCTTTGTTTGAAATCCATTCAGTCAAAAGACAATAAGCACATATATAATTTCTTTGGTGAACTAGAATCTGTACTTTATCTGTACTTTGTTCACCAAAGCATTTCTACTTCTTCGGGTGAAAGATCATTCTGTTATGGCTGCTTTTGATTCTGCTGCTATAGCAACCAGCACAGAGATTATTTTTTTTCCTGTGCAGTTTTTAGGTAGTATTTTGTTTGGCACAACAGAATGTTTGATTTGTTAATTAAAATTTAGTTCCAATTAAAAATTAAAGCAAAAATTTCAAAATATTGTGGTTCTAGAAATGATCAAGGACAATACTTACACACAGTCAATCACTAGTGAATTCCAAACAATTTTTTATTTACAACGTGGGCTGAGCCACAATCTTTCAGTTCAATGACACCTAGCTTTCTCCTACAGCTTTAAAAAACAAGTTTTATACAAATGATCCTGGTAAATTCCTTCTATAGATCAATTTTTTAAAATTTTTATACCTACACATTCCCAAAGTAGCAGTTGCAGAAGTCTCACTAAAATACTCTACATCAATTTCTACTTACCTGTCATTTTGGGGAGTTGATTCAAGATGCTATAAATACTGATAAATATGCAATACATTTGTTTTTTATTTAGATTATCTGATTTATTCTAAATCCTCATCCACAATTTTTTGTATATTTTTCCTTTCTCTAAAATCATTCTGACATCATGACACATTAATAGGTAATCCAGTTTCTTTTCCAGCTTCATCTGTGTGCCTAGAAGGTACGATTAGCAGCACTTCAAGCAGCAAACACAGTGAAGATGCTACTGTATGTGCAAAGTTTCCCATACTCACTCTAGAGGGATTCAATACTTAGCAATGTCAGCAAAAGCACCATTCTTTAAGAAAGGTCACTGGAAGATTAAATTTGTTCCAAATCAATGAACACTACAAGAATTGATATGCATTATGTATACAATCTACTTTACTGTCATCAGAGCCTGTCAAGCACTTTTCATGCACAGTTAAAAAAATCTAACTGCCCAAGAGCTCTTACAGCTTCTCAGACAAAGCCAGAGAATACAGCTCAGCCTCAGGTATTTTTCTCCTTGACAGACTGTGCATCAGAAAGGATATTTTTGAGTTTACTGCTAAAAATGAAGATCATTGGGGGGGAGGGTATCAAACACAAGCCTCAAGCCCTGCCTCAAGATGAAACAATTTCTTAAAGTTTGATTGATTAAACTCCACATGCCAGATGCTCTGCTGATGGTAAATGATGGAGCTCAGTCCAACTGAGGGAGTTATATTTGTGTCCCAGTTGGACCTCCCAACTCAGAGAAAATAGGGTAGAGCCCCTGATGTAAGAGTGAAGGATATGCTTATACTAAATCTGTGCATTTGGTACTCTTGGTTTCCTGAAATGAAACTTGAAATTTCACTGAAGACTAACCACCAAGACTATGATCCAAAACCAACCGCTTTATTTTCAACTGCTGAAATGATCCAGAAAGGAATGAAAGGACTCTGCATACCTACTCTGTGCAGGGTGCCTGACTGCTGTGGCTCCCAACAAGGGGCAGATGACAAGAGGGCTTTGACCTACCTGAGCAAAGAGGGACTGAAAGGGACTGTCCCTTGAAACTCCCTGCATCCTGGAGTGGCTTTTTTGGTTCCCACACTCAACTCCTTAAGTACAATGACAAATTTAGAGGCAACAAAACACCTGCTTCCATGACTTACCTTGGTTTAGACAAAAGTAACAGTTTTGATGATTATAGAGAATGTCACCTGATAATCTTGGAAAGTAGTTTATAGAACTAAAAGAACCCTGCATTAAATTAAAATGCCACAAAAAGTTTCTCTGATTTAATGGGTGTGTGGGGTTGTAGAAACCCTATCAGGGTGTGAGAAGAGATGAAGAACAGGGCATCTTGACTTACATATTTAAATCCATATAAACCCAACATTAAGTGCAATATTGCCATTTGTAACAAAATCCCAAACTAGGAAGTGTAAGATTCCTTTTAACATAGAGAGGTCTGAATATTCAATACATCACTGTTGAATTGCATAACCCAAATATACTTTTAAAATATGCTCATGGTCACATAGACAGGGAGATGAAAAAGGGATGTTGTAAAAGTGATTTGGGTTCCATAAGCTACTCTTTCATTGCAACAGCAGAACATGAGAGATGGCCTAACACAGTCAAGTGTTTTGAAATAAGGGCTACTGCTCCTGGAAATTCTCTTTATTGGGACTGTTTTAAAAAATTTAAGGCGACAAGTGTATATATATAGTTTTTTATATACACAGATCAAAGATAAAGTAAGTTAATAAAGTAAAAATTACCATTTACAGTTGTCAGTGATTTCTTTTATACTCTGGGGCATATGACGGGAAAATCATACTTTCCTTTTGGCTACCATTTCTACCTCCCATTTCTCTCTTCATCATTTCCCTTTTCCTACTCATTAATAACTCTGTATCTCCCTTCTTTGCATTTTGGGCTTTGATTTTCCTGCAGGAGCTTCCACTTTCTGTCCATCATCTCTGCAATATATCTCATCTGCTAATGAAGCAGTTAATAAAATCCTCATCATTTGGCTTAAGACAACATGCTAACAATTTCCCTTCACACTTCTTATAGTCATAGTGGCAGATTATTTGCAGGATAACAACACTGGATCATTTTTATAACCCCTTCACTCAGGAGAGTTAGAGCCATTTAAAAATAAATATCAAATGTTGCAGAGAGTGTAAAGTATACATTTACAGAAAAAATGCAATGTGGAGGCAAAGTGTTTGAAACAGCATGTCTTGAACAAGAAACCTGGTCAGTAATGCTGGCTATTGTTTGGGCTTCCAACACTGAAAAGAAAGAAATTGCATTAAAGAAGTAGATCACGGAGGAGGAGGTGAATATCAGATTTTGTTAATGGATGAAACCAAAATATATAGATTATACAAAGTACATTCTATAAAAACTTCATGGCCCAGTGAAAATTCTACCTATATGTCGGTTTGATGTTCATATCTAACAAACACATACAACATATTCCTATTCTAATGCAAAATCAGAGTCACAATTATAGCAACGCAGATTTCTGCTGACTTGCTGTGCTGAAAAGAACAATGGGGACAGGCTTTATTGACAGGTGCTGCAATTAAGAGTTTCATAATACAGAACATTTGTTCATGAAGTGTTTCCCTCCAGACATCTTCATTAAAAAAGAAGCAGAAGTTCAAGTAATGCAGAATAAGAACTCTGTAAATACTTTTGTTCTCTACAGGTATGAAATTATGTTCTTTTAAAGTTCTCACTACTAAAAGACAAACAAAAATTGATTGTTCAATTATGCTTTGCTTCTTAAAACCATTTTGCTTAGGACACATTCTTCATATGAGAAAATTATATTATAAAGAGTTGAATAAATTTAATCTTCCAGAAAATACAAGTCATTTTTGCATGAAGGGATACCCGTTTGGTTTGGTTTGGTTTTAGGTTGATTAATGCTCAGAAACCTTATTATTGAATCTGTTATTTCTTTCCAATTCCAGCTTGTGGTATGAGTCTAGTATGTTGCTAGTGAAAATCCAGATTAACACCACTCAAAACAAGTTACACCATACACCTGTCCTCAATTTATCACTCAACACAAAACTGATTAGGCAAATGACCCACATTTTCAGCCACCACTTAGTGTGCCTTATTTATTTTCCATTAGCTTAGGCTTAGTAGACATCCCTAGTCTATATTCATAGAAAGTATTGACTGAGGCATGCTCTTCTCATATTCCTAAAATACAATACAGTCGAACAGAATGCAGTCACAGGCATGCTCAGGGGGTTTCTACCAGTAATACAGGGGGTTTACAGAACTTGGAACAAAAAGCCCACAACCAAATAAATGAAGACTAGGTTGTATCAAGCTACAAGCAAAGGAGTTTGGCAGGCAATTGTGGCACTGTTTTGCAAGCTGTAGGTGAACTGCAGTAGAAGTCGGGAAGAACAGAGTAGGAAAAAGAAAGAACAGGGACATGGATTCATACTGCAAAGAATTTTAGCATGAGATAGGAAGAGTATGAGAATCTGCCAAGAGTTCATCAAGGAGCATTCTTCCGGCAGCCACGAAGAGCGTAACAGATACTATGGAAATAATGAGGAGAAGCTAGGACAAGAAGGCAAACTCAGCATGTGTTAAGACATCACAGGCAGCATTAACAGTTAGTGCCTTTGAAGGCAAAACCAAGAATCTTGCCATTGATATTGAAAAAAAGGAGGATCAGCTTGAAGGAAATAAGTAGAAGATACAGGGTCAGAGCAGCAAATTAACAGACAGAAGGGCAAAATTATAGAAATAGAAGCCAGAAGACTTTTCAGTAGACTGGATTTTTACCCACCAATAATCTGGAAGAAAAATGAATTTGTATGGACAGAGAGCTACAAAACCCATTTTTTTCTGTTATGACAGAAAAAACAATGGAGGTTTTAAAAGTCAACTTAAAAGGGTCTGTGAAGTGTCAAGAGCCAAAATGAACACCTTTGTTATAGACCTGAATGGCTGGTGAGAGATGGTCATATACCTTTACAGTGAGGAGAAAAGGCCCAGGAAAGACTAACATTTTGGGAGAGATGAAGACAATCTGCCTCAGTGGAGGATTCAGGCCATACTGAATCTAAGCTGATGTCTGAGCATTTATGATGTGATGGGAGGAAGCGAGGCCAATATCCTAAACTGGGACTTGTGTACTACTGCTGAAGAGGTAGTTTACTGCACACAGAGATGACTTTGGACAAAAGGGTTCAAAGAACATGACAGCCAAGAATAACGCCTTTAGAAACAACTATCATACCACTCTCAGCAAGTGTGATAGAGCTTGTGGATAATATCACAATAACTGTGGGCAATAACTGTATACATAACACTAGCTTCTGTCAAACTCTCGGTGCTACCATTTGTTCTCAGTATGAAAGGTGAGGACATTTATTAAAATCATATGTCCTACTGGAACAAAGTCTTTGGATCACTGGAGAAATAAGACTTTTAAAGGCCAATAGGATCGATAAAGAACCCAACCACCTATGGATGCTATGTCCAACTTTGAAGACGTAAGTAATCAGAATATAATTTCTTAATTCAATAAGGATATTTTGTTTCAAAAAGCAGAAGTGGTACAAAAACATTTACCGTAATTTACAAGAGTTGTAGGGTTTCCTGCACTATATTTTTAAGCAATATCATGTTGGAGTCCATATTATATGTACTAAGGATATATTTCACATAGCATTAAAAAATTGTAATCAGCATTCTCTGTGAATTTCTCCCTTCTTGTATTTACACTGTCAGATAATGTTATTTTGTTTTAAAAGTACGTTAACCTTTTTGTGTAGTTGTCATGATGTGGCATTTCAAAAGAGAATGACCAACTTGCAATATAGTCAGTTTAATTGAAGCCAAGAGTTCTTATACTAAATTTAAGATAGTAAACTTTCCATGTTATCCTTTGAATTCTCAAGTGGCTTTAGAGAAATTATTTCCACATGAAAATTCTATGCAAATATTAACACAGACAAAACAGGGATACAGACTTTCCTCAAAACATTCTTAGAGGCACAACTCAGAGAGAATACAGGTGTCTGGGCTTTGTATTTTCTGCATCTCTGTTATCTCTCCAACCCCAAATATCTTTGAGCTTGCTAGTTAACTTCACCCAAATTTTGCATTTGGTAGAGTCTGAAAGGTTATGGGTGTAAGTCAGGAAAAGGACTGTACAGCATCCTTACTGAGGCCGTAGGAGCTCAGCCCTACCCGACTCTGCTCAGGCTTGGCAGCAGCAGAAGCACAGTGCAACCTCAACAGCTGGCAGAGGTTTTCTTCCAGGACAAGCAGCACATTCACCAGAACTGCTGCCACACAAAGTCCTTCCTGCTCAGCCAGCAGCCCAAGCAAAAGGGTATATAAATCTGGCAAGCACTCGAAACATTGCTCAGGTAGACATCATGCCTAGGGGGCATGGGAGGGAGTAAGCAACCATGCTGCATGTGGAGAACTAAGAAGGGATGCAGAGAAGGGTGGCGGTATGGAAACAGTGATTGCAGGGATATGTGCAAGAACTGCAGTTGCTGGACTAGGCTGGAGGAAGATGTAGGAACACAATATGTAAAGTCACAGTCAAATTAAAAACGAGCCTAATTTTTATGATATTAGGTTTCTTTCATGGTATATCTCAAAAGCAAAATGTGATTGCTCAAGCTGCATGCAAATTTTTGTAACCTGTATTTATACATTCTTGAAGTTTAAATTGCACTAAAGGGCAAGTTAAAGCATTTGTTCTGAATATACTTAATTGACAAAATGTTATTGCTAGCCCTGTGCTAGACAATATCACCAACTCTCACAGGAGTTCTGTTATTATGTCATGCTTTCAACAGGTTTAAATCAAAGCTTAATACTCTTTCAAAAGATGAAATATTATCTTGAATAAACATGCCAATACTTCAGAATTCTGCCTAGAGGGACTGATGTGAAAAACTAAGCATTTGAGTAGGACTATAGAGCACCCCCAGAGATTTACACTATGTGCCAATGTATATAACAATGCCCAAAGAAAACAAGTTAAGAACACTGCACTGGCAGCAAACGTAAGGGACTCCAAATTAAGTGTTTGATAATATTAATGCTGGTATTGCAACCGTTTTTCCATAACAAAGCCATAATTTTCAGCTAAAGTCAGTATGTAGATGAATGTATGGCTGTTAAGTGTTCAGTATATATTATTTTTTAAAATCTTTGGTGTTAGATCCTATACTACTGTAAGTTAGCATAATCCCTGACTTCAGTGGAGTTAAATACCAATTGACTTCACACAAGGATATGCAGTTTTTCAGGTTAATGCAGTGTTCAATTAAGTAGCAGTTAAAATGTACTTAAATGGATTCAGTTCTTATATGAAGCCATGAGCCCTTCAGACTTGAACTTCGAGGTACAGCAAGTAGAGAAACACGTAATGAGTGTAGCCCACTCACATCTAAAGACTCTAAAGAGCTGTTCAATCATTATTGCCTTGATTGTTACAATGATGTCTAATACGATACTATTGTTATATATGGCACAAGTTTGCCATGTACCTAAGGTAAAGTCTTCTGGTTCAGTTGTGTTTGCCGCCAGTCTGCTCCATGCAGATCAGTAACAAAAAAGACAATAATCTTTCATCTGCATGAGAGACAATCTAATTCCAGACAATGTTTGAGGAAATCAAGACTTTTGACAATTTTTATAGAAGTTTGGAAGGAGGAAAACACATATGTACATACATTCCAGCTTGGTCAAGAATGTAATATCTTCAATGAACTCTGAAACTATTCTCCAGTCTCTGCAACAATGGTTTTGGTTTTGATCAAGTGACAGATGTTGATGGAATTATTTATTTATTTTTTTAATATTACCCTGATTCTAATATAGATTTGCTAACTTTGCTTAAAAATGTGACATTAGACACTGATTATTTTTTAACATAAAGAATAATATAAAACAAAAGCTACTTACCAATTTTGCAATGTCATTCACATCATCTGTCACTGGATTCCCGCAGGAGCTTTGGGCTTTGACAAAAGGATTAAGTAGGAGTAGTTGAAGACAAAAGCAAGTGATAATCCAAGTCTATTTAGTAAAAAAAAAGAAATAAGAAACCCCAAGTAAGCAATCTCCAATCATGAAGTAACAAGAGACTGTAGTAAAGTTTTTCATATATGGTCTAGATGCACCAATACTCTTCATCTTTCATGAGGACATATTCGTACCACTATAGTATAATCTTCATGGCAGGGATCCACAGAAATGCATTTAATTGATCTTTTCTGGAAGCAAGTATCTTTAGAGTAATAATAGAAAACCTGGTATTGAGCCATCAGGTTACTTGCACAGGATCCTGCTTAGGTGGGTTTCTGCCCTACCAAAGAAGAGAAAGAGACAAACTTTGCAATATTCTTCATCATCAACATAAAGCTAATTAAATACTTGTCATTTACCTGATTTGGTATTTGATAACCCTGTGCCTCTAATGTGATAATGGTTGATAAGGAACAAAATGATACCAGATCACAGCAAGATAAAAGGAAAGTTCATGATCACAGCCATTACATTTGGGTACTTAAACTGCAAGCTAAACCACAGCTGGACTCTGCCCAAATACATTTTCTCTAACTGACATGCCCTGGGCTCTCAGGAGCAGCAGCTTGGCTTTGGTACTACATTTTCCTCCTAAATCCTATAAGGAACAGCAATGCAATGTACTCACACAGGCTTGTGAGACTCAGCCAGAAAACCACCAGATAACTAGCTGCGATGCACCTGGGTGTCTCCTTGGCTACACTGCCTGAACTTCCTCGCCTTCTGTTGCTCCTTGTGCTTTGCTGGTTTCCCACAGAGCCCCGTGCCAAGTTTAAGCTGCAGATCTTTATCTCCAGAATGTTAAAGCATTTAAGTTATGGATAATCGAAAGTTGCCTCGGGTTGTGAAGCTTCTTGTGCCAGCTGACTAAAGCTGTCAGCAAGAGCCCATGATGGTGTACATTTACTGTGAGCATGGAATTTGCCTGTGCAGGCTCCTGAGCCTTCAAGAGGGCAGGACTGAAACCAGAATTTGCTTTTGCAC
This sequence comes from Athene noctua, assembly GCF_965140245.1. NCBI lineage: Eukaryota > Metazoa > Chordata > Aves > Strigiformes > Strigidae > Athene > Athene noctua. Next base: position 39,103,348 of record NC_134039.1, on the reverse strand, counting down.
AAACCAAGATACATCTCAGCCCTGTCTGTTCCCTGTGACAGGTAGAGAGCTCTTGTCTCCAGCCTTGCCTTCAAACACTATCCAACCTTTCAATTTATGACCAAAGCATATCAAACAACATAGACGAAACTCTCTAGGAGAGCAAAGAGACAAAATCACAGATTTAAAAGAGTGAGTGTCATTATAGTAACCTAGAGGGGCTAAGAAAGCATGATGATAAATGTTGCTTGGAAGCTACATAAACATGATGGAGCATTGCCAGGCACTTTACATAAAGCTGTTAAATCACAAGTAAATGTCTCTCTTATATACCTTAAATCTTGTATGCATCTTACTTCTCAAGTAAAACTGGTCATTTGCTTTCTTAGAATATGGCTTCCTGACTCATTTAGGTAAAACCAGTGTGGGCTGCTTCTGGAAAAGACAATCCAGCCTCCTCCCTCTATGTCTTGCACCGGCACCAGTGAGATGGTTTAGCCAGCTGTACCAGGCAGACAACTTCCATTTTTGTTTGCCTGTGTTATTTTTCAGGCAGACCAGCTTTCCGATCCAGGGAACTGAGACAGTAGAAATGCTCTGTTATAGATGGGACAAGCCAGGATTGACCTTTTGGTGAAGCCTGCATTTGGCGTTCCCTAAACTGTATCTTCAGACACCACAGGATCCTGATGACAGGTTGACTTACACACAAAGAAATCAAAAATATCCTACACAAAGTACATATTCAATATGCAGCATGTCTTTTGAAAATGCCTCTTGCTTCAACATAACTAGCATTTAGAAATAATCTTAGTTTAATATTTGTACAAATAATTATTGAGAATAATTACTTATGTGAAGAATTAAGAATAAGTACCTAATTTGAAGTTAGGTACTTAACTTTCTTACAAAACCTCTGTATATTATGCTATGCAAAGCTTTCTAGTTATACATATATGAACAACTGAATCTCTGGAAAGATGCAACAAAGATGCTGCTAGTCTCTGAAAGGACCTTTGAGAGCTCCTTGCAATGTTTAAGAGCTCAACGTTAAAAGCTAGCTTTAAGTGGTCAGAGAAACATCTCTTCTCACATAAGCTCCAAAATCACAGAGGAAACCGAAGTGGACCTCAGGTTAGCAAACCTCAGGTTAACTTCCCTGCTATGATTTTTGGAACTGTTATAAAAAAGACAAGAGATTAATGACAACCAGCTCCAAAATGGACTAACTATACTGCTTTTAAGAATTAAGAAAAAGTAGTTCTACCTTTAAACAGTACACTAGCAGTGACACTTGCTAGAGTTCAGGAGTGTATCCCTTATGTGTGCTTTGGAGATGAAGTTCATGCCAGAAATCGTCCATTTCTTTGTTGGGTTCCTCAATACTGAGTAGTATGTAAAAGGAAAATGAGATTTGTTCACTAACTTGTGTCACTGTCATAGGACAATGTTTAACCTAACAGTCTTAATAATCAAAAAAATAAAAAACTCTTCAATTGGAAATACTTTTTTGCCAGAGTGATTGAGTAATATTAATAAAAGCGGCATCACACTCCAGATAAAACCAGAAATCTGATGTATCTTGTCAATTTTCACACTTCTAGATCTAGAGACAACCCATACATGACCCTTACAATAACTACACATTTTATAATTATGCAAATAAATAAGACTACACTTTTTTTCTATGTAAATAATGTGATTTAAAAGCATAGTAATTATTATAGCTGCTATTAAAAACAAATGTTTTGTAAATTTTGAGATGATTTGAGGTTTTTCTTTTCTTTTTGTTCCCTGTGCCATCTAACAGGAACTGAAAATCTGCAAAATACTGCTAGTTTCAACATGCCTACTATCCAAAATCTTTTAATTATTTGCACTTACAAATATTTATATTACACATGCCTACAGGCACATTGTATGTAAGGACTGTATAGATCAAAGAGCTAAGCTATTTTTGTGTTATTTACTAATGACCAAACCTGCTGTTTGAGCAAAACTTGAATAGACTGAATTAAATCAAGGACAGAACAAAAGGGAAGCTTAAACAACAGCTTTACAAATAGATTCCAGTTTTACACTTTACTGAGCATAAATGAAAGTTACCTCTACAGTACTTATAACAGATTTCCATATATAATTAATTCTAAGCAAAAATGGGATTTTCAAAGCTGGCCACAGGATTTAGTCACACATCATCTACCAGAATTAAATTGAAGATATATGGTGGACAGGAGGCAGACCTGTATACCAAAGTGCCTCTTCCTATATTTGGCTCAAGAACTATTCAATTGTTTTTATTTTCTGAAATCTCTTAAATACTGAATATTTAAGTTGCTTTTGTGAAAGGGAAAAAAATTACTAGAAAGGATAATTCAAATTAAAGATTTCAAGTATACACTTTTGATCATTCTGCAAATGATTTTTATTTTTTATTATTGCATATAAGCCACAATCTAATTTCAGTTAATAGCATTTTAGAGACTTAGCTAGCCACCCAATGAGTTGAAAGCCATCCTTTGAGATCTAGAGTGTTGACAAAGGCTGCTGAATGAGTGCTTTAGCATCTTTTTCACAGTACGCTATCTAAGATACTCAATCATGCTTGTTAATGTTAAGCTAATTGCTTAAGTGGAAAGCAGCAAGGGGAATACCGCATTGCTAAATAAGCCAAACATTGGAAAGTCTGGACATTTCCAAATATCTAGTTTGTACTGAAAACAACCTGAATCATAATTAAAGAAAAATAATCCAATAAATAAATAAATAAATAAAGGCAAATAATAAAATGCAAGAAACCATTAAGCACAGGGAGAAGTAGTAACTACACAGATAAATGGGTTCTTCATCATAAAATTTCTTCCATTTAAATCATGTTAGCCATGGATTTTTTCAGCCCAGTTTCTGGAGCAAATCATCCAATTAAACACAACCAAACCATGGCTACAGTAGGGTTAGCTGACAATATGGAGAAATATTCACCCTGGGCCAGTCTTCCCAAATTTTTCACTTCTGTTAACGCTGGGGTAGAAGCACTTTTCAATACTGGCTCCTCAGGCAGTGTTGGCATGCTGCTTTACAGAGGCACAGCTTGTGAACTTCTGCCATAGACAACATCAGTTGGTCAGTCACAGATAGCTAACTTAATGTTCATACTTGTGTCTTAAAAAGCCTTTTGTAAGAAGATTCAGAGAAAATTAAAATAGAAAGATCTCTCTTGCCTATTTTTTTTAAACACAAAGCATCCAGAAGCTTAAAAGCATAACAATTATTTCATACATCTACTAATCTATTTAGTTATTTAGCTGTGACAGAGATAATTAAAGTCACAGAAGAATTGTCTTTAACCAATTAAGAAATTTACTGTCAGCATGGAAAAATCTTAAAGAAAAACACTTACACAGAATGTAATCCATTTTACCTTCACCCATGCAAATGGCAGCACTAACTTTAATACTCTAAATGGCTGTGTCTAAATACTGCTTAAATGCTAAATATTGCTCGAGCCCCAGAGGTGTGAGTTAGGTGTGGAAAAAAAAGTCACCTACCCATCACCCATGGCTACCTAGTTCTGTAAGCAGTGGAGTATTCTGGCAAGCACATTTGGAACTGGAAAGGTCCCTACAGCTCTCAGGTATTGAGATTACTTCAGTGTAGTTGGAAGAAACACTGTGTGATTCCTGAATAACACATAATTGAAGCATTAAGTTCAGTGTACACCTATCATTGTCCCTCAAAAGACTGGCGCTAGTCTAACCAAATATAATAGCCTATCAACTAGGGTGCTCACTAATGAGTGACAGACCTGGGTTAAATTTCCTCTAACCAAGGTAATTCCAACTCATAAATATCCGTATTCCTCTTATCTACCTCGTAATTACCACCAGAGGCACTTTCCCACCTATGATCGCTTCCTAGTCAGAAGGGGCAAAATGGGGGTACACTGGCATTCCTGACCTTTATTTTTCAGAACATTTATGCATTTTACACTGGCAAGCCATTACATAGAAAAAAAAGACATGTTCGCTGCACAGGCATCAGAACGTTTATGTGTATCCTCGTCTCACACATGCTCCTCCATCTGGGCACCCTAACTTCTGGGAAGCTCCCCAGTCAACATGTGAGTTTTCTTGAACAACCTTTTGGCAGTCTATTGAACAAAATGGAGGCTAACTACAGCTCAGTGCATCACCCTTCCGGGGTGAGACACCTGAAAGTCTCTGGATCACACCCTACATGCTTTGTTATGATTACAAAAAGCAGATGCATACTTTTCTAGTGACTGATACCATTCTTCATTTTTTTTTAACAATGATGCATAGTAGGGAGAATGATTATAAAAGTAAACAAAATTCATCAGGGAGTATTAGAGTGATTTATTTGGATTCTGATTTAAACACAGACTACAGAAGTGCTGGTCACTTCTTCAGAGTAAGTTTTGGAGTGCTTCAGACATGAAATGTTTGAACACATATTCAGTTATCTACAAAATGCAGAATAGTCTTCTACCCAGTTCTTCATATAATAGCTAAAATACATAATACAAGGGTACTTCATGGTGAAAAGGGGGAGGAAATTAATGAGTTACTGCTACAAACATAAGCAGGGAAAGGTGACATTGCCCTCTACACTGAGTTCAAAGGGCAACCCGCTTTCCCAGCTGTTTGATCTTTTTGTTACAGTTCTGTATTTGCCTTTCCATGATGTTTTCAGCCATAAATCCTCTTCCCCCTAACCTCTGCACACTCACTTGCTTTTTCAGACTTCTGAAATGTCAGACAACGGACAAGAACAGGATTTTTCAGCTAATTGTCCATTTGGTGGCAGAATACTAAAGTGGCTCTTGCTAGACTCCACGAGCCACATGTGCAAAGGAAAAGCCAATTGCTGTATCCAGATGCTTAGAGACCTTGTTCCCTTCTAAGGTATGCTGTTAATGAAATAACTGTATCCTGGTCAATGGATAAAAATAGTACCTAACCTGTTAAATGCTAAAATGCAGATCTACTTTTTCTTCACTACTTTTTCTTCAGCTGGAAGGAAAAACCATTCTCTAGTTCTGCCAAGTTATGCACATCTTTTTCCTGAGACGGACAAATTTAAGATACATGGTCTTACTGTGCTGAGAAAATGACTCACACTATTCTTTCCCACCATCCAGATCTTCGGAAAACTAGGAAGCTACATGGACTATATGCCAACTTCATTTCATGCAAACTCAGGCAATTGCTATCATCCTGTATCCCTTCCAGTTCTCCTTGACAGATGCAGAAGCAGCAGGCTGCTCTAGCCAATGTGCTACCATTGCACTTGGTAAGGTGCAAACAAACTCCTGCTGCATTTGGTTTATGTGTTTCAGCTGGAACCAAGACGAACATGATAAGCAAGAAGTGTAAATTGAGATAAAGTTTGCCTTGCAAATCAATGTAATCCAGGTATTTTGTAATTACATTCAGTAAACTACAAAACAGTGTTTTTAATATGTAAACTAGTGTGTTTATTTTCCATCCCTGTAAGGATACCAATGTAAAGTATTTGGCTGTTCTAAAAATGTTGGCTTTGCCTCTTTAAAAATGTTATGTGTTTCATAATAAATTTTGTCCACTTTTTATTCTCACTTGACAATCAGGTATTCAGGCAGTTTCCATGCATCCTAAATCTGTCCTGGATGACAGCAAGTTTGTTTAGTTCCCAAACACTGGGAACTGAAGTTACTAAGAGACAGGTAATTATATCCGGATGTTGCCTCTGGAGAGTGTTTAATGGCATCCAAATAAATATTTACTGATAATCATCCATCAGGTGGCATTCTAGTTCTGCAAAGAACCGGGAGTTTTGTGGACAAAAACTTTTCAATTGGAAGGTTAAAAAAAACCCAAAAAAAACATTCTTTGAAAGAAATCTTCTTGTTAAATCATAATCTAAGACTATGAGGACCTTCAGAGGTCCTGAATTTAGCACAGTCTATTTAGGACGTATGTACTGGCAAGAGATATTTCTTTCCCTCCTTGTAAAGTTCCATTACAATCATCCAGGATTGGTACTGAAATTTTACATTTTTCTATATCACTTTAGAGTGATAGAGACCAATATTTACTTGTTCTGTTAACAGAGACATTGAGATCCAAAATACCTACACAATCAAGAGTAGAAATAAGCAGAAGTTGACTCCACAAAACCTCCCACAGACTCTGAAGGGGAAGTTTTTTGTTTGGGGGGTGTGTGTGTGTGGGGGGGGGGGGTGTGTGTCCCTGGGAACTTGTGAAAGAGTTTTCCAGCATAAATCCAAAGGCATTTTTAAGTAATTGAAAGGGGAAGGCAAAGTAAGATACAAGATTATTTTGGCAGGGAGGACAATATTCTCACACTGTATGGAGGTAGATGATGTAACCTCCTCAGGGAATGACAAGACATTCTCTTAAGTGAAATACTTAATTAAAGATTGGTTTTAAAGATCTATTTCAGATGTCTTGTTTGCCAAGTTTGTGCAAAAAAAAAAAAAGCACTATCTTGAATATTCTTTTGAATTATAATAAGAATGCACACAGAGTCATTCTTTTAAATCTTAGACCTTCAAGCACTAATAAAGGAAATGCAATATGAGTTGTTACAGAAATTCTATACTGGATCTTTAATTCTTACCATCTGCTACAAAGTACATGGAATTTGGGTTAGGAGAACTATTACACTGACAAAATTTAAAAAAAAAAATCAAGAACAGCAAAAACATAAGCTGTTTTAATACTTGGCATACGATGAAACTCACGTACATAATCAAAATGTCTCTGTCCTGCCTAATACTTAATTTGTAGTCTGAAGTAAAACAGGTTAAGTGTATTCTTATTCTTTCATGCACAAAAACTTTTCTATAAAGTAAACTGTATTATAAACGTGAAGAGTTTTCAGTTCATGCTTGAGCCTGTAGAGAGAGAACATCCTGAAGAAAATATTCTTATACCAAATTAAAAGGCTTTTAGGTGTTTTATTTTAAATTTCCTTTTTTCTTTTTTTTTTTTTCAATCCTTTTATATTTTCTTGTGTAAGTCAAAGATAATTTTTGAAATATAAATCTCAGACTAGTCAACTTGATCTTAAACTGAAGACATGTCCTCAGAAAGACACTGTTATGTTTCTGAACTCTGAATTTCTTTAATAGCATCCCTGATAGGCCCTGTATCTTTATAGGGATATAAATTCAGCACTAATTTCTCTGAGCTACTCGATATGAAAGACCTCATTACAAAAGGATTAGTGCTGAACACAGACTAAAGCTGGATGCCAGTGCAGCTGAGATTGTGTTTCATTCCCCTACCTTAGTTGTATTACATCCTTACAGTTATGAGCTTAGATGTGATTAAACAACACTGTTTGGATATGCCGACACCAGTATAAGATTTGACAGTGCTGAAGGATGACAGTGTTTTGCACCAGTATTGTATTATCTATCATGAGACTATTCACTCCTGACGTTTTACAACTGCTGTGTACATTGGTGGTCTACAAAAGCACTCAGGATAATGTGAGAAACAGAGGTTGCATAAATTATATGGTTTGCATCATGATAAAGATCATGGTATTGAGCTCCAATAGTTATCCTCAGTCCCTCTGCCATTGTGAAGTTTTCAGGACCAACATCAGGCAAATGCAGTACTCTACAGTCCATCCAAAAAAAGCTCTGGCATCATCTGCTACTAAGGCAAATAATATTAGTAACCTGAATTCCAACATACAGGGAAAGGTCTACACAGTCCTCCTCAACAGGCAATCAAAAACCTGGTATTCCTGGACTTTACTTGCCCTATTCCACAGCAGGTACCGGTTTTCAAAGTCACTGTGCGCTTCAGGTAACACCTGGCACAGGTAGGCTCCAGATAACAGTCCTGTTATATCCCACTCCTTCGATGCTGCAGGCAGGTTACATTTGTAAAAAGGCTAGATAAAACCAAATAGAAAGAGTGGACAAGTGAAGCGGGAGTGGAGGGAATAATCACAGAATCATAGAATTGTTTAGGTTGGAAAAGACTCTTAAGTTCACCACTAAACCCTGGACCTAAATGCCACATCTACACATCTTTTAAATACCCCCAGGGATGGTGACTCAACCACTTCCCTGAGCAGGGTGTTCCAGTGCTCAACAACCCTTTCATTGAAAAAATTTTTCCTAACATCCAATTTAAACCTCCCCTGGCACAACTTGAGGCCATTTCCTCTTGTTTGTCACTTGCTACTTGGGAGAAGAGACGGACACACACCTCACTACAAGAGTGATAAGGTCTCCCCTGAGCCTGAACACAGTATTTGAGGTGAATCTCAGGAAACTGTTCCAGATCTTTACTTTTCTGATAGTTAAAACTGTACAGTACAGGAAGGCTTTAAGTGTACTGATAGCAGTTTATATCAATGTGTTCTCATGGCAACACTGCTTCTTTGCTTATGTAGTTATACTCCCGTCTTTCTGGTTTGCTCTCTTGATGTATTTATGCAGATCAATCCTACTATCCAAGTCTTCGTTATGCCTAACTAAAAAGCCCATCTGAGTTCCAGTGCTCCAAGACACAGAAGCAACATAGAAAAACCACAAATGGAAAATAAACAAAGCACTGCCTTTCTCTTACTTCTTTTCAGATTACAAATTGTATTTATTTACTCTCTATAGTATACCTTAGTTTCACAGGCTCCCCTCTCCAGGAAATGTAAATAGAGAATTACCCTACCTCTTACCGAGCATTGTTGCAGCTATTACAATGGATGCAGTATCCAGCCAGGTGGTTTTGCTTCTGAAGTGGAGCAAACAAAATCAACACTTTAAGTCATGCAACTTCTAAATGGGATCACTCCTCATTAGTCAGAGCAGTTTCTCCCATTGATAAATAACAGTTGACATGAAAGGTATTCCCAATTTACTCACACAAAACCTGGCTTCTCTGGATATATTCCAGATAGTAGCACCTGCATCAATTTTAAAAGGCTTGGAACAGGAAATTTCAGTGCACCAGAACTGAGTTTTCACTTTGATAGTCCAAAACCTCAGTTGATAACTTTTCAAATATTGACGTAACATGTATTTTCTTTTGTAAAACGTGGGGGAGGAAAGTGATTTTGACGGGATTAAAAAATCCCAAACAACCAAATATTCAGCCAAGCCTTTGGTCAAAGTTTTCAACATCAACTACAACATTGAAGAAGGTCATTCTGCTTTTCAGCTCCTTTACATCTTTTTGGGAAATACTTAAGGGATATTTTAGGTTTCCTTCCATCATCCATAGTGACACCTAAAATTTTTAACATAAGTAATAAAGGCTGTCACTCATTCTTTTGGAATTCAAAAGATACTTTTATAAGCACTATTGTAAATCTATGTGATTACCTTGGAGCATGTAAAAAGGATGTAAAGTAGTCTTCACACACTGCTCTACTGTAGGATGAAACAGTCTCTATTAATGATGTGCCTGTATACCATTCATGATTTAGAAATGTGGCCTTACAGATTTAACATAGTTTTACAAGCATCTTGCACACAAAACCCTATGCTAAGTCAAAAGAAGACCTTGTATGCACTGCAAATATTCAGAGAAAAATTTGACATAACAGTGACTAGTTTGTTAGAAACAGTTTGAGTTTTAAAACACATAACCCTTTCCACACCATATTCTGTTTTCAACAAAACACATGTTGTTAAGCAATGAAGTCGGCCTCTGGCCCCATAAATGGCCGCTGCAGATATTTTAACAATAATCTATAGTCAACTTTTACAAAAACTGCAGGATGTTTCTGGAAGGTAATTTTTCTGAGGAAAAGATTAAAAGCGCCTAGAGGCAAGTTGTTCAAAAATAGCATACTACAAAAACAACAAAAGTGAAAAATGAAACCTGCATCTCCTGGCTTTGGTGCCAGGTTTTCATCTTCCTTTATCAGGAGTTGCAGAAGAAACCCTGAGGACTTTGAGCATGTTGAACTTATTTGTCACAATAAAAAACCTATTATTCTCTGTTCATTTATATAGTGTTTCTTGATAGAGTAGTTAGCTAACCAGAAGGTCTGTTGTGATATTTCCCTGGGAAATGTGTAAGATTAAACGTTAACATTCAAAAGCTTGGAGCATATGACCACACATTTGTCAGTAATGAAATGAAGTTTCAATGAGCACATCAGAAGTAACATTGCTAGGCTGACATTCTCCCTAGACCTATTTAAAACTATTCATTTTTAAGATTTCAGTAGAACTTGATTTTGTACTTCATATCTCTCACTATACCTGACAAGCTGAGCTGTATGCATCAGTATTGAACCAAGAAATGTTTGTGAGAATCATGCTACCAGTTTCCAAATAACACAGAGTACAACAAAACTAGATTTAAATCATTTTCTGACTGGAAAAAAAAAAAAAAATCAGATCCTGATTTCAACTCAGTTTTCTCATATGTATTAATGAAAGCTATCCAGTAAATAATTTTACTTCCAAAAAATGCTCTAAGCTCTTAGACAGCATTGAATTTTCTATATAATTTGAATCAGATGCTTTCCTATACATACTCAAAACCAAAGTGAACAATTTAGCTTTAAGGTAATGATCTGTGAAAGAATAACACAATCTTACATTTACACTGTTATTAAAATATAAGTACAATAAGAATAAATCTATGTATTTTGTGAAAAGAATATTTATGCAAAGTGATACACCGATGGATGAGATTAATCTCAAATGCCTTGAAGTTAATGCTTGTGGGACTGCAGACAAATCAGGTAATTGACATATCAAATTAGAAACTAATTTTGAAAACATTTAAGTATGCTTACATTGTCTTACAAGCACTGGGCAGGCATTAAGTCATTTACCTAAGCAAGTTGGAATTACAAGTACATTATACCATGTTTTAAAGCAATTAAGTTGGGATATTAGTAGAAACAAATCAACAATATTTTTTAAAGTTTTTGATCTAAATTTAAAACATTTTCATGTGTCAAAAATACCTAAGTGATTATTATTATTCCATCTGAACATCTTTTTACCACAGAAAATAAACATAAATTCCTTTTTCAAGATTGTGCCTCTGTTAATTCTAAAAGTTATTTCTGAAATTATTTTCATGATATTACATTACTTATTTTTTTTAAGGAAAACAAATTGTCATTTTAGGCATTTGAGGCAATGTATGAGGTTGTTTCAGGACAATGTAAGCTGAAGATAGCAAAACTGGGATGGGACTGATCAAAATACTTTCTACAACATAAAATGCCAGTGACTGTATTACTGCATCAGAAACTCAAGAATATTTTTTTTTATTCCTGTGCACCCCTAAAAGGGGAGGACATCCTTTTAAGTACCTTTCCCTGACGATATTTAAGTACTAGATAAGAGTATCTTTCAGGGATGGTCCATGGATACTCCACCCTCTTTCAATGGCTAGAGCTATGCAACATGTCATCATTGCATAAAATTTTATTAGTTCTAACCATTCATACTCACATGCTAAAAGAAAGATCTTTCAGTATAAATGTCTCAGCTGTCATTACTTTTCACATGTAATTGGAGTTCAGCTACAATGTATTTCAAAGGGTTTTCCATTTCTCTAAACTAAAGGCTGAATTTTTACAGATGGTAATTTTGGCAGATGGTTGTATATGAGACTGAGTTTATAATTAGGCCAAATCTGACTTGTGCAATTAAGGCAATGAAGATTTGGAAAATAAGAAGGTGTCAGATCAGTACATGATCAGCCTGGTAGCCACAGAAAAATGAAGAAAACTGATCATTCACACTTACATAATATATTGCCTGTATGAAAATTTCTTCCTAATTACATGAATTAGAAGACAAGCAACCTTTCATGCTTAGAGTGTAAACTAAAGTAACCATGGCCTTCTACCTATTTAAGTCTATAATCCTTTTTTCTTCAGTCAAGGTTAATAAGATGGTCTGAAGCAATCTAACAACTCCCTGCTGCTGAGAGAGGGCTCTCAGCATCTCCCTCTCTGCAGCTTCCCTCGCTCTGACATTCACCTGACCCCTCTGCAAGTCAGTAAATTTAGACAGTGACTAGCCAATTCAGCTCAGAGACAGAAAACTAATCCCTGAGGAATGAGTGGAGGAGGAGAAGAGATATGCAATAGTGAGAAGACTAGAACTACCTCTTTCGGTGGAAGTGAACTCTTGGGCTCACTAACATTTATCAAGCAGCATTTCAAGCCATACTATATCTAGCGTCAAAAAGATTTCCAGACTGGTAATTGTGTTTGAAGGTAGCATTGTCTGCTTTAGCATCTTATGCCTTTCAGTTGTGCTTAAGTATTTATTTGCTCTTGTACCAAGAAAGGACCAGTAAAATCCAGTAATCATTCCCTTTACTACTTCTTGCATACCACTCAGTAGTTTCTTGCCCTCAGCTTTCAGCCCCCCTCATATGCTCATCATTTCCACGTAATGCTTTTGCCTATTTCAGGACCACTGAAATCTTCTGGTAGGTCAACCAGGACATTTTTCAAGATGGCTGACTATCAACATCAAAAAAGCATTACAGCTTTTATGTTTCTCTTCCTGCTCCTACTGCATCCCAATACGTTGGTTCATTTGTTCTGTCACAAGTACAATACAGGGATTTTTCATCCATTTTTCCTGACCAAGTATTGCTACAAGAACATTAAAAAAGAGCTTGTAAGTAGTTTATATGACTAATGAAACCTGCTGTATTAATGTGGTTACAATTAGTTCAAAACATTCCTTCCAAACTGCATCCCCCTTGCTCTTCAACTCCACAAACTCCAGTTGCCATCATGCCATCTGTTCTCCTATCTTCTCTAAACCTTTACAAAGTTCCTCAGAATCTCTTTTCATTTCAATTAACCTGAGTAATTTATGTAGCTTGCGCATGTTGTCATCAATCTGTGAACCCGCTTACCAGATTGAACTATATGAGGTTGCTGACAATTAGAGAACATTACCTCTTAGGTTTTTGCCATGTTAGAAATTAATGACTTATTTCTACTCTTTGTTTTCTGTCCCTAAATAATTTTTTCCTCAAACTGTTATGATAAGGGAGATAAAATATGGGGGTACTTAGGTTTGTTTTCTGCGAGTTTTTTTTTTTTTTATAAGACATTTCAGTACTTGCCACTTATTCAGACATTTTGAAACACAAAGAATTTGAGTACATTGAAAGCATTTCTTTTACAGAAGCTAGACTTTTCTATTCCTTTCAGTGAGCTCTATTAATACAGAGTTCCCACCTTCCTTCTACTGACTGATTTTAATAGAGCAAGACCTGCTGACAACAGAACAGAAAAATACAGGCAAGCTGTTACGAAAAATTCTTTTTTAAACTCTGGATGTACTCATTAACTCTAAAGACAAGAATTAAGCGTCAATGTATTAAGAGTTATTATGGATTTCAGAAAATGGAGGGAATATCACGGCCACCTATTTTTACCAAGCTACGAACACCATACCTTTACTGTAAAATCAACCTGAGTTATAATTTATATCCTGCCCTGAACTTTAGACCTGTCCACACATACTGTAATTCTAATATCCTGGTCGTTTGTGGGTGGGTTTAGGTTTTTTGTTTTGTTTTTTTGATTGGTTTTCACTGGGATTTGCATAGGCTAATGACTACAAACTGAATCAAAGTGTTTCTAGCACTTCAGTGTTTCCCAGAATTCCCCTATGTTTCCAGGAAGAATAGCCACATTCCCATGGTCTGTATCAACAAGAAAGTGCTCTCAGCTTAGAGAAAAGAGACACAGCAAATATCCCAACTAACTTCATTGTCTCTGAATTGTGACCGCAGGATTAATATGAATGTCATTCAAATGCTACCTCGAGGTTTTTTGCTTGAGTTATGCTAACTAGAGAGAATGGTAAATATCTAAACTTAAACCTGAAGCTCTACTTGCAGCTTGCCTTAAAAATTGCGGAAATCGTGGGGTAAACACGCCCAAAGAAGTTGAGACAGTCAGTTTGCAACTCGGTATGACTATGGAGATGCAGATACAAGTAGAAGAAAAATAATCTGAGAAAAAAGCTCACTACATCCGTACAATTTTGAAGAAATATAAATGCCTATTAAATCCATATGTCTATAAAATATAATTCTAAAGACAGGAGTAATATAGTACATAACTGATAAGAAATGTTAGGTATCCTCACAGCATTTGCAACAATGCAACAGAACACTACCATTTGAAAAAAACAGCTATTTTAGTTAATTTTTACTGATTTTCACAGGGGTTACTTACTAAAAATACAGTTGTAAATTGTGTGTGGTGTGTTTACATCCTATGGAGCTTTACATTTGGTCAAAAGTATTAATGTGAGTAAAGAAAGAACCACAGTTGTCCATAGCGAAACTGTTCTTATGATACATGTTCAGCAGAGTCCTTGTTACAGATGTGCTGATAGAAAAACTCATGCAAACATTCCCACAATATAGTAAGATTTCTTGGATGTTTTATACATCTAGGTCTCACAAGTCTCCTAGGATTGCTGCTCTTAAAGAGGACACATTAAGTTACCTGGCTTATCATGAAATTTCTTTGGCTTCTGTAATTAATCTCATAGAAAATATATCCCATCATTGAGAAGATTACTGTAAATCTCCTCAGAGTATATACTTTTCAATGTCTACACTCTGAAATTCCAGTAAGAGTAGTTAGGTATTTTCATAAGTGATGCAGTTTCTTAGCAAGTTTACTTAAGTGATACTTATCAACTTGTGCAGGAAAAAAATTCTTCCTATTTTCATAGGAATTGTGCCATTTAGTCTGAAATGAGTAATGGAGTGCATATGTTAAGAAGAAGAATCTAAAATAGTGAATGAAGCTGAAAATCACATCATAGTTTGACAATTAGCACTTTAAACAGGTACAAATTCAACAGTAACTGAAATAATGGACACAAAGCAAGAGGGACTCACTTCAGTAGAAATAAGCCAGTAGGCTAAAATCAAGTTAGCTTCACATATATCTCAGCCCATTTGTAAATGTCAACAACATTCTGTTACAGTGGGAACTAACCAAAAGTACTGTAGACAATCTGACCATTACTGGCAAATGTCTAGTTGATCACTAAAATCTGTGTGTGAGAAGAGATTTTTAAAATGTGCTGAGGAGAAAGACAGGAAATTCACTCCAGATGATTTAAAGAATGTTTCAGGCCAGAATTTTTTTAGGGTCAAATGAAATCAGATACTTCTAATATGGTTAGGTGACAAAGCTGAGATACAGGAGAAAGCAATAACAATTACTTGTAAAAGGATTTCCTTTGGTCTCAGTAAGTATTTGACTCTTTAAAAAAACAAAACAAAACAAAAACCAACAAGCAAGGATATTCTTAATATATTAAGAAAATTACTGATGTCAGAGGAAAAGGTATTGTTGCTTCTAGAAAAGCAGACCAGTATTTCAGAGGGCTCTTCATAACTGTATTAATAGCTTACAAGTATCATCATTTAAACAAACAACATATTTCAGTGGATTCATTCTAATTCTGAGATGCTTAGTTTTTACAGGCAAGGCAAAATACAGTAAAAACAGGTTATTGAGAAGATTAATATTTGAAGTGGGCCTCAAAAAGTTTGTGGGAAATAAAAGTGGCCACTGGACAGACTACTACAAAAATTGTAGAAAACATTCACCAGAGATGAAACTTAAACTATGTGGGGGGAAACGGGATGGTGAGAAACACCTTCAGTATTTTGGCTGTCAGAAATACTGAAGTTTTATTGTCAGAGGTGAGGATGATGACTCAAATGCACCCAAACCAGGAAAAGTTCACAAAAAAACGAGGGTAGCACTGCTAACTTTCTGTCTGAATGGGAAGAGGAGAAAGAAACTTGAAGAATGAACAATCATTTTTAAATGTGGGCTTGAGAAAAAACATCCAGAAATTTTAGTCACAGACATGGAGGGGAACAATATCTTCCCACACCTGTGGCAGAAGAAAGAAGGGGGATTATGAACACCACCCTGCTTGGGAACGGAGTCTAATTTTAAGAAACAGCAAGGTTTTCACTGGATTTAGTAGCCCAAAAAGAGGGCTTTCACTGCCCAGCTTCACACTATTAAAGGAACAAATACTGAAAAAAAAATTTGGAACAGACTATGATTATGGTCAGAATATTTAAAGGACATGAATTTAGAGAATGCATGGCAAATCTAGAGCACATTCTTTGCCAGGGACTATAATACAGAAGATCAAAGCAGCTTCAGTGACAGTATTTAAACTTATGGTTTATAAATAAGGTTGATATTTCCTTGAAAATAAAGAATGCAATACACATCACAAACATTTAAACTGCTGTCAAATACGGCAGTGATAGTTTTTGCTATTAGAATAGAAATGCAATCCACACGTTGCAGAACCACACTAATTTGAAAAAGACAGCAATTATGAATATTGGACATATATTTTTTTCCTCCTTTTTAAAATAACCACAAAAAAGCTCTGTTTATTCAGGAACATATTTTTTAATCCAAATGAAAGAGGGTGCCAAGCAGTGTTATACAAGCTTCCTAAATTCATTTGGCTGACTAATGTTCCTATTCCTGCATGCTTCAAAGTAGTAAAAGAAAAACAAATCTCCAGAAGAACTGACATTCAGATCTACATCAGTTTAAAACATAATGCATAATACTGTCTGTTTGCCATTTAATGCAAAAGACAAATTTTGTTGAGTTCACTTAATAACGAGCAAATGGAGGCTGGAAATTAGAGGGTTGGAACTTAGGACTTCTTTACAATAAACCATTAGCATGTTTAAATTTAAAGCTCCCTCAATTTCTAAGCATTTCTTTTCATTTAGTGAATTATTTTGCATATATGCAGCACATTATTAATTTTAAAGTATCATGTCTGCCTCCTCACTGCCTTACTCAGTCCATTACTTCAGTTAGACCACAGAAGTCAGCACCTTGATATCCTACTCCCATTTTAGATTCAATTATGAAATCTTCACAAACAGAGAGGAATATTTTGGGTCAATATGAAATGGAGGAAGAAACTGCCCTCTACACTTTAAAACCTCCACATTCGCAGGCACTGTTCAAAAATCACACTTTAAAATAATGAACCTTGTATATCAGTGCATTATTCCATGTTTTCAGTATGTGCTGTAGACATTGTTCATCCTTTTGTCCAGGAGCAGCTCTTACAAAAAGAGCTCTTACAAAAAGAGCTGCTGTATGATTTGCAGAGTTAATTTTCTGTTCTAAACGGAAATAGATTGCCAGGACATGCCCAACTTAGTTTTACAGTCTGACTGATACTGCCAGAATAACTTTTTTCAAACATAATTAGAGGTCATGGGTTACTAAACAGACTGAAGAATCCATTCAGTAATGATGCATGATACTGCAAACATAAATGGAAGATAGATATTGGTCTGCTGCTACCAAGCAAGCACAAGGTAGCAAGGAAAATTTTATATTTTTTCCTCATACTTCCAAATTAATAAAAGGTATATAAACCTATCACATATCATCACAGAACTCCATTTGAAAAAATGATAAAGCATTATTAAGTTCTTCCTCAAAAAATGAGGAATTTATCTGTCCCTGAATTCTGAGTTTCACACTAAAGAACAAAAATACACAAAGAAAAAGCTAGGGAATCATTTGACAACAACGGGTTAAGATTATCCTGTACAGGACTCAGATAAACCTTTATTCCGATGTTCTGTTGTGCTCTCCTCTGCCTTACTTCATTCATGATTAAGCATGTTGTGAATTCACATACAGATTATGTCTCTACTGTAAAGGAAATAACACACTGTTGGCATGTATTTCTGCACACATCAGGGCTGAAACTGGTCATTCCCAGGGCTCAGCTATGCCCACATTACATACAGGTTTTCAAATCTCTTGGGCAGAAGGCTTGCACACTACACTTAGGATCTTCACTGCACACAAGTTTATGTGCAAAGAGAGGCTGGCATCCAGAGAAAGAATACTGGGTATTTTTATTCTGTACAGCTTTTTTGCATGGTGTGTGTTCCTCTGTGTGATATGTGGACACGGGTTCAATGTGGTCAGATACTTGGATTCCCTCCTAACTTTCATTAGTTGCAAGGAAAAAAAATATAAATCGTGTTGTACATTTAGGAGAAAAGACACTGGAAAACTATCACTACAAGTGATCCTGCCTACATCAAGTAGAGAGATTCCAGCCAGAGCAAATGAAGAACGTAGGTCCTGTCATGCAACAGACTGCATATACCTAACGTATTCATAAAGATTTATTTGGGGTGCTTCTAAAAACTTCTTAAGGTACTTCTAAAGAAGAGATGGCAGAGCAAACTGGACTACACTTATCCTTGGCCTTAACTGTCAGTGAACAGATGTCTGTCAAACTGATGGCAGCAGAACAAACGAAAGCCATTTGAATAAGACACTGGATGAGGGTTTAGGCAGTCACGTGGGATGGCCATGCTTGGAAGCACCAAGCTACACACACAGATAGGACTGGCAGACTGATGTTTTCAGACTCTGATTTGCAGGCGCCTAAATCTTTCTAAAAGGAGGTTCAGAGGTTGGCATGATTCACAATCTGTGGATTTGGATTTGTGGCCTGAAATATAGTATACTCTACATGCTTTGTTCATGTGTCAGCCACCCTCAAGATTGAACAGATAAACATAGCGGCTCAGTTAATCTGGTTTTAAAGTATGATTTAACTCAGGGGAGTTTTGGCTCAGATTTGGAGCAACACTGAAGTTATACTTCAGATTCAAAGTCTGGACTTGATTTTTTTTTCTCTTCTTCCCTCTGGCATAATGCAAAATTTCTTATACAAAGCAGAACAGCTTCAACAAGACAGACTGGATGGTTAGACCCTTCCTGGAGACATAAGTTCCTACGTAAGAAAAGATGTGTCTCTCTCACTCCAGTGAGTATGTTCAGGTAAATTCTTTTAGGTTAGTCTTTCAGTCTGGATTGAATCAAGCCTGTTTGCAAACCCAGAGGTAATCTCTGTAGGTGATAGACTCATCCTCTTGTGACAGTCCAGCCTAAACCTGCAGGCTTTGCAGAACATCCATCTGAGCTGAGGTGCGCAACCCACCTCTGCCCGGGTGCCAAGGCTGCAGCACGCTCTTGTCTTTGACCTCCCAACTCTGGTGCCCAAAACCAGTGAGAAGGTTGAGGAG
The DNA here is from genome assembly GCF_965140245.1 of Athene noctua. Lineage (NCBI taxonomy): Eukaryota > Metazoa > Chordata > Aves > Strigiformes > Strigidae > Athene > Athene noctua. Next base: position 39,084,233 of record NC_134039.1, on the reverse strand, counting down.
TGCCAATATACCCAGCCTGACTTCTAGAAACTCTTCACTGGAATGTTAAGGAATACCATGTGAATGGCAGTTATAAACAGGCGCCAAATGACAGATGAGAGAAGATATAGCTCTTGAGGTTTAGGCTAAATATGACCTCGAGGGTCATTCCTGAAGCTGATACTCTCCATCCAGTAGGTTTTGCAGCAAAAATGCTGAAAAATAAAAATAATCAAATGCTGTGGTTCCTGCATGCCTTCAAGTGCTCTTCAACAACAATGAAGGACTGGGGCTAGCAGGTGGGTCTATAGCAGACCTGCTTGAGAGAGCCTTCCAGAAGCCATGACCACTGTCAGTGAGCACAGTTGGCCCTGCAGGGGGGAGCCAGCACTTGCCCCCCGCACCCTCTGTCCCAACGGCCTGCAGCACCTGGTTTCACTTCTAGCATTTGTTCAAGAGGTGATGGAATAGCTGGAAGCTCAGGACTTACCCACGTTGCAGAACTGTGTGCTCCAAAGCATGACTGCAAAGCAGCAAGTACCACAGTGGCCTTCCTTCAGGCAACACCTGCAGTGACATCTTAGACCTCATAGTATTGTTGCCTTGCTCCTAACTTAAGTCTAGTCCAGGCAACAATGATAACGCAAAAGTATGTATAAAGCAGAAAAATCTTAATCAGATTTAAAATGGTTATCACATCTATCTACATAGTATAATTAAAACATTACTTAAACAGAAACAACAACCAACCATTCACCCAGTGGTTATTAAATAACAATAGGAAATTAGAGGATAATTTATTTCCTATGTTATTGTGATCCAAAGTATTCATTCATCTGAACTCCTAAAGTGGCTTTTATTTAGACATACAGTAGAAATAATATCTTCACTGGAGTATCTATTTTCATTGACCAGATATTATGCATGCTACCAGCTTTAATAAAATAAAATACTTAACACTATATTTGTTTTCTCTGTTTGCAACTCTATTTTCAATTTTCACTCTCATACTAATAATGTCTGATACTATTTACATTTGTCAATAACTAAAACCATCCAGCAAAATCTACATTTTACGTGCTCCTTGCAGTCAGTTATTTCAGCATCGGTAATATTTATGAATGTTGGTTTTGCAGGTTTACATATGACTCAGTACGCAATGCAAACATGGGCCAATCCACAAAAATAAAGAGCGCTACCCCTCTTCACTCACCTTACATTGGTCCATGTCTTTTTTCCACAAGTGCACAGGAAAACAAAACAAAACAAAACCCAAGCAGATTTGCAGGGTGTTTAAAAGGCTGACCAACCTCAGGTTTGGCACACCAAAGACCAGGGAGAGAACAAACGCTTTCGTTTTCATCTGTCAGCTCCCACACCACTCAAATGGAATTGCGTAGGGAGATTTTTCCTGCCTTGCTTCAAATAAATGGGTGTTGTGTTTACATACTGCATACTGAGCATTGCACACCCGAAGCCAAGGGCTGCATCTTGCCAACTCTTAACTTTCGTACAATATGGCGATTACATGAGCCAGCATACCATTAAGTCACATAACAAAACTTGGAGAATGGTACTGTCAGCTTGCAGAACTGTACCTGAACAACTGACATGCGGTGCACAAAAGGAGAAACTAGATTTCAGTGCGATGGCAGAACTGGGTCAGAAGCAGACGGGGTTAGCAGCCTCAGTCTAAACTACCAAGCCAAGTGCTGCATAGTTCAAACTTACAGGCACACAATACAAGCAGGCAAAGAAAAAAAAAAAAGATCACTAAACACGCCTATGAAATGCTCCCCCACCCTAGAGTCTTTCAGGTCATCTGCTGTTTATTCTCCATATGACACTTTATTCCAGGATGTTCTTTCCAGCTGCAGTACTTGCAAACTGGCTTCCCCTAAGTCAAAACCAGGGGAAAAAAGAAAGAGACCTTAGTCCATTCCTCATTGTGAACAGCACATCTTTCCGGCTCCAGCAAGTTCTCTTTTTCTATCTGATAAGCAGCAGATCTACACCTATTGTGAGCTCCAAATGTCTTCCAGTTCATTCTTTTGCAGAATGAGCAAGAAAGATTGCAGATCAGAGCTCACTATTTCCCTTAAAATAATGACTCTGCAAGCTCGCACCAAGATACCGGACATGTGTTGCTGATTTAGCATGTTGATATGAGACTGGAGCGGGGCAATCTGTGTACTAATTCTTTTTCCAGGTACCATTCCATAATAATTTTTACAGAGGCTCCCACTTCAGTGACACAAACATACTATGGATAGGACAACCTCAGAAGGTCATTTAACTACCAGCAGTAACGTGCACATTCAGAGGTAAAGAGCCCAGCTGAGATCTAAAACACTTCTAATACTGAGATTTCTAAGAGGTTGTGCATCTAACCCACTGCTGAAGATTAAGTGCCTGAACCAAGTATGTGGGATACCTTAACATCAGCAGCCTTCTGAGCTAGCCCCATGGGTGACCCCTCCATGCAGCATATTTCTTAGTAACTTCTTGTAGCATATTTCTTAGCAACTTAATCCTATTTAGATTGTCTTCAAATCAAACAAAGAACAAGCAAATCAGAAATCTGCTCCGTTTTTGCAAGATTGTATCACACTAGCAGCACTCATCTTGTTTTATTAAAAATGTAAAAGGCTGTCCAGACATCAGTGATATTTTATCTGCTGTAATATTAGCATGCAAAATGACATAAACTCACTTCTGATAATAGTTTTAATTACTGAGCCTTTTTATATATATATATATAATTATATAAGCCTGCAGATCTTCTCAATACAGTCAGTCCTTCAAGAAGATTAATTAATGGAAATAGTCCCATTGAAAAAGGATTCGTATGACTGGATCCTAAATATTTAATCACATTTTTAAAGACATTATAATTTTTAAAAAAATACTCAGGAGGTGCTGGTATGTTTAAAACAGGAGGTTATATATTTATCAAACAGTATAGTTTCAGAAACCACCCCTCCAGGACTGGCACTGTTGGGGAACATGCTTTTGCAGTTCCTGTGGTTTCCCAGGTCAAGACAGATTTAAACAAACTGACCTACCTGCTCACTTCTAGTCTAACATTCAGCAAAACTCCGCTCTTTCAGCACTCTTGTTGCACTGACGTATGACTCAGCTACTCCTTCAGCTGCACTAGTTATATATTATGTCTGTGTAACATTTCTTCAAACATCAAAATCCCTGATTTATCTGAAGCAATATCCAGGTACTAAGGACTCAGTGATGTAATGGTTCTCCCTTTCTGTACTATGTCTGTCACAGAATATTACATGAAATGTTAACTTCTTTCCTGGCTTCCCAATCCTGTTCTTTTCACTATGCCAGTTACCGGTCTGGACAATGGCAGAAGTAGTCACAGGAGAGCATAAAGACTGTAATTTACTTTAATGTGCTGAGTGCCCCAATGTACTTATGTCCTCTTTCTTGTATCCGCTTCACTTGCTCTCTCTCTTTGCACATAGGTCTTCACGGTTTTAGTGGAAAGTCTTTCTCAAAGTATCTCCTGCTCTGATGCCCTCAGAATGATTAATGGTTTGGTATCACATTTGCTTGCTAATCTTTAAAATGAAGGAAACAATCCTTTGGAGAGCTAGGAGTCTGTCACTGCCTCCAAAAAGGCAGGAAGCATAACTGCTTGAAGGCTGACAGATGCTTCACCACCATGACAAGAAGCTGTTCCACAGGCTACAGCTCATGAGCCCCTGAGTCAAGCCATATGGTCCTGAATGCCAAGATTGCTTGTCTTTCACAGTTTATCAGGAGAGAGGGATTATTCCTGCTTTGCTCTGAATTTGCAAAAGTACTCTGTTGATTTTAGAAGTTTAGAGTTTGTATGAAAGAAAACACTTGACTGCTTGCACTCATAAATCCTCATTTGTTTGCTGAACAGTTCTTTCTTCTCTGAAGAAACAGTCCTACTTGTATGCTTCTGTGCTAGGATAATATCTTGTGACTTTACTGGTGTCCACTCCGATATTAAATGAATGCATATAACTAAGCACACATAAATACACCTCATACACTTTAAGAGACCCTTCCCAACCAATAATCTTCAGCATATTTGACCAAACTTGTATACAGGGTCTGAAACAACATCTCTGAGGTGCAAGGCATCTTCAATAATCTAAAGGGAATAACAGCAATGGATATACGCTATTAGAATTCAGAACTGATCATTTAAGATAACACTTCACTGTACCTCAGCATCACAAAAATTAAGTCTCCCAAGTTGTAACTCCTTAAGCATGGATATATTCTCCAGTGCTTTGGACAGCTGAGATTGAAATATTTCAAAAGGCCACTATTTCTACTTCCTGTCATCTCTTGAAAAAACTATTTAACTGGCCAAAAGACTTCCGTAAGGCCTTTCCCTTTTATTCAAAATATATTTTACGTCTTTTCCAATGACTATATGCTGAAGTGTCGTCAGACTATTGGTGCGTGGATGACCCAGCAACCGCCAAGAAATAGTCGAAGGCAAAAAGTATCTTGCTTCTAACCAAGAAGCGGAGGGGAAGGCAAAAGCCCCCAGCGCAGGACCAGCGGTGTGCGTGTCCACGCTTTGTTCTCCCCCCGAGCTCAGCCTCGGCACCGAGTCCCCCGGCTCTCACTGAGGTCAGCCAGGATGCAGCACCTTGCAAAGTCAAGCCTTAAACTTTTTCTCTTTAGCGTTTCCCGGAGCTGCTTCTTGTTACAAGAAGGTTTTTCCACTCCTGTCTGTCCCCATCTTTCCTTTTAAGAAAATGCCTAGCACAGCCACCGTAATCTGTACACAACTTGGAGAAATAACGGCAGGGCCCCCCACCGCGGCACAGAGCGGCTCTTCTGGCGGGGGAGGGCGGGAAGGGGCGCAATGCCGGGGTCTACCCCCAGCACGCTGGAGACGCTTGAATGGAGCCACCGAGCACAGCAACCACGGCACCGCTGCCTCCGATTATTTTATGTTTCGGCCCTCAGCTCGTCAGTGCAACGCTGGCAACTGATTTATTAAACCGATTTTTCCAAGCGCCGTCGGAGATCTCCCACGGCTCAGCCGCCGATCCGGCCGCTTGCTGCAACTTTTCCACGGGCTGCGGGCGCTGAGGGTGAGACCGGGCAGTAGGTTGGGTTTCTCTTCTCCCCCCACCCTTCTCCCCCAGATCGCTCATCCAACGGCAGCCGTCCCCATCCCCGGCGCCCCTCATCTCTCGGGCCGGCCGGGAGCCGCCGCCCCCGCGGACACCCCCACGGACGCGGGAGCGCATTCCCCGCCCGCCGGCTGCCCCGACCCGCGTACCCCGCTACGCCCCAGCCGCCCCCCCGCCCCCCCGGCGCGGTCCGCAGCGGAGCTTCTCCGCCGGCCGGGGCGCCGCGGCCCAGCCCTGCCCGGCACAGGTAGGTCGGGCCGCCCCTCACCCCCGCCCCGCGGCCGCACTCACTTGTGCCTTCTTCATAAGGAACGGCAGCGCTGCAGTCCGGCCCAGCCGGCAGCGTGCAAACTCCCTTCAGCGGAACTGTAGCTCCAGCATACTGCAGCAGCGGATAGTCCACGCATTGGGGTTGCCCACGGCCAGCCCCGCGCTGCCTCCGCCTGCCCCGCCGCCGCTCTGCGCGCCCCGCTGCGCCCCGCTGCCCACGGCGTGAGCGCCCGCGCTGACTGGAGCCACGGCCGGCGCCCGGCCAGGTCTTTTATATCTCCGATCTGCCTCCGGCAGCGGCGGCGGCGGCAGCGGCAGCCCAGGCAAGACACGCCTTTCCCCTCCCCTCCCCGCCGCCCGCCCTCCCGGGGACCGGCAGCCCCGGCAGCCCCCGCGGGGAGGGGGAGACCCGGGTAAACCGAGGGCAGGTTGGAGGCGGGAGCGAGCCGAGCCTGCCCCGGCCCGGCGCGACAGGCGGGGGCGCGGGGGGGCGCGGGTCGGGGTCCCCGGGGGTGGGAGGGATTCCTCCGCCCGGTGCCCGGGGCTGGGCAGTGGCGGGGAGAGGCCGGTCCGGCCGACCGGGACGGGGGTCTCCGGCCGCCTCCGCGGAGGGCTCCGGCAGCTGGCGGGAAGCCCCCACCGCCCGAGGTCCGTGAGGCTGCCGGCGCCGAGCCAAGCCCTGGGTCGGGTCCCCCCACTCACGCCGGTGACAAGGGGAGGGGGACGGGGGGGTCCCTCCCGGGGGGCTGACAGAGCGCCCAGCAAGTGCGCGGTATTTTCAGCGCAGCACCTAGCTGCGGCGGCGGCGCGCACAGCCGAGAGGCAACTCCGGATTCGCGATTTCCTTTCAGTGCTGCCTTTCCATAATCGGCGAGTACAAGTTGGGCACTGGAATCAGCGTTTCGAGTGGAGCTTGAAAACTCCTTTACCTGCTCCAGCCACAGAAAAGTTGTTCAGCAGTGCCTCCTAATGCCTGCGTAAAGGTGATCCTGCAGGTCGTTTAACATGCTGCTACGTTTTGCATCCTCTGCAGATCATGTATTAGTGTTGAGCGTGGAAAAACGTCACTTGTTTTTTACTGCGTGGAGTCCCGCTGGCAAATCCATCCCAGCAGCAGCAACAGAATTTGAGTCCTCCCCGGAGAAGAGAGCTGTGAGGCTAACACAGACTAAATCTTGAGTATGCATTAAATGGAAAGAAGAGCAGTTTATGGAACTAGCATTTCCTGAGACAGCAATCTTTGGTGAAAATTCAAAAGCACGTTAACATGAAATGAAGAAAGAATAATCTGCCTAAGTCAATGGTCATTTCCTAAGGGAGATCAGATATGCTCAGAGTACACGGTAAAATATTTCATTAGAAAAGTTTGTCCAGTTTTAACCTAGAATTAATGGTAAGTTTTCAAAAGACTAGGTTTCTGCTAAAGTAAGGATGGGCTGATTTTGAACCCATCCTCAACTCCACTATATATTTGTGTTTTGGTGTAGGGCAGGTAAACATCTAATCTCTGCGCCTCTGCATCCAGTTCAGAAAAATGGGTTGGTAGTTTTCTCTTACATCATGACACTGCTGATGAATTCATTACGGTTTTTTGCATTTGTTGATTGTTGCTGTGCTGAATTATCTTGGAGTTCTTGTGTTACCCTCTGAGCTTTGTCCGACTGTTTTATATGCAGTTAGTAATAGTCTCTTCCTCTAAAAGGTTATGATTCAAGCAACAGACAAGCAGTGAAAGGGACAAAGCCTGTAACAAAAAAAATCAAGGATCGTGCTCACTGAAAGAATAGTTTGTATATCACCTAGTGGTGATCAACCAAAGCTGCTTCCACAGTCTACGTGTTTAGCAAATAGGGCCAGGAAATTAAAATGTTATGGCTTATTTCCTTCTTAGAACAGATGACAGCTTTAGTCTCCTGGGGAGAAGCCTTGCAAAGTGTGAAAGCAGTCTGTCATAGCAGTTACCTACCTTATGGAAAACACTCGAGGTCTTTCTCCACCTTGAGCTCTGTCACAGGCCACTGTTAGTCATGACAGGAAAGCTTTAGCGGATGCCCTGCATCCAGTTACCTTACTGATAGTTGTACGGAGATGCTAAGATTCTCTGGGCCTCATTAAATTTCTTTACCATCCTGGCATCATGTACCTTTTCTTTCCATCCCTGATCTGAATCCTTGAACCTGCCTTGTGTTTAACCAAGCTCAGCTATAGTGGAGTAATGCCCTTTTCATCTCTCCCTTTATGCTGGCAATTTGCAAGCATATTGCTGCTGACATTGACTTCAGTATGGTTTGGGAAGTCTTTTCTATGAAATTCAGAGTTTCACAGTTTAAACTCATTCATAACTTATGTCCATAATCATAAGAAAGCATGTTTTTATTAGTCTTTCCATTTTCAACATAGTACCAACTTTTGACTTTCTAACTGAACCTTCTTATGCTTAACAGTTACCAAACTGACTGTTGGTTTCTTTTAAGCACCATGCATCCTCTGTGCTTTATACAAATGACAGGGAGAAGTTTTGAGGTTACTCAATATTACTAATCAGTAAGTAAGTGAATGACTCAAGACATAGGTCCATGGGAGCATTTACACCACTATGGAGCCACTTTTATTTCACTGAGCACCATAAGAGCACATGATTCAGCTGCATATTTTTCACTCACATAATCTGGTTCTAAAGATTAATTTGCAAAAAGCAGTTTCCATATAACTGATTCTCCATACAGACTGGGATTTTAAGGGATAGTGATGTTATTCCACAGTAAAAACACTAACTGACTAACTGGACCATTTGGCAGACTGATTGGCAGACCAGCTGGGGGTATATGTAATATTCTGGATGAATAGTGGGATCTCCAAATAAAAAAAAAATTAAAAAATTTAAAAAAAGAATTGACATTTGTTTATTGAAATAACAATATGAGTAGCTCAGTACCTCATTACGATGCTTCTTTAAAAAAACTGTGCACTCCATAAGCCGTCTAGATACAGGAAAAAGAAACAGCAAGCAGTGTAGCATAGGAGTGGAGCCAGACTTCAGACTATTGGAAATCTGTTCAAGAAGTGCCAGTAAAGGAGGCTAGAGTTGCACAGTTGTGTGTGAGACAGAAGGAGCTATGGAGGCAAGCAGATCAGCAAAGCTAGCGTGGTCTTTGTTTTGTCTGGAAGGAAAGTGGGCTTTGTTCATCTGACTACCATCTTGGTCTTAAATACTGATGAAGAGAAGAAATGACAGATTTTTACTGAAAGTCTAAAACTGCTTCTGTCTATTAGTGTCTTGATTTACTTTGCAGTTAAATGACAGATTTATTTCCATTAGGATTTTACAGCAGGATAGTTAGCATGCAGAAGATACTCTGTTTCTCTAAGAACGTTTTTTGTTAAGGAAGAGGAGCTCAAAATAGGAAGTTTCACTGATGTTGTTAGAAGTCAGAGCCTGTAAAAATATAGTTGTAGCTGCTAAAAAGTAAATGTCCATTTCTTGACTTGCATGAAAGCCTCTTTCTACTGTTCTTTCAACACACTACAGTTTTAAAGCAGTATAAAATGAGCAGCTGAAGATCTCACTGGCATGAGGGATTTCTCAGCTAGAAAAAACTGGTACATTGAGAACATAACTTGGGAAAAACTGATGCTGCTAAACTTCTGTGATCCTCTGCAATCCCCCTTTGGCTTCTGATGACCCTCTGGATGTTAGCAGACGTAATATAAATGTGAGGCTCCTTGAAAGTCTTGTAAAATTTTGCAGCCACTAAGGTTCCAAGAAGATCAGAGGACAACGGCAATTCAAATATTTTTTTTGGTCTTTCATATGTGTTCTGAGAGGGGTCTGATTCATCTGGGATTGCACTCAAAAACACTACGTCTCCTTTTGAGGAATTACTTATATATGTGATCTTGAAAGTTACTCAGTTGTCCAGATCAGGGAGACCTGCTGGAGTGCACTGTTTACTCTGATGGCAGGCCTCTGTTTCCTTCTATGGTGAGGGAGGTTTCAGGGATGAATGGTGCCCATCCAACTCTAGTCTTGGCATCCAGTCAGAAAGAGGCTGGAGTATATATTGGGATGGACAAATTGGCTGTTTTCCAAGCCTCAAGTTTGCTGTAACCATAGTACACTGTACCATGGTAGTTGCTACTGGTACTTCAACAGTGTTCATCATGGCTCAGTTTACCAGAGTCCAAACAACACCTTTGTACTGTTTCTGAAATGTAGGCTGGAATACCCAGCCTACAAGGACAATTTACTCATATATGTAGAGGTTTCTGTACTGGGTTTGCTTGGAGGACTGGAGAGCAGTGCTCAATTATCTGTTCAGCAGATGAAGTTAATAGTCCTAACTCTGAAGAATACTCTTTTCCTGAAGCCCACCAGCCATCTATGGTGGAGTGTCCCCTGACATATTGGATGAAAAAAGAGCAGTCATTTCTCCTACAGATACTGATTTCTTCAAGATGCTGTAACTGATATGACTTCTAGAGATGAAATTCTATCCCAACATTTATACTAGGAGATATTTCAGTATCCACAGGCTTCCATTCACAAAGGAATACGGAGATTTGTCATTACTTCTTAAACAGGAAGGCACTGGCATGACTCCTCAAAAGTACTGGAGCTCATGCTTCCAAGGAGCACATTCACAGACAGTGTAAAACACACTGCCTACAGCATTACAAGGAATTATAGTTACTGTATCGAATAATCATTATTTCCCCAACATTCATGTGATGTTTAACTTTCCTCACATTTTGCCTTGTTTCCCACTTTGGGCAAAAAAAGAAGACAATTATACACTACAGTCACCAAGCCAGGCAGTGTTAGAGGTAGGCAGACTCAAGCTGATACATCACCTTGGACATCTACAGTGCAACTAGATGTTTATTTACAAGACAACCACTGCTTATTATGTCTAAAATTCAGTTATTTGCCTATCATGAGATCAGATTGTGTAGCCTAATGCATTAATTATAGTTACACAAGCTCAAAAAAACCTCCATGTTATTTTGCCTGTACAATTCCATTTCTGAAGAAAATAACATAATTTATTATTTTTACCATACTTAAGTAGCTCCTTATTATATTCATATTTTCATTCCAGTAATTTAGAGGTGATAAATGTATGAGACAAATATTTCTGTTCCCAGATTTGTTACCTACATCTCTCAATTTCCATTAGTCTATTTCATCCTATTCACAGTAATTACAACCTAAGGAGTTTCATGATAAAATGGGTTCATTTGAAAACAAAATGCTGTCTAAGTGGGATTGGATAAATATTCACTGTTTACAGGGAGAACTGAGATTATTCCTGTTCAATGAAAGATTGTGATTTTTTTTTTTTTTACAGTGCCTTTAGTCTGAAGAAAGGGAGAGGTACAATGAATTCAGAGCCATATTATGTCATCACTTCTCCCTCTGATGAAGTCTGATTGCATAAGAAGTGTAGGAAGGACTAAAACGTAGGTGAGAGTAAAAGGACTTCCTAGGCTGAGCCCCCTGCCATCAAAAGAAGCTGTATCAATCAGTCCTTTAAAAGGTTTATCCATTGCCAGCATAAAATGAGTTTCTTGCCCTTGCTCTTCTATGGAAATGTTTATAGATTTTGTCTCACCTCATGATTAGAAAACTACTTTTAATTTGAAACTTAATATATTCATTGTTAATTTATACACATTTGTTCTCCAGGTGAAGTTATCCTTTACCATAAATAGCTCTTTCCTTTCTCTACTGCTTTTTGATTCTCCTGCCCGGCCTACTGGCAATGTATACATCTGAAGCATTAACTCGAGTAGTGGCATGCAATGGTCTCTGGAGCTTAAATTTTAGCATTCAGTTTGGCACAGTTTTGGTCCAGCCAACTGGTGTTCTCCAGGCCTGAGCTCAGCCAGAGAAAGAGTACAAGCCAGGACCAGTTTCCAGCAGGCAGTTCCCCCCTGTTCTGGGGAAGGAAAAATTTTGCTGTGTGGATGCAAATCATCCCCTACCACTTACCCTGGGGTCAGAGTTGCCTCTTTTAATGTGCACACTAAAAATAGTATTTGTAAATTGAATTGGGAAAAAAAAAACCAAAACCAAAACAAAAACCAAAAACAAAAACCAAAAACCAAACAGTTTGGTAGAGCAGGTGTTCAGGAAATGCCCAACCACAGCACCTGTGCAGTAAAAGTCAGCCCTAATCCTGGAATTTCCTCCCTTTTGAGGTTTTGAAATGCAATCAAAACATTCAGTTAACATGAAAAAAAGGGAGAATGCAGAAATGACCTCATGCTGAATTATTCTGTCATTGTCCAGAAGGTCCTCTGCTGTTGGAGCTCACTGAGGGAGTGAGATCTCACTTTGCTATCAAGAGGTCATGGTGCACTGAGAAACTGTCTACTTTTGTTATCCCTATGTTTTACTGCAGAGAAACACTCAGTTAAAGCTTTTAAACTGATGAAGAAGGGAGGATGGGGGGACCAGGCAGAGAGTCCAGAACTTTTGCAGGAGACTATGGATATGCTTTAGATATCCCTTTAAAGACAGAGAGAGGAAAGGCAGAAAGATAATGATTTTTCTCCATGTAAAAGGACTTGGTGTGACTAGGGTGTTTTTTGGTGCAGCTGTAGAGAGAGACCCTGTTCAGAACTGGAGGCCCAGTTAGTATGAGAGGAAATGTTTTAAGTAAGTTTTGTGCAATAGTTTAAATCCTCCAGACTGACTGTTCAGTTTACTATGTGTTTACTTGCATAAGAAAATATAGAATTAAACTATTTTGCTTTGATTGTCATTTTCATTAAGATGGAAGTGCTAATCCACACACAAGCCCTGAGCTCTGGCAGGACAGATAAGCAAGAAATGTGAAAACGAGATTTACCACCACCACCCAGTTTTGGAAGTAATCCAAATGGGAGAGCTGTGAGTCTGAGTCATTCTTCAGATGGGTTTCATGAGTTAACACTACATTGCTCTTCTATGGACATGAAAAAAGTGCCACATGTATGGTGAAAGGATGATGTATTTTCCTGTTCTTTATTCTTAAAATTTTGTAAACAGTAGCAATTTTCATTTAACATATTCAATCTATTAAGTCATTCACTAATTTTAAAGAGTAGTTATAAAAAGTAAATGTAGTTTAGTCTGCTTTCATTTATGAGGTAATATGAATTGGAAGTACTGTTTTGAGAAGGACAGAAGGACAGTACTGTTTTGAGGACAGTTGTCATGTGACAACCCCTTCCCCAGAGTTTCCAGCTATGAAGGACTGTACTTATAACTTTAATTTCCTTTCTTTTTGTCTTTATCATGCATTACTGTCTAACAGTCATCATCCTCAGCTATTCCAGAAGGATGATTTGCCATATATTCTCCCTTAGTCCTAGATGTAGTGAATGATTATTTAAGAAAGCATTAGGAAACCAAGTGAGAGAGAGAATGGGAGAGTAATGCAGATATCCATTTTGTTATCCATTTAATTTTAGTCTTATTTAAATTTCATTAAGTTATTCCTTAATTATTGTATTGCTATCAATTTCACAAGCTAACTATGCATCTTGTTAAATGTAAGTACTTTTCTATTTTAAACAAACTGCCTTTCAGTATCATTGTTACCTTGTGTTCTTTAGTTATTGTAGAATTTACAAAAGAGCACTTAGTATATTTTTGGTGTTTCATTATTTGTTACATGTCTAACACTGCTTATCTTTTCTCTAGACTAATAATTTAACCTTTTTAGTGCCTTTTTATAGGAAAATCATACCATGACTTAGATAAATTCCTTTCTCTATCTTTTATCATAGCTTATCCTGTTAAAAAGAGACTGAAAGAACGTGTGTTTGTTCTGACGGACAGGAGCCAAGCTTACGTAGTGATGCAGACATCACACTTCAGGCTGGTACTGGAAACAATGTGGTTAAATTTGACAGGAACCAGCTGCTAAAAATTGCCATCAGCAAATTCTGCTGCCCCTAATGGCTGCCTTTCCCCAGGAGCTTTGGCCCTCTGCTCAAATGGCCCTTCTTCCTCCTCTCTTAGACTGAGCCCTAGCCATCCCCACTTCCTTGTACGTTCATTTGTCTGTACAGGAGAAGCAGCAGTGTATCCTTGCCAACTTCTTGCCTTCTGGCCCTGGCCCTGAAATTGGTTGCTGTTCCCTTGGGAGCACCTGATCCTGGAGCTCTATAGCTGTACGCTGCAGCTAGTGACAAATAGACAGCTTTGAGCTGCCTGCTTCATCTTCTCTAAAGCATTTATTTTCACAACACATTAATTTCCTTTGTAAAAATGAGATATTAAATCCAATTCTAAACAGCAGAAATCACAAATGTGGAAAACAGTTGTTTTCTTTAGTGTTTGAAATAACACTATTTCAGTGAAAAGAAGCTTTGTAAATGAAATAAAACAAGATCATCTGTGCTTTTTAATATTTCAGAGACACTTGTAGCTGTGGAAAAGTAGATATGGTAGTTGGTCCACCATCCACTCTGCAGCAATAGAGAAGTATCAAGGCACAAGGCAGTCCTAAGTTCTCATCTTTAATAATGGATGAAGAATTCTATTTACCCTGGCTTAAGAAAAGTAAAGAAGACTTATTTTGGAGAGTGGAGAGTCTGTTTTGTGGAAAAGAATAAAAAGTGCTTGGTTTGCTTGGTCTGGTAAGTTAAAGACTAGGACATACTTTTCTCTGGAGGTCAAGGAAATAAAGAGGTAAAACAGGAACAATAAGGTAGTAATATTCACACAAGGATGTGTAGATACAAACTGGCCAATAGCCAGTTTAACCTGGAAACAAGCAAATCACACAGGACTGATATTCTGGATTGGCCTTCCAAAAGGAGCAGGGGGAAGAAATTATACCTACATGGAGTTTACTCAGTGTATGAAGAGGGTGATATGTTGTGCTTGTAGGAGAGAATAGCAGGTGGCAAGAGCTGGAGACTAAGGCTGTCTCTTGCTGTCCTGTCAGTAGGGAGGATAGTAATCCCAACTGTCTGGTAAATGTTAGTGCATGAAATTCTTTAATCTCTGGTTTTCCCAGCAAATGAATATCCAGGCATGTCCCTGTAGATGCGTATGTGATGCCTCTTTGCAATGGTGAGAAATATATTCCTTTCAAGCATTGTCACTGATCTCCTTTTTGATCTTCTGTTACTTCTTTCAGCAGTAGAACTTCCTTGCATGATTTTTATGTAGGATGTAGAGGGTGATACAAAGGACGAAGAGAGTTTTCCCTAGCCTACACAAGGTAGTGGCACATGTCTTCATTACTGTAAGGATCAGTAGGTGGTGCAGGATCTTCGTAAGTCATGTTACCGTGCTGAATCAGGAAAAGGACCTCATTATGTAGTAAAGGTAAGCTACAAATGGAATATATTATGTTGGAAGGAGTTGGGAATATCTTAAACTTGTCTTTTTACAAGACAATAGTTCTGGCAAGAAGTGATCTTTCAAAACATGTATGAATGTGTCCATATATTTATAATAAGAGACTGATCCTTTGTTGGTGCTGTGATATAAGCAGTCTAAAACCTTTCTCTCTGTGCTTTCCTTCTGTCTAGGGGAGATATGACGTGTCAGGCTTTGGATGTTTCAAACACATTCAGATATCCTCAAGCAGGCCTGCCTATTTCGATGCTCTGACTGCTTGGAAGGGTACTAGAAACAGAAGAACTAAAAACAGGCTTGGATCTGATCCTATCTCTAACCCAGGGGTGAAATGTTATGGGATAGATTTAGTAAAGGGTCTCACCTGTGTTCATTTTGTAAAATCTATGCTAACTTTTGGCCAAAGCATGGGATTAAAAAAGACTGCACTCAGTTTTAAGAAATCTGTTTTCACAATTACCAGTTTTCCTGGGGTAAGTGGAGTAGTGCAAAGAGGCTGCAAAACTAAATGGGTTAAGGCAAAATATATTAATCCTACTGAAAAATTCCTTTAGCCAACGGAAGTTCTTAATTCAAGCAGTTTAGGCTCCATATTGGATTTTCTTTTATTGTAAACTAATGAAAAATGCCTTTCTATTCTTGGTCTTTCCCATTTGCTTTTAAGAGAAATTTACATGTACAGCGATATATTCTATATTCTATTCACTGTATGTGTGTCCATGTATTTATTTCTAACGGCTATTTCTGTGGGTGCCACAATAATGAATTAGGTTTTTTGCTAGCTATTCCAACAATTTAATTTTACTCAGTGGAAATAGTCTTGATTTATATACATAGTCACATGATCAGAATTTGACCTTCTGTTTAGTTTTTTCTTATGCTGTATGTACAATAACAATATAATGAACTTGTGCCATTTCAATGGCTGTGCTGACATTAACAAATGGTCCTGGAACACAGCAAAGATTCCTCAGCACGATAAGATACTATAAATTTAGCTACTAGAGCACTGCAAGTGATGATGCCGAGGTTTGATTTTTAAACAGAATAGCTGCGTTAATCCAATCTCCATTGAATGCACAAAGGAAGAATTCATGGTAATTAGGAAGAGACAAATGGCATCATTCACTTCTGGAATTCTGGGCCCACATAAGCATCCAGTAACCACTTTAGGTCTTTAGGTTTCTTACTTGGCAGGAAAGGAATTATATACAAGGGGAACTTGCGTACTGGAAGGAGGCTCCACTCTGTCTCCAGACATACAGAACATCTACAGGCTGAGTGGAAACAGGTTTATCATAATTATACAGGGAGCTGGAAACAGCCTGGTTGCCTAATATGTTCCATTTTCATTTTACATTTTTCTTTTATCTGTGTTAAATGCTCCAATACTCCTCTAAGGCTGCTACAAATCAACAATTTAGCCTACAAAAATATGTTTTCCTTTGTCTCATGAAACTCTCTTTGAGTGTCTAAATTAGAAACTGAAAGAAATGCAGTTTCTTTTCTAAGCCTTGTATTCCCCAGGAAAACTTCAGCAATCTGCTAAAATACTAGCTGAAAGTAAACAACCTGAGAGTGAATCTGTGCCGCTCTGTACAGGTACATGCAGAACTTCAAATTCCCTCAAGCTTTTGGAGCCATGACAGTAGAAGTGGAAGGTGAAGGAGAAAGATGGGTATGTTGTCTTTGTTTTCTAGACTCGGCAAAGCACAAGCTTTTAATGATGGGAAAGAAAAGGAAACAGGATGGACTTGGCTTTCTGGAATAGTGGTGGCGGTGGTGCCTCATTTTCTGCTGTGGAATAGAAGCCAGCCTGAGCTGCTAACTATTCAAATGAGACTGGCAGCTCAAGCTCAGGTCTGCTTGTATGCTGAAGAAATGTGTTTAGGGGTTTTCCCTGGACGTTGTCTGTTAATTTACAAATCAGAAAATTCTCCACCCTCTCTCCCTTTTTGAAAAAAAGATAGGAAATTCTATACAGAAACTGTGACCATAAGACCATATTGAATGAATGTTCCAGAATTTAATAAATGGCACATACACTGGGTCTGTTGAAATCATACTTACATGTCTTTGATGAATTAATTGTACTGAATGTCTAATTATGTGTCCATCTACTATTTCTCCTTTCATTTAATGTGTGGGACAGAAGCATTAAGAGATAAAATGTCCTGACTAACCAATGCACAGGTAACATTAATTTGACATTTCCTCATATTCTCAGTCCTTGATTTTGCCTCCTAGAAATATTTTAGTAAAAGCAAGATATCATTGGTTTTAATATTTCATAGTCTGGAAAATGCATGCCAGAACAGCTGCAATCTCTGCATATGGTTTAAAAAAATAACTCAAGCTTTGTAATTCTGGATGTTCCTCATATAGTGACACTTTATATTATTAGTGTTTCTTGAGAGAGTAGAGAAAATAAAGATGCTTTGCCCAGAACATAGTTTCCCTCCCCATGTGTGTAATTATATTTAATCCAGTCTCCGGATTCTCTAAAAAAAGTTAGAGTATGTTAATTGTCACACAGATTTATTAGTGATTTTGAACAGAGTGAAAACAGAGGAGAAAAGGAAAATAAGCACTTTAGAACAGAAATCCCCAGAAAGCAAAGCTAAACACCATCATTTTACAAATTTTGAAACAAGCAGCATTTTTACCACATTGGGTGTCAAAGAGCAGAATATGATAACGTAAATGCACCAAAAGGAATTAATTGCCTTGTGTGTCAAATACAGTTTGAAATGCCTTCTGAGTATGGAAAGAATGGTCTTTTGCAAAACGTCATTAAATCAATGCATTCTGAGTCTTGTTTGTATGTTGATGTCCATATTTTTGTTTTTGAATCCTATACTTTGATCCTGGTGTAGAAATTATTTGAATTTCTAAAATGCACAATAATAAAAACTGACATTTTAAAGAATTCCATTGAGGGCTTATATTCAGGTAGCCTAAATTCCAGTATGCAGCCTCATGCTTATCTCAGAGTGCTTATCTACGAGGAAAGACTCGTTATATGTAGAGTATAGACCAGCTTAATGTTTGGCCTCGCTTGCTGTTAAATATGGAATTAGGAACATCTCAGACAGACAGGAATGGAGTATGGCTATTTGTCCCTATTCTTTCTAACTTTTATACGTTGGGAGTAATCTTTATATATAAACTATTCTGTTACTATTCAGCTTCTGTTGAGTCATCACATGAGTGTTTGTTTTGTTAGATCCTTGAATTGTGATTATAAGTCAGTTCTGGTATAGAAGTAAGTTAAAAACTTACTACAACCTAGCTATTATGTACATGCACTGAAATGGGAAAGAAAATGTAAAAGAAAACATGTTTCTTTTCACTTAAGCCTATAATGCCAAGATCATGCCTGTTCAGAAATTCACTCAGAAAAATAATCACCCGAACATACCAGTTGTCCATATTTAGAAAATAAAGTGTTCTCACATGAATATGCTTTTTAAACTCTGCAGTGATTACAGCATGGGAGTGGAGAAGAAAAGGCAGATTCAGGATCTGCAAATCTCTTCTTGTGAAGTACTGGGAAAATAATTCAAAGTGGTAAAATGATTAAAAGTGATAAAATTACTTTAGCAGCAAAGTTTTATAATAAGGAGTTAGTAATTTTGTTCATACATGTTTCAAGATGCTTTTATTCATGCGGAATTTCAAATTAAATAGTACTTACTGAAATTACTTAAAATGATATTCAGTTAAGGACTACAAAGAAGCCTAAGTATTTGATGCTGTTCCCACTGAACATTTATTTCCCTGACTTCTATGGAAGCAGGATTAGGCTGATAATATTGATTTTGTTTGCTCTAGTGATCAGCATAGTTGATTTGATTGGCCTTTGGATCAGGTCTTAAGCAGCTTTCAGATCTGCACGGAGAGCTCTGGAATACCACTCTGCTCTTTTTTCATCATCATGGGCAAGGATGAGCAAAAAGACAATTCAGGAGTGAATTATAAGTTTTTTTAAAAAATTGTCAAACCTCCTCTCTGATATCTCAGAAGAAACACTTTATACACTTTATGATGAAAACAGTGTAATTAGTGGCATATTCTAAAGTCAGCTTTAGGAAACTTTAGTCAGCTTTAGATTTAGTCCTTGGGAACTCCATGCTGCTGACTTGCTGCTTCTGTTCAGGGGACTCCAACAGGGCTACTAAAGTCTTCTGAGAGAACTACTGTGTCAGAGGCATGTGTGATTCTTTTCTAATGACTGTTAAGTCAGGACCCTTACTGGAATTAATGGAATGGCATCCTCCAGCAATAGTGTCCTCTGTGCCTCAGTAGAGAGCTCCTGCATGCACAGCCTGGCTTTCTATTGCAAAGCTAATGAAACAGGATACCTGTCCTCACAAGAACTGCTCTTTAACTGCCTGCTTTCATTGTCTTGATTTATGGTCCTTATGAGTTCCTCCTCTGGCAGAGACACAAACAGGGAAATCTGCATGTCCTCTTTCAGGATATCTTTCTTTAAAAATATTGTAATCTTTTTCTCCTGGAATTTTACAAAACAGCAGCCAGGACCTCAGTCAGTGAAAATTGGCCTCTTGTATTGACTATGTTAGAGCTCTGCTAATTTATATTCACTGATTATCTGAACTATGTTTTCTAATTTTCAGAAATGCAGAGGGTTTTTCACAGACCAAAAAGTCTGTGCTTGACCTTTAAAATTACTTACACACAAGGGAGATGAGAAATGCCTCCGTTCTTAATCCCTTACTGCTTTAAAATTTAAACAAGTGCTTTAAAAATAGTTTAGGCCAATGTTAAGCACTTTGATGGTACTAACAACATTCTCACTTTTTTTTCATTTTTTCTGAGACCTCCTCCAATTTCATTTTAGCCAAGGTTAGACCCATAAGTGCTAAGCTAACTGCACTGGGCGATAGAGGAGTCATATACTGAGAAAGACATTTTTGTGTTTGTCTTATTACTGTCTAAATAAAGCTGTGAGTGAAAAAAAAATCAGGACAGTGACCTGGAAAAAGATTCACAGATAAATTGTAGATTTGTCTAATTGTTGTACTCAACCTGAGAAACAAAACTGCTCTACAACCGTCCTTTTTTTCTCTCCCCTAGCTTTCATTCCATCAAGTCTTCCAGTTACAATCATTTTATCACAGAGCTGACCTTTACCTCCTGCCTGTCTTTGTGATACATGTCTGAAAATTTTTATTGCCCATTAACACAAATTTAGTTGCCTGACTTAGAGATTGGGGGCTTTCACTTCGTTACCTTGTTCAGCATTGAAATGTCCTCCTGGTTTCAAAGTCAATCCTGCTTGGCCAGGATCAGTTGTACCCCAGATTAATTCTTCCTGTACCTTGTTTCCACAGCACAGGCACCTATCTTCAGGGTGACTTCTGCGGTCCAAAAAGCACAGAATTATAGTAAGTTAAGGAGAACAGGCAACACCCTTCCAGTTGTTTTAGGGCTAGCACGGAGCTAACAGGAGCAGAAGTATCATGGCTTGCTACAGTGGTGTGATTCTCCAAACATTGTCCTCCTTAGAGAGGACCAAGTGGCTTTTCTTGTTCTGGTAACAGGCAGCCATAGCCCTGCTGCTTGCAGGGGTGATCCTGCACTTGTCTGATCACTCACTGCTACCCTGTCCCTTCTGTGCTGGAGGAGAGGCCTGGAAAGCCAGGTGATTCCTGGCCGTAAGCCCTCTCCCCTCCTCCTCTCCTGCAGATGACTGCATTGCAGCCGCACCAGCGCTTTTAGCAGGGTTTTGCCTCCACCATCCAGAAGGGCATTGTCCATTTCTTACATGAAGGAAATTTTGCTGATCTGAAGATGAAGGTAGAATTTGATTTTGCTTGCACAGCTAAAGTTTTGAGCTAGTATTTTACCAACAGAAATTTTATTTTATGTACAATCAGATGAAAAGACCATTGACAGTCCTGTATTGGATGTAGGCATGATGCACCTGAATGTGTTGATTCAGTGCAGTAGTGTAGTTTTGAAACTAACTCAGTCATCTCCACTTAATGCACGATGACTTGGTTTCTAGAGCAGCTTTTGTGCATGTGTACTGGTTTCCATCTGTGTGAAAATAAACCAGACACTTTTCTCACAGATGTGCTCTAACCCCTAGTGGGTGTTCAAACTACTGACCAGTCCTTGGAGCATCTATGAATCATGTGCATGATGGAGATGTTTAGTTCAAGGCATCAGACCAGATCTAGTCTGAAGGAGAAATCTTGAAACATATTTAATGTGGATGTAGGTACATCAGCAGCTTCAGTCTGCCAATCTGCTTTTGTTTCCTGAATTACATGTTAATGTAGATGTAACTTTAGCCTGAAAGGAGATTTATGGGCTCTTAAGACTTTCCATGGAACTAGCCCAGAGCTAAAAGGAGGAAAGTCTCAATAGTCTGTGGTGGATGACTTTCCATGGAACTAGCCCAGAGCTAGAAGCAGGAAAGTCTAAATAGTCTGTGGTAGATGATGTCTATGGGAACACCTAGAGGCTTATATTTTAGAAAGTTGTTTGGTGGGAATGCGTGCTTCATGCCACCCTTTCCTGGGAAGCAAAAAGCATTCCACAAAACAGATGCATTTTTAGACACCCTTCATTGCACAACTGGAGCTCTTACTTTGATCAGTTCTTGAACTTGCCAGTGGCTATAAAAAGCATATACTTTATGTGCCACTTGAATCTTGTTTATCGTTTGAGCTCAACATGATGAAAGTGAAGAAAACCATGTCACAGAATATAAAAGACAATAAGTTCTAAGACAATAGTTTTATTCACTGAATAATTAAGCTCTGCTGCACAGTTCTTGAATAGCTCTGGTGTTTCACTCCAGAAGAGTTATACAAATGATGCCATTTTTCTATCCTTATCTAGAAAGTAGTTATAGTTAATGTTATATAAATGTGTTAAACATAAGCAGAACAAACAAATAGAATTTTTCACTTACATTATTTCTGTTATAATGTAATTATTTTATAAAATTCTGATTGTATAGCCCATATAAGAGAGGGGGAAAACAAATGGAAACACAGATGGGGAAAGAATAAACTTACTCTTAACTGTTTAACTTTTTTTTTCCTTGTTTGTTTTGATTTTCTGTTGTATCCAGTGAATGAATTCCAGATGTTTCCACAGTCTTTTCACTTATTTCTCATACTATGCTAAGTACTTAATTAGGCAATGTTTGCTGTGCTTGAAAGTTTTTCTCCTTTTGGATCTGTTTTATATAATTCATATGACTATATAAATACACATATTGCATGTTAAATATTATATATGTTTTATGGTATAGGTTATATATATTTAATATATATATAATCTATAACATATAATGTTTTATATAATTTTCATCATTACATCATTACAGTCTACACACAGATGAGAAGAGAACCACATACTGTAATGTCATGTATCACATGGCATAAAATTTCAACTGGTGACATGACTATAGCACAGAAAATTGTGTTTCCTCTGAATGGATCTTTTTGATTACAACTTAATAGTGATTTGAAAATCAGAGAATTATGAGCCTTTTGTAATTTATTTCAATACAAAAATCATACCTTGTCCCTAGAACAGTCAGTCATTTTGGGAAAAGAGATATTGCTCTTGCATGTTCTTCACAGTGTTGTGATTAGCAACCTCTGTTTTTTATAAACTGAACGAGAGAACATGAATGCTGTCTGTGAACACATCACTTACTGGAAGCAAGAAACATGTATTCCAGTGCATTACTGCTTTCTCTATTTAAACCTTAACTGTGTGGATTTATCCAAAGTAATGTAATTTTTGAGTTTATGAAGAAGCTGATGAATTTACCAGTAACGTTCTCCATCATGTGACCACTCAGTGCAAGTGTGAACCTCAATATGAACTCCTTATGGATAAGGCTTCATTTTTAGGTCATGGTGAATGACCTAAATTTTTGAATGCTTTCCCTTTCTTTTGAAGGGAAGCACTCTTTGATGTTGGTGACATGCATACATTAGTAAGAGTGGTTCCAGTATCAACCAGAACTGGATACGCAGTCATGAGAGCACATTAAGAAGACAGGTGAAACTGCTGGAGCCTTACCTGTTGCACGTTTTCATTCTCAATAGAGTTCTAGCTCACAGATAAGATGACTCTTTTAATTTTTTAATTATCACTAGACTAATAAAAAGACTGCAGAGAGATTGCATTATAGAAAAAGAACTATATAGCTTTACTTCTAAATTCTGATTAGAATGAATAGCTTAATACCTTAACGCTCTTTTACAAAGAATTGTTTTTTACATTAACTCAGATTTGATAGATTTTGTAAAGTCTTTGTGTTTTTAAAAAAGCATCTAAGCAAGATAATTACTCATAATTAGCATAGAGAAAAAGGAGAAATAGCTACAAACTTGCGACATAAATTTTGACCTAGGTTTTTGACAAGGCACTGGTTCCTGAATTTTTAAACATTATTAAAGAGCTTAGAAATGGCCAGGAGTAAGAGTGCTGTGTTTGCCTGTTGCTGACAAGAGCAGAAGCCTTTCTTTTCCTAAACAAGTATATGCAATATTGCTGTTTACTGTACTGCATATTTTATATTTGAGTGAGACCTGTAAGGCAATGACTTTACAGAATATGTGAAAATTTTGCACTTTGAAACATTTTAATTAGCTAGTTTCATATGTGTGAAGGAGGTATTAAAGATTTCAGAAAATAACTTTCTTAAAAGAAATGTGATAAAAAGACTTGTATGTGTCCATGAAATGAGACACATATCACTGAATCATAGTCATGGATATGACTCTCAGTCTACAAAAAAAGTCCCGTAATTAATAGTACTGCAGGTACAAAGAAAATAAAGACTGCTGGATTTTGAGGAGTCATTCCTGTATTGGGCTGGAGTAACTTTGGATACTGCTGTGTAACTCTGTTGTGTGGCCTTCCTGTAGAAGTCATATATGTGTATAGAAATGTCTGCCTTCTGCTGTGATGTGACACTACATGCGTTCTTCAAAATGTGAGTCCAAATCACATAATTGCCCCTACCACAGAGTACTCAAGCTATGCTGCTGTCATTCCTGGGGGCTCCAGCTTCAGCCAGCAAAAGGCTCATCAGTCAGTTTAATAATTTCTGTGACAAATATATCCTTCTAGGTACTCAATGGCCCAGGCTACTTTGAGCAGATAACTGTACAAGAGAACTCGAGACAGATTATTTAGTTTACTGTGCCTTAGGGGTGTCAAGTCTAACTGGATTCTCTCTCTGCACAAAATGGCAGAAAAATATCATATGCTTAATATGGCCCAGGCCTGCAGTTTCAACACAGCTCCTAAGTATTTGCCCATCCCAGCTCTTATTTTGCACAGCCAATTTTCTGTAGGATTGGGAGTTATGGGATTCATACTCTGATGGTCCTCTGTTGGCCTTCATTTAGCACCACGTTGCTTTGTCTTTTACCACCTCCACTAAATCCTTTCTGTTCTCATCCAGTTCTCTTTACCTGCTACTTCTCAGTGTCCTAACAATAGCACTTGATTTACTCCATGCACTTCTTCTATTCCTTTATGCTGATTCTTTCTGATGTGCCTTTTGTCATGTTCCACCTCTTGTATGATTCACTTCTGCTTCAGTTGCTCCTATTGAAGCAAAAGCCATTCCTCCTCTCTTTGTGTCTCAGACTAACTGTGTGTTTGATAAGGTTTCTTTCAGTAAGTACTTGCTTCCTACTTTACTTTCCCCTTTCTGTACCTTTCCAGGAGATCAAACCTACAAATTCCTGACTTATATTTTATAACATCTGTTCCACTGCCATTATTTTGTTGCTTTTACTCCTTCTCTTCCTTGCTCTTTTTAGAGTAGTACTGCAGTGTTCTCTGATCACTTGCATACAAATGATTGTCCATTTTTATATTCTCAATGGCTTCCTCTATCTGTTAGTCTTCTCTTAAGCAGCAGCCCCCTAATAATGCCCTCTATCTCCAAGTTAAAAATGTGAGCCTGAGTGTATTGCAGTATCTTACTGGAGAGTCTGGGGAAAAAAACTTCTTTCAGATGAAAGTAGCTATAGTAGTCTCATGATGAGTAGTCTCTTCTGATAGTTACTGAGCATTGAGCATAGAAACATCCACTATAATCCTTGAACTCATTTCTGTGGGGTACTGGTCTATTAGCATTTTTGTTTTCTCTTGTGCAGCACTTTACATTTATCTTCACTGAATCTTATAATCAATTTTAACATCCAGTCAATATGTCTCATGCTTTCCTTCTACACTTCATAGATTATGCTTATATTTACTATCCTTGAATAATGTAATAATCACAGAAAACACTGTCACCTTGCTGTTTTCTAAAATTTTGAGCATCACAGTCCCAGCGTTCATACATGTAGGCCTTCTTCCAGGGATCAGATTAATCCTGCAAGGTGTTTCCTATCTTTATCCTGTCGGTAATTCACGAGTAAACATTCTCTCTTATTCTAAGTCCCCACAAGGGCTATAGATGAAGCACCTCACTGGATGCTTTTTAGAAATCCAGGTAGACTGCAGCAGCTGTGTGGTTTAATCCCAACCAACAAGTAAGCACCACACAGCCACTCGCTCACTGCCCCCAGCAGGCTAAGGGGGAAGAGAATTGGAACGGTAAAAGTGAGAAAACTCATGGGTTAAGATAAGAACAGTTTAATAATTGAAATAATAATAATAGTAATAATAATAATATTGTAATGAAAAGGAAATTAACAAAGAGGGAAATATAAAACCCAAGAAAGACAAGTGATGAAAATGAAGACAATTGCTCACCACCAACCAACCAATGCCCAGCCAGTCCCCAGCCAGTGGCCCCTCAGACAACCTTCCCCCTAGTTTAATTGGTGAGGATATCATCATATGGTACGGACTATCCCTTTGGTCAGCTGGGGTCAGCTGTCCTGGCTGTGTCCCCTCCCAACTTCTTGTGCACTCCCAGCCTACTAACTGGTAGGACAGTGTGAGAAACAGAAAAGGCCTTGACTACGTGAGCTTGGCTCAGCAATAGCTAAAACATCCCTGAATTATCCAGCACGAATCTAAAACAGGCCCATGCTAGCTACCATAAAGAAAATGAATTCCACCTCAGCCATAACCAGCACAACCTCTATGTCCCATATGAACAAGTCTGTTGCCTCCCTCAAAGAATGCCAGGAGGCTTGTAAGGCAAAGCCTCCCTGCCCAATAATGCCTTGAGCTCTTCTACAGTATACCGTATTTGTTCATGTATCTGTTGTTCTGTTCTTTGCTGTAATTACCACCAATTTGTTCAGAGGATAAGTTTACTAGTCCCTAACTCACTGGGTCTGTCCTGGAATCCATTTAAGACTGGCATCACATCTGATCCATTCCAGTCCACAGGCACTCTTTAATTCAAAGGTTGCACATAACAGTTACTAGCTAAACTACTTTATCCTTGAGTGTCTTGGTGGTATGAATGATAACATCTGGTCCTGGCTGTTATAATTCATTTTATTTATTTCTTCCATAGCCTATTCTACTAACAAATTTGAGTCAATACCTGTAATGAATTCCTAGAAAAGAGGGTTTCTGGCTTGAGAGTTTTTTTCATGTGCATCCACAGTGAACACAAAAATGGAAAATTAATTTTATTTTTTATGGCCCTGCCTTCCCTGAGTGCTCCTCTGTATATCTGTTGGCTCTTTGGACTCCCTGACAGACTTCCTGTGCCTGATATCTTTGAAAAAATATTTGTTGTTGTTTTTTTCACACTTTCTTCAAGTGGTCGTCTTGTTTGCCTTACTGTGTTTTTTAACCTGCCAAAGTTTCATCCTCTCTAGTTTCCATATTTGAACACCACTTCAACGTTTTTAAACTTGCCTTCTTGCATTTACTAATCTTTCTTGCACTGTTGTTTAGCCATGCTAGCTTCCTTTTGCTTTTCTCAAATCTTTCTTGACAGGTAGTATGCACATCCTTTTTACCTTCCATATAGTCTTTAAATTGTGCTCATGCTGCTGGCAAATTTAACTCTTTCAGTTAACTTTTTATCATCTTTTAGCTATCCTTTTTAGCATATTTTTAACAGGCTTCATTATTCTTAGGTAATTCTTTTTGGAGTTGACCACAATCATAATTACTTTTTGTTGTTATTGTTGTTTTTGCTGCTGTTGCCAATATTTTAGAGCATATTGTGGTCACTTTCACATAGTTGTTCTTTGTCAGTAAATCATGATAAGGCAACTGAGCTGAATTGAAATAGAACGTATCTCCAGAAGATAAAAACACACAAAATGATTCTGTGTACAGCAGTCTACTGTATCAGTGTCTATCTGTTTAAGAGTGTGAGTGAAGCATACAGGCAAATATTTTAAAAATGCTTTAGTATATCTGGTTAGACTCTGTTGCAGAAGCATACTGCCTATGTCTTGGCACAGTCATGTGCTAATAAATGTCAGAAGCATAGAATAAAACAGGATGCTTGGATCCTAGAGATTCACCTAACCTGGAGGAATCTTCATGAGACTCTTTAAAACACAGTTATAGCCCTTTTATGTCACTTTATTCAGTCTGACTAATTTTAATATAATTATAACATATGTTCAAAATACATAAAACAGAGTGTACAATTTTTTAATGGATTGCTTCTCTCAACCTTTACCCTCTCTATAAACCTTCTCTTATCTCTCATCATTGACTTGCTGATAAAACCTGCTGAAGTTACTCTAGGAAGCACTATGATATCCACCAAAAAAACTATTTTCACTCGTCTCTAATTAAGCAGAGAACTGCTGTTTCAGTAGTGCTGGCCACCTCTGACTATTTTTATTAATATGGGATGTGATTCACTGGTGACTGAATATATGTTACAGAGTACATCAGCTTGTTTTGCTTGATATAATTTACAGAATTAATAACCTTAGTTATTTTTATTTAAAAGGTAAACTGCACAGCTTCATCTTTTTCCCAAGTATGTTCCAACTTCATAATACAGCAAAATGAATCCATGTAGGTATGTTAATATTTTCCTAGTACTATTGCTCTAAAAATTTCCTTTTTCAGC
Source organism: Athene noctua (assembly GCF_965140245.1). Classification (NCBI taxonomy): domain Eukaryota; kingdom Metazoa; phylum Chordata; class Aves; order Strigiformes; family Strigidae; genus Athene; species Athene noctua. The sequence goes on along the minus strand of NC_134039.1, from coordinate 39,056,446 downwards.
TAATCAAAATATGACTGCACATTTTTAACAAGTCTTCTTCTGTCCAGCTGGAGCCCTTGCTTAGATAACACTGTACAGACCCAGAAAGGGACAAAAAATAGAGTGTTTAGTCTAAGTTAAACTGTTCTAGACATTTCATTCAGAGGACTTTAAGCAGGAACATAGGGCTGCAGCATAACTTTTAAGCTCCTCTGTACCAGCATTGCCATGATCCCACTACTCATCCTCTCCAGTTCCGTATTGCACACCCCTCACATCAGCACTTGTGGTCATCTTACTGCAAAGAGTCAGTTCAAAAAGCCACATTAGGAAAAGACATTTCCCTTTTTTTTAAAAAAAATAAAGAGAAAAGGAGTTAATTGTCTGCTGGGTTGGCTCTCAGATCACCATGGAGTCAGAAAAGAATGGGAACTGGTGGTAAGGGCAGAGGAGGAAACAGCAAAAGTAGAAGTTTCTGAAGCTATATCCAACATATATAGACTTTGACTTCACTGATAGCTAGATGTTTGTAACAATGGGCATTAGTAAAACCTTTCAGATTTCTTACTGCCATTTTCCAAAGCACTGTCTGTCCATCCTTAGTGGCAGTCACTACAAAGGTAGAGAACCTGAAACAAACAAACAAACAAAAAGCTGTGATAAACAGGAAAAATATTTGCTTTAGTGACTGTGGTAGAAAATTGTATTTTGAAGAGTGCGGAAAGCTTTTTTTTTTTTCAAAAAGAGGAGAGGATTAAGCAAGATTTTTCAGAAGTGTTTTGCCTTCAGTTATAGTTTTTCCTACCTGCTTAATAAAACTGGAATTTTCCCCAATTTCCACATTCTCTCACAACCTTGCTAGAACTGATATATTCACTGACACACCACATTTATTTTCCCTGTACCTGCAGTTGGCAGAAGACATTTTTAAATAAATCAGGGTGAAGGGATTGGCACTACAGTGGTTTACACTGTGTATTATATTTTTAGGAAAGAAAAAATAAAAACACTTTCTTTCAATGAAAGGGCAAGCTATGAGAAAACCACCAGAAGTTGTGCAATTCAGATGATTATGAAATCTTCACATTTTTGCTCAGGATGTGATATATCCAGCTGCCAAGTCTGGAACTCATATCTGTTTGTGTCACAGTAGGCTAAGTCCCTATATACCACAGAGACTACTCCATAGAAAATGGAACTGAAGCAGGATTGTATAGTCTACAAATGCTGTTAGTTAAGATGGGAAGCTCAGCAAGTAAATATAAAATCTCTCTTATTTCCCATAATGTACTATCTTTGTAATTGTGTGTGACGGTTCTCTGAGTTTTACTTCAATTTATTGCCTATGGAATCTGTCCCTTCTCTCTTTTAGAGAAAAAAAAAAAAAAAAAAAAAAGTTAACTTTTTTATGTTCCCAGTTTCAGTGGCTGGACCACAATGGATCAGAGCCTACTGCAGCAGCAGCTACTTAGCAGCAACAGAACAGCATGTGAGAGAAGAGTTAACCAAAATGTCCTTCTTCCCACTATTTCCTCATGAGAGCCAACACTTAAGGAGTAACAGTGCATGTTTCCACTGCTCTTAGTGATGATTCTTTTGTCTTTCTTGATGAGTGGGGCTTCAGCTAAAGAACAGTCTAGTGACTGAATAAAAGGACATAAGCCGGTTGCGTTCAAAGCGCTGTTGGCTGTACAGTGTCCCTGGTTGAAGTATGGAGCCATTAAATAATAAACCTATGTACAAGCTCATTAACTGCTGATTTGTACCATGTGCATCTGGATGACTGCTCTTTGATTTTGGCTGCTCTCACTCCCAAATGTTTTGGATTGGATCTTGGTGTTCAGTGAAAAAAGAATATAGTTCTTTGGCCAACTGTTATCTTCCTTCCTTCTCTTTTTCTGTATAATGAAACAGTCTGATTGGGCCCTTTGTTTTTAGGATTTGAAATTCACATAAGAGACCAGTTTGCTGTCCAGATGTCTATGAGAAACATTTGAAACATTTTAGTTTGATTAGCTTGATTGCTTACCCCAAATATATTGTAATGTTCTACAACTTTAGTTTGTGGTATGGTGCCAGAAACAAAAACTTCTGTTTTCAGCTAAACTACCTTCCAGGTACTTCTTTAATAACTGTAATGCAAGGAGTCTGAAGATGTTATATGAAGGAAGCTAATTGGGAGATGTATTCAAAAACTTCAAATCTCTTAACATGGTTAGATTTAGTTTAATTTTGTAAGTGGGGAAAGAGGAACAATATTTTACAAAACACACAAAGGAATTCTAAATTCTAACAAACATTAAGTTTTCTTAAATATCAAACAGTTGATAAAAGGACTTTTGTTTTGTTTTGTTTTGTTTTTTCCTTTAACATGAGGTATTAGACAGTGATCACTGACAGATTTCTCTCATGGTGTTAATAGCAGTAACCTCACGAGGAATTTCTTTGTCTAATTTTTCTGAGAAGAAAGAACTCTTTCAGCATCCTGCAATTCCCTGGCCTGGCCAATCATCCTGCAGTATGGAGAAGGCTGTCCCACAGCAACCCCACCTGAGGAAACAGCTTGAGATGAAGGGGGCTGCAGTGCTAATGTTTGAGACAGACCTGAGAGGTAGGAACCTGGTAGATTAGAAGTGTGACTCCTGATATTGCGGGGAGTGAAGTGGGTGCAAGAGGAGAGCTTGGTTCTTGTGAGAAGCATTTTTACAGCCAGTTAGTTATATCTTGCTAGTGAGCTGGGCTTGGTTTATAGTTTGATGACATCATAGCTAGATATCCATCTCTATCTGTGATGTTTATCATCATGAGAGAGAGAGAACTGCAAATTTAATTAACAATGGAACCATGAACATAGCTACTGAGATGAGGCATTGCAGGCTGGTCATTGTGGAGTTTTTTTCTCATTAAGCTTAAAAGTTTGTTCTTAAATTTCAGTTTTGGATTTCCTAATGTTACTGTAGAATTACAGTGACATTAGTTTATTTTACATAACCATGTTTAAGATATTGATAATCATATATTTTATTATTTTGTATAACTCGAGGAAATACAGAGTCCTGAAAACTGGTGTTGGAGAGATTTGTAAGTAAAATTAGACTGTAAAAACAGCACACTTATCCCATGCATCTGACCTCTGCATACTAGGAACTGTTTAGTTTAATGTCAAAGCCATTTTTTACATGTTTTTATAGCTGTTGCTTGTGCAAATTAAGTATCTGAGTTGTAAATACAGTGATGGAATTTTGAAGGTAAAATCATATAACATATTAATATTTTGTCATTTCCTCTGTCCTTCACATATTGTTTTCCTATGATTGCAAGCACTTTTGCACAGGGGCTTTGGGTTGTATTGCACTCCAGGCTGCAGTGCTGTGTGAGGACAGCCAAGACAGCTCTAAAGAATACCAGCAACAATCTGGCATGGCACTCAGAGTGGTTAAATCTCGGACATACAAAGTACAGTGGTTTGCACTGGATCTGTGCACTAGACTGTGGCTAGGTACGTTCTGATTCTTGTTTACAGCTAGCTCATGTGTCACATCAATACACCACCATCTGTGTTGTATGTAAGGATATTTTTCTGTGTTTGTTCTGGACACTTGGACAGCTCATTGAGATCTAACTGGGTCCTAAGGGGATAAACACATATACACATTTCATATTTATCTTGTGCATCCTGACAAAAAAAAAAAAAATCATATTCCACTGTGAAATTCTGAGATTATTTAAATTTATATACTTCACGGAAAACACTGTGATTTTAGATGCAAATTTTATTGTTCGAATCTCTAGGTCTAGTCTTAAGCCTGTTGAATATATTTCAGTGGGTATATTTCTACTAACTTCAGATCGTGTTTGTGCCAGTTCTTTGACATACACATGAGAAAGCCCACAGTATGACATTTCAGAATGAGTATGCAAGGTTGGCACATTTACAAGAACATTTATTATTTGTAAACTGAACAGATACAACACAAAAAATTAGAAGCATAATGCCAGTTCCACATTTTTTTTAAGAACAGAATCATACATTTAAGACTGAAGATCCACATTTATAAATAGATTTAGACAGGAATATAATAGGTCTTTCAGGTATGTGCAGATGTCTGAGGTGAATTTTAACAGCTTCAGTTAATAACTTTCTTTTGGGGAGAGTAGACTCAGATTCCTGATGTTGTCAGTGTAGGGGATTACTTCAGTTCCTTCCTCCTAAGACAGGAATGACAAAAATATTATATATAACTTCCAGATATCAGAGGAGGAGGAAGTTACACCTATTAGTAGTGTGAAGAATAATATAATAAACCTTGGATTTTCCTCCCTGGAAATGACTTCAGGGACAGAAAATTTTAAAAGTGCTTATGACTCTGTGGATCTTTCCTTTGGCCGTCTGAGAGATTAAAACAATGTTTAGTTCTACCTCTGTTACCATGCTGCTCACATACATAGAGCCATGCATTTTGTAGCGAAACTAGTGGAAACCTTTAAGATTCATACTAGTATTTATTGTGTAGCCACCAGAGCTGTGTTGCTAGAACTAAACCACTTCATTATGGGATTTTATTTAATTCTGGCCAAGAGTATAGCAAAGCAAGTTGTGCAACATTCTGGTTTTATGGTTTCTGTATAACCATATTAAACAGATTTTTAATAAGAACTTCACAATACAGTCATTTATTTATAACAAACAGAGAATTTATACATCTGTTTTGTTAGTGACTTTTAGAAATTCTGATTATTGGAAAACTGCAAGATTAAACCTAAAGTTTCTAATTCTAAACATTACCAGGATTAAGTTGAATGAGACTCAGGCTATGCCAGCTCCACTGCAGGCTTTCAGAAAGATGTCTTTTACCAATGCATATGTTTCTGCCCATTCATTCAAAACATGTTCTCTTTTATTTTTTTAATAAATTCTCTAACTTGAAGGCAGGACCATTCCTATCTCTTTCCTACCCTTGATTTCTCTTCTCAGACCCACTTTTCTGTTGACAACTCTATTTCCTCCTTTCTGTCTTTCTTCTCATCTACATATATTTTCCTTACAACTGTCTTCTGCTTAATGTCTTTCTCTCTAGACTCCACACTACCCCTCCTCAACCCTTCTTCATGTCATCAGATGATCTTCCTAGTCACCACCACATCTTGCCTTGTCCCCACTGCTTTGAGAGTTGTCTGTCATTTAATACTTCCAGCCTCCCAAACCTTCCCATCTCTCTGTACCACACTCCCCCAACTGTAGCTGTAGATCTGTCCCAGTGCCAGACTTCCAAAAGTCCATAGGTTCTGCTTCCGCTTTTCCCATTTTTACTCTAGAGGTTCACAAAAATGTGAGTACTGGCCTAAGTACTCTCCCAGTAGGCACATAACTAGCATTACCTGCTGGTTAAATATTTGGATATTTATAAACTATGTGTGCTTACATTTCCCTTGTCTCCTGAATGAGGTTCCTGGGTACCAGTCCTTTAGAATTTGCTACAGTGTTGATGGGACTGAGTAGCTGGTTGCTGTGCTCACCTGAGATAATCTATCAGAGTGTCCCTCTGCACTTCACTCCTGTAGAGTCCAGGTCATTGTGCATTCCCAGACCACACCTCCTGTAGTTAGCCCTGCACACAATGGAACCTCCTCATCTTCTTGCCCAAGGGCAGAGTAATCCAAATTCTTGTCCAGGATGTGGGACACCTGGATTCAATTCACACCTCTTCCTATGGCTCAGTCTGTGGAGTCCTACGGGATTAAGGCTCTCCTTACTGCTGACTCCATTGGCTAATGCTAGCCTTGAGCCCACAGTTTGATTTCATGCATAAACAGCGTGCATGATGGGACAATTTGGACTCATATGTGAGCCGGAAGTCTGTGCTAACATGTCAGAGTAGAGGTACTCTCTCAGTCTCTCCTGTTGCATCTGTTCTGTTTTGTAGGAAACAGTTATATTTTACAAGGGCAGAGAGGGAAGAAATGAGTGAGTGAAAGAGAGAATGTCTTCCAAACTTGTGAGTCTGCCAGCTGGAATGGCAGCATACCAAAAAGAACATAATACATATGCAACACAATATAAATGACTAAGTGATATGACTGTCACAAGGGGAGAGTGCCCTCCTTTGCAGGCAGAATTCAGATTATGGCAAGCAACAGTGCTGCTGCAGAACCCTTCTTACAGGTATTAGGCAATGCTGTCTAGTGACGTTTTAAAATATTTTAATTGTGATTTTCTAAAGCATGATCATCTGTTATTGTTTGTATAAATGTCAGAATAATGGTGCCAGAGACCACAAATCTGTGGTGTTTATTGCCATCTAAAAATGTGTATAAAAGTAAGAAAAACACATCACAGCCTTAAAATCTTCTAATTCAGTCTTTTCATTTGATCCCACAAGTTTGTAATAGGAAAAGAAAAAGCCAGTCACAATGGCCATGGTCTTCATCTGCCCCATTAAGAATTACAATTTATAACACTATTCACTTCCTTAGTCATAGTGTTCCCCACTGTTCCAGTTCTTTTGAGAGTCTGCTCTAAAATGTAATGGTTCTTTTTTTCTTTATACTCTGCTAAAATTCTCTTACTACATCCTCATATCAACTTAAATTTTGCTTCTGTTCTTAGTGCCTTATCCTCCACTAATATAAATCATCATAGCTACTCTGTTATCAAATAAACTGCAGTGATTTATACTAGCTGAAGTCTTGTTTCTAAGCATTTGGACATAAATAATAACTGTGAATAATAGTAATTTTCTCTAACCTTATCTTAATAAAGGGAAAAAAGAAAAAAAAAAAAAAAAAAAGCTCCATTAATTTCTTCTTATAAATCTTCCTCCTTTAAGCACTTCAAAAATTTGTAGTTCTCTGAACACTTTCCAGTTTGTCCATGTTTTTATTTTTCTGACATACATTTTTTTCCACATGTAGTGTCACCATAGTAATGGAGAAAGTAACTGTCACTTCCCTGTAGTGTGACTTGATTCTCCTCTGTGTGAAACATAAATTGTGCTAGCATTTTTGCTGCCAAATCTCTCACATTTAATTTGTTGAACATGGTGTCTTTTAGACATACAGCACATCTCAACAAGTATCTTGTTTCTGTATTTTCTTCTCCAAAATTTATTGTAGTTATATGCATTTGGATCAGATTCTGATAGTTCTAATAAAGCTGGAACAATTAGCATTTTATTTCAGCAAGATTGATAGTAACACAAGATGATCTTCAATGTTAGAAAGTCTAACAGTCTGTTTCTTGATATACTCTGTCCATGTTATACCCTTTGTCAGATCTTTATAGTAATCTATTATGATCAAATGTGTTGGAATTCCTAAGTAAGTATAATTTATGATTTTTGTATTTTAGCTTTTACATATTGCTGATATTCCAGTAAATGGTATTTGTAGAGAGCTCAAGAATGAGAAGGATGTAATATACAAAAACTAGAGAATACAGATAAATTAATAAGTGTATGATTATATATTTTTATATGTTGTCTTTATGTGTACATGACAAAACAATGATATGACTGCCCTTTAACCACTTTCTTGAAGTCTTAAGGAAATCGTTGATGGATTCATTAAAGAGCATTTGGGTGTTACAATGAGTTAAATGAATTGAAAGGAATTCATTTTTTTAAAGTGGAAATGTAGAAAACAGAAAGACATCTATAATCAAATGTTGCATTTCTGGAAGAGCAGAAGGTGTCTTAAGGTATGGCTGAATAACTTTCATGACACTAGACTAGCAGAGAAGAGTAAAACCTTTGATAATGAGAAGCAGCAGCTTAAATTTTATTCCATAGAGAATTCAGAGTAGGCATAGGAGGGTCAGAATGGTAGAAAAAAAATAATATCTGTTTAGACTGAGCAAGAGGGGTGTCAGAAAATTCAAAAGGAAAGCATGCTTGTTTGAGTAAACAATTCTGGAGACGAAGATTTGGACAAATCTCAGTGCATTCAAGAAGAAATAAAAACTGTCTTCTTTAAGGTAATTGGAGTCACTGTGCAGTAAAAGAACAAGACTTTTTTAATAGAGAACAGTGGTTTCAGCCTGACTAATAAATTTTGTCAAAAATTTTAACAATAGCTAAGGTGACAAATTCCATGCTCAAAAGTAATGAAATTATAGATGTAAGTGTTCCTGTGAAATTTAATTCACCCTTCTCTCTCCTTATGACTTCACATTATGACATAATATTCATTTGTAGAACAGTGTGCCTTTTTTTTTTTTTCATCTGATGCTTGTCAGCTAGAGGTAAGGATTTCTGGAATTTTGCCAAGGCAGAAAGAAATCCTTTACTGAGGGAATGAAAAACTAAAGTAGTATTAGCGTTCCTAAAATTTCCTGGAATAGTGTAAGAAATTGTAATTTGTGCCACAAAAGTAATTGAAGGACAAAAAGATACTGAAGAGTGTGGGTGATTGGCAGTGTCAGGCCCGCTGCTTGAGTGGGTGTCACAAGAAGACAGAATGAAAAGGTGTAACTGGGTGTCTTGTCATCACTGATTTTGGTTACTGGTAATATGTAACAAAAGCACAGGACTTGATGTAAGCAAAAAAGAGCTTTAAAATTAACAGATTAGCAGAAGTGGGAGATAAACTATGAGCAGCAAGGGAACTTTGGGAAAGAGTGTAAAGAAAAGTCTACAGAGATGAGAAAAAGCCAAACCACATGTTTATCATCACAGCCAATGATGACAAAGAGTTTTAGCATGAATACTGCATCCACACAAAGATCCTGAGTGCTTCTTCCCCCTTTCTTGCCACCCTTTTCTAATCCTGGTCTTCTGTCTGCTTTTGGACACTACAGCCACAGGTTTCTATCAATGAAAGCTGATAATAGAAAACTGTCTAGCATGCCTCCTACTCAAATCTCTCGAGATGTAAGAGTAAAAATACCAATAGCGTGTTAAATTGGAAGGCATTCAAGAGTATGTGATATAATCAACAAAGTGTAAATGATGGCCATGCTGGGTTTATGTGTGTGGTGAGGTTTTTGGTAGTGAGGGAAGGGGCTACAGTGGTGTCCCCCTGTGAGAAGCTTCTTGAAGCTCCCCCAGCTCCAAGTCAGACCTGCTTCTGTGACAAGACTGAGCCAGTTAGCAATGATGACAGCACCTGTGTGATATGTATTTAAGAGAAGGGGAACTTGGAAGGAGGAGTTGGAGTTATGAGGAAGAGTTGCAAGGAGAACATCTATGAGAACACCCAGGTCAGTGGAAGAAAGGAGGAGAAGGTGGGTGGAAGGTGCACCGGTGCACCCCCCCTGCAGCCCATGGTGAGACAGCAGAACCACCCCTCCTGCCACCCATGGAGGTCCACGGTGGAGGGAGCCAGGCCACTGCAGGTGACTGCGTGAAGAAGGCCAGGACTCCGTGGGAGGAAGAAGCTCCCGCTGCTGTTGTTTGGCACTGGAAGAACTGCAACACGTGGGCTGACCCACGCCGGAGCAGCTCAGGGAGAGCTGTAGCCCATGGGAAGAACTCATGGCAGAGAAAGGTTGTGGAGGACCATGTCTTTTGAGAGGGAAACCACACGGGAGCAGAAGAATGCAAAAAGTTCCCCCTCCCACTGAGGATAAAGAAACAGGAGGACTGACCACACCCCTCATTCCCTGCCCCCTGTGCCACTACAGGGGAGGAGGTAGAGAAATTGGGAGCAAAGCTGGGCCTGGGAAGAAGGGAGTGTGGGGGGGGAAGGTGTTTTTAAGATGTGGCAATGCCTCTCACTGTCCTATTCTGTCTATTAATGGTTGTTGTTGTTGTTGTTGTTAGTGTCTGAATTAAATTTATGGGGTTTTTTTCTTCCCTTGTCTGTCTTTTGCCTCTGACACATACTGGGTGAATCATCCTTCTCTGTCCTTATCTTTCTTCCTTTCTTCCTGAGACTTTTGCTTTGTTTTCTCATTTCCAACACTGGCGGGGAAGGGAGGAGTGAGCAGCTGTGTGGTGTTCTCTTGCTCTCTGAGCTCAAACCACAATAATGGCAAAGCACAAGGATAAATTGCTAGGACAATTGCTGCACAACCTCAGAAGGTGACCCAGCTTCTTGACAGGGAGGCACTGGTTGCTAGTCACCATTTGCTAGTCATCCCTGGTGACAGATGAAGAGGCCCAGGAGCAGACAAGCACAACCTAGAGCATGAATATATGACTCCTTAGATTATGATACTGGGAAAGGCTTTGGTTTCCTCAATCAAGAGTGGAATTCTAAGAAAAGGAGCAGAGACAGAGGTCATGCCATGAAGAAGAACGCCACTGAACACAGGTTAGTTAAACTTGTGAAGATGGTTTTAAGATTAGTGGTTTCCAATAACACCACATCAATCAATATTAACTAGGAAAATGTGTAAACAGGACTAAGAACTAGGAGAGCTGTGGATACTCATAATAAGGTAATAAGAGACACAAATAGGAGAACAGTATGAGAATCTGAAATATCCTCAGTGTTCAAGCAGCACAGACACTATACAAGAGGGTTTGGTGGTTCTGATACATTAGTATTTTTGTTATTTCACTGATTAAGGAAAAAAAACACCCAAACCAATTGGAATGTATCACATGACTAAAATAACATAAATATCAGTACAGATTGTTTAAGTACTCTTTATAAGGAAACAGAAGGGAAGTATGTCACTATTGATCCATTTTCTCTGAGTAGAATATAGATTCATAGAACAGTTTGGGTTGGAACAGACTTTTAAATGTCAACTAGTTTAACCCCGCTGCAATGAGCTGAAACATCTTCAACTGGATCAGGTTGCTCAGAGCCCTGTATAACCTCACCTTGTATAACCTCATCCTGTATAACCTCATCCTGTATAACCTCACCAGGGACGGGGTATCTCCCACCTCTCTGGGAAACCTGTTCCACTGTTTCACCACCCTCATTATAAAAAAATTTCTTCCTTATATCTAGTCTGAATCTACTCTCTTTTGTTTTAAAACCATTACCCCTTGTCCTATTGCAACAGGCCCTACTAAAACGTCTGCCACCATCTTTCTTGTAAGCCCAAGTATTGAAAGGCTACAATAAGGTCTCCCTAGAGCCTTCTCTTCTCCAGGCTGAACAACCCCAACTCTCTGAGTCTTTCCTCATAGGAGAGGTGTTTCATCCATGTGACAATTTCTGTGGCCCTCCTCTGGATCTGCTCCAACAGGTCCATGTCTTTCCTGTGCTGACGACTCCAGAGCTGGATGCAGTATTCCAGGTGGGGTCTCATCAGAGCGGAGATGAGGGGGAGAATCAGCTTCCTTGACCTGCTGGCCATTCTCCTTTTGATGCAGCCCCAGTTACGGTTGGCTTTCTGGGCTGCGAACGCATATTACTGCTCATGTCCAGCTTTTCATCCACAAGCATCCCCAAGTCTCTCTCCATATGGCTGCTCTCAATCCCTTCGTTCCCCAGACTATTGATACCAGGGGTTGTCCCAAACCTGATGCAGGGCCTTGCACTTGCCTTTGTTGAACCTCACGAGGTTCACACAGGCCCACTTCTAGAGCTTGTATATATTGAGAAATATATTGTTGAAAATCACCAGATATTGATCATTTGAGAGAAAAACAAGCATACTTATGCTCATATCTTCTATTACACATCCACAAATTGAGGGTTTTTTGTGCCTGTGTGGAGCAAACCTAAGACTCAGTGTTAATGTATAACTTGAAGAAGTTTACTGTGGAACAGGCACTTCCTGGAAAATCAGCCTGTGCCACTATTAGGAAACTAAACAGTCCCAGGAGCACTCCAGGACACAGGGACCCATTCACTTCTTCTGTGGAATCAGAAAGGTCCTTGTCACGGTTTTGGTCCAGAATGTGGCTGGAAGTGCTCTAATACCCATTGGAGTGGCAGCCATTTGGTGGTGCAAATCACCCCTGTTCTGAATCCTGTAACAGACTGCTGCGGAGTGGGAAAACCTCCAGTGCGTGGCCAGGACTATGGGCAAACATTTCCTAGTGAGGAAAGGGAGGTAAAGGAGAAGGTTGCATGCTTCAGTCAGCCGCTTGCTTTTGTGAGAAGAGGGAGAGACAGACACACACAAGAACCATGCAGGGGAACAACTGGGGTCACAATCAGTGGTGTGCAGAATAGTAAACAGCAGTTCTTCCAAGGTTGCTGTTTTGGAGAACACACAGTGTGGTTACATCAGTGCTATTGGAAACTGCCACTGGACCTAGGTGGCCATTGACAGGTTGAGTTGTAAACAACTGTCCAAGTACACTTTGATGCCATACCTCGTGTATGGTTGGTGTGGCCCATTGGTGACAGGCAGTGGTTGGGGATGGGGCATGTTTGGTTACCAGGAGGAAGAGACAGGCAGTGCCTGTGCCCCAGTCCCTCTTGGGCTGGGTCTGAATTTCCCCTTTATAGCCAGCAGCAAGAAGGGAGTGGTGGTGAGAGGCAGAAGGGAGTGAGGTGTACCAGAAGTTTTCTCCCTCTGCCAGGATGCCGCTGCTTTTCACCTCCTGGTTGCCAGACCTGTTCAATGACTCACTCAGTGGGTGTCCCTGAAGCAAAGCTTACATGTCATCAGATTTTTGAGCTTCTAATATGTTTTTGCCCCAGTACAAGAGTAATTACTGCAATGCACTTACCAAAATTTGTTTTGCAAGAGTCCCATATATCTGCACTGTCCTACTTAACCTGAACCCATTCGTGAGGAGAACAGAGTAAGGGCAGGGCCCCATCTGGGCCTCTGGTCACCCAGTCTGCAGGAGGAGAGGAAGGCCCATCCTTGGTGTCCTCAAGCCTTTCTCATGTCATGTCCACTGGTTTTATTGCGGAGTAGATGGGAGAGGACAAATTAGGATTTTAGAATGTCACTAGAAGGGACAGTGTGTTGTTGTGGGCTGGCAAGGGGTGCTGCAGACGCAGCTGTCTGGAGTTTATGTCTTTGGTTTTCTAAAAGAGCAGTGAAGTTCCCTATTTCATCTGCACTTCCACTATAAAGAGAGTATAGCCCTTACTTAATCCCAGAGACAAACTGATAGTGCACAAGAATTAAAGAGCAGCAAGTCAGGAAGCAGGAAGATTTGTTAATTGTTAAAAATACCTAAACAATGGGACTGTTTACTAGCAAAGTTAAAGTTTATGCAATTGACAACTCCCCAAAACATGTTAGAAGAATATTTGTCAAGAATCTTTTTAAGGACGTTTGGTTTGGCATTTGGACAGTGGTCTGATTTAAGTGATACTTCTGGGATCCTTGCTCTTGTTTCTTTGGTATCTGTTGTCTTATTCTAAACACAATGTATGCAAGAAAAAACATCATTTTGGTCTCTATTTTAGCATTATTTTATTTACACAGCACCAAAAAATGCTAGCAAGGAGCAGCTAAGAACAATGATTCCCTCCAGGATGACCAAGTCCACATGTGAAAGAAACATGAAAAGAGGCAAAAGGTAATAGTTTAGTATAAATAATTTATAATATTATCATAATTATAACAATAATAATTTAGTAGTGAACTGCATAGTAAAATAAAGGGTAGAAAACTTATTTGAGATGCATTTACTATTTGCTATCAATATAATCAGAAGAAAATATTATGAAACAAAGCTCTCAGTTTTATTTGCATAACCAAAGCTGGCTGTCATTTCCAGGCTTATTAAATGAGAAAAAGCTTTAGAGTATGTATTACCAACACCCTTTTTAAACAAGTTCTTGCAGAACCTTTGATAAAGAAGTCAATAAGCCTGCATAAGCCTCTGGACATCTACAGTTAGCTAAACTGAAGAAGATTAAATAACTAATGAGGGACAAAACATTGCAAGTATTTTTATGTGTTTGAAAATTAACTCTGTGTTTATTTAGCATATACTTTTGATGCTAGACTATTACTATTATCATATATCTAACACTTACCCAAGAAGAAAATATTAAAACACAACAGTATTTATTAGCCTCTGTATGTAGTATCTGGAGTAAGGAGCACATAAACTAAAAGATGTTTTTATTTGAAAAAACATTTTTTCAACTTCTTTGGCTTTAATAACTGAAGAAGGAGAAGAGTTGTAGTATAAGTTTCATGGAAGTATATGAATAGGCACAGTAAAAGCTTCATCTCCCTTGTTTAATACAACTCTTTACCCTGACCTGCAGCAACCTTGTATGCATTTTTAACTAATTGTTTCTTATTTGAGGAGATAAAGCCCATCATTAAAATCAGGAATACAGTTTTGCAGATCAGACAAAGGTGATGTAGAGCAAGATCAGGGCCTCATTCATGTATTGAGTAAAGACAGAGCTACCTTTCATCTAGGAAGTTCAATCATGAACACTGTAAACCTCAGGTCTACAGACTACAAGGTTCTCCCTTACATAATTTTTTTAAAAATATGCCTCTGTGGGACACGAGGGCATTTCTCAGTCTATAGCTAGTAGCTAGCATATAGTAAACCATATTAAATTTTCTTTATAACAATGAGAAATGTGTTAAAACAAGAAATGTCAGAGGTCTTGTATTTATGTAGCTTATGAACACTGTAGAAAAAGATATGTTTATATTCTAAGAAAGAACTGGATTTAAATTAAAAATATTTTCTGGATGCAAGTCTGAACAGTGTTCAAAAAGATGTACTCTAAATAAGACCCTCAACTATAAATATTAATGCACTAATGTGCTGTCTACTATTCCACTAAGGAATATTATGAAGGAAAGTAGATGGTTCTTCTGCTAAGAGCAGACTAAATCAGGACACTCCGAATACAAACACTAAGAGAGACATCAGGACAGAAGGACCTTGAAACTCCAATACATGTGGCTCTCATGTCACACCAGGCACTGAGTGAGCAATGGCCTGGGGTGCCATTCCCTTCAACTTCCACAGTATGACTGGACTACTCTCCCAAAGCAGGGACTGAATACCTGACCCTTTTGTGACTGGATTAAGTTAGGGATATTTAAGGTAAGGTTTCCCCACAAATTCTTTTGGTTTGCTGGACAGCTAGCCCAGGGAAATTAACCTCTGAAATTAGGTATCAGGGTTAGGTATTTAAAAGTCAGCAATGTAAATATCTCCATTGTAAGATGCTGTAAAAAGAAAACACAAGCAGGCCTGTAATATTGTGTGTGTGTGTGTGTGTATATTTGTGAATGTGTATACATAAAGTATAATTCTCATATATTTAGTTTAAAATGTGTTGAATGAGTTTCTATTTACAATGATTACTGAGTAAACAGCAGAGGCATTGTCCTTAAGCAAGGAATTTCTTAAATAAAAAGTCCTGGTCTATGCTTTAAAGCTAAATCCAACCCAGATTTGGTACAAGGTTGAGTCTAGCAAATAATCTGCTCTCCTATCCAAGGTGACAGAGTCAAGAGGCAAGAAGTGTTGCCCATCTTGAAATATATTTTTCTTGAAAAACCATTCCTGCTGATCAACACCTGTTCTCCCTGCTTTGCTTCATACAGAATCACTTTCTCTATTTAAGCAATTTGATATAAGACAATGGCAGATGTTCAGTGAATTACATTTTCTGTCTATTGATAATTTGATTTTATAAAGGAAACAGGAAATATATTATTTTGTTTAAAAGAAAAGCAGTGGTTCAGTCCCCCCCCCCCCCCATCTTTTTATTCAGATACCACAGATTAGAAATCTTCCCTCATAGAAAAAAATCTAAAAATATCTGATGTATGTTTTCACTGATTTTTTTTTGTCTCTCCTTTTATATTAGGACAGTCGAATGCGTATATTTAAAGGTTTTTAAAAAATGCACAGAGAAGAAAATGTTAAGATTAATAAAGTGATTTATTAAAGTTTTTGTCTTAGAATCAAATGAATTGCAGTAGGAATCTGGAAAGCATCTCCTTATTGTTTTTATAAAACAAGATTTTCCGTTCACTTTAATGGTTTCCTCTTCCTAAATACTTAGCCTTGTATTTCAATGCTTTTAGATGGAGAGAACAAATGACCTAGTCAATTTTGAAATACATTAGTGAATGCCAGACTCTCATCACTGCAGAAAATTGTATTTCTGTAGAGCTACAATGGAAATCTAAGTACGTTGTCAAGTTTATATCTGAGATCATCTCATACCTACAGAGTCTCTAGAATGGCCTGAATTCATGAACGAAGCATAATTAAGTGTAGATTTAAAAAGTAAATAGGTTACAGAAATCACTATACTAGTAAATGCAGAACAGTGTCAAGCTGTGACTTTTAGAAGATTGTCAACATGATCTTTTAAAAAAATCTACCTGTGCTAATAAATAACACATTATAAAAAGGTAATTAATTTGTTTTATAGCAAGTAAGTATAATACTGAAAATTCTGCTATGGTGGAAGTATGTTAAATTAAACATAGAGACTTCTCTGTAGAATTAGCTACATAAAGTCTACAGTATGTCTCAACTTTCTGTGATTACTGGATTTTTCATGCAGCAGATCAAAAATATTTTTACAAAAAAATAGAAAGAAAATATCTTTGGTCTTTGAAGAGTATGATTTGCATAGTTGACTTACCTATTTTAACTTAATCAAAAGTGTTTGTCTTTGAGCACATAACAATTTAAGCAGTAAAGGGTCTGCCATCAGTCTTCCTTGTAAAAATAATGAGTTAAACACACAGATCCACCTTCTGGGCAAT
Organism: Athene noctua; assembly: GCF_965140245.1. Lineage (NCBI taxonomy): Eukaryota > Metazoa > Chordata > Aves > Strigiformes > Strigidae > Athene > Athene noctua. The sequence continues at coordinate 39,039,888 of NC_134039.1, read as the reverse complement.
AACATACTCTCTGTGAGGTGGAAGGCTGTGCTGGTTTTCCCTGTGTTAGAGTTAATTTTTTTCATGGTAGCTAGCATGGGCCTGTTTTAGATTTGTGCTGGAAACAGTGTTGACAATACAGGGATGTTTTAGCTATTGCTAAGCAGTGCTCACACAGCGTCAAGGCCTTTTCTTCTCCTCACACCGCCCTGCCAGTGAGTAGGGTGGGGGTGCACAAGAAGTTGGGAGGGGACACAGCCAGGACAGCTGACCCCAGCTGACCAAAGGGATAGTCCGTACCATATGATGATATCCTCACCAATTAAACTAGGGGGAAGGTTGTCTGAGGGGCCACTGGCTGGGGACTGGCTGGGCATCAGTTTGTTGGTGGTGAGCAATTGTTTTCATTTTTATCACTTGTCTTTCTTGGGTTTTTTTTATCTCTTTTTGTTATTTTCCTTTCCATTACAATTTGTTACTATTATTATTTTCTTTCAATTATTAAACTGTTCTTATCTTAACCCATGAGTTTTCTCATTTTTACCCTTCCAGTTCTCTTCCAACTGTCCTGCTGGGGGAGAGTGAGTGAGCAGCTGTGTGGTGCATATTTGCTATCTGGGTTTAAACCACGACAGAGGCTTAATGGGAAGATATTAATTACTTTGCAGGATGTCTAATTTCATTTTTGTTATTCAGGATGTACTTCTTTTTCACCTTTGACTGAATATTAAGTGTGTTGGAAAGCCTAATAACCTTGTAGATGAAAAGCTTAATAACTCTGGAGAGAAGGTGCCACGTGTGATAATACAAGTAGCTCGAACTTATTAATGTTCCACATCTTCGTCTAATCCTTCATCCTTATCAGAGAGTCAAAGTGCCTGCCCACATCTACCTGCTCATCTTTTCTTGTGAAACCATGGTAGTGTTACTTAAAGAAGGTTGAAGTTCTGCTATTTTTCAGCTGTTGAATGGAAAACTGGGCAAAGGTAAACAACTCACTTTCATACAGCCTATTGATGCTACTTGTGTATTGTTCCCCAAATGTCTATCTATCCTTCCGTCTCCTTCCAGTTTAGTCTTTGTGGAACCCTTTTTTTGCTGTAAGGACATGTAAAGAATATTTTCCTAGCCACTTTGATCATATTCTACTTCCTCTCTGTACATGTTATAGCTTTCTTCTCCCCATCATACTGATACATGTTTGTAGAAGAAATATGATGTAGAAGGTGGCCCAGATGCTAATCAAAGCTCTGCATGGATGTCCCTCACTTTGTCAGTCATGTCTCATTTAGTACTAAAAAGATGGTTCTTCACTCATCAGTTTACGCTGCCAGCCTCCATTGCACAGTTGCTCAATTTTTTAAGAAGTGCATCTATTTTTCTTGGCCAGTCACACACACACACATGAATTGCTTCTCCAAAATTTCTGAATATCTAACTAATTTTTCCTCTTCTCAGTTCTCCTCCAAGGTATCTTTTGCCATATGAGAAAAAGGCTATACAAACATTCTGGAATGAGTTGCCAGCATGACTTTTAGGGAAAAAAAAAATCTATATCTAAATGTAAAGACTATATAAATAAAGCAGTAATAAGTTGAAGAAGAAATTCTGTTTACATCATAGTTGTGCCGCATAATGGAGTACCATATTCAGTCTTGTTATACATTTTAAAATATTTTAAAATACTGTAAAAATTAGAGAAAGTAGAGCAGTAAAACACACACAAAAAATTTAGTATCAGAAAACTGCCCTACGCTGAGAAGCTCAGTCTGTTCATGTCATTAAAAATCAGATCAAGCAATGACTTGATAAGACTTGCCTCACACAGGAAACACTGCTTCATGCTATGCCTATTACTGAAGCTTGAAGTGATATATTTTCTAAGTAAGAATAAGGCTCATACTTTCATAATATAGTGCAATGTACTATTAAAAGTTCTTGTAGCACTTTAGAGTTTTTATTACAAAAACTGAATGCCTTTATTGGTTATACTCTGGCTAAATGCCAGTTATGATAACTATAATGGAGTGACTAGATTAAGTTCTGCAGTCTCTATTATATGGGAGGTAGGACTCATTGATCTAATAATATTGTATCATTTACTCACCTTCTGAAACTAAAGTAACTATTTCTGTAGGAATTGTGTAATCATCTCAAGTATTTATTGTTGATCACTGCAATTTTCTTTGTGTCCCAATCATTCCCATATGACAAAACAGTCAAGGTACTTTCTTAGAAGACAGACATTAATTCATCTGCAATGCTTGTGTTTTTCTACATTAGCTCTCTTCTCTGCCGTGAAAAGTGTATTTGATAGTTTAATTCTAAGAATATTGTTGGGCTTTTTTTTTTTTTTTTTCCCAAGTGAAGCTGTGTTCTAATTTACAACAGGGCCTTTCCACAGAAACAGTCTGCATATTCTCACTCTGTGGAAACATGAGAGAGTGTATCCTTTGGAGAGAGAGGAATAGCCTCCTAGTATTTAATGTGCCTCAAGGTAAGAACATTGCATACAGGTAGTTTCTGGAGAGAAACTGATGTGGCAAAGATTCAAACACTGGAGTACTTTGGAATAACTTGTTTGTCTGCTTATGGTTTTGATTTTCTAATTTCAGGAATGTTTTCTAATGCATGTGTTCACAAGTAATATGAGGGTTACTACACAATGAATTTGAAGTATGTAGTAGTATGAAGTCAGTAGTTTGAAAAATATTTTTGATAAAATGAGAGATAAAATGAGAATTAGTTCATTTTCATGAGTCTGTATCAACTAACCTAAGACTACAATTTTTTAGTAAAACAGAAAAGAAAAAGAAAGCAACTTGCTCATTATTCCCATGTAAACCTCATAAAATCAATGCAAAAGTAGGTATGAGGGTAAGATTTGTTCTTCAACCTCCTGTTGCTCCTACAGTGCTCCTGGTAAATAGAAGCAGCTTCATTTCTATTTATGCATTTAAAATTTGTGCTGATATCTTGCAGTGTTTCACTGCAGTACAACTAATAATCAGCTCTTCACCTTGAAATCAGAGATGTGTGAATTTCCTTGATTTTTTTTTTTTTTTTTTTTTTTTAAATACATCCTGTTTGGTCATCTGGAGTACTCAATTCTATATACTTCATCTATCTGCCTAATGAACTCCTTTTGATTTGTGGTTTTTCGAGCTGAAGTATCTTACATCCTTCTGTTAGTGCTAAGCAATTTCCTTCAGGCTTTTTTCCCTTTTAACAGACAAGTACTACAGATTCAGGATGTTAAGTGAATCTTTATTTTCAAAGGGTAGTTGGTATTTGCTCACAACTGTGCTTTTAGGTAGCATTAAGGTCTTCAGTGAAGTAGCTTATATCATTCACTTCACTGTTTTCATTAATTAACATCCAGGAGATATTCTTTCCAGTCTTGTCTGTTGTAGAATTTTTATCTCTAAAATTTGACTTCTAACGTAGATTCACTTGCACAGAAGACTTATAGCTTATGGTTTTTAGGCATTTAAGTAGATAACATAATTTAGAAAATATTATTTTCTAAAACTAATTTTAAAATATCACACTGATCGGAATTGTCAGCATAATGCAATAATGTTGTTATCTCTAATGCTAGTGGAATTTAAATAGTGTTAAGAAGGAGTTCAGCAAAGATCTAAATTGGAAGAGCATATTTCTGTGACCTTGCTTCAGATTATCTTTTGGTGTAATAATGGCCTTTCAAATGTAAAAAAGTGCTTGGGGAAATTCTACAAATGTTGCAAGAGTTGAGAGCTCATGAGTTTATTTGGTTTAATGGACCTAGTTTGTAAAGAGATAGGGGAAAAAGTTTACTAGTTTGATGATTCAAGGGAGGCAGCAATATAAGGAATATCTCATAGGCCACAGGTTTTGTCAAGGCTCCACTGAACAGATGTTTTGCTTTAATAATCTATGTAAGAAATTACTGTGTAAGAAATATCTATATTATTGATTCTTTTTAAACAATGCGGTATTTGATAAAGTGTTTTGTTTTCATCTGAATTGCTACTTATATGTAAGGAATGAAATTGAATTGTGATTTTAGCAATTGTTTCAGATCAGCAGGAGGGCTTGTTAAAAGCCATGGACAATATTTCTCTGTGATCTGAAAGGGACTATTTTAGAAGTAGTATTGAAAATTATTTCCAGTAATGTAGTGTAAAACTTCACTTGCCAAAATAAATATTGTCTTATTTTTCTTTACCTTTTAATTTACTTTTTTGCATTTTGTTAACAATTCTGTTTTCAGATGTAAGCTTTTTTAGTGTTAGTTGTTTAAATGTCTAAAGGGATATAAGCTTCTTTTATTATGTCAGTTTTCAAGTGGCTCATAAGCAAATTGTCTAATACTTACTGTTGGCATTTTTGTGTAAGCAGCACTTTTTCTGATACAGCAATGCAAAAGATAATTGTCCAGGGGATTACAATGGCTGAAGAGATAAGGTGTCCTCTTTAAGAGCTCCACTTGTGAATCTCAACTGCCAAACCCATCTCCCATGATTAAGATGAGTCACTAAGACAACTTCTGACAATATTTGTTTTCTTGGCAGTAGAGAAGAAATGGCTGGATTGGAGATACTTGAGGAAAGACTTGAAGAGAAATGCTGTATTTGGGGACATTTTGTCACTTTAAAGGAGGTGTGCTAGTGCTGGCCTGGATGTGAAGTCAAAAAGGGAGTTGAAAACTTTTCCAAAAAGACTGAGCTGCTGAAGTCTAATGAGATGGTTGTGGGAAAGGCATTGATACCATGGTATGGTGCATCTTCCTGTCCCATCCAGGAAAACAACTAGCTTTCAGCCCAGTCAGTCTTCAAGGGAACAGCAAATAGTTCCTCTTATCAATCTTCAACAACTCATTCATTTCTTGGAGGGTCAGGAAAATCACTATCAACTGTCAAAACTTTTGGGGTGTCCTGGAGAGAAAATTAGCTCTCCAGGGTATAAATACAAAAGGCTGTTTCAACCAAGTTAAGAGTGCAGACTGGCAAAGTAATGAACAGTTGCCTATGACTATGGATAACAAGGTAATACATTTTGTAGCATGGGGAATTTTCACCCCACATCTTCATGATATTTTAGCTTTATTAGTATTTTAAATTCAAAATTTATTTAACTGTTTTCCTTTTTCATTTTGATCAAAGGACATTAAAATATTTCTCTTAGCCAATAGTCTTGTGTCTGCATTCCCATGCATATTAGAAGCACTGGGATTACATTCCCATCCAGCATGCCTCTTCTGTGTTCTTACTTACCTTAGAATCCACATGTTGCAATGCATTTTGCAAAGTGATTTGAATGTATTCTTCAAAGTTCTGCCTTTTAATTATTTTCTGCTGTACCAGTAATAAATCTTATCCCATCAACTCCAACAGGTATCCCATCCTCAGCCCTGGTATGAGAGTACCTGTTGCTGACAACTGCAGCCATCAGCCGGTATAAATGTGAGTTTACACACCTGTGAAGCAAATACAAACAAAAATGTTAAGAGGTAGTGAATATCTTCTGAAAATGTAATAAAGAAGATATTACACCTATATGAGCATTATCTTTAATTGGCTTTTTAAAATGTATTTATGTAGACAAATGGAAAGTATAAAATTCTTGCATAACTTTAAAAGACTGGTTGTTTTTTGGTTGTTTGGTTGTTTTTGTTTTTTTTTTTTTTAAGTACAGTGTGACATGCTAAAGGTAACTTGGAAGGAAATTCTTCCTACTTCAGTATCAAGAACTTCATCAAACATTTTCTTGATTATTGTGTCAATTATACCAGTTTACATGTTAACTAGATCTTGCTCACCAGAGAAAGGGTGTATTGTACCCATTTTGACCTGATAAGGAGAATTGGATGGCACCTAAGTCACCTAAGCATAGGAAGGGAAAACAGAAATGTGATAGGAAATCTACATGTGGAGAACTCATATGTGTGTTAAATAGTGTTTTTCATTTCAAAACTGGCCTCATGTAAGGAAGAATCACTAAAAGAATCACTCAAGTGTTTTGGGGCGCAAGAGAGAAAAAAACTATTTTAAAACAGCAGTTTATTCTGGATAAGAAAAAAAATAAGTCACATCAACCAGAAAATAAATTTTTCAGCATTTTTAATTTGCCAGATTTTCTCTCCTCATTTTTCCTTCCTAGTTCAATATGAACACACCCTTGAATTTCACTTTATTTTTCTATGATATCTGTTCTACCAGCGGTAATGATTTTTCCTCTTGTTTAATGTCTGCCTGCTCAATTTTAAGGTAAGATAGCCAAAGTTAGTTTATGTTTCTTTCTAAGCTTTTTTTTCACTTATTTTTCTCTGTAGTTGTTGGCAATACTACTGTTCTTAGATTCACACATATGTTTAGTTATTTTTTCTTTACTAAAGAAATAAGTATACCAACTTTATAGAAAACGTAGCGACTCTTTCAGTAATTTATTTCCAGTATCTAAAATTACCTGTCTAACTGCCTGACTCTCTTTTGCTTTTCCTAGAAATTTGCAGCTTTTCATCAAGGAACTGAACTCTTCCAAATCACCCAAATTTAAGATGAGTATTTCAGAATTCAAATGTCTGCCCATGACTGTCTTAAGTAATCACTCTATACACAAAATGAATGTTGTTTTGACTGGGGTCTATTTGTGTTCTCTTTCCCTCTTCAGTGTTGGGTAGTGGGCCACTGTCTCCAGATGGCAGACCCTGCCTGTGTAATCCTCTTGATTTTGGAGAGGGTTGCCAGTTTTTAAGATCAAGCTAGAGGGGAAGATAACTAAGAAACAGCTATCAGTTTTAGAAGTTGATTAAAACAGTGTGAAGTAGTCTTTCTCTGGCCAAGGTGTGTTTAAGAGAAAGAAGGGGAAAGTACAAGAAGCAGAAAACTGGATACACAAGTGAAACGGGATCAGATTGGGAATCATGAGCTACAGGGGCAGAGATCAAAAACAGCCTAGGGGAATCCAATCTGAGATCAAAGAAGTGTTTCAAACTGCTGAGGAAACTGAGAAAGGGAAAGTATGTAGGTGTTTTATCTAAATCTGTATGCTTACCCTAATGTGGAAGGTGTAGAGATTTGGTATCCTTAAAGAGCCTGTAAGATTGTTTGCTGTAGCTATCATTTGCCCTGAAGAAGTGAATTATCCCTCTTGGATTTTCTTTTTCTTTTTCTTTTTTTTTCAATGGATAGTCTATTCCAGTCTAACAATTGCAGTGCTCTGAGATTGTGTGGTCTTTGTTCTGTGAAAAGTAATGGTGAAGACTGCGTTTCACTATATTCCTTGGTGGAAGATGGAAACAAGGAGTGAGCAGATCCAGCACTGTGGGAGGGACTTTAGTGTGGCAGGACCTAAACAGAGCAGTCCAGTGAATATCCTTTTGATAAATCAGTATAAAAGCTCATTTGTCTCTATGTGCATGGTAGTCCTTAGCACACGGGTCCCAATCTAGGTGGCTGCTCCTTGAGTGTTATTGCTATACTTTTTCTGGAGATTAAAAAATTCAAAAAATTTAAAAATCCCAAACCACCAAACCTGGAAATTTTGCAGGAAAACTTTAATTTCTCTGACAGATTACCGAAGCAATAGCCCAGAAAGCTCCAAGGGTGATGCAATGCTTTAATTTCCTCTTTTCAAGGAGAACTGAATGAGATTGTTCATTCAGAATGTCCTCTACCTTGTTTGAAAACACATACTTTAAAAAAATCAGATATAGTTTGTAACAATTCTTTCCACGTGCAGGAGAGATTTACTAGCCCCCAGAAATTTCAACACTCATTTTAGCAGCTGGTAGATAATGAAAGAGTAAGAAACTTGTCAGAACAGGGGACATGAGGATGAAATTCCCTAAATTTGTTTTAACCTGTGGAATCACCTTTTGCTTGATAGCAATCTCTCTGTGATTTAGAGAGGCATTATAGTTTATAATAGTCTGAGCCTCTCTCCAGCAGCATGAACTCCTAAGTTCTATGCAGGTTGTAAAACTGACTTGCTGTTAAATCCTATTTAAGCCATTTCTATGTATGTTTCCAGATATCAAGTTCTATATTACTGTATTATTGTAAAACACAGATAATGTGTGTTTGCAAAATAACCTGAAACTGCAGAGGATAATGTATATAATCTCTGTGATTTATGTTACATGTCAGCTAGCAGATCCAGCTTAAATAAATGTTTCACAAATGTTTTGTAAGTTTTGGAACATATAATCAGAAAAAAAATAAGACCTCCTTTTTCCACTGAAATAGCAGCATAACTTTCTGATGAAGAGATTACAAGACATTTCTGCCTTGAAAAAAATATCTAAAACCAACATAATTATGCTGTATTCTGTCTACAGATAATTCAAATAGCCTTTTGTAAGTGATTTCATTGAGAAGTATTTATGTGAATAGACAAAAATCATACATCCAATAATTCATTTATACGAGTCTGATTACATTAAAGAACTTGTATGCCACAGTTTAATATTTTGTATGCAACTACTAACACTCTGCAGCATTTCATTTTGGTGTAACATAACACCATTGCACTTTTAAGTGAACTCTTAAGAAGGCCACACCATGATGCTTTAAAAATGTTTTGTTAACTGCTAAGTTTGTCACCATACAGATAAGCTTGTACATTTTTATAAAAGTTTTTTCTTCCTTTTTGTTTTATTTATGAACTTGTAATAATATGAAAATTTATTATAAGAATTGTAACTCCTTTCTGTTATGACTTCTTTCTGTTCCTTTATATCCCACGTGACATTGCAACTGTGTGGATCAAGGTTGTTTATTAGAAATTCCAAACCAATAGAAATGTATATCCTTGATAATGAAGTTTATTATATCAACATTAAAAAAACCAAAAAAACAAAAAAACAAACAGTGCTGGAACTATTTCCAGAAAGGTGCTTTTAACTACAGCCAGAAATTTACCCAGTATCCAAAAATTACAGCTACATGTCTGAAAGAATGCAAAAACCTTTGGAAGAATATTTGAAAGAGTTTATTATTACTATTATTATTATCAAATTATTAAATTATCATCATTAAATATGTTAAGTGCTTTGATAAATCACTTCTCAAAATTATATTGAATAGACAATGGCATGATGTTTCAAAGATATTCCAGGAGAAATGAACTGCTTCACACACTTATAGCAACCTTCTAGACTAAGATCAGAAGTGAAATAAAGAACAGAGGTTTCCATTGTTTAATTCTGTTAAGATACTTATCTTCTAGCAATTGTTTCAGATCTCTCATCATATTCTGTAGAAAGTTCTGTAGAAGTATGTAATTCTCATATTTAAAGCATTACTGGATGCACCTATACATGAATTTGACTATCTTGATATATCGCAGGCAACTCAAATGATTGTTGAACAGGATGATATCTGAATTATTGATTGTCTAAATTACCCAAAAGTTTGTCATTACCACTACTTATTCAGGAGAATGTATTAGTGCAGAAGTACCCTGCAAATCTAGGCCTTCTTAAATACCTTTACCACATCCTACAAAATACAAAAAAGAGTAATCAGTAGAAATCAACTCTTCAGTGATTAATTCCTTTCATTTGACGCTGTTATTGAAAAATCCTTGTGATGTGTGAATGGGTGGCTCTTCAGAATTCCATTAATGTTTTACAAAGGAGAGACTATCAGTATGATAATCCGTATCTCTTCCTTTTATAGATTGCATAAAATATACTGAGGAACACTGCTGATTACTGAGTTTTCAGTTTGATGTCTGTGGAAATAGGTCATGTGCTAGTAGAGGGAACCTGCATAGTTGTCTGGACATCTAAATTTGAGTCAGCAAAAAAATTGCTGAGAAATTATATGTAGAGTTGAGCATTAAATATCTTTTTAATGTTAATTTTTATTACTAGTTTTAGATGACAATGTTAAGTTTGTATTATATACATGTATTTAAAATTATAGATTTACCCTTTGATACCATAATGATTCTCTTGCTGTGAAAACATTTTTCATAGAGTGCTGTCACCATTATTATTTTCTTCAGATAACTATTGAAAACACGTAAGCCCAAAATATAGTATCAGTTTACATATATAATGTGTTTTCATTAATTAGCTATCAACTGAAATGGAGAACAGGAAGAAGATACAGGATTCACCAAGGGCAAATTGTGCTTGACAAATCTAATCACCTTCTATTACAAAGCAACCTGCTTGGTTGATGTTGAGTGAGCAGTGGATGGTGTCTACCTGGATTTCCCCAAGGCTTTTGATATGCTTCCCCACAGCCTCCTCCTAGACAAACTGAGGCATTACAGTGTAGACAAGTGATCTGTATGGTGAGTGGGAAACTCACCTGGAGACTGGTGGGAAATAGCTCTTTTTCAAACTGGCAACCTGTCACAAGTGGGGGTCCCCCGGGGATAGATATTGGGCCCAACGCTGTTTAGTATCTTCATAGTGATCTGGATGATGGGATCAAGTGTACCCTGATGAATTTTGCTGATGATACCAAACTGAATGGGGAAGTGGACACTTTGGAAGAGAGCCACCCTGCAGGAAAGCCTAGGTAGGCTGAAAGAGTGGGCTGACAAGAATCTTATGAATTTTAACAAAGACAAGTGTAAGGTCTTGCACTTGGGAAAACATAACCCAGGAGTGCAGCACAGACTGGGATCTACCTGGCTGGAGAGCAGCTCTGTGGAAAGGGACCTGGGGGTCCTGATGGACAACGAGCTCAATATAAGTGAACAGTGTGCTGTAGCATCAAGGAAAGCCCACAGTCTGCAGGACTGTATCAACAAGGACATCACCAGCAGAGATAAAGAAGTCATCATTCCACTCTACTCAGTGCTCGTCAGGCCACACCTGGAATACTGTGCTCAGTTTTGGTCCCCATTGTACAAAAAAGATGTGGACAGAATGGAGAGGGTCCAGAGAAAGGCCACAAAGATGATCAAAGGACTGGGAAGCCTGCCATGTGAGGAAAGGCTGAGAGAACTGGGTTTGTTCAGCCTTGAGAAGGCATAGGAGAGACCTTATCACCATGTTCCAGTATTTAATCGTTGGCTACAAAGGATATGGAGACTCCCTTTTTACAAAGAGCCACATGGAAGAGGTGAGTGGTAATAGGTACAAGTTACTCCTGGGGAGATTCCAATTGAACACAAGAGGAAAATTGTTCACAGTGAGAACAATCACCCACTGGAATAATCACCTCACAGAAGTGGTGGATTCCCCAACATTGGACACTTAAGATTTGGCTGGACAGGGTGCTGTGCCATCTCTCTAGACTGTGCTTTAGCCAAGAAAGTTTGGACCAGATGATCCTTGGTATCCTGGTATTCTATGATTCTGTAATTCTAAGATTCTGTGATATCTTTCTTCTTTAATCAATTGTTGTCACTTTCCTCTCTTTTAACATTTTCTGCTGTATACTTGTTTGTTGCTTATTCCTTCTGTGTTGTACTTTTCTTGTATTTTATTCAAGTGTCTTCGCTTCCACGGTTCAGCTTCTCATCTGTGAGTTCTCCTCCTATTCCTAAAATGTCTTCTAAAATCCTACTTGCTCTTTATTACAGTGAGAAATCAGAAAACATCAGATCAAGCTAGCTAGTCCAAATTTAATTTATCTTCCCTTCCTCCTCTATGAATATATATTAGATGATATAGTCTTTAATTAGCTGTTTAGCTTTTTTCCATATTTTCCATCTTCCTTCAGTGCGTAGGATGACTGATATCTCTAAAAGCGGCCACCCAGTGTTTTATTCAGTATGTGCTTCATTACAGTAAATGGGACTACTTCTAGGCTCACTTCTAGAAAAGAACTCAAGGTTCTAAAACTTGATTTATGTACGTGTCTAAGCCTCACATCCTAGAAATCTCCCTCAGGTGTTAAAAAAATCCTGGAGCACCAAAAACCTACCTCAGGGATGTCTCTATAAAGCACAGTGGTTTTCAGGGCTCCTGAAGGAACTAATCTTTTGCTTTTATTCTGTAGGGCATATTTATTACAGCTGCTTTAAGAGACACAAGCTCACCCTGCTCCTGTTCCAAAGAAAGTAAAACCAGGAGACTGTGTAACTAAATGTGCCATCAAACCCAATCAACCATGCTGCAAGGTAGAGCTTGTTACCCAAGTTCTTTGTCTTTTCACAAGGTCACATGGCTCATGTATAGCTCAAGGCAGTTCATGTTGTGTTTGCATTTGCTGACATAGCTTTTTTTTTGCAACATAGCTTTTGAATGTCAGCACTATATTGTGCAAGTATAAACTTTGAGAGCTAACTCTGCTCTAGGGGTCTGGCAATTCAGATTAGCCTGGTTTGCTCTCCAAGTGCTTAGTTTCTTCTGATTTGAAAGTGTAACTGTCTTTCTCCCTCCTGATTGGAGAGGCAAATGTGATCCCTTCCATCATTAATTATCCTATGATCCTTTGTCTTCTATTAGTACTACCTCCAGAGAAGGAGAAAGATTTGGAGCACACACCTCAAGTTTTCTGAAGCCTTCTCCTTGCTGAGCGTACTGTTTTTATAGACATCAGTCTAAACCACCTAATTTTCCCTGTGCATTGTTTGAGGATACTGAATGCAAATTTTCTTGCCTCACAGAAGTTGCAAGTGATACATCACACACAAGTAAATAGAAATTTGCAGAGAAACATGTATCCTCCTAAAACTCTCTTCTAACAATATTCAAATAAACTATGTTGCTTGTCTGTCCAGCAATTTCTTAGAGAACATATATTTTTCTTATATTTCTATCCAGTAACTTTATGGAACTCATTAATGTACCGTAGAAGAAATACAATAATAATTTTTGACCCAGCAGAAGAAACCCACAATTTTCAATGAAAATAGGTCTAAAATGCTTTGCACATTTAATTAATGAAAATATTTTAGTCTATCATGCCTTCATATTGTTTGTGAAAAACAGTGGTCAGATGCATTTTGAAATCCAAATTCTAAAATGGTATCTAGGAAAAATGTTCTTTTTATTGACTGAAGGAAAATATGGAGAGTAAGATACTTCACGGGAACATATTATCCTCATCTTTTGTTGGAGAACACTGGAGTCTCATTTCATGAGCCACTGTAAAGGTGCCTTTTAAAGAATCTTAGAAGAAAAAGCATAGAAATCCTCTCAGAAAGTTTCTGCAAGATGAACTTTCAGAAGGCAAAAAGGTCAAACATCTTAAATAACATGGACCCACCCTCTGTTTTCACAGGACATGTTCTCATTCAGGAAGTCTGGTGCTAATTACTTTGAATCAAAGAGCTGGACAAGCATATCCTTCCAGTTTGGAAGATATGCATCTGGTGAGGTTAAGAAGGGATTCTTCTAATGCTCAGGTAACTGCTACATGGGAAAATATTACCACTCATTTTTCTGTTTAGCAAAAGTTATTACTCATGTGTGAGTCACAAATAAATGAGGAATAAATGGATGAGGCAGAATGATCTTTTAACTCTTCATCTTCTTTTTCCACATATTTGTCTTCAAAAATTTTCTGGGGTGCTGGATTCTGTGGCATAGGAAGAAAAAAAGAACAAAAGAAGGAAACAAATTGCTTTTGTTAGGTATATTTGCTGGTGATTTGAATGAAATTGTGTTACTCTGCCAAATCAAAAAAATATGGTCAGGATCTTGCAGCTAGTCTTTAGGAATTCCACTTTAAGAGGCTGAAGGATGAGTCCCATATTATTCTCAGGTTGTCTCTGTGTTGTTATTTTTTGTTGATAAGTCTTCAAATGAACAAAAAACATCTGATATTATCAAATGGTTCAAGTTTTTCCTATAAGACCTTTCCCACATAGTCACAGAGTTAAAAATTGCATAATTTCACATAGAGGGCAACTGATCACCACACAGCTGTTCACTCACCCCTCCCCAACCAGTGCTGTGAAGAAGAAAAGGTAGAAAAAGGCTCAGAAATGTAAACAAAGCAGGGAGGGGTGATTCACCCATTACAGTTACAGGCAGAAGACAGACTGCTTAGGGGAAGAGAAAAAAATCACTTCCAACACTAACAAAACCAACATTTAACAGACAGAGTGGGACAGTGAGAAACAGTACCACACATTAAAAACACCGTTCCCCCACCCCTCCCTTCTTTCCAGGTTCAGCTCTGCTCTGATCCCTCTACCTCCTCCCCACTACTGATGCAGGGGCAGGGATGAGGGGTGCAATCCGTTTGATGCTTCTTCCTCCTTGCAGGGGAGGGGTGGGCCTCCGCACATTCTTCTCCTGCTCCATGTGCTTCCCTTCTCATGGGAAACAAGCCTCCACAGACTCTCTCTGCCATGAGTTCTTTCCATGGGATGCAGCCATGCTGCTCTGGTGTGGGTCACCCCATGTGTTGCAGTCCTCCCAGCTTCAAACTACTCTGTGGGAGCTTCTTCTCCCCTCAGAGTCCCTGCCTCCTTTAAGTGCAGCTTAAAGTGTAGGGTCCTGCACAGCCACAGGTCTGACTCTGCTCCACCATGGTCCTCCATGAGTGGCAGGGGCAGGTGGCCCTGCTGTCTCACCACAGGATACAGGGGAGTCACTGTTCTGGCACACCTCCCCCCTTTCCTCCTCCTGTCTTCCACTGACCTCAGTGTTTGTATAAGTGTCCTTCTTGTAACTCCTCCTCATAATTACCTCCCAGCTCAGGTATCCCTTCTTAAATAGGTTATCGCAGAGGTGCAGCCATCATTGCTAATTGGCTTGGCCTTGGCCAGAAGAGGGTCTGACATGGATGTGGAGGAGCTTTCAAGAAGCTTTTCACAGGGGAACACCACTGTAGCCCTCTCCCCTGCTACCAAAAACTCTGCCACACAAACACAGCACAGACGCGTAAGGATCATCGAGTCCTACTCCCTGGTTATAGAATCATTGAATGATTTGGGTTGGAAGGGACCTTAAAGATCACCTAGTTCCAACCCCCTGCCATGGGCAGGGACACCTTCCACTAGATCAGGTTGCTCAAAGCCCCGTCCAACCTGGCCTTGGACACTGCCAGGGAGGGAACATCCACAGGTCCTCTAGGCAACCTGTGCCAGTGTCTCACCACCCTCACAGGAAAGAATTTCTTCCTAATATCTAATCTAAATCTACCCAGTTTAAAACCATTACCCCTCGTCATATGCCTAGACTCCCTGATAAAGTCTCTCCCCATCTTTCTTGTAGGCCCCCTTTAAATACTGGAAGGCCACTATAAGGTCTCCAAAGAGCCTTCTCCAGCCTGACCAACCCCAACACTTCCAGCCTTGCCTCATAGGAGAGGTGCTCCAGCCCTCCTCTGGAATTTCTTGAGCAGGTCCACGTCTTTCTTATGCTGGGGCCCCTAGAGCTTAATGCAGTACTTCAGTTGGGCTCTCACAAGAGCAGAGCAGAGGAGGAGAATCACCTCCCTCAACCTCCTAGCCACAATTCTCTTGATGTGGCCCAGGATATGGTTGGCTTTCTGGACTGTGAGCACACATTGCTCGCTCAAAGCTGATTTTCCATCCACTAATACCCTCAAGTCTTTCTCCACAGGGCTGCTCTCAATCCACTCATGTCCCAGCCTGCATTTGTGCTTGGGATTGCCTCAACCCAGGTGCAGGACCTTGTACTTGGCCTTGTTGAACTTCATGAGGTCTGCAAGGGGCAACCTCTCAAGCCTGTCAAGGTCCCTCTGGATGGCCCATCCCTTCCCTCCAGCGTGTCAACCACAAACTTGCTGAGGGTGCACTCAATCTCACTGTCCATGTCACCAGCAAAGACATTAAACAGCGCCAGTCCCAATACTGACCCCTGAGGAACACCACTAGCTATTTATCTCCACTCGGACACTGGGACATTGACCACAACTCTTTGAGCGTGACCAGCCAGCCAGTTCCTTATCCACTGAGTGGCCCATCCATCAGATCCATGTATCTCCAATTTAGAGACAAGGATGTCATGTAGCACACTGTCAAAGACTTTTCTCGAGTCCAGGTAGATGACATCAGTTGCTCTTCCCTTATCCACCAGCGCTGTAACGTAGAAGGCCACCAAGGTCACTGGGCATGATTTGTCCTTACTGAAGCCCTGTTGGCTGTCACTAATCACCTCCTTATTTTCCATGTGCCCTAGCATAGGCACATTGAGGGTCCACTTCATGATCTTGCCAGGCACAGAGGGAAGACTGACTGGCCTGTAGTTTGCTGGGTCTTCCTTTGTGGTCATAACCACAGCCACAGACAATTATACATGTACCTGCTCTGGCATGGGCTTAATGATGGCCACAGATGCTTCGGGGTGTCCTGCTCCCACATGGACTCATCCAGAGGTCACAGTCCTTTCAACTTGTTCACAATGGAGTTCCAGCCTGTCCAGTACAGAAGCAGCAGCAATGCCCTGGCCATCTGCCAGCCCAGGCCCATGGTCGTTGCTGTTATCAGAATGCTTTCAGGCACAACAGAGTAAGATGATAAGCAGTACAGCACTAAAGCAAGTAGCAGAAGCAAAAAGTAGTCACTAATGAGTACAAGACTCTTAATTTGCAGTAAGGCAAGCAAACCCCATGGCAAGCACAGGAGCTTGACAATTAACAGATAAACAACGACAGCTTTCAAAAGTGGCTGAGTATCACTTAAATACAATGTGTCTGCAGAAAAAGAGCACAATCCCTTTTGTGTATCCACAGTGGACTGAAGAAAAAATGATTGGATTAAAGAGGTCTGGTTCAATTTTAGGGAAAAATTTTTATCACTAAAGAGATTGAAATGTTGGAGGAGCATAAAATCTGCATTCTCAAAACTCTGTAAGGAATGGTTAGACAAAGACAAGTTAGAGGTGACAGAAAATGGGCTTTGGCCTCTTCAGAGCCCTTTCTATTCTTACTGTAAATTTTGCAGATAGGTACATATATGATGTTGTTAGTGTGACATGGTTCTAGATTTCAAACCACCAGGAAAAAAAACCATGGGTTTTTTTTAAAAAAAAGCAGTCTTCAAGAAGTGAAATAACGATGAATCAAGCCAACTTCAGAGTCAATAAATTTAATGTAAATTATCATTAATTTGATGTGTAATATTATTGTGGTCTTTATTATGTTTTAATTAAGGGGTGTTGTTGTTTTTAATGTTATTTTAGTGTTTAGTCATATAGAGGTCTGAAAGTTTCTATTTGAACAAAGCCCTTTTTTTTTCTTCCTGTATGTCTATCTGTTTTCAAGCCAAATCCCCTGTTTTTTATTACATATTTGTCAGTCTCAGAGAAGGTATTTGGGAGTTTTGCAAGCTTCAGCTAAAGGAGCAGAAGCACAGGAAACTTTTAGAGATACTTTTGTTTCTGACACTTTTGTTTAAATAGGCTGTAAGCAAAACAATAATGAAAGGCTTGGGTTTATAGACTCATCTCTGCTTTGAACATCTGAAGCTTCACAGAACAGATAGAAAAATGCCTAGAAGGATGAGAAGATTAGTTTGGTGAGAGTCAGAAGATGAAGAAACCACTTCAATTTGTGAAGATCAGTGTAAAATCTAACACTGAATTCTTGGAACTTTGGCTACATCAGCTCTCTGCGATAGTCAAAGCAATGTGGATGGAATTAGTCAATGCGGTTAAATGTAATTCCTAGGCTGTTTTACTGTAGGCACTGACCTGTCGTAATTTTGGGCAGCAGTGATTCAGTGGAATGGAAATGTAGTTTTAATAACTGACCTTTCCCTGTATTTTTTTATCTAAACTGAGGGTAAACTTGGCATAGATGATTTTCTGAATCAAACAATTTCACTGAACTGAATAAAAATCTCTTCCTCTTTCTGCTAACTAAATCTGAGACAGCAGATGTTTTAATTTCTTACATACAGCCTTTTGTTCATCTTCTGAATGTTCCCAACTCCATAGTACGTTCATTTTTCTTTTGAAAAGGCAAAATGGAGATAAAATTAGGTTTTTTGCAAAACAAACTGAAGAAATTTATCACATGTCTATTGGTATCATGTTCATACAACACTTTCTGTGATCTACATTAAATCACTATAAACTGGCACTGAGACCGTGGGAGAAGAAAATAAAAAATGAGAGTATGTTAATGATTTTTTGTTTGATCTTGAAAGATTTTATAGTTACATGATTCCTATCATCACTTTCTTAATGAAGGGTAAATGACAGTATCAGCATTGCTATTGTGATATTTTTAGGGGGTTCATATTTTTAAAAAAGCTGTCAAAGAGATTATTCTAACAGATTTTTCTACAGTTGCCAGTATATTCTTTATCTGTTGTATGTTGATTCTGAATACAGGTTAGTTACTGATGTTCTTAGCTATTTAGCTATTCTATTTCCATCACTACTGACAACTAAGAGAAAATATTTACCGGACAATATCTCACTGGCTTCCACTGTCTCCCTGGACCATTTGGAGAAATAAATATTACCCCCAAAAAATTTGGTTTATTACAGCTCTGTTTCATTTAATTGTTGGCACACCTCGCCAAGACAGTGTGGGCAGAGTCATTCTGGTTTTAGCTAATTAACAGTAAAAATCTTTAGAAGTGAAATTATCCTTCTTTTATTGCTAGAAAGGCAGAAAGGTTGAAAAAACCCCAAAGTTATTAAATACTTAGCAAAATATTAGTTTAAAGCTTGTACCTGGTACTTTTAAAAATTTATTCCATAATATCCATTGTAATTATTTGGAGAATAATATGTATGCAAGGTAAATAAATTAATCCATAAATTTGGCTTATGATGAAATATTACTAAGCAGGTGTTACTGCAAAGTTTGTCATGTCTGTCAGGGAGGTGTCAAACCCAGTAGCCCAACAGAATTAAGGCTGCCACAGGTCCATGCCCCAAGGTCCCACAAGTTAGCAAAGCTGAGTGTGTATTCCCAGTAGGCACACACATAAACACACATGTACAACACCACAAATACACACAGCCAGCCACACACATAACACAGACAGACATGATCAGAACACACACAAACAGGACCAATGGCCTCATCCATCTCCTCTCTCTGGCTGAGCAGGATGGAGGTCTGCTGGTGGGAATGTATGTACAAGGTGGGTCCACCTAGCAGCTGGATTCAGACAGTCAATTTGCCCAGTAGTGGCCCCTCAGTCCCAGTCCCCCCAGCTGCTGGCATGTGGACATTCTTATGCACTTGAGTGTGCAGCCCCACTCCAGTTGCTGATACAGATACACACACACAAGCATGCACAACCTCCAGCTGATCTTGCCCTCAGAGCCTCCCAGACCCTATGGTCCGTCTGACAGCAGGGAGCTCTCTGGTCCCTTCTGTGGCCATGTCCTCCTGTGGCCTCACCCTTGGAGACGCACACATCTGCCTTGCTCCAAGGATACTTCACCTACTAGCTGGCAAGTCCATCTTGATCCCTGTTAGTGCCCACACATCCACCTTGCACACTCACACTCGCTCCAGGTGCTGCACCATGGGCACATGGGCCTCTGACCCCTGGTCCTACTACAGAGGCTGGTGTTTGCTTTCACTCAGGTCTCTACAGATGCTGTTACCTGGAAGATGCTGAAAAATGCTTCAGAGTTGCTTCTTTTGACTCATTTTGATGGGTTTCACATCTGGACACTGGGACTGAGAGTCTCCTGGGACAGCCCTGGGATGGTCCCAGACAGGGTGTCCATTCGTCTGCTGTTTGAGGTCCTCTTCCTGCTATCATATCTCTGTGCTCCTCTATGCTTGTGTACATGGGCCTTTGATGGGCTGAGCTTCCCTGTGATGGGCCTGTGAGTGGCCAGGTCTGGGTAGGATTTGAGCTCCCCTACCTACCATTCTTCCTCTGTGCTTCTTGGTGTCTGTGGAAAACAGTATTTTATCACATAACCTAACAGTTTTATCGCTGTTTTCCCATTAGTGGATATAACTATTAGCAGAGAAGTACAACAGCGTTCAACTGTCTTTAATATTCGGTGACACAGAGTGGTTTTGTCAAGAACAGAACTGGGAAAACTGGATTTTCCCATCTCAGATGTAGGGATTTAGGGAAGTAGATTGTTGGACCTGGCTGAAAAAAGTAACTACGTGGTACATAAACTAGGCAAATGCTTGCCAACACATGTAAGAAACTGATGACAAAATGCTGAAAGGCATTGAACTTCAACAGTAGTGTGTTGAAAGCTATGGGAGAAGGCTGTCAAGATCACGGATACTCCCATTACTGAGTCCCCAGAAGGTGATTCCCTATTATGTAATATATGATTGCATGGTATGATTTTAAATGTGATATTCTAAGTGTAAATAAAATCTAGATGTAGAGGAAGTAAACGGAAAAGGGTATGAAAACTCCTTAGTGAAAAAAAGTAAGGTAACCTAACTGAGTAACCATGTGTCGTGGTTTGAGCTCAGAGCACAACTGAGCACCATGCAGCTGCTCACTCACCCTCCCCTACCTGGGAGATGTGGAAGACAATTAGAGGGTTGAAGGGAGATTCACAGGTTGAGATAAAAACAGTTTAATAGCTGAAATATAATAAAGCAATAACAATAAAATACAAACAGATAATACACAATATGACTGCTCACCACCCACTAATTGATGCCCACCCTGTTCCTGACTAGCAATCCTGAAATACCAAGATCCTTCAATCACAATCCCGGAAGCGAGAGAGAATCCCTTCCCTTCCAGATGCCTCTCCTTTATATACTGAGCATGACGTTGCATGATATGGAATATCCCATTGGCCAATTTGGGTCCAGTGTTCTGGCCATGCTCTCTCCAAGCTTCTTGTACTCCTGCACATGGGCAGGACATGGGGAGTTGGAGAATTCTTGATGTCTTAGCAACAACTGTAAGCATCAGTGTATTATCAATCAACATTCTTCTCATACTGAATTCCATAATGAATCCAAAACACAGCACTATTCTAGCTACTAAGAAAAATTAACTGTGCCTCAGCTAAAACCAAGACACCATGCGAATTTGTTTGAAATATTAATTTTAATCCATTCACTTTAATATTTCATTATCTTAATATTTTTATAGGCTCTTAGTATTTTTAAAATACTAAGCATTAGTCTACTAGAATGAGTCCAGCAAATTAATCAGACAAATCTTTGTGTTGATAAGTGGCTCATTTTGACTTAGATGAGCCATTTATTCACAAAAATGAGTGTTATTAATTTTAGTGAAGCAAATCTGGCATATTTCAGAACAGATTAACATATCATTATGTTATCAGGATTACATGTAATAGAGCTTCCCCTGCCTATTTCTCTACTTTTGAATGGATTACACACTGAGAAAAACTAATCTAAGTGATACTTGCTATGCTAGTTCAAATACTTTAGCTGGTTTTGATTTGTTTAATTCATTGACACTTTGGAGGTAAGAGTAAGAAAATTTTTTTTAATCACTGAGCCACAGAACCGACCTCATCTTAACCTTAAATTCAGGTACAAAACCTAGAGTAGTGGATGCTGGAGTGTTTAGGTAATACTATATGACTTTTATCTTATATGAGGGAGTGAAGTCCTTGCTGCTACATATTCTGTGTAAGAGTATGAACCATATGTGGGTATAAGCCCTGCCCAGAATATGACAGTATGGTTAAAATCCTGAACCTCATGTTTTATTTAAAAGAATGTCAGCCTATATAGCACGATGTTATATCAGAATGGCTTCTGAACCAGGATCTTTTTTCCAGCCCCCATGGTTCAGTTGGGTGCGATACTGGGCTGCTCAGAGGGAGACAACAGTTTAATGCAAAGCTCTGGTGCC
This sequence comes from Athene noctua, assembly GCF_965140245.1. NCBI lineage: Eukaryota > Metazoa > Chordata > Aves > Strigiformes > Strigidae > Athene > Athene noctua. The sequence goes on along the minus strand of NC_134039.1, from coordinate 39,018,246 downwards.
GGTGTCATAGAACAGAGTTTTCATTGCGAATAAATGCAACAGTTACATGAGGTGATACTGCTAGGATGGTGTCAGCTGGAAGTCAGCATTTTCCCAAGGGAATAAGCATGGCTAGTTGCACAGTGCATCTCTTGGACATTAAGTGAGATTGATATGCTCTGAATGTGACAGGTTAGAAAAGTGAGGAATGTTCAAGGAAACAACTGTCTACTGGACATGGAGTCTGTAAGGTAGGACACCAGATACAGTGGATTTCAGCCCAACACATCACCAGAGAGATTATTTTATTTGTAAAAATAAAATAACATATTTGTGTTTATTTGACACCTCATGGATCTGTACTTGTGTCTTCCAATATTAATGCTCTTGAATTCTCCTGTTTCAGTAAAGTTGGTTTTATTTATCCACAGATGTAATGCTTTTAAGAGAGGATTCAGGGCTTTCTTAGTGATTCAGAAAAGGTGTCTATGTTTCCCCAGATTTCCGGATAGGGTTTTAGCCACTGGTTCTGTTAATTTTAGTCCAACCCTAGATATTTAAACCCAGCCTTTGTTACCATTGTCAGTGCCTGGCAAGAAAAGCACAGTTATACACTTGTGAAAATTAATGGGCAAATTAATATTAAAACTCCAAAGGCAATTATTACATGTCCTGAAGGAGTATGACAAGAAAAATAACAAGTCCAGTGATGCCATGTTGTATTAATAGTCTTACATTTTTTTCATGATGCTTCAGAAATTAGATGTGTTGGCACTTCACCTTCAGCTAATCATACTCTGTAAAAAATCCATCTGGTTATCCAACCATACTGCTGAGTGATAATTCATGAGAGCTTCACTCATGAACAATTTATTATTTTACCTGCAGCAGTATTGCAAAGTAACAAGTTATTTTAAAAAGAGCCTTGATCTTAAGACTGTGTTAGCCCCTATTATTATCTTGTCATCTATAAACAGAAACTGGCTGCTCTGTGTATGGCCATAGCTCTTGAGCTAGCATTGACTCAACGTCAGACATATCTATGGTTTGGTTTGTATTTAGAAGAGTTGATTGTTCAGAAATTATAAAATTGGGTTTTATATAAAACATTTATATCAGCTAGACATATGAGGATATTGGAGGTTTTCCTCTAGGAAACAGATAATGATCAGATGAACACACTGATGTTTTACAAAATCTGCTGATCTGTTCATGAACCTTATGATGCACCTGAAGACCTTGACAAAAGCAAACAGAATAATTCTTCATTCTTGACCTTGGATGAAATCTCAGCTAATAGTCTCTCCCAAAAGAGGTAACAAGCATAGATTCCAGTTTTCCTCTTCAGTGTGTATTCCTCATTGTTAGGGGAGCTGTTAGGAGGCAGAGGAAATTATATTACCAGTAAACTGCTTGTATGTAGTCCTGTGCCTGGGGATTGGACACTGCAATGAGGGACTGCAGTCATTATCTATGTGAGCTAGAGGCATGGAAGGGTGTGGCTTGTGTAAAACTTAGACCAAGACTGAGATTGTGATAATGAGTTATGGAAACAGATGCAGAAAAAGGAAACAGAAGGTGACTGAGAATAGAAGTCTACCATTGCTTACTAAAATTCATGAAATGGGGAATTGAAGACAATTTAGGCTTCCTTAATTCTGTTTGGTGATCTTATTATATGAGTTACCCAGTAAGCTATTATGATCTGTGTTTGGTTAGTGAACTGCCATATTTTGAAAGCAGCTCTTTTTGTTCCTGTTTTCTGTCCTTTTGCTATTTTGAAATTGGACTGTTGCACCAAACTGGTATAGGCAGTCAGGGACTGAAACTGATAATGAATGAAGAAGTCAATTTAGTCAGCTATCGAACTGTGGGAAGCAGGCAGCATCCCATCTTCTAAGGTCTGCACTGGTTGCTTGTTTTCTTCCAGAAGCTGTTTACGATGTTATAAATCATGTAAGCCTACAAAATATTGTATTATCCAGTGTCATATTACCACAGCTGCTACTAGCAGAGAACTTAATACTGATTTCCTTGCACTCTCCCCTCCCTTTCTCCTTCACTTTTCCCTTCTCCCTGTATACATACATGCAATCATATGTGTTCTCTATAAATGCTCTAGGACTGTAAACATTAGCTCTAGCACCCCCTGAGTCTGAAACTGCCTGAGTACAATAATCTTCATTTCAGGTTGCACACGATATTCTAAGAGGTCAGAAAAGAGGTGTTGGAAACTTTACATCCCATGAAGATGAGAGGATGGAAAGGAGTGTCTGTATATTTCCTGTTTGCTGTGTTTCCAATTAAGTTAATGTTGATGTTATTTTATGTATTGTTAGGCTATAGTTAGTCTACTTAGAGCTTTGGATAAGTACATATTATTATTTATATTAAGTAAATATATCTTCAATTCTGGTTATAATGGCAATGTATAATGCCATTCATCCTTAAGTATTTACCTTGAGCTCTAGACCCAGTGGAATGAATTCTAATAGTTGAGAATAAATAATGTTAAATGTAAGTTTCATAGCTTGTACTACATTATAATTAGGAGTCATGCACTACTTTTGGAGAAAAACTAGAGTATTTTTTAATTTGAATTTTCCTGTTTGAATTTATTTGGCACAAGAACTAAGTGGATATCATTACACATGAAAAAAATGGCATATGCAATGATAATATTTCACTTTAACAGAGAATATTTTCACAAACCATTATATATTTAATAGTAGAATACATTATATTTGAAAACCAGATAGTTGTTATGATAATTATAACATGACATATATCCAAAAGGAGGATCAAGGTACTAGACAGAATTTTCATTCTCATTCCTTTTACTCATTAACATTCCTTTAGTGTTGGGATTCTCGAGGGCTTTCTGCGAGAGAATGGACATGTGAGCAATCCTGCATGAGAACAAGACTGATAAGAGCCTCAGTCTGAGCAAGAATCCGATAAGGATGTGACCCTGAATGAGGGGGGAGAAACTCGAGGAGACAAACAACCCCTGGAAGGGGTTGGGATGGAAGAGGAAGTTCCACAAGGCAGGAAGCCTGGCAAGGCTGATGTGGCACCTTTTATCCAATCATAAGAAGGTTTAAAGCGTGGGCTAAGATAACTGTCCAATCCTGAGGACTTGTACTGCATGTTACTCACGTGTGCGGGAGAACATTATAAAAGGGCTTTCTTAGTTGTAACAAACGGGCATTGCTTGATCACATTGGTCGTGTGCGTGCTCAGCTCTCCTGCACTTTAGAGTTATTTGATGGTATATATTATCATTTTATATTTTGTAACAATATTACATTAAATGAGCAATGAAAATTACAAATACAAAAATTTAGTGTTGTTTCTTACAGGTTAACTTATTTCCTATGTCAAAAGTTTTGTAGAATAGAGATGGCAATTACTACAGTGGAATACCTCTCACTTAACATTAGCGCTTAAAAATTAGTGACCTACTCTAAGTAAGACATCTAGGCTTCCTCTACAGTTAATGGAAAGAGATAAGTAATTTCAGCACACTCTCTTGAGGCATATTTTAACACCTGAAATTAAATAGGATGAATTTTTATTTCTGTATTCATATTTATGTCTTTACATGTGTTAATATATGTTGCTGTTACCACGTGACAGCAGTTTTATGACTATACAGCTACCTAACTGAGGCAATAGTTTTGGATTAAGGTGCATTTAGATTGGATTCAGATCTGTCAAAAATCTATCATTTTCATTGGTGAGGTCTTGTTTTGGTATTTTGTTTGTTTCAATGCCCTTATAAAATGTCCATTAGTGTTATCAATGGGATTTGAAGGGTAAGGATTAAAAGCCAGATTTGAATGCCCATATTTATTATTTGCATTTTTCTTTGTTTTTTTAACAAACAATGACCAGTGAAAGATACTATTTTTGTTTACATAATTTATAGTAAAAATTACAAAAATGGAAAATTCTATATCTACTTGCTTGTAAAATGTTTTTTAAAAGTATAGCAGAGAGGAACAGCATAATAGTTTCAACTGCAGTTGGATACAGCACAAAGGGAACATATATATTTATAGGAAGACTAGATATGAAGGCTTGTCTTTAGTGTGTTGAAATTGTTTTCTTCTAGTTCTTATTTAGATATGCTTTAATACTATAAAGCTCAGTTCTGTAGCCCAGTTGTAAACAAAATGCGTAGTAATAGTAAGGCACAAATATTTTTTTAGGAGTTACAGGTGGGTGATCATAAGAAAATATTGCAAATACTTGGGAGTTATTAATCTTTCCAAGGCTTAGATATTTTAAAAACAGAAGAATGAAGTTATAACAATGATAGTGAGCAATAAGCATGTATCGTTTTCTGTGTTTCAGAAACTTTGGATAAAAAAAAAGGTAGCAGAATATTGGAGGTATCACATAATACTAATGTTTTACAGCTGAAAGCTTCTCTCCGAAGGGTGGTGTGTGTACATTCTGTTGTAACAGGGAGGGAAACATGGTATAATGATAAAAAACTTGTTTAGATTATATCAGAGTTCGGAAGAAAAATGCATAAAAATTTGAATACTTACCTTCAGTTAGTAATGCACCTTTCTATAACCAACCCCAACACTTCCAGCCTTGCCTCATAGGAGAGGTGCTCCAGCCCTCCTCTGGAATTTCTTGAGCAGGTCCACGTCTTTCTTATGCTGGGGCCCCTAGAGCTTAATGCAGTACTTCAGTTGGGCTCTCACAAGAGCAGAGCAGAGGAGGAGAATCACCTCCCTCAACCTCCTAGCCACAATTCTCTTGATGTGGCCCAGGATATGGTTGGCTTTCTGGACTGTGAGCACACATTGCTCGCTCAAAGCTGATTTTCCATCCACTAATACCCTCAAGTCTTTCTCCACAGGGCTGCTCTCAATCCACTCATGTCCCAGCCTGCATTTGTGCTTGGGATTGCCTCAACCCAGGTGCAGGACCTTGTACTTGGCCTTGTTGAACTTCATGAGGTCTGCAAGGGGCAACCTCTCAAGCCTGTCAAGGTCCCTCTGGATGGCCCATCCCTTCCCTCCAGCGTGTCAACCACAAACTTGCTGAGGGTGCACTCAATCTCACTGTCCATGTCACCAGCAAAGACATTAAGCAGCGCCAGTCCCAGTACTGACCCCTGAGGAACACCACTAGCTATTTATCTCCACTCGGACACTGGGACATTGACCACAACTCTTTGAGTGTGACCAGCCAGCCAGTTCCTTATCCACTGAGTGGCCCATCCATCAAATCCATGTGTCTCCAATTTAGAGACAAGGATGTCATGTAGCACACTGTCAAAGACTTTTCTCAAGTCCAGGTAGATGACATCAGTTGCTCTTCCCTTATCCACCAGCGCTGTAACGTAGAAGGCCACCAAGGTCACTGGGCATGATTTGTCCTTACTGAAGCCCTGTTGGCTGTCACTAATCACCTCCTTATTTTCCATGTGCCCTAGCATAGGCACATTGAGGGTCCACTTCATGATCTTGCCAGGCACAGAGGGAAGACTGACTAGCCTGTAGTTCCCCAGGTCTTCCTTTTTCCCTTCTTAAAGATGGGGGTTATGTTTTTACCCTTTTCCAGTCCATGGGAATTTCACCTCACTGCCACACCTTCTCAAATATGATGCATAGTGGCTTAGCCACTTCACTCACCAGTTCCCTCAGGACCTGCAGATGCACCTCATCAGGTCCCATGGATGTGCAAACCTTCAGGATCCTCAGATGGTCTTGAACCTTCCCCTACAATTCTTCATTCTCCCAGTTCCTGCCTTTGCCTTCAGTGACTTGGGCGGTGTGGCTGGAGCACTTGTCAATGAAGACTGAGGCAAAAAACTCACTGAGTACCTCAGCCTTCTCCATGTCCTGGGAAACCAGGTCTCCTGTTTCCTTTCAGTGAAAGCCCACACTTTGCCTAGTCTTCCTTTTTTCACTGATGTTCCTATAGAAGTTTTTCTTGTTGCCTTTCATATCCCTGGCTAGATTTAATTCTATCAGGGCTTTGGCCTTCCTAACTTGATCATCCATGGCTGCTCATCAATTTTCCATATTCCTCCCAGGGTATCTTTTTTTGGTTTTGTAGATTTGTTTAAAAAATTGTGGCATAGAAAGAATTTAATTCCAAAATGGAAATTGGAAGTATCATGGACTCAGACTTTATTCTTAGTTGTATACACCAAATATGGTGACCCAGCTGCTAAATTTCAAATATGGTTATAAATTATGCAGCTATTCTCTCATTTCCATTGTTTAGCTATATAACAAAATTCTTATGGAAAGAAATAAAATTATTTTAAATTTCACCATTAGAGCAGCTTCCAAATATATCTCCAGTTATGGTTTTCTTTGTTACAGAAATATACATTTTTTTATGTGTATTAGTGGCTGTACTTTAAAAGCAAAATGCAATTACTAAATTCTTATTTGAGCATAAAATTTATTTTGAACTTTTAAAAGATACAGCTATGTATTGGAGAAGTATTTACACTTAAAACTCAAATTGTGGCATGGGAAAATACTTTTTTCATTATAGCAGATGCCTTTCAATGTCTTCAGGGGAAGTTAAATGATTTTACTGACATCAAAAGCATGTAATTAAACACCTATGATGGCTAAACAAAATAATAGCAAGTAGAGGCTTCTTCACATTACATTAGGTAACTACTCTCCCAGATGGGTTGGGCATTTCCTCTGACAGCTCATATATGAAATTTGATTTGGATTAATTAAAATTTGTGGTAAAAATAGCATGTACATTTATTCACATCAGAAAAATGAAAATAATTAACAGTTTATCTCTAAGTGTGGGCTTGCTACTTTGAACAGCTTTCTAGTATAAAAGGTGTTGCCTGTCTACTAAGATGTGTACTGTAATTGAAAGCATAAATAAAAATACAGAAGAGAAAATCATATGGCTAACCACTACAAAAGCCTGCTAGACAAGAATCCTCAGTACAGAGTTTAAGTAGAGAAGAAATTTAGGAACCAAAATTTGTTTGTCCAGAATTTTGGGGCCTGAAATTTTGATTCCTCAAGTAGGTGTATTTTCTATCTTTATTTGATCCTCCAATAACCATGATCCATGTGTCTTTTAATATCTAGTTTGTCTCTAAATGTACCTTCATGCAGAGATCCACTCTGCAGGTACCTAATATGAGGTATGTATCAACTTCTCCTTACTACTTCCAACTGCTTATGGATAAGGACTATGTGTAAGACAAATTGTTTAGATGCCTAGCTTTTAGGTGTATGAAGGTACCTAAGACTGGCATCATTTTAATATGATTGAAAAATGTACATCTTGTCTACAATTACTTGATCATCTAGTAACTGCCACAGGTTAACAGACACCCCTCTTTTTCTGTATTAGCATGGTATCTTCATTAGAGAGGTAATAAAATTTCATCTAATACATGACATTACTTTCCTAAATTACTTTTTTGATTTTCAAGTCTTTAAATGTCAGATATTATTCCCTTATTAATTCCCCAAGGCATCATAAGAATGTAAGACTTTCAGTTTTCCGTGACCTCTGACAATGGCCAGAAGATATTTAGAGAAAAACTATATACAGTGTAGTTGAATGCAAATTCTTTCTCCTGTCTTCCTCACCTCCTCCCCTTCCAAGCCATCCATGAGTAAGCAGGTAAGGGATTTTCATTTAGCTGAATCAGAGGGTTATGATGATGTAAAAGTTATTTTGCCTTGAATAACAAATCATGTTACCTAGTGCTGTTTGATGAGATTCAGAATGAAACCAGTTCCTTGGTTTTGAATGCTTTGAGAACACTGCAGATACATAGATCTGTATCAACACTATATTAAGACAATGCACTCCTTACTTCCCACAAGTGAGAGCAGTGTTTTATATGTTTTTCCATGAAGTAGAGGCAAAGATATTAAAGGGTGCTTGAAGAGAAGATGCATGTCATGAAACAGGGGGAGACAATATTAACCAAGATATTCACGTTCATTTAGAAAGTGCTGAGGATGTGCTTATGTGCATGCTATGACAAAGACATACCTTCTTGTGTCTGTGTTACAGTGCAAGATTTCAGATATATGTTATACCAACACCTCCTTCAGTTTACTCCCAGGGTACACACAGAAAATATATACTGAGTGTAGGCTTTGAATAGCAAAGCCAAAGCCTGGGGAATTAATGACTACCATAGTAACGTATTGCAGACAAAATCCCACAAAATCGCAGGCCATGTCCTGTCAGATGTCTCCATTTCAGCTGGCAGACCACATAACAGGAAAAGTTTTGTGCTTCAATTGTATGTAGAAAGTTCTGTCTGGATTATGGTAATAGGGTAACACTTGCCAATCCCATTTTTAGTACCAACTACAAAATGAGATTGCTAAGTGTGATTGGTTTTATGGGAAGAGTCACAAGCCTACAGGCATATTAGTGAAGTTGTTTATGGCAAGGAGTCACGAATTCTGACATGAAAGCAAAGGAATCCTCACTGGCATGAATATTTAGTCACTTTAACATATCAACATTAACACCACACTGAAAAGGTCAGTATTATGGGAATAATCATCTTTAAGGTGTTATCTGAGACATTTTTCTGATCAATAGAAAGAAGACTTGTTATAAAGCCTGTAGCCAAGCAAAAGTGACCGGAGAAGAGGCAGTTGCTTTGTCTTTTTTAATCATTATTTACTCTCTAAATGCTGAAAACAAAATCCTTTAGTACCTCAGAGAAGTGAATCTGGAACACCTGGGCCCTCATCATGTCAGCAGGAAAGATTCAGTGTAAGAGAATGTTGCATGTGCTATGTTTAATATCAGCCATCCTGTGGATTACAGAACAGAAAATAGACTTCAGCCAAGTGGCGTAAGTGTGAAGGAACTGTCCCAGGGCTGGGAAACCAAGTTGTTTGTGTCAACAGAGTATTCCTCATCATACATTACCCTAGCTCTACTGACAAAGTATTATCACAACTGATAAATGTTATTTGAGACTCTACCACAGCTTGCTATTGGCAATTTACACAGTTTTTCATTTTTTTAATAATTGCTTGACAAAGGCCTACTGCACATGCAATGGTGACTTTATAATACAGAGAATAGTCTATTTGCTATACAAAACAAACAGCAGAGAGGAAGGCTGGAAAAGGCATTCACGTGTTTAGTGAACTTGTGTTACCATAGGTAATCTTCTCATAATGACAAGAACTGGAGGTCTCACATAGCTAATTCTAAAACATCCTCAAAATTTCTAAATGTCTTTGTTTTGTAAAAATCTAAACCTAAAACATGATCAAAACCAACCAGTGGAATGCTAACATATGCCTTGTTCTGACAGACAGGAAGAATTGCAAACAGAATTAAAAATAAATACTGGCAGAGTTATGAGTGATCTTATCAGAGAATTGGAATAAATCAGGCTGGATAGGACCTCAGGGGGTCTTTAGTCCAAACTCCTGCATAAATCAGGATCAACTCTGTGATCAGACCAGTCTGCTCAGGTCTTCATCCAGTCAGACAAACCTCGCAGGACAGAGATTACCCGGCCTCTCTGGGCACCCTGTTCCAATCCTTGATTAGTGTCATAGTGATTTTTTTTTTTCCTTATGTAAAGATAGCATGTCATTTTATCTTGTTCTGTCACATATCTCAGTAGAGAGTCTAGCGTCATCTTTTTGGTAACTTCCCCTTAGGAATTTGAAAGCTGCTATTAAGTCCCCACAAAGCCTTCTTGTCTTCAAACCAAGCAAGCTCTTCCCTCAACCTCTTCCCTCATCTGTCATTATGTTCCAGTGAATTACATTTACAATGTGCATATAGAATAGAATACATAAAATATACATGTAATGATTTAAAGAGATCCTATCATAAAGCTAAAAAACACTAATAGCTAAATCAGATAGTAGGAAGAATTTAGCAAGATACGAATGACATTTGGATACTACTTAAAAGCACTTTACTGGGTACTGTCAAACTTACTGTCACACCATTAAGAAGACTAATCTTATCAAAAACAAAAAAAAAAGAAATGAAACTAAACAAAAGCCCTTATCATTTAGAGAGGAAATGAAGATACTCATAAGTAGGGGAAGATGGTGGAAGCTAATGCTACTGAACATCAACAGGAAGCTAGAAAGTATGGGAAACTGATAAAGATAAAAGGTACAAAGAGAAAGTAATGGCAAAAAGTATAAAGGGAAATAAGTTTCTAATGCACAACAGGAAATAAAAGATTTGTAATAAGTTATCTTTTGTTTTCTTAATAGATAGAAACTGAAAAAAATTGTCAGTAAAACATTCAAGAGATCAGTCTTTTCAATAACTGTTGAATAGTTAAACCGAATGAGCTCGGTATTTACAGGCCTGCCCATCCAACTTTGATTAAAGGCAAAACAGAAAGTGCTTAACCTTGACATTATTAATAAAACATTGAAGGAGAGTAACCTAAACCAGAATTGGTTTATAAAGGATGATAGTCATATACCTTGATATCTTTTGCTTATGAGGTTAAAAGCATAGTTTGTAAAAGTGTCGATGGATTTTTTGTGGAGATTTATGAAGAGCTGTGGCACTGTACTACATTTTCATTAGGTGGATTAATGTTAGAGCAACACCGCGAGTTCAGTGGTTTACAAATTATAGACCTGCAATTGCAGGCATTTCTAATGAGGCTTTACATTATTCTTAGTTCAACACTTTCAATATGTTTTAATAATGATATAGAATCATAGAATCATCTAGGTTGGAAAGGACCCTGGAGATCATCTAGTCCAACCGTTCACCTAGCACAGCTCCCACCTACAGCATATCCTTAAGCTCTAAATCGACCCTACTCTTGAACACCTCCAGGGATGGGGACTCCACCACCTCCCTGGGCAGCCCATTCCAAATATGGTGTGGATACCACTGTTAAAGTTTCAACTATGACAGTGGATAACACTTTGGAAAACCAATCAATGGTACATAACAATTTAGATCACTTAACAAGTTGGATGTTATCAAAACATATGTGTGAAATACAACCAAGTGTAAGGTTGTGCTTCTGGATTAAAATGATGTGCTAGAGGTACAAGGTAGGAGTACATTTACCCAATACAGAGTACAGAGGCTTAAACTGGTTCAGGGTCACAGTGAAAGCACATGCTCAAAGCATGGAAAAGAGCTCAGGCAGCCGTTGGATATAAAACTTGTGGAATATAGTTACGAAAAGAAGCAGGACTGTTTTATATCACTCCTTTTGGCATTGCTTTACTGGAGTACTGCAGCCAATCAGGGAATTAATAGTTCAATAAGGAAGCTGAAAACTCAGAAACTGAGAAAAAAACATGACAAGTCTAAACTAATACGGGTTTTATCTCCTATTAGAGAAGAGAGATGATGTGATAGCATCGTCTTTCCTAAAGATAATCTCCTCATGATAAATAATTAATGTGGTCATGCTCTTCATCCCAACAGACCAAACAATATCTAAAAGGAAGAATTTAATAAAAACAAGAAATGAATGTCAGTAGTGAAGGTCATTTGTCCATAGAGAAATTTCCAAAGATATTTAATAATTTTTTTTTTCACTGAAAATTTTTAAATTGAGGTTGCATGTGATTGAAAAGAGAGCTTCTCTAGCACACCCACGGCTTTTGGACTGGATGCAGTAACTGACTGAGGTAAGGCTCACAACTTGTCATGTGGGACAGATTAAGATGAACATAAGAGTCTTTTATATCCTTAAAATCAATTAAATATGAAAATGCAAGGTGACAGGTCCATATGGTCAATTCATTAAGATGATGTTGATCAGTGGTGTTTGTGGAAGGAGAGCTCTATAGTGTTCCATTGGCAATTAAAGTAGCTTTCTAGCATAAATTTCGATATTGGTTGCTAAGTGCTGGAATAAGCTTAACAAATAACAGAGCTGTGAATGCTGTGCTTATGTTGCCTTTTACTAAAGGCAGGGTGTGCCTTCTCTGTTACTGATACCTACTTGCTGTATCAAGCAGGCTGGTATATGAATAGCTGACTAGGGTTTTGGGGGGTTTTTGGAGGTTAGGTTTGGCACATACTGATTTGATTACACAGAACAGTCTTGTGGCCAAATTAAGCACCGTGATTTTGCTGTGAATGATTGGAAGAATAAATGTTAGGGATTTTGAAACATCTTATAAAATGACCATTTTTAAAAGTGAAGAATGTTTGTGTTTTCTGTGTTGTTTGATTTTGAAAGATTCCATCATCTTTTTTTGTAATTATTCTTTGTAACTGAAACTTCTTATTCACCGAGGACTAATTAATTATGTTTTATAAAGTGAGTTCATTAAAGTATTTGCTTTGAAGGTGGCTGCTGCCTGCCATTGTTTTGGAATGAGGTTAAGCTTCTCTTCAAGTAAGATGGTGAGTCCAAAAAACATAAAAGTAGTCCTTTGTGTGTTTAGTTTAAGTGAATGTAAAAAGATGTGTGAATAAATACACAAAATAGCATATGAAAGAGAGTGACAGGGGGAGAGTGCAAAAACCACTTTCAACATTGGGAAAAAGGAATTATGCTATTTACTTTTTCCAGCAAAAGTTAAGTAAGTTGAAAAGGTAAAAGAGAACACTACCTAAGACCAGTTACCAGTGCACTCCATAGATTAAAATGCCTATTACAATGTGGAATCTTTAAAATAAACTGAATTATTTTTCTGTAAGGAATACGCATGTTCAAGATGAATTTGTTTGACTGAAATATTAAGCTTTGGTTGTAATCAAATAATGCCTTGTTGTGCTACACACGTTTTTGTTTCCTATAGAATCAAGTCAGAGTTTTGTTTATCTTTTCTAAGGCAGACTTGTGTTTCATTAAATATGGTATGTCAAGCATGCTGGACAACAGATAACAAATGTACTTTACAGCCCCAAACCATTTCGCTTTTACTTAAAATCTCTTTGTGTCTGTATTATCCTACTTTGTAAAAATTAAGTTTCTGCTAAGGAGTTAGGCATGATTTTGGATTATTGCCAATGATCTGAAGAATGAAAGAATTTGATTATAGGAAACTAAAATAAAGTTCAGGGCATCAAGAGAACTGTCATGTTAAAAGCAGAAAGCAGTACAGGGCCTAAGGGTTTGGATTGCACGAATAATATAATTAAATGAAAGCTAGTTTAGTGAAATATGTGTTATCTGGAAAATTATTTGTTTTGTATATGTGATTATATGTCACTCCCAGGTGAGTGTCCAGGTAGTTCAGGGAATGACATGCAATATTTGTCAATGACGTGACTTATACTACCTTTCAAAAGAAGTTGCTCAGTGAATAGATGCATACAAGGAAATTTAATAATTTGTTATTTGCTGCTTTGTGGCTTGCACATGACCTGAATGTATGATGATAAGAATAGCTAGTTAAGAAAGGCATGATAAAAATGTGAAAGAAGGCAGTAACCGCTAGAAGAATGTGTGGCACAGTGTAATGGGAATAACAAAGTACTTGCCTGGGGAAGCAGGATGTTTTAATCTTTGTATTCCAGTCACTGCAAGAGTCAGACACCATATTTTACTGTTTGATAACCAATACAGATTTATGCTTGCTACCTCTTCTAGTTAAGAACCTCAGTATGATCAAGTCTTGTGGCTAAGCATGTTGTAACACGTATGAGCCACTGAAGCACAATTAGAAGCAGACTTGGCAGTAAATTACTAACCACTTTGCAATGCCTAAGAGACAGTGGAGTTCCTTGAGTGTCCACACTGGTAGATATACAAACTACACCTGCTGTATATAAATAAACACTACCTGCACTTTTCTGGGACTTCTCAACATGCAAGTCTCCCATTCTCAGGGAAGTGCTTTATTAAGGAGAATGTTTTAAAAACTACTCTTGATCTAGTTCAGTGTTGGTCTAAAATGTATGGATGATTATGCATTTTCATATAATGATTTTGAAAGGGTCTAAAACTTATTAACCTGTTTCAGTGTCAACCAATCAATGCAGTTCAAGCTGATGTTGTATTTAACAACACTCCAGTTATTCCTTTTTGGCTTAATTTTTGACTACTGAGTCCAATGTCCCGTAACAGTGCAGGGGGATGGGGAATGGAGGCTTGCAGTCAGTCCATGACAGCTCCTCTCTGCAGAACCTTTCTCCTCACACATTATTCCTGCTCCAGCATGGGTCCTCCATAGGCTGCAGTCCTTCAGGATAAACCTTCTCCAGCATGAGCTCCTCTTCACAGGCCACAAATCCTTCAGGGCATATTCACCTGCTCTGATGTGGAGTCCTCCAGAGGTAGCAGGGAAATACCTGCTCTGCCATGGTCCTCTCCACTGGCGGCAGGCAAATCTCTGCTCCAGCACCCGGGGCACCTCCTCCCCCTCCTTATTCTCAGACCTTGGTGTTTGAAGGACTGCTTCTCACACACTTTTCTCACTGTGTATGTGGTATTTTGTTCTTTCTTAAATATGTTTTCTCAGAGGTGCCACCAGCTTGGCTGACAGGCTCTTCTGTGTCCTGTGGAGGGTCTGTTTTGGACTTGACTGGACGCAGCTCTGTCTGGCATGGGAGAGCCCCTGGCTCTTCACACAGAGGCCACCTGTGTGCTGCCACTCCTTGCTGCCAACAGTTTCACACCTACACCCAATGCAAACAGTACATTAAAAATATTTAACCAGCGCAAATCATAAATAGGGTCACTTAGCAACTTTCAAAAAATATTTATATGTTCAATCAGAAGAATTTTCACTCTAATATTTAATCCTTTATTACTTTCAGAATATAATCTGCACTCTATTTTCATAGATTTTAATTATATTAAATGATATTGAAATACAGTTTCATTTGGTGATAATAATGCAAATGGATTTCTGTTCTCTATGGGAAATATTAAATTGCCTCAGTTAAATGTTTGTGGTAACATTACACAGCATCCCAAAGGAGCCAGAAGCGATGCAAGAAGTGGTGGCTAGAAACTCGATGTGGTTGGTTTAATCTGTTTTCACTGAGACTATTATTAAATGTTACTAATATTTCTGCGAGTTACAGAAATGACCTTAGGAAATTTCTGTTAATCCTCCTAGGCACCATGATCTCAGTAACAACAGTTCCCTTTTGAGAAAAAGAAAATGAAGGACAGAAAGGAAAAAGAGTCTTAACCATTTTGCCTTATAAATAATTTATATATTCATATCCAGAGTCAAATTTTCCATTTTTGTTTATATGCATATGTCTCATTTAAATTATTCTTCTTCTATCTGATCACAATAATGGATGTATGAGAAGGCATGATTTGTCCTCATTGCAATAGTGAAATATGTATTTCACAGGAGCTGCTTTTCTTGTAGCATTTTTAGGACTTGGTTTCTGGAAACAAAAGTAGATGCCCTGGCTATGCTTATAAATACACAACGCATTATAAAATAAATATCCATATTTGTTTTTCTCATTGGAAATACTTTCCAGAACAATTATAGGTTTATTTATTCATTAAATATTCTTCTTAATGTCCAGAAGGGCCTGTTGTAGGACTAAAGTACACATTGCCTGCTTTTTCCTTGTTACCTGAAGAAACTCAGAAGTGGCAGGTTTTGCTGTACAGCCATATTAACTATTTTGTTGATGCAGACAGTGATAAATAAAGAGTATAAAATATCACTGCAACTGCTATGATTTCTCAATGGAAATTTGAAGCACTTCCCTGAAATTAGAATCACATTTAGTTTGCACAAATGAATGCAAACATTCCAAAATTTGTGAGGAGAAAGCACATATTACCCTATCCAAAACATGGCTTAGACATATATATAAGAGGGGTCCCTGAATGATGTTCCAAAGAATAAAGAAGCCAAAAGACTGAATGCTGGCATTTAATTTTAAGGAGACTTTGACTAGAAAAAATACACCAGGTCTTGTACTTCCAATGCTAATTAAGTTAGAAGATCCCAAAAGGTTCAGACAAAATATTCAAAGGATGATTCAGAAGGAAATCCAAGCTCCTTTTAGTTAGTTTATTACAAAGAATGTTAAGGTTTGATCATGAATTCAGTAACAGGGTTTTTGAATTTATTAAGTGAAGTTGCAATAATGATTATAGGTTAACACTAGACAGAGAGAATTTAGAAATAACATATGTACCTTTCACCACCACTGCGGTCAGCTGAAGAAGGGCTCAAGTGATAAAACTTTTTCATTACTAAATTTTTCTTAGTTAACATAATTATTTTTTTCTTTCCTAAATTCATGTGATCTAGTTCACTATTAAATTACTCTGAAATGTCATATGGACATGTCATGCAAGTTAGACCATGAAGCCCTTTTTTTTGGTTTTACAGTCAATACGTCTATAGAGTTCACCTTTGAAATCTATGTAATTTCAAACAACATTCTTCATAAAATCCGTTGATAATCTTCTGTGTGGACAGACTGAATACTATAAGGATCTTGTAACCAGTTCAGTATCTATAGATACCTGCCTTCTCCTAAGTAAGGGTACGGAGAATAATAAGGACTCAGATTTCTTCAGAGAAATATGCAGTATTTTTAATATGAGACAGGGCAAAAATAATTATAAATTAGAAAAATATACAATGAAATATGTGAGTTATTAAAAGCTAATGAGCATTTATGTGCAATGGTGGTAAAACCCCTACCCTACTATTCCTAGGAATCTTGTAGTTTTCATAGGTAAGAAAAAGGTGGTGTTATTTTTAACAAAAAATGTTACGGTCTTTTGAGGCATGGATAATGCATTCGGCACTATAACATAATAAAAGTGTCAACTGATTACTGGTTTTATATTCGTAGAGGCAACAGTATGACTGTATGGCTTTATTGCAAAGGAATTCAAAACATTTCTGTTAGGAAGCAGGTAAGCTGTCTTTCTGTACAAATAGAGGTAATAGAGATAATTGAGATAAATAAGCATCAATTTTTGCATTCATATTGGTTATGTTATGATGAGAAGCTTATTTGAAAGTTGAGAAGAAAAAAAACATACTTTGATTGAAAATAAATCTGATGCACTTCAAATGCCAAAGAATGATGGGTAGGTCTTGGATATTGATAATGAGAAAAAAACATTGACATTAATCTGAAAGGGATAAATAATTTTTGAAGGAAACCTTCTATCTAGTATAATTATAATAGTATCCAGACTACTTGTTTACATTCATGATTCTCACACAGAACAAGTGTATAACTTCCAGAAACTAGAGGAAGCATCATTTAAGTTTGATGATTGACTACATTTTTTTTCCTGTGCTTTATAAGAACACAACTATATGTATATAAGCTAATATTTGGACTGCTGCATACTTCCACTAATTAATTTTATGTAGTTAGCGGGAAAGTAGGTAACATCCTCCCATATTCTTCTCTCATTTATGAAAATTCATTTGATTTTTGTATTTTTACAAAAATGAAATATGTGTAGATATTTGGCAATTCTTGTCAATGAAAATAATTTTCTCTTCCTAATATTTCTGAATCAAGGCACAAACCAACTGTTTGCTTTTACCTTTCACCTGTTTTGCTAAATTTCCACTTATTTTCTTTGTTGCTAACTGTGAATAGTAAAACAACAGGAAATCAGACAAGTTAAAAGACTGACGCTTTTCTAAAGACAAATCTCTGTTTAAACCTGTAGCTAGGTCAATAGCAAGACAGTTCACAGGGATCTTCATAAGGATGATTAAATCTGAAAGCTGAGTCTTTGTCTGGCCTTTCCTAATAGCTCAGTTAGTTAACCCAGGTTTATCAGGAAGAACTATAACTATCTGGTTCCCAGAAGTTCAGGTATGCAGAACTAGCAGCCACAAAGAGCTGATAGTTCTGAACAGATTTCAAATGTGTTAGTGTAAATAGGTGTTCCTGGACTCAGTATATCCAAGCTAATATCTCCAGAAAGCAAGCCATGCATCACCACAAACAAGGTCTCATGAAATAAATCAATGTAGCTGTGCTTCTCTCCAAAGCAAAATCTATAACTGGCTTTGCTGTATCCAGTATCAGCATCCATACAGAAAGCACACTCTTAATGAACCACTTTGAAATTTTTTTCCATGTAATAAGAATAATCTTCTTAGAAAACATCTGAAATATTTGTTGGACAGAATTATTAGTTATGTAAATATTTCCAGCAGATCAGTGTTTTAAATTATTTTTATGACTGGAACATGTACTGAAGAGATGCAGATGCAGAAATGGGCAGGGGGCTGTATGTGTCACCACAGTACATCTCCAGAGGTGAAATTTTATACTGCACTGGCTGGTGAGAATCTGACAAGAATAAAGATAAGACTAACACTGAAAGCTGCTTCTTCCTTCTCCCTGTCACCAGAAAATGTTTACCTGTTGTAACATTCTGGAAACTTTTCCTGCTCTGCTTCCTTTTACTCTTTGGTGTGGCTGAAGTTCCCCATCTTCTTTTTCTAAGTTTCAAAGCTTTTATTTCCTCTGTGATATTTTGCCTGAAGTAGTGCATTAGATTTGCAGTATGCCAAGGTTTCCTTCACATGTTTCATAATGGTTGTTGCCTTTCTCTGCAGCAGCAGCCGCCTATGTTTATAACTTAACAGTTCAGTTTGCTTGCCCAACTCCCTTTGCATTCCTGGGACTTACAACTCACTGCAATATTAGTTCTTGTTGCCAGGGCACTTTATACAACACTTGACTCTATTTTAATGCACACCTATTTTTGGAGCAGTGCAATGAACAGAGCTTCACCTTAGTCATTTATTTTGCTCAGACATTTATTTGGAAGATATTAGTTCTGTTAGGGTATCCACAGATGACAGATTTCTCCATTCATCAGTAGTAGACCAAATATGGCCAAGACCAGATGCTCACTGCTTAAATGTGAGGACAGAAAGCTCACATACTCTGTGAGTTAAAATAGTTCCAGATAATCTGGATTGATAATACATGTTCTCAGTTTCCTTTCTTTTACACTATGTTCAGTTGCTTGTCTGTGAAAGAGAGTTGAATGTCAGGTGCTGCTGCCAGTGAGTGGAGTACTCTAGTGTCATACTGTACCAACTTTGAACTAATATGGCTAATATAACTAACATTCACTAAAATAAAATGGTGTTGCTCTGTGGGGCTAGCACAAAGCTGCTAAACCTATACTGTGCACTTGTATAACCAGTACACTAACACTTGCCTTTGGCGGAACTGTTTAATCCCATCTCCACATGCTATGCAGTCTTAAGTGAGGCTGCCGCAGGCTTTTTCGAGCAGAAAGTCATGAAATCTCTGGCCTCATTAGCATGTATTACATTAGCTGACAAATACAGTGTCTATGTGCAGGCAGCCTGGGCTGGAGGCTAAGAGGTCGGCTCTCCCAACTGTGCTATTTAAATCTGAGACAGGCAGTCTCACCAGAGAAAAAAGCAACCAAATGCCATCACCAGTTAAAAGAAGGACTGATTTCTTCTAAGAATCTTTTCTGTTGCTTCTATTTGAACAAGGCTTGGCTTTAAATCTCAACTGAAATGAGGTACCTGATCGCAGACAGCAAGACAGTCCATAGGAATGGTAATTGTGAGTCTTAAATGCACTGAGTGACAACACAACAGTTCAGAGAATCACAGAATGGTTTGGGTTGGAAGGGACCTTAAAGATCATCTAGTTCCAACTCCCCTGCCATGGACAGAAACAACTTCCAGTAGACCAGGCTGCTCAAAACCCTGTCCAGCCTGGCCTTGAACACTGCCAGGGATGAGGCTTCCACAACCCCTCTGAGCAACCTTCTTTCAGTGTCTCACCACCCTCACAGTAAATAATTTCTTCACTATATCTAATCTAAATCTACCCTCTTTCAGTTTAAGGCCATTACCTCTTGACCTATCACTACATGCCTTGTAAAAAGTACCTCTCCAGTTTCTTATAGGTTCTCTTTAGGTACTGGAAGGCTGCTGTAAGGTCTCTCCCCAGAGCCTTCTCTCCTCCAGGCTGACCAACCCCAACACATTCAGCCTTTCCTCACAGGAGAGGTGGTCCAGCCCCCTGATCGTATCTCTGGCCCTCCTCTGGAACTTCTTGAGCAGGTCCACGTCTTTCTTATGTTGGGGGCCCTAGAGCTGAATGCAGTTCTTCAGTTGGAGTCTCACAAGAGCAGAGTAGAGGCGGAGAATCACCTCACAGAATCACAGAATCATCTAGGTTGGAAAAGACCTTGAAGATCATCCAGTCCAACCGTTAACCTAGCACTGACAGTTCCCAACTACACCAGATCCCTCAGCACTAAGTCGACCCTATTCTTAAACACCTCCAGGAATGGGGACTCCACCACCTCCCTGGGTAGCCCATTCCAACACCTAACAACCTGTTCTGTGAAGAAATGATTCTTAATATCTAGTCTAAACTTTCCCTGGGGCAATTTGAGGTCCTTACCTCATGTCCTATCATTTACTACTTGGTTAAAGAGGCTCATCCCCAGCTCTCTGCAACCTCCTTTCAGGTAGCTGTAGAGGGCGATGAGGTCTCCCCTCAGCCTCCTCTTCTCCAGACTAAACACCCCCAGTTCCCTCAGCCGCTCCCCGTACGACCTGTGCTCCAGACCCTGCACCAGCTTCGTTGCCCTTCTCTGGACACGCTCGAGCCATTCAATGTCCTTTTTGTAGTGAGGGGCCCAAAACTGAACACAGGAATCGAGGGGCGGCCTCACCAGTGCCGAGTACAGGGGTAAGATCCCTCCCTGTCCCTGCTGGCCATGCTATTGCTGACACAAGCCAGGATGCCATTGGCCTTCTTGGCCCCCTGGGCACACTGCTGGCTCCTGTTCAGCTGGCTGTCAATCAACAACCCCAGGTCCCTCTCTGACTGGCAGAACGTCCCTCAAACTACTAGCCACCCTCCTCTTAACTCAGACAAAAATAAGATTGTCTTTCTGGACTGCAAGTTTACATTGCCAGGTCATGTTGAGATTCTTGTCAATCAACACCTCGAAGTCCTTCTCCACAGGACTGCTCCCAATTCACTCTTTGCTCAGTCTATTTGTGCTTGGGATTGCCTCAACCCAGGTGTAGGACCTTGTACTTGGCTTTGTTGAACTTCATGAGTACCCACCTCTCAAGCCTGTCAAAGTCCTTCTGCATGGCATCCCTTCCCTCCAGCATGCTGCATGCATGCAAGCAACAGCTTGGTGTTGTCATCAGACTTGCTGAGGGTGCACTCAATCTCACTGTCCATGTCACCAGCAAAGACATTAAACAGCGCCAGTCCCAGTACTGACCCCTGAGGAACACCACTAGCTATTTATCTCCACTCGGACACTGGGACATTGACCACAACTCTTTGAGTGTGACCAGCCAGCCAGTTCCTTATCCACTGAGTGGCCCATCCATCAAATCCATGTGTCTCCAATTTAGAGACAAGGATGTCATGTAGCACACTGTCAAAGGCTTTTCTCAAGTCCAGGTAGATGACATCAGTTGCTCTTCCCTTATCCACCAGCGCTGTAACGTAGAAGGCCACCAAGGTCACTGGGCATGATTTGTCCTTACTGAAGCCCTGTTGGCTGTCACTAATCACCTCCTTATTCTCCATGTTCCCTAGCATAGGCTTATAGAAGGTCCACTTCATGATCTTGCCAGGCACAGAGGGAAGACTGACTGGCCTGTAGTTCCCCAGGTCTTCCTTTTTCCCTTCTTAAATATGGGGGTTATGTTTTTACCCTTTTCCAGTCCATGGGAATTTCACCTGACTGCCTGTCCTGGTTCAGATAGGATAGGGTTAAGTTTCCCCAGGAGAGAGGGGGAAGGGATCTCCAGCCAGGTTATTCATACCATGCTGATGTCAGGTCTGGCGCGGCAGCGTGGAAAGCTTTCCTTGGTGGCTTTGGTCGTGGGAAGCACGGGGCTGTCTGTAACCATTGTGGTATTTCTCTGTATATCTTTTGTCTTGTTTACTGTTATTACTGTTTATTGTTGTTATCATTGCTACTGTTGTTGTTCATATTGTTTATCACACTCTTGTATTAAATTTCTTCTTATTTTAACCTGGGGTTTGTGCCTCACTGCCAGCCTGACCGGCTGAGGGTGGGGGAGGGGGGAGGGGCAATGGCAACGTGGTCTCCGGTCCTGGCAGGGCCTAAAACAACACACTGCCACAACTTCTCAAATATGATGCATAGTGGCTTAGCCAGTTCACTCACCAGTTCCCTCAGGACCTGCAGATGCACTTCATCAGGTCCCATGGATGTGTGCACCTTCAGGATCCTCAGATGGTCTTGAACCTTCCCCTACAATTCTTCATTCTCCCAGTTCCTGCCTTTGCCTTCAGTGACTTGGGCGGTGTGGCTGGAGCACTTGTCAATGAAGACCGAGGCAAAAAACTCACTGAGTACCTCAGCCTTCTCCATGTCCTGGGAAACCAGGTCTCCTGTTTCCTTTTGGTGAAAGCCCACACTTTGCCCAGTCTTCCTTTTTTCACTGAAGTTCCTAGAGAAGTTTTTCTTTCATGTCCCTAACTAGATTTAATTCTATCAGGGCTTTGGCCTTCCTAACTTGATCACCATCTGCTTGGACAATTTCTCCGTATTCCTCCCGGGGTATCTGTTTTTGCTTCCCATCCTCCCTAGGCCTCCTTTCAGTGTTTTGAGTCTGTCCATCCATGCAGACCTCCAGGCATTTTAACCTGACTTCCTCTTTGTCAGGATGCATTGCTCCTGAGCTTGGAGGAGGTGATCTTTGAATATTTACCAGATTTCTTGGGCTCCTCTTCCCTCCAGGGTTTTATATATTGATACTTTACCAAGCAGATCCATGAAGAGGCCAGTGTTTGATCTCCTGAAGTACAAGATAATGAGATTGATGTGTGACCTCCTTGCTGCCCTGAAGACGTTGAACTCCACCATTTCATGGTCACTGCAGCCAAGGCTGCTCTTGAGCTTCACATTCCCCACCAGCCCATCCTTGTTGGTGACCACCAGGTCCAGCATAGCATCTCGCTGGCTCCTCTGGCACTTGGAGGAAGTTATCATCAATGCATTCCAGGAACCTCCTGGATTGTTTGTGCCCTGATGTGTTGTCCCTCCAACAGATATCAGAGTGGTTGAAGCCTGCCTTGAGAACCAGGGCTTGTGAACATGAGGCTGCTTCTATCTGTCTATAGAGGGCCTCATCTGCTCGGTCTTCCTGGTCGGGTGGCTGTAGCAGACCCCCACAATAGTGTCACCTGTTGCTGCCATCCCTTTAATCCTGACCCATAAGCTCTGTGTTGGCTTGTCATCCATCCCCAGACAGAAGTCCATGCACTCCACCTGGTCATTGACATAGAGGGCAATACCCCCTCATTGTCTCCCCTGCATGCCCCTCCTAAAAGTCCTGTATCCTTCCATTCCAACAGTCCAGTCACAGGAGTCATCCCACCACATCTCCATGATGCCTATAAGATCACAGTCCTGCAGGCATGTATATGTATCTAACTCCTCTGGTTTATTCCCCATGCTACATGTGTTTGCACAGAGGCATTTAAATTGGGCCCCTGATGAAGCTGACTTACTGGCTGGAGTGACTGGAATTCCTTTGTGCTGCTCCTCAGGTGCTCTCTTGATGACCTTGTGATCCCTCTCTAGGCTCTGGGCATCTATTGCTGGCACTGGCATCAAACTGTAAGAGTGGGATGAATTGAGGTTCCCCTTGGCAGCTTTAGTTTGAAGCCCTCAGCTGGAGAGATCTCCTCTTGAAGACTCCCAGAAACCCTGATTTAAAGCCTTCAGTTTACAATGGTGTGAATGATGCCTTTGTGGAAAGACAGTAATTCAAGTTCATTAAAAGACAAAGTAAAATTACAGCTGGTTTTGTCAGGATTGGGAATCTAATCTGTATTTTCACACCATTATAAAATGCTGATATTTGCTTCTTCAGATTTTACACAAATAGCACAACAAAACTCTTCAAGCATTCACCACTGTTAACTTAATCATACAGTCAGAAAAACCTGCTTCACTTTCTTCGACTACTTCTTCCTTGTCTAGTGTATTCTCCTCATCATCTTAGTTGATGCAAACCAGTATGTTAAAATGTTTTTTTAAAAATGGAATAATTCTTATCAACAACAATCATGTACTGTTCAATTATATACAGGTTTTCCTGTTTTTCAGCCTATAGAACCCTAGTAGTCTTCAGTGCATTTCTGCAGCTGCAGAGATTGACTGATATTAAAAGGGACTGTAAATATCAAAGAAAGTGTTTCAATATGTAAGGAATCTCTGAGGACAGTTTTTTCCCTAGGATATTGAGAGTGGTATGGGGATGGAAAAAAAGGTTGGTTCATGGAGAAGAGATGTATCCTTATGGATTTTCTGTACAGCAATCTATCTTATATTATCTAAATGGAAAAATAATTTTCAGGTTTAAATAATAACTTCTGACATCCATATCATAGGTATGAATGAGAATGTAATATCTGAACCATAGCTCAGGAAGGCATTATCCTCAAAAAGTGACAGAGGCAAAAATATTTCTAGGCACATGAACATGATCAGTGTTATCAAACGGTTTCCCCAACAGCCATGCAAAGCAGAGAACATGATTTTGTCTACTCAAACCCACTGTTTCCTCTGTACAACAGCTCTGGTAGTGTTCACTGTTCCTCCTTCTCAGTTTCCATGTAGATGTGTTGAAAGGCATCTCTAAACCTCAAGAAGGGCAACGTTGCTTTGCACAGTTATTTTCTTAAATGAAACATCACTGTTTGCACAAAGACTTCCAACAGTTTTGGAATGCATATTGTCACTACATATCTCTCTAGGGAGAGATGGGAAGATGTGCAATACCACAAAAAGAATAACCATGAAAACAAAGAATACAGTTAACCAATGTAAATTTCAAATAGATTTATGCTCTTCTGATTTTATTTGGATATCCGAGTTAATTATTCTGAATGTAGACCAAACAGTGACATATTCTACTATTAGACTCAATTCCCCAATGGTACAAAGGTTTTGGCAGCAGCTAACTCACACTTTATCCATCTTTGCATGTGGTAATATACCCAGAGCATGCCATTTGTCAGCATAATGACAATTCCTGTATTCCCTGACTGCCTAGAGGAAAAGGCTTAAATACAACATTGCTTCTGGCTAAGGGGCAGTCATCTAAAAAGCTTGAAACTTAAGCCTGTTGTTAGTTTCACAATATCTGGGAGATCTGGTACAGTATGTTCCTGCAAAAGCCCTTCTTGAATCTGTGGCCAGTTTCTCCCAAGCTGTGATCAAGACAGAGTATGCACAAGTTGTTTTATTTAGGTTCTACGGCAAGATATTAAAGGACTGAGGCAACCTGACAACTGATCATTTTAAGAAAAGATAGTTAAAATAAAATGTGTGAAATCAACTGGGCTCTGCAAATTCTCAGGACTTCGTTCCTCTGTTAGCACCACAGCACTGGAGACCAGTTGGTCAGAGAAAGATACTGTGAAATGTAGCAAGAAACAGACTGCTACAGTTCGCTTTCTTCCTTCCTAATGTATTTTAAGTGTTATTGGTATGGAAAGTCCAGAAACTTCAGACAGAGATATGATTATGAAGTTAAAAGGCCCCATGCAATGAGCTACCTAGCCTTTTGTCTGTTCTTGGTGGAGCAATTTGAAATCTAGAGCAGGTCACAAGTTAATTCATTTTGTGGACTTGACCTTGTACTCAGTGGACATTTAATCCCATCACAAAACCACTGGATAATGTTATAAATACCAATTTTGAAACAGCCCTTTGGGGACAGTATCTTTATCTTGGCAACTACTTTCTGCTTAAAAGGGACCAAAAGAGTTCAGGATAAAAATTCTAAAATACTATACTTCTCTTACATCATACTTGTATGCACTTGTATATTGATAGCTTGACAGCTAGATATTCCAAATACATTAATTTCTTAGATATCTGAAGACATATACAGAAAATGTGACTAGTTATACAAACAGGAGGTGAAGGCTACGCTTTCAGCCCTATGGCTCATTCTCAGTTTAGGCCATAATTGTTTTATTTGCTTTGTTTCTCCAACCTTTTTTCTTTTTTCCTCCCTCTGGTATCTTCAGTGCTCTGTCTGTCCTGCTACTGAGGCTTAGCAGCAGCCAGTGAATAGCCCGTCTATGTGAATAGAATTAGAAAGGAATCCACCATGAAGACTTCACACCAAATGGAAGAAGTACCTGGAATGAAGGATAGGATATGGCCATTAAACTTTCTATTTATGATCAAATATGATCAAATCCAGAACATTGAGATCTGGGGTTATTCCAAGGATGAAATTGTTTCTTTTCCTTATCCTGTGCTGTTCTTACTGAGAAAAAAAAAAAAAAAAAAAAGTAAAACATGTGCTTTGAGCTGAATTAACTGTAACTGAAATTCTTGGCAGCTTTAAAGACAGAATCACAGCCAGTGCTTCATAGCAACAGAGCATTGCATATTGAACTTCCTTGTTTTCTTTTACATTTATTTGCTTTCCCGTTTATAAAATGAAATGTTGTAGCGTGGCACTCTAGTGTTAGAGGGGGTGATGTTCTTTTTTTTTCCTCTGCAGATGTATCTGGATTGGAATTTAAGTGTCAGGTTAGCCCTTTAATGGGATACCTAGAAGAGTCAACCCCCAAATTTTAAAGCTCTTCAGAGTTCTGTTAACAAGACAGTGGAGTGAGAAACAAACTAATTTAATTTTTCAAGTTTTCTATTGATTTTACTTTATTCAAGACCAAGGAATCCCTCAGTGCTAGGTGCTCTTGAGAAGCAACCTGGGCCTATGGGCCTATGGGAGGATTGTCAGGATTCTTCGGACTATTCTGGCAATTGAGGAGCCTGTGGACTATGAGGAGCCATTTCAGCACTTCTGAATGGGGACTTGAAGCATCACCAAACCTACGCTCCAAATGTTCGAGTAAGTTTCACCAAGTATCCAAATAAGGGAGGAGAAGACATCTGCACATATCAGGAACTTCTGTGTGAAGCAAAGAAGTTATAAGTAAAGAAAGGGTTGGTTGTTTGTTTGTTTGTTTGTTTTTTAAAAAAAGGTTTAGATAAGTTATAATAAATATTTGACTACCCAAAGCAGTGGGGTATTTTCCATCTGATGCTGGAAATCAATTAATGCATTTTAATGAAGAAAAAGATGCCTTCGGTAGACAATACTGCTCCTGTTTTGATAATATACTTTATGCTTTAGCTTCAGGCCTGTAAATATTTTTCTTGACTGCTGACCCTGTTGGTTTCCACTTTTCTCACCATCTACTTTTACCATCTATTTGTTTTAATAAAAAAATAGAATGAAGATTGTAATTTAGCAAGTGATTTATGTTTGATAATTTAGATGTCTAAAAGTTAAGTATAAAATTAGACTTACATAGTTGTTCAGGCTTTCCCTATATCTGACAGAGATAAATAGACACTTTCAAGCACTGACTCAACCCCTTCATAACATGAGACAGGTGGAATTAATTAAACCTGATTTTTCTTTTTCTCTCTTCACTGCAAAGGGAGTCTGGGTAACTAGTGTAGACCACTTGTCCATCTTTTAGAGAGTGGAAATGCGGTAAAGTGAATCCCAGTTCTGTTCTATGGCTTGAGTAATCCCCCATACAGTACAGTCCTGAGTTGGTTGAGGTCTCCAGTAGTTACTGCAACTTAAATAAAAGCAATGTATTTAGCAATATTTTAACTGGAACAGAGTGAGAAATGTCTGTATTTTGTCTTCTGCTGAGTAAGTATTTCACATCAGACCACATATTAATGCTGAGAGAATGAATAAAATAACAATTCAGATTCCAATATGTTAAATTATATTTAATATTATCCCTCCACCCTCAAGAAAGAAATGGTGACACCTATGATCCTAAACTGTTAAATTTTTCATATATTTAGCCAATACTCACTATTTTTAACAAAATTATCTTTTATGCTGTGTTTTAATATTAAATATGGAAGTGGAAAGGTATTACCTCACATAGCTAAATATTCTTGCATCCTACTTTATCCTTCTAGGAGGCTCTAGAGTCTGTTCTTGAGATTAAAATGTGTATTGTGATAAAGCAACTGCAGAAGAGAGCTGTGGAAGAATGCACTAGATCTCAAAAATAGTTGTCCATTAGGTAAATGAGCTGAAAAAACGGTTTTGGATCCCTGTCTTGGTAAAGAGAAGAAAAACATCAGTTATGACATCATTGTCTGCATTCACTGCCTTTTTCTTCAAAGAGCCATTAAGTGTTTCAGATAACAATTGACTTTGATTCACTTTAAGACAGTTAAGAATTGGGATCCTTTAACTAATGTCAAATTGGTTAAAAAAAAAAAAAAAGAAAAAAAAAAAAGAGGACAAACCCTAGACCACACACAAATACTGTAGCTGCACTGGTGGTGTTCCCTCTGATGTCAGTAGGTGTAAACTCAGCAGCATCAGTGTCCTGCTGGTCTAACATGGTGATTGCTGATTACCTTTAGGGCAAATTCCATTAGAGTAACTTCTGCAACACAGTGCACAAGACTTGTGAAAAAGAGGAACATGCTTTATTATACCATATGATACAGGTAAAAAAAAACAGACAAGGCTGAGAGTTCATGATGGATGAGATAAAAGCTTCTGTTTTTTCTGTCTAATAAGAGATATTACTCATGCGTACTGATCAAATAGGAATTTCTTGACTCCTTTGCTCATTTCTAGTCTCAGACCTTAAGAATATAAATCTGGTATCAGTGGTCTCAGAACTTAATAAAAAATTCATGTTTATCTAAGAGCTAACATAATGTGCAGCGCAACACTTTGTAGCTATTAAGAAGGGATAACTACAGAACACCTGGTTGCCCTTCTAGATACTCCATTAGCATTTCTGTAATTACTAGTATTCACAGAAACATTGCAAAGTTCACTGAGTTCTTTTAAAGCATCAGCAAATCGTGGGCCAAGGATAGCTTTATTAAAAGATATACAGGAAAAATGTAATGATACATTGAGAACAATAATAGACTACTATACATCAAGGACTATTTTAGGATTCTATCTCAAACGCTAGGAAAGCTATAACTATGGCTAGATTATTTCTTTGAAACTCCTTGGTAAACCCCACTGGATATATTGTGTTGTATATCAAAATTATTATTTTGCTTTCTGTGGCTAAAGACAATTGTAATTTTGGCCAGTACTGAACAAGTTAAAGAAAAGCCACAGCTGTGGCATTGAAATACCAGATTATCTCCATGCATGAGGTTTACTGCACTGCCAGTACTAAAAGATCATAGAATCATAGAATGGTTTGTGTTGGAAGGGACCTCTATAGATCATCTAGTTCCACCCTCCCCTTCTATGGGCAGGGAAATCTTCCACTAGATCAGGTTGCTCAAAACCCCATCCAACCTGGTCTCGAACATTTCCAAAAACAGGACATCAGCAGTATCTGGGCAACCTAGTGGCTAGCCACACTCATAGCAAAACTATTCTTCCCAATACCTAATCTAAATCTACCCTCTTTCAATTTAAAACTTTTACCTCTCATCCTATCACTAGGCCTTGGTAAAAAGTGTCTCTCCATCTTTCCTATAAGTCATTTTTATATATTGAAAGAATTCAACAGGGTATCCCCAGAACCTTTTCTGAAGGCTGAACAACCTCATCTCTCTCAACCTTTCTTCACAGGAGAGGTGTTCCAGCCCGCTGATCATTTTTGTGGCCCTCATCTGGACCTACTCTAATGGAGCCATGTCTTTCTTGTACTGGTGACCCCAGATCTGGATGCAGTATGCTAGGTGGGGTCTAGCCAGAGCAGAGTACAGCAGAAGAATCAGCTCTCTTGACTTGCTGGCCACGCTTCTTTTTATGCAGTCCAGGATACAATTGTCTTTCTAGGCTGCAAGCACACACTGCTGGCTCATGTCCAATTTTTCAGTCAACCAGTATCCCTAGGTCCTCTGCAGGGCTGCTCTCGGTCAGTTCATCCCCAGTCTGTACTGATATCAGGGATTGCCCCAACCTAGGTGCAGGACCTTGCACTTATCCTTGTGGAACTTCATGAGGTTTGCCCAGGCCCACCTCTCAAGCCTGTGCTTGATGGCAACCCTTTCCTCCAGGGTGTCAACTGCACCACACAGCTTGCTGTCATTGGCAAACTTGTTGAGGATGCACTCAATCCCAACATTTATGTCATTAATAAAGACCTATAGTCTTTATTAATAAAGATTTATAGTCTCTTGGTGAATGCAATTCTGGAGGCATCATTATGTATTAAGTTTCCTGTGCAAAACCATGTCAGCTTCCATATTGTCAACAGTCATAGTCTCATGGTACTTATGACATGTGTCAACCAATTTTAGGCACAGACAACTTAGGGATTTGGCTAGGACAGCAGAACACTGAGGACACAGCTTATTCCTTGTCTTACATCTGAGGTAACGTGTCACTGGTCAGTGGGAGAGAGCAGAAGGAAAGGGTGTGATGGTACAGTGAACTGCAGAGAACATCCATCAGTTTTGGCTACAACTATATTGGTGAGGCTGAGAAGGCAGAAGGAGAGCAGAAACAGAACGATCAGACAGCAACTTCTAATGTCTTACTTGTTCAGCACAGACTCAGGTTCAAGTCCTTCCCTTCAAAGATCCCTACCATTCATTTTTACCTACACTGGTAACAAGTTTTGAGACAGATCCGGCTTTAGGTAGAGGGTGCAGGCCTATGGGAGGTAGGATTTTAAGGGGATTTGTTACCAAGAGCAGGGAGCATGGTTGCCACCTACTGTTCCTGGTAAATGAAGCATCCTAGAAAGGTCGCGAGTGCTGTGAGTAGGATACAGAGTAGGTGATAATCCTCCCTCCGAAAGGATAAGAAAAAATGTTCCCACACATACTGTCTGGGCTAGCTATCTAGATATTTGGAGAGCATCTGTGGAAAGCAGCAAGTATAATCGCAATGTCTGTATGTTGAAACAGATAAATAAATCAGGATTTTAAATTTTGGCAGCAAGTTCGAGGCTGAAAGCCTGTTGTTAAAGGAGACAGAAGAAATTTGAAAAAAACAGGAAGCAGTCAAAGGAAGTCTGAGGAAACTATGATAGAAGTTACTGTGTTTTCTCCACACACTCATATGACAAAACTTTTATTAGGCAGTTTAGTTATTGCTCAAGCAGTTTAGTTTAACTTGTCTAGTTTTAGTCCTAGTTTCACTTTCTCTAGCCAGAAAGAAGCAACAAAACATGAGAGCTGAACTTTTTTTCTTGGTTTCTCTCAAATTATCATATACTTCTTTTTGCTGCAACTATTTTTAAAACATGATCGGTCTTGACATATATCACCTGCCATGAATAGAGCTGCTTTAATTAGGAAAGGAGAG
Organism: Athene noctua; assembly: GCF_965140245.1. NCBI lineage: Eukaryota > Metazoa > Chordata > Aves > Strigiformes > Strigidae > Athene > Athene noctua. The sequence continues at coordinate 38,987,014 of NC_134039.1, read as the reverse complement.
GGCAAGTCTAATGCTTTGTAAGGTTAACTGTTGCAGGATAAATTCTACAATTATTATAGGCTCTACTGTCTTACTTACTCAATCCACTGACCTTGCATTCCCCAGACTCCACCAAACAGCTCTGTGAAGGTTCTGCCTTTCTCGCCACAGTTACTACCTGCAGCAGATGAGAATAATCCCTGGACCTCCTTCTCTTTGTCTTTCCTCAAGAAAAGTTTATCAAGAGGTTCAGCTTCTCCAGAAAAACAGTGAAAGGTGAATCTGTCCCATTCTTGTAGTCTTCCTCTCCTCCCTTTCCATTTGCAAGGAGACATAACCAGTCCATAAGGAAATAAGCCTTTGTGATTTAACATAGTTATTACTTTTAGCAGAGTTGCTTAAGCACTAGAATTTAAACCTGAATCATTAAACACCATAAATGGAAATCCTAGGATTGATGGTTGCCCAATTTGAGATAACTCAAAGAGTTTTGCATTTCAGAAAACACTGGATGTTGCATCTTAGGTCAAACCAACTCCTCTAAGACAGCAGAAGTTGCAAAACGTTCACACCTAGGGAGTTGTGAATACTTTGGTGTGAGTGGGTTGGTGCATTATACAAGCAGCCAGGGGGAAGTTAAGCTGTAAATCAGCTATGTTAAATGAAGGGAGGAATACCAAAAGAATTTCAAATCCACTTTTCATAGTGGCATCCAACACATCCTTTGTGTCTAACCACCCAATGGAATTCTACATCCTAATCTAATGGGACCTTTGTAGTTTTCTGTCAGTATTTCTACTGTGATCCAGCTATTTGGTTAGCTTTTGCTGCAAAAGTTAAAATGAAAAAAAAACTTCATTATAAAATAATAGAAAATAAAGACTTCAGTTCTGAAAGTTGTTACAGATTTTTTGTGAGTTGAAATTAAAATTATTTTGGTTTTGTATCTGAAATGAAAATTCCAGTTTACATTTATAAAGAAAAGAACATAGGTGCTTCAGTCATGAGTTGCAAATGACAACCATGTAATATAGCTATAAACTCTAAGAGAAAAATTAAAAAATGGAAATATTACAAGCTTAGTTATTAACTGAAGAATCTTATTCATCATTTCATTGGTTCATTTCTTAGTACTTTGGATTCAAGGTATATATTAGTAGTTTTTAAGGTAAGTATGTTGTACCAGCAGCTCTCAAACTGTGATCTCTGCAGTACCAGTATTCTGCAAAGCCAAGGCAATTACTCAGTTGTACCATATGTATTAGTATACTTGTTCTTACTCATTTAAGATACATTTAAAATGAAACAAGTCTGATCTCCTTACTCCAGTAATAGTCTAGTATAAAGATCAATCTCCCTGCTCTAGTGTATAATATGCTACTGACCTTGGCTTCCTCTGTTGAGCTGCAAACATGCAAAAAACCCCAGTAAGTACTCAGAACTGAGCAAGATGAGGATCTTTATTTCTTGAAAATCATACACAATTTAGAACAGTTGTTCCTGATTTGCAGTCAGTGATCTGCAAAGAACAACCAGACATATGGTGTGACTTCCTTTCCTTCTAACTATTAAACTACATTAAATGACAGTAAGGAATAGTAAAAATACATTCCGAATATTATTTTTCCATGTAAACACATAATGCCATTGCCATAGGGTTGTTGTTTAACTGGAGAAGGATGTGGTCTGCAAATCTCATTCCCTTTTAAGTATGACACCTTATGCAGAATTATTGTCAGACTCTGATGCACATCATGCAGTACAGCCTGATAGAAAAGCTATAAGGGTACTCTCACTAATATCAGTGAGATCAGCTGAGCACTCTTCGTATATTATAGCTCCCACTGATTTCACGTAGACTTTGACATTTGCAAAGAATCCAAAGCAGATAATTAACATGCAGAAGGATCTCTCCAAGCATCCTCAATATGGAATTAGTGGATCACAGTAATATTGCTTGATCCTGCTGTTTAGTTTTGTGGATAGCTCAGTAGAGCAGCTCATTTCTTTCTCCATACCCCTATCTTTTCTATGCTCAAAGACGTTTGAGTTTGAAAGGAGAAGCATAGATGTTTAATGTATTAGAAAAAAAGGTGGTTAGAACATTTTGTAAAGTAGGATTAAAAATTACACCAGTTTCTTTAGAACCATTTAGTGGACCTAACAATTATAAAAAAAAAAAAAAAAGTGTAGCTTTATGAGAAAACAACCCATCCATCTAAATAAGCGCATTAGTAAAGATTACTATTACTCATTGTTTATTATTTCTGCTTGCTGTGCACAACACAGTGAATGTGACTGTGTCACAGAGAGGTGTTCTGTGAGCAGGTTTGGTATAGTTCATGTTACAGCTACCATTTGATTAAGCACCACTGTTTTTATTATAATCAACTTGTGACTGACAATATGGAGTTAGAAGCTTTTTTGAAATTGAATTTATGTTAGAATGAACTTGAGATTTAGAAAGTGTTATCTAGAACAAGAACCACTTATTTAGGGTTAGGAACATGGTACCAGACTTAGTCTTCTTGTCAGAGTCTGCTTAAGTAGCATGTGACTGGAAACTTTATTGAAACTGACTGGCCAAAGAAAGCTTACATGGGCATCCATGAGTAAGCAGTAATAGAAGTGCTGACTGATTTAGCATACCCTTGCTTTAAGATGATCATACTGGCACCTATTATGCATATCCTGGTGTAAAACTATACAAAAAGAGAGAACAAAACATGGCATAACTGAGGCAAGAATGTCTGGAAAATAAAGAATGCGGTTTTGGAGAAAGTTATTTACTGGCAAAATCTTTGCATAACATTTCTCCAGTCTTTCATTTTCACAGAAAACACTATGGTAACATATTCAACATGTTACAAAAGTCTGAATTTGTCTGTGCATAAGCAGATATTAACAGAAAAAATAATCCTACACTGCCTGAAAGACAATTTACTGAGAGCGAGAGTGATGTAGTGATACAGTTTTCAGGTTAGAAATATCTATTTATATATTAGTGGCAAGATTATTAAATTCCACCACTTTCTGGGCAAGTTTAAGAAATGTTTCAACTGGTCAGTTTTACTGTCTAGGTACTATGATGTTGAGTGCCCTATTTAATACTTACCCAGCACATAAACTAATTAGATTAGGGGTTTGATTTCCTCATGTAAATACATGAATGCCACAGGCCTACTTTTATGTGCCAAAACCCTATTTTTATGCTGATCAGTACATGATATATCACCTTCTAAATTCTTTGCTGACTGCAACTGCCCAAAACATGTAGTTCACATATCTCCCTTTTCAGCTGGGGCCCTACACATCTCCCCCCTGTCTGCTTGTCTGAACTCACCTCCTATTGCTTTTTCCCACAGCTTTGCCTTTGTGGTCAGTCTCTTTTCCTCTAGCAATTGAATTGCCTTGCCTCAACATATACCTCACCCAGCCCGTATCACTGCACCATTTCCTTCTTTCTCCTTAGACACTAACTTAAAACATTAGCTTCCATTTTTGCCCATAGGAACTAGGTTAAATGCACCATATGAGGGTACTTCTATCTTGTACAATTGCAGTGTTGATTTTGGAATAAGTTAAATTCCCCATCATAATTAGCCTGAAGGTGGCCTCACATTAATGCTGCTGCGATGTCTATATAGAGAAATAATCCTTATGTTGACAAATGCCTCATTGATTTATATGATATTTCATTCTTTTCGACTTTTTTTTTTTATTTTTTTTTTTTTTTTTTAGGAGCTGGTGTCATTATAACACAAATATCAGTGAATGAGAATATTTTTACCATACATTTTGTTTGTAAGCTGAAAAACCAGCTCTAGAAGCCTTGCTTTACAAATGCCTCATTCATAGTAGTTTTCTACAATCACAGGTAAATGTTGCGGTATTTTATAATTACTACTCCAAGTACAACTTTGTTCTGGGAAGTGTTCTGAAGAAATTTTCTTTAGGTGGTCATAGGTGTGTTTTAGTGGGTCTAAGCATGAATATGCACTTAAGAGGACCTTAAAAATACAAGTTAACTTTAAGTGGACTGTAAATGTTCTGAACAACTTTGAAAGTGCATGATGCATTCTCCAACCATTAATCAGCTTATTCTTCTGTAGCCTTTAGGAGAATAATAACAATCAGAATAATCCACTGTGTCAAACTATTAAATTCCATTTTCTTAAAAAGGTTTTTTTGATGTCTCATGTCAGATTCTGACTTTTTGCACTAATATCTCTCTAAAGAGCTTCACTTGAGTCAGGATATTTACTTTGGATTTACACTACTTGAAATTAGAAAAATATTTATAAATAGATTGGAGACATATTTTTCTTATTTTCAGGATATAGTTTAATCCATTCAACTGTAAACTTTTAGATTTTTTTTGTAGGTGGGATTTTTTAAACAGAATTGGAAGTGTACTGCAATTACCTTCCTTGAAAGGTTGTATTTCTGTGGATTTTTTCAAACTCCAAGTAATCAGTCTTAAAAAGACATGTTTGGAGACCATGTTTGAAACAGGCAATTATTCTGTCTCTGAACTTTGTGGAAGCATTTGAAAATGTGCCTCTCTTTCTTGTTGTTCATAGTTGAGATGGACTGCAAATTGCACTATTTGGCAAAATGGTTAAATAACCTAGATTTTCTTCAAGTATTTTCTACATGCAGTTGCCATAAGACTAATGTTAAACAGAGCTAATTTTTTTAATGTGAAAAACTGACACACAGTATTTTTCAATTGATGTCATTTGGGCACTTTATATTACAGGATATAGGAATACTCACAGACACTGGTGACAGTACAGAGCACTTTCACATCACTGCTTTTTGTATCCTGTTCAAATGATTTCTGAAGCAGAAACAAGGACATGAGGAGGGAGGACAGTAGAGACCATCTTTTTCTGAAAGTTATTCCTTGCAGTCTTGGCAACTGACGTTCTGTCCTCCCTGTGGTAACAACCAGTGTTTTGGAAGCTGCTTATTCACAAGTATAATTGTCTTGATACTATTTTAAAACCAGAAAAGAAGGGGGGGGGGAAATGTGTTCAGAGATGCAAAACACTTCCCTGAAGTAGTTAGTGAAACAGTCTGTAACGCAGAGCAGCATTTCATCTTGAATGAATTTAAATAGAGGAAAATATAAGTTCCTTAAGAGACCACTGCTGAGTTTAATAGTCTCAAAATTAAAAATATGCACCTGCCAATGAAGACATTGGAGTGCTCTGGCAAGATATAACCACAGGCAAGCCCACATGGCCGGCTGCAGATAATCCTGTGTACCTATACGCACTTGCATCCCCCCAGCCAGAAACAAGGCCGCTGCAGCAGCAAAGTCATGCAGCCTTCTTGCAGGAAGCATGTTAAATCAAATACAGTACTTTTCTAACATGACTGTATACCTTCTGGACGAGAGGTTTTTTATTGGTTTTAGGTTTGGGTTTTTTTACACTTGATTTGCTGGGTGCATAGGCAGATAAACTTGACTCTGCCTGGACATGTCCCTGTAGCATGACTGAAATGAGCCAGAAATCCTGTGGGAAAAAAAGATGTGATCATTTAACTTCAGCCTGTATTATAATCACATGCATAAAAGGCTGAATTAATGTGCAGGCAACTTTAATATTGGCATTCTCCAAGTTTTTTGAAAGGATGATGTCACATTTTTAATAAAGTTCTTTTAATATCTTTTGTGTGTGTATAATCTCACACACCTTTACAACTGAATGTTCTCTTTAACTCTTTGTCTAAGACTGTAAAAATTACCTTTTTGGCTTTGCTATGAATTTAAAGCAATTGTCCAAAGAATACCGTTAATTACATGTTTTGTAAAAAACCTTACTTCTATCTGTTTACTTTAAACAAGATGCCTGACAATATCAGTGATTGTCCTTTGTTTCTTGATTTTGGAGAAAAGATGAAAGAGGAAGGCCTGCTTTCACAACTGACTGCTAGTCATTCACTTGTATAATTGTAACATTCCCATTCCTTCCTAAGAAAATATAATATTTTTTTACTACTGTTCCCAGTCATTATCATTACCTAGTCCAAACTCTGTTGTGTCAGTTACTGTTCCAAGATGATGGCATGGCTGAAATTGAACTTGCTACTCTGGATGATGTCATACTATTTCTAGATATTATGCATCGATAATATTTACATTATTATATGCTACTCATTTGAATGCAGCCAGAGTGTTTACTTCTAGAACACAAAATTGAAACAGCTGCAAGCAGAATTTTTTTGTGACATTTCAAAACATTTCCATAAGCATTTATTGGTTTTAGAGGCCTATTAATGCCTATCAGTACTTCAGATCATTCTCTTTGTTGTACTTCCTTTTGAACTGGCAACATACAATTTCATATACCCTTTAATTTCAAATTCAATTAAAAATCAAGTATTTCACATCTTGACTATTAAATCCTTTCAGAAGTCCTAGTATACTTTTCTGTGCTACAAAGGGCTACAGATTATGGATCACTTGCAAATTTGTCTGTTCTCTTTGTTAATTTGTTTCACAGTGTTATTAAAAGTGTAAGTATCATTCACAGCATGTGACTCCAGCATATTTATTTTGGATAAAAAGATTAATAATATTAATTCCTAATATATGCTAGATATTCATGAAACAGTCATTAAAAAGTCCTAATGAGGTTATTCTTTATGAAAGGTGTCATATGAAAAAAAGGCATCTGTCCAAGAACATGAAAAAAACAGGTGAAAAGTGTAACACAATAAAGGCAAAATGCTGCTTGACAGCGGTAGGCATGGAAAGTACAATGGAGTCCTACGGAACTTTTAAAATTATGATGTGTAAAGCTGAGGGTATAACAAAATATATTCAAATGAGGTGAATAATAGACAAGGAAGAGGAATTTAATACCTTAAGCAATTCTCAGCATTAGCCAATAGCTTTATGTATGTTTATTAAAGATGGGAAGAAGAGCTAAACTGAATGCAGCTTTACCTTTCATTATTTGATCAATTTTAATTTAATAGTGTCCCATTATATCCCAACTTTTCTGAGTCTTTATTTTCGTTCTTACACAGTCCCATTATCAGTGTCAGATTCGCAGCAGCAGAGAGGAGTGAAAGGAGCAGCTGGGCTTGTAACATTTCATTAGGACCATGAGAAACATCCATTTTAATACATACCTTTTAGAATATCTATTAATATTTTTCTAAAAATGGTTACTTGGGAATATATGCAATATATTCCATATAGTCTTCCATATACCAGTGCTCTGCACATGGAGATTTTCACTTAAATTATCTGATTTCTGAAAGAAATATGTCGTATTTTAGTCTTCTTTTTTTTTTTTTTTTTTTTTTTAATTTAACCCAGAATTTTCCCTCATAGTATTTTAACTGAGTTTTTCAATACTAGTATTAGTTTGATTAACACATATGGTAAATATACAGAGAACATAACAGAAACAGTAGAGAATCCAATCCTAGGACAGAAAATCCTATGGGTTAACCAATCAAACTGTAAAGAAAAATAGTGAAAAAAGTCTCCGCACTTTAAACTAAGTAAATATGCCTTCTGTGCTTTAAGGATTGTCAAGCTGGCCCTTACTGACCTGCCAAAGGATGTTAGTTTCAGCAAGAAAATATACTACTTGAAAGGTCAGGTCATTGACAATTCAACTCAAGAATCAGTAACAAGTGAACCTAAACAGTCAACAGATCCCAGCAAATTGTGAGGGGAAAGGTTATCAGTCAAAGAACAGGAGTACACCATTGGTTTAGACTGAAACTCTTTAACAAATTACTTTTCCATTCTAAATGTTTTCTTAATTGTGTGGCAATAATTAGTCAAGGGGATGTTAAGACTGGAAAATATGACAACAGCAATTGAAATGTACAAGCAAGAATGAGAGAAGGACATGATAAACTTTTTCAAAGAGACATTCTTTCCTCACTTACTATTAAAGTAGAGCAAAGTCTCATATTTAACTCTTTAAAAGAATACACCAGATTTGACAAGGGAAATAGCTGTAAGTAAACTCATTTCTAAATCTGAGAGGTGGTAGGCATATTCTAATTAATTTAAATGATTATAAGTTTCCTTCTACAGGTTTTTTTAGCTGTACATATTGTAGATTGTATGGGGTACTTATGTGAATGCAGAACTAAGATCCAGTTCAACTAAGTCAGGCAATTGAATTACCTATGATAGGAGTGCAATCACTCTATGCTTCCTGGAGTCAATGGAAACTGAGAGGTCCTGCAAGGTACATATCCCACTACAATAGCATAAATGCCTCAGTATATGTCTCTCTCTCTCTCTGAACTCTAAGTACTCTAGGGAAACTGGACTCCTATTTTAGGCATCTGAGTTAGGTGGGATAACTCTTGCCTTAGACCCCCAGTTTTGGCGCCCAGGTTGAGCTGAAGTTAGATGTTTCAAATAGCCTAGATTAGTTTATATGAGTATTTTGCACTGAGGAAACTTAAGTTATGCAAGATATCTACCCTCTTAGTCACTAAAAGCTTAGACAAAAGAGTAACGGTATCTCTGTGTTAGAGGCAGGGAACTCAGTCAGAAAGACTGAAGGACCAACAAAAGACTCAGGAGAACTTGTTCCCTCTTCTGAGGATTTCAGATCTTTGCCCAGTATCAGTCAAAACTGTAGATCAGGAGAACTTTGAAGCATGAACTTGTGACTCTGCCACCTTATACTTTAAGCACAACATCAGACTTTAAGCTGTGGAGGGCAGAGCAGAAATTCTGCAATAACAAATTTTTTACAATGCTGGCAACCTTACTTTAAATTTTCTGTTTGTAATGAAGTGTTTTAATAATAGTGCACGGGCTATGGCCATAATTCTTCCCATTAAATTCTACTCTTAAATATAAGGTACAGTTGCTGATGTGAATGAAAAGCAATTAGCATAAAAAGCTATTACTTCGTCAGCAATAACATGAAAATTATTCTATCTTCATTATTTGTATGAACAATGTTGAAGTAGATTACTGATCATCCTTTATTGAAAAATATTTGGCTTATAATTATGATTTATATTTATATGAATGTGAAAGGAACTGAACTTCCAGCTATCTAGCATACACAGTGTTGTCAGGGCTAATTTGTATATATTGGAAACTGAGCTATGCTAGCTGTCACTTCAAAGCTCACTGTGCTAGACTTACATGAATTGGAAGAATTGTTTCCTCATCTCTAGTGTGACAGCTTCTGAACCTGGTTGTGGTACTAATACCTGCTGTAATCACACTAATAGCAGCTCTGTTGTGCCTGACTTTGGCCAGAACAAGCCATACTATATCTTTCAAAAATATTAAGATATTTATTTACATCAATCCTTGGTTAATGGAGTATATAACAAGCAAGTTCCTACTTAAAATCTCTGAAAGTAAGATAGACTTAAAATGTAGTTCTGGTAAAACCTTACATTTTCCTTTTATTTTGATGGCTATTTTTTTGAGCAATCATTGATTGTTTGATGTGTGGATGAGCAAATTCTGCCTCTCCTTTAGGTAAAATAAATAATTTAGCACAGTTTTCTCAATGAATTCCTAAGAAAAAATGAAAATGAAAGGTTCACTAATTCATCCAGTGAAAAAATACCTGTGTATCCTTGATAGCTTAGCTTCATTCCTTTCATCAGATGTACTGCAAATTTTTAGACTAGAGTATCTGAAATATTAAAAAGTGCTTTATTTGTTGTTCCTTGAACACAACCTATCTACTCTCAATGTCTGTAGAATCAATTTCCTTTTTAAGAATATGTAACTGCTGAGTCCAAAAGTCCAGATACTCTTCCAGCTATGCAGGATTTTGAATATAAGGAAGTCCTAATTCCCAAGGAGAATAAAAGGTTCACTAAATGATCATTGCATAATATTGTTGTGTTAACCCTGAAGTATAAAATTAGAGATGGAGCTATCTCTGCAAAAGGGCCTGGGTATTACAATGTCTCCCTGCACTTTTAAGTACAGGATGTTCACCCACAAAACCCCAGCTTGGCTGCTGACAGAACCACAGGAGCAATTGCATTCTGCAGACATTCATGATTTTACCACTGCTTGTCTGGAGTGCTTAGGTTGACAAAGGAGCCTCGATACCACAGCATGGAGTGGTTCTATGATTTAATAATTTATTATATCTGATTGACTTACAGCACCCAAGTTAGACACTTTCTCCCTTTGCATGGCACGTCACTCACATTGCAAATCAAGGGGTGTATAAAATACCCACAGACAAAAGATGTTTTGCTCACCTATGGGATTTAGGTGCCTCATGTAAGTAAGACTTAGTCATTAAACAGCATTTATTAATAATGCCTACAGAAATGTAGGATTCAGATATCATTTCAAAATTTTATACAAATTATTGCCCAGAACAGAGGATAGAAATTAGCTTTTGTTTTTGCCCAGTGAGTGTCAAATCCCTTGGGAGTTTTCTTTTATTCTTGCATCTGATGAAAACTTCATTATTTCATCCAAAATAGAATACCATCAAAAGAAGGAATGCATTCCATCACACTGCATAGCCTGTTGTTTGGACTGTCTCCCAAGGTAAAAAAATGTTCTAATCACTCCGAGAAATATTTGAACTGGTTCTCCCTCCAGGGAAAGTATGATGATTGGTAAACAGTTGACTAAAAGAAGGAGCTTTTTCTACATTTTAAGTTATTTCTTGAGAGAAAAGACAGGAGAGGATTTACAGCTATGAATCCTGATAGGGAAGGATGTATTCCTTCAGCCAGACATACAGGCAGAAGAAAATGAAGTTTTATTGATATTCTTTTTGTTTTTTCTTGGACAGTTATGGTAACTCACTACATGCTCTATTGGCTTTTCAGATATCATTTTCAGCCAATTAGCATCTTCTCTTTGTTGTAGGGGCAGTCCAGAGGCACACTGAATACTGTGAGAGCTAGTGGGGTGCAGATGCTGTGGGTGATTGAGGGGTGCTGCAGTGCTCTCCCTTAGGACACTTGATCTTTTGCAGCTTCCTCCAGCTTTGATGGAGTTTACTCTACTTGGAAAGAAATGCTATGCTTGTGTGAGGGGTTACAATTGTCCCCTGAAAATAACAACACCCAGCAGCAAACTTCCCCCTTCCACCATCTCAGTTTCTTCCTTTATCAAACTCCAAATAGCATATTTCTGTGCAATATGCCTTTCCTGAGTTCATAATTTCTTATACTCCCACCACTTTCTGATGGGCAAAGGGAGCAGGGACCTCTCCATGTTGCTCTCTGACCCTGGCATAACCTTCTGAACTGTTTCACCATTGGGGTATGCCTGAGGCTTTCTCTTTTGCCTCCTGAACAGTACCAGTCTTTGTTGCCCTATTGGCCTGTGCTTGAATGAATCTTTTGGCTGAATGACGTATTCCTTGACATTATCCATGTTTCACAGAGAAGGATATTAAAATGACCTAGCCTTATTATTCCCAGATAGTCACTGATAAAACTCCTGTATTTACTAAATTCTATCACTCTATGATACATGACAGCCCACATTTATTATAAGCAATATGTTGGCTTTTAGAAAATGCTTTCTCTTTTCAAACAGCAGAGCTTTACAGGGACATACATGAATCTCTGCTTTTGCACTTCTAACAGCCAAAACTGGATAGAGCAATAAAGTAAAAGGTAATGAACACAGAACTGGGGTAGTTGGAAAGACAGAGTCTAGCTGGAAAGAAGCATGAATAAACTACATTTTACATATCTTAATGTTTAAAATGAAATTACTGTGCGTTGCACATCAACACACACACAAAAATCCTACCTTCTTTCAAAAAGTAATAGCTTGTGTCATAGAGCATATACTCTAGGTTGCTTAACTGGGATGGTACAGATATATCTGGCATTTCTTATTCAATCTTATTTTAATGTAAAACACATGAAAGTTGTGTAACTTTCTAATTTTAAAACAGGGAAAACTGAAAAACCCACAGACATTGCAGAATTGACACTAGGATGGTTAAGCAGGAGACTTGAATACCTTACATTCTACATAAAAACCTGGGCATGTGAACTAAACAGGTAACTTACAACAATTTACTCATGATCATACCATGAACCCTAAAAAAGGAAAAATGCATATAAACAATAACACTAACTTTAATGAAGAGATATATAGTTCCTTTGACAGATCTGTGGCTAGTAAAATACATCCATGTAGATGATACAGAAAATTAAGTGCCCATGACTGACATGACCTTTTTCACACACTAGAAGGAAGAAGTGCACAGTTTTCAGTATGAATAGGATATGGGTGGTTAGTTGTCTTACCTGCCTTAGAGAAATGCCAGAATATGTGGCTTCCTTATGGAGGGATAAGAAAAGAACATTCTGAGATGAATTATTTCTTATAATGAACTGAGAGTCTGGGTCCATATGATGATTTTAGTCATTACCAGCAATCACTTTATCTATAAAGTGCATGCTATAACTCTAGATTAATTGTATAATTGTGTAACCATAAAGAGTACTATAATATAATGGCACACATACATATTATGAGGTTTAAAAAAGAAATAATTTCTGATAAAGCTCTCCTAAGATTTTCTTGCTACTTTCAGGCAAAATGAACCCAACTGCTACTGAACATTTGGATATGTAAATATGTTAGGAGGTATTATTGAAGCAGTGTGACTCCTGGGAATGGTCATACGCTTAAAGTCTAATTCTTATTTTAGGATCAAATAAAAGGATCAACATCACGCTCAGTGACATGAGCAGAAGTATAGAGCCATGATCACAGTTAGAAACTGATACACAGGCCTGCTATTTCTTTATGACCTCTTTGTTTCTAGTTACAACAGCAAATTATTAGGGACCTACCAGTGAAGTCCACTGGTGTTATCTGAACAATCTCCTAAGTATTTTAAATTATTACTTAATAAAGGTGTGAATTTATCCAGGAGGTCAGTTTCTTAACTAACCCAATAATTTGAGTAGTACGACAAAGCCACACTGAAATGATGGGAGATTCCAACTGTTATTGCCAGAAAGGGAAAGGCTTTGTGAAAATAACAGCAAAAAAATTGCTTCCCATCTGAAAACTGTGAGAAACCTAAATGGTTCAATCTGTTTAGCTTTTAAATACTATCAAACAGTGATTGGGTTTTAGAATTTAAATACCCTAGCTGTAAGAAACAATAGAATGGAAAAGATTTCTGTCTTAATAGAGAGGTAACAAGCACTCATGACTGGAAGTTAAAAAAAAGTCACTTTGTAATGGAAGCCATAAGCTGACTTTTGTTTCAACAGTGATTAGATGTTTTCTGTCTTTTCCTGTCTTCAAGTCAAGAGTGGATTCCTTTTTGAGCATTTGGAAATCAACGGTATATTCAGTTTTCATTCCGGTTAATTTATACATGATTCTTCCATGCAGACATCGTTACTGATGGTACGAGGTTGACATTTTGCCTGTGGGTCTCACAGATATTTTCTGACAGCATGGCTGACAGCAGTAAGGCTCCACTGAAGATTATAGAACAGGGTAATTTTTAATTAGCACTGACTCTTATGCTTGTTTTCCTACTTTAATTCTCTTTCTCTCTTCAATCCATCCCTTTCTCCACCTTTTTTTGTCTCAGTCTCTGATCTTCAGCTGTTTCACTTAGATCACAGCAATCTTGCTGTGCTGGGCTTCATCTCACTGCCCAGAATCTGTTTCACTTTTCTACTTTCCTCCTCCTCATTTCAGCTTTCCAGACCAACTCGTCCCAGTGGACCTCCCACTGGGAGCTCCCATTCCAGCTCTTTGATGAACTTGTCTCTCCATCTCTTACCCCACCTATTTTCCACACAGTGTTTTCTAATTTTATGTTAATAAGCAACCAAGTGCTTTTATTCCTATCTCCTATTCTTGTTCAGCCACAGTCATTCCCTTTCATTTCCCCAGGGAAATGAATTCCAAGCCCAGATGCAGCTCTCAATCTCAACACTTTTTGTAATGTGTTTCTTCTCCCTGTGAAAAAGATTTTTCAGTCTTCATAGGGTAGTTTCTGTCTACTTGCCAAGGTACCAGAGGCTTGGGCTTCCTGATGTCCATTTGTGTGTGTCCATCCTCCACACCTCTCAGCCCTGAACTGAGACACTCTGTAGATATGTGACACTCAGTCACATCTGTAGAGATGGACCAAATGCAGACTTGTCACGTGTTCAAGCTCTGAGGTTGCATAATATGATAAATTCTTCTGTGTTGGAACATGAACTTTCTGACCAGCATTACCATCAGCAGAGAGATGGGAATATGCCTCATGAGCATGTAGATTTTATCTTTTAAAATGAAGGTCTCTGCCGAGAGTATATAAATTTGAGGTCTTTTAACTCAACAAAATTTGAGAGACCAAGGAAATGAAACATAGCTTTAAAAAGCTTTTGAAAGTGAGGAATTAAGCCACATGTGCCTCTCCAATGCTCAGACCAGTGCATATTATCGGTAAGACTTTCAGGCAGCATGAAATTATGCCAGATGTTAAAAGCTCCTAATGGGCTACTTGGATAGAGTCCGAATACAATGGAGTTCAGTCACATTTGTTTTCATAGTCAGACCATATGAAGATAAGTACAAGGTTTTGACAGCTCTTTTCCTGCTGAGGGTATTCCCAGTTTTGAGGAAATACCTCTGGAAAGATGTGATCTCTGTTTTCCTCCTTTACAGCAGGTGAATAGGCAATAGACTGTCTCAAAGTTACAAGATTGTTTTCGGCTAAATACTAACACAACAAGTTCTGCACTTTTTTTAGTGTCTATTTTTTGAAATCCATCCCTCCGTACAAGCCATTTCCTTCTCTAACTTGGCATCATACCAAAACTACTTTCTTCTCTGTTGATTCTTCTAAACATCTTAATGACTGTGTCAGCTTCCTGTAATTGTTCTTTCAGTATAGGATTTCCTCCATCCCCTCCTACAAGCTCAGGCAATGTCCTTCTGGTTTATGCTTTAAAATGTTTGGACATGAGACACAGATAAAAAGAAGAGACCAGTATATATTGAATTCAGATAGTCTTAAAAACAAATGGGAAAAACAGAGACCTGAACTATTCTTGCACTTGCTAGGTTTTCTCAGGATCTGTGAGCAATCTGTTGCCTTTAAACAGTTGCTTTACAATGACGTCTCAGGAAAAGGAAAAGGAAGCATGGGAACACTGATGAGTAATAAAAAATAAGAGAGTGATGTAAAAAATAAAGAGACTAGTTGGACTATGACAACTTCCATTATTATTCAGCCTTTAGGCAGCACTTTGCAAACATGAATTAACTATCACAACCTTCATGTCATCTCTCACAGTTAGAACTGAGCATCACCTTCACTTTATAGTGGAGATAACAAGAACAAAGTCTCCAGTATCATGAATGTCTGTAGTCTTAGTTGCAATCATCATGTCAGTAGCAAATTTTACTCAAAATGTAAAGGTATTTGGTTAAAGCCATACAAAGTGTCTACAGCAGAAATTTTGCAGATCCAAACTTACATTCTGATCTCTTGACGTGTCCCTCTTTCTTGAGGATTTCACCACTGTACAGACATTTTATTTTGTACAAGAAACTGGTCCTCATAGGGATATAAATCACAAAAATATTACATCACCCTGTAAAAGTGATGTCTCTGCTGAACATCAGTATATCTGAAAAATATCTAAGAGAGCTACACAGCTTGAAACAGTTACACAAATTATTAGTTCAACAGGAAAGAGCTAGTGGCCACCACAGTGGCCTTCCTGTGCTAGGTGGGGTTGCATGTTTCATACAAATACCCAACCTATTTGCCCAAGATTACTGACTTGCTGACTACTTACACTTGCCGACTACTCTCCTTTGCTGAGGTTGACCAGTGTGGCTTATAATGGCGGGTAAAAACATCCTACCTTCCAACAACTCCACATCTCACATCAATTAGCTAGTGGATTGTCATCACACAGAAGTCCCTTTGCAGTATGTGCAGGCTCTTAAGCTTAGCGCTTTCATTTCTGAACCCTCTACTAAGGTACTCTCAAAGTATAAAGTGCTTAAAGTTTCCTGAGTATCATCTCTGAACACTAAAAGTATTTTTGTGGGAATGGTCTTCTTGGTAATACTGAAACAGTAGGCACCTAAGTCTTGCTGAAACACATAGACTGTATGTTCTTCAATCTATCCATGTACATGGTCAAATGGTGTGGTTTTTTTCTGAAGAAATCTCTCTGGTCAGACCTTGCACGAGCAGCGAAAGGGGCAGTGATGCTCCTTGCATCTCCATCCAGTAGCCAGGCAATTAGAAAACTCAAATAGTTGTGGGACACCTGAATTCACAACCTTCTACAGACTGAGGGAATGTAAATGTACATGTTCAATCTAAGACCAGTGTTTCAGCCACTTGGACAGGACGCCCTAAAAAGTAGCAAGCTTCTGCAATGTCCCTTGCTAAAGCCTTCCTATCTCACAGTGAATACTGAAAAAGAGGTAGAGAGTCCAGTATCCCATCAATCAAATAAGCAATTGCCAACAGTATCTATGACTCTTAACTGTCTTATCCAAGCACTTTCTTTTTATCTTTTTCCCTACTATTGCTTATCTTCTACAAATTTTTAAATTATCTTGTCATATAAATAAATTATAATGTCAGGTCTCACCTGTGTGCATGGAAACAGAATGAAATGAATGTTAGTTGTGTGAATTTGTCTAACTACAGATTATGACAAAATGTTAAGTAATTAAAAAGACAAACCCGTTACTTTTACTTTTAAATGCACATGGTAATATGTGAAGCTGTTGAATGGTAATTCCTGAATTTTTATTATAGGAAAAAAACAGACTATGCAACCTGAGCTTTATATCATATGTTGTATTCTTATGATTTTAACTCTGAATGGAAGAGAGAAAGACGTGATGGTTCATGATCTGATGATCTTCCATTGACCATACAAATACAGTTTTTTAAAGAAGGAAACAGCTTGTTTAAGAGATTACATGGTGAAATAAACTCTTACACAGTGCATTTTTCTTGAAATTGCATAGCCGAAATTTGCCTGGAGGATGAGAAATTCAGGTGTGAAATGGGTGCAGCTACAGCTGCAAATTTAATAAGACATGAATTTGTTTTTTCCTTCAGTGTGTAGTATTGACATGCCTGTGGCTGCAGGCACATAAGAGACTGAATATAATTAAGGTGCTGGCAGCAGACAGAAAATTGTAGTATATTAAACTTTTCTTTGTAATTAATACACTCTTGATTATACCTTTTTAAAAAAAGTACTGGTGAATCTCAGGTTTCTGGGAGAGAGAATAGATGTTTTATTTAATTGTATTTTGTTCCATTACAAATACTTTTCATACCATCAGAAAACTCAACACCTTCAGTAGTGTAGTAAATACTGTGACACAATCTGTCAGATATGGTTTGGTTTCTCTACCCTGACTCAGGGAGGAATTCTGTCCTCAGGGCAGTGTTTAGTTTTCTTGGTCTTTTTTTTTAAATCCATGATGCTTTGAAATGCCTCTGTGGGTATGACCCACTGTCATGAACCACACTCAGTGGGTCAACTGCAATTGTAGATGACAGTCCTTAATTGAGACCATGAGTAAGCCTTTCAGCTGTACTAGCACCAAATGGCTGAGTGCCTTTCATAGAAGGACTTAAGGCTAGGGGTACAGAAGGATGCAGATATCTAAAGCTGAAATCTGAATTTCCTACTCTTGTGTCAGCTGATATAGGAGATGAAAATATACTGTCATGGTGAGAAATGACAACTCTGTTGAAAGGGCAGGGTACTTAGGTTTCCTTCTCTGCAATCAGGTATCTTCTGTTGTACTTTTGTGAATTTTTGTCAAATATCCATCTGAATTAAAATCTTGATTCCTGAGTTGTCTAGGTAAAAATGAACAATATAGATAGCCTCAGCCATTAGTTACCCATTGGGTGAGCCTTTCCTTTAATCTCTGATTTTCTGTTTTGCATTTTTACCTTATTGTTGGCCAAGCTCAGGAACCCACACTTTCTGTGTAAAGGCCCCTACTACCATGTAAAAACATCTGTCTCTCTATCACTCATAGAATAATCAAGGATTGTACACAAAATTGAATAATATGAACAACTACACTAAGTTGAACAAAAAAGCACTGGTCAAAAGTACGCTATAACCTTGAGGACAGAACCTTCATTAGTAGGTCAGAAGAGCAGGGTTCAAATCTCTGTTCATGCATGTGAATATAGAGGGAAACTCGTTTTCAGTAGAATGCTTGGGACAGGCAAAGCCCTGAGAGGAGTTTGGCAAGGTATCTCGGGAGTCATGGATATTCATTTTTAAAAGACAAAAAAATTACCATTCTCCCTGTGCCTTGGTGAAGGTGAGTACAGGAGTTTCTCTTATGCTTTAGCCAACGAATTTAGACAACTCCTTGCTCAGTACGTTGGTTTCTCTGACCCTCATCACACTGGAAGGGGAGTCAGGGTGCATGACCCACAGCTGCTGGTTCTAGACCAGAGAGAAAGTCAACAAGGTAGGTATTGCAACAAGGAGTGGGGCCCTTTCTTTTAGAGAGCTTAAACATTGAACTTCAGCTTGACTTAATACTTCGAGGAGGTTAGTGCAAAGAGCAGGACGCTTTGTTTCTGTGCCTTTTGTTAATATTCCCGCTGTATACTTGGGTATTATATAGTGTTCACTGCTGGCAATGTTCAGCATCAGGTTTTTTAGGCATGGTAAAGGTAATAAAAGATGCATTGTGACCAACTGTATTATCAGATAACTGCTGCAGCTGTAAAATCAGATAAGCATACTGAAGGAAACCACTCTATACAGTGTTGCCTTGGACGCTCATATACCTTAATCATGTGAGATTAAGCAAAACTCCTCCAAAAGGTCTTTTAAAAAAGACTAATAAAATCTAGCTATCCTCCAGAAGGAGGGATTTCACAACCTTCCATTATGGTCCATTTACCTTTGCTTTCACTCCCTTTGTGGCTGAATACCTTCACAGAGTTTCTCTGAGGAAATTAACTTTATGAGCAATTCTCCATTGTCTGTGCATGGTGGCAAAGGGCTCATTAACTTTTGTCCTAACCTAGAGACATGAACTCAACAATCCACTTTTCCTCTATTTACAGACTCAGATATTCTTTAAATGTCCAGTTCTCTAGACTCTGATGGCTTGCTATTTGCAAGAAACTATTGTCTTGAGGAGGGAGAAGAAAGTGACAAACTGAGAGCTCAAGCAATTGGCAGATCTTAGTGGTATTTCAGAAGCCTTAATGTCATGACAACAGATCCCGCTATTTATATTTAGCAAATGAAATTCCCATCTTTCTGCCATTTCGGCATGAACCCTACATAACAAAGGTGTAGAAATTCCTCAGGTAGTGAGTGATTGTACAGGGACAAGAGAGAAATGGTTACTTTGAAAGAAATAGGTACTTAAACCATTTTGATGGATCACAGAGGGTGGAAATTCTTCAGTGAGAAGAGCTGAATAAGAGACTATGATGAAACCGTTGTATTGTGCCCCTGGCCACCCTTTATAAAATACGTGATAGGAACAGATATCCTCAGTTCTTTCTTCTTCCTGTCATTTTTTTTCTCTGTCAAACAGCACACATTTTTTAATTAGGCATGATTCAGCCCAGTATGGAGGCAAGAGTAAATAACACAGCTGATAACAATGACACTAATTACCTACTAAAGATGGGTGTGTCCCAAACTTTTTTGTTAAACTTGGAGTCATGGGTTTAGCAGTTGCTTGAAGCTTGCAACTGCAGGCTCTTCAAGGCAAGAACTGCTTTTTACTACGTGTATATGTGGTAGATGTATTTATGATATAATGGGCCCCAATTTCTTTTGGCACCTCTAACCACCTTGATAATATAAATCTTAATTATAGTAATAAGCTTTTGGGACAGGAGCCAAAGGATTTCTCAGTGTGTAAGGATTTCTGTGTATGACCAGTGTACTGGTCCCCGATTCTAATTGTGACCTTTGAACTCATTTGCACTGAGATGCAGTTGAAAGTCAGAATAACAAGACCATTAATAATAATAGCAATGCAAGGACATAGCGCTGTGTGGTAGAGAATACGCAAGAGGGCTGCATGGCCTGCATGGGTTTAGATCTGTGTTATGATAATGAAGCCTGGCTGCCAAGAGCTATGATTTCTACTCACATACCCTGAGCTTCAGCCAAGCCAGAGTTCTAGGGAAAATTAACTCTTTCTGGAAATTTCTTGAAGTATTTTTGGTACCAGTCCACATATAAGGCGAGTTTTAAAAAGGTAATTAAAATCTGTGGGTCCATGACAGAAGCCTGAGGTCTTTGGGATAATGGCAGGGAAGAAGGCTGGGGATGCATTGGTTTTGGAGATATGGGCATGTAGGGGCAACACACGATTTCTGTTTTTAATATACATGTTGTGTTTATTTTTCTTCTTCAGAAAGTCACACCTCAGTTAAGGCCATCCCCATTTTAAGCCACTATGGTAGGTCTGTAGAAACTGTAGTGTTGGCAGGATTACTAGAGGAACATGTTCATCTTCTGTTGCTTACTCCATCTGTTCAAACAGGAGTAAGTGAGCTGTCAGAGCACTGACCTGCACACACTGCCAGCAGGTGGCTGTGGAGCAATGACAGACAGTGCTGGCTTGCTTCCTCCCCTTGAGATCCCCAGTATTTTGTAGATTAAAATCATGGTGCTGCTGCTGTGGCATAATGGACAAAAAAGAGGATCCCTTTCCCATGTTTTTCTTTAGGTCAAAATTCAGCTGTGGTTTAGCCTTTTCATTGCCATAATGCCCTGTGCAACCACTGAGCTTTCTGAAGAGATACAAACCCTGCATTTCTGTTGCTAAATAAGAAAAGAGCATTTCTGCCCCTAAGAGCAGATGACCAAGCTGAGCCACAGTTATGCTACATAGTGTTTGGCCTCCTATTAACCTTGACAGGTACCCTTCTAGAGCTAAAAAATAACTATTTTCTGTGATTTTTTTTTTTTTTTTAAGTAAAAAACATCTGAAAAAAACCAGGTATTATTCTCATCAGAATGATGTTTCATACATGAAATGGATGATGTTTTCATATGTGTTTTCATACATTGCTTACTCTAGGGTACAGCATGAGGAAACTTTAGAGATACAAAGCTGGGATGATGTTGGAAGACTGTTGAGGCTGGAGGGAACAAAGCCTGGTGCCATGGTGTCTATACTGCCTACTGGAATTGATCCCTGCGTGTGCTATCCCTCCAGCCAGGCTTAGGCACCACTTCCCAAAGAGCTGGCATAAGCCAAAGCAACCTGGAAGCATTCTAGTAATTAAACAGTGTGGATGATCACCAGGCCAGTGCTCAAGCTTGTTCCTTGCCTTTGTTTCATTTAGCAGTATGGAAAGAGATGAAATATCCACACACCCTAGGATTGGGTTGCCAGGGTAACTGCAAACATTGGGTTTAATTGACTAGGACACTCGACAGCACATTGCTTTAATGCTATTATACAATATTGTTTTCCACGAAATCTAGCGGTGAGTCTTCACATGTGGGGGTGAGTTAAAATGAAGAGCTTGAAAGGCTCACTGTAGCCATAAATATCCAGGGTTTTGGCAGAGTCTGAATAGACTTCCCTGTCACTCCTTTGCTCGGACAGATGCCTTGCTCTTCTCAAGCAAGGTCATCTTATCACTCTTACTCCCTCTATTCAGGAGCCAGCCTGTCTTTAGTGAAGCTTTACTGCTGCTTCTGTTACTTCTTTCAAATGGAAAAGCTCTTTTTAAAGCACTCAGGAGGAAAAAAAGAGAAGATCTTGGTTTCCTGCCATATGCATTGTTTATGGAGTCTAATATGACTTAGAACATGGGAACTGTGGGACAAAGAGCTCTGATCTTGCATTTGTCAAGTCTTGCCCTTGGTGTTCTGTGCTGACCCTGTGGGAATCACCGGTGTGGTCTTTTTTCAGCTGCTCAATATATGAGGTACTTCTGCACCCCATGGGTTTTTTTCCCCTCCCTTTTCACTATCTCTGTCCAAAGGGGTAACTGAGTGCAAGAGCATGAAAGGATTCTGACCCCAACTGATCCTTAAAAGCTGCACATACTCTGAAGAATTGTATGCACACCTTTCTGCCTACATGAGCCAAGTTGGCCTTTGCTTCCCTCTTCTGCCCATGTTTTCAGCATTCCTGTCTAACTAAATTTAATTTTTAAATCTCTTTCAGCTGAGATCACATGACCTTGCTGTACTTCTCTGTGATTATCAGTTTCTGATCCTCTCCATACCTATTTATCCTGATTTGAGGCAGAAGGAGTGGCTCAAATGGTTAATATGGCCTGAAGCACTTTTTCTCAGGCACATCCCTTCGAACCCTATGCCACCAAGTGCATTACAAAGTCAAATAAATATAAAAAAAAAAAAAAAAAGAAAAAAAAAGAAAAAAAGAAAAACAACCCGACCCAACCCAAAAACCAGGCTTGACTAGAAATTAACTTTCCCAACTCACTTTTACAATTCAAATGATGAACCAAAGCCATTTGCAGAACATACACAAAAATGCACTTTTTTTGTCATAGCTGTGCTTCTCTGCTGTTTATGACTAATATGACAAATTTCACTGGAAGTATCTTTTTAGGAGGTGAATGAGATTTAACGGATGGAAAAGGTAATGATTGCTCATGCTTCTCAATCTTTACAATAGAAGAAAAGATGGGAACATATGCCATTCGATGTCTACATACTAGCAATGCAGCATCAGAAGGCTGGCACTGAATATCTTTTCTGCTGTTTTTAATGAACTTTAACCTACCTGGCACACTACAAAGCACAACCAGGAACTCTGAACTGAAGAATGGCAGAGGGAGAAATCATCAAGCCAAGCTTGATCCTCCCTCTGGATGCATCAGTAACAAAATTTCAAAATCTCTGACAGGACCTACAATTTAGCTGCAGGACTTAATACTGGAAGATTGATGTGTTTACTGTAATGGCAGTAAATTGACTATCCAGAAAGAGTCGTATATCTTTGAAGCGTGGGAAGTGTCTGTGTCTGAGGGAGATGGAGGCAAGTTATATCTAAAGGCAGATAATCAGAACAAAATGATCACACTAAAACCATAAGAAATAATTAGAGAAAAAGATTGGGAAGAAAGAGAGAAGGAAGTATAGAGGCTACTTGGACCCTCGCCCTTTTTGTTTATATTGACCTGAAACTGTGGTCTAATTTTAGAAAATGACATGGTCTTCTTGAGCCAAAAGAAGATTCTGAGAGAACATTTTTTCTTGCTACAGGCTTCTACTGAATGGAAAATCTCTGTTAGTGACCAGTGATGTGGTTTAAAGAAAAAAAGCAAGGGAGTATTTCAGAAGCAACAAATTGCCTTTAATTTGAACTAGAAAATTTTGATAATTGAGGGATCAGAAATTCATACTAATCATTGAGCTTCTTTTCCATCTGCCTTTGTAGACATCACGCAAGATGAGATAGTTGCTGACTTACATGAAAATATTGACATCTTATTTACAGATTTCACATACATTGCAGACAGTAGCATTTGGAGAAATTTAGAAAACTTAGAAAGACAGAAAAAACCCCTTCTTTTCTACTCCTTCTCTTCGTCTTTCCCCTAGATTATATGCAATACAGAAGCATGGAGGAAGAGAACGGTGCATGAAGTACATGGTACTCAGCACTCTTCCAAGGCATCTGCTATGTACATTCCTTGCCGTGTGATATTTTCAAAGCTGCTATGAAGAAAGCTGCCAAAGAGAGAATACCAGAAAGTGAAATATTTCTGCCTCTTGTGCAATCACAAGGAAGTGACCTCGGGCAGGACCTTAGAATGAACTTTCTGTGGGCAGCACATGTGTGTGGTCATAGCAAGCCACTGTAAAGGCAGAACTTATAAAAGGGCCAACCCTGTTGTTATTTCATTTCTATATCTCCTCTTCTCACTTGTCTACTACTTTTAGTTGCTTAGAACTTATGTCTTTGGACATCAGTCTTCCTCCATTTCTCTGGTCTACACTCTTCTCCTTCTACCTTCCCCTCAGAGATTTTTTTTTACATTTATAGGCACTGTTCAGTGTCTTTGGCAGCTATGTTATAAGTGATATAACTTTATTAACATTATAGAAAAGATACCTTTTCTGTTGTTCAGGTTGAGTTCTCTGTGGTACATACAGGATTTTACCACACAGTTTTCAGTCTCTAATAATGAGGAAAGGGTCTAGGGTTTTCTACAGTGCCTTCACATTTTTGCTCACGTCTTTTCAGTCATTTTTACACATTATGGTGAGGAAGGAGGTAGAAGGTCTATTGTAAAGGTACACTCTCAAAGACAAGTAATTTCGTTCTCTATATTGTGTCTATCAATTATTTTCTCAAGTTTCTACAAGAATATTGGGGCACTGCAATAATAATCATTGCCCTATCTGATAATAGGCTTCCCAGAGACTCAGCTGGCAGTTTGACAGTCGTCTGCCATAGTTACTACACCCTGCTGATAAAACTGCTGTTGCCACAAATTGGTCATGACAAAACCAAGTTCATCACTATTCTGGGTTTCAAACTTGACCTTGGTGGGTTTACAAGTTTAACCACCATACTGGGCACAAAATATGTAGCACAAAAGCCATATGCCTTAAAAGATATACCATCCTTTCTCTTTTACTATCTATTTATTCTCTCTATTGCGTGATTATTTTAATCTCTTCTGTGGTATGGCTAAAAGTCAAATTCAACATTTCTTAAGGCACATGAAAATTACCCACTACTGGTTATAAAACTTATTTACCTGGGCACAGAATCTCTTGCCAATTTGTGACTGAGATATCCTAGTCCCTACCAATGGTAATCTGAGGAACACTGTCATCAGACAAAGGCTGGAACGATGAGTGGGAAAGCAGAATAAAAAGCAACAGATAAGTTGGGCTCATTATAAACTCCTGCCAAAACAGAGGGATCTTTTGTTTTATACATACACTGTAAATACAGTAAATGTTGTGTAAATACACTGTACGAATACAACTGTGAGCATAGGGCTGCACTGGGATCTTTGTATGAAAAACATCAGTCTTGATAAATTTTTTCAGCATATCTGTAAGCTTTATCCAACTTCTGGACTTGAAAAGAACGACAATGGAAGACATCTCCATCTCCAAAAAGCCACTTTTGGAGGCACCAACCTATTCTTGGAATTACATGTTTTTAACTATGTAGATTCAAAACGGTACTGTAGAAAGGAGCAAACAACTGTGAAAACTGCTTCAAATCCTTATGTCTGGGAAACCTCACTGCTACCTACATTTTGTAGCTATAAAGTTTTTCAGTCTGCAGATGTACTAATCCAGTCCTGACGCCAGGGCTGTGCTGAAATACATATCTGGAACTTTTAGTTCACCTAAAATGCCTGTCAAAGAGCCATTGGCTGTCTCTCCCCACCAGCCCTCAATGTCCAGGCAGGAGAGCAGTGGGAGAGCTGGGGGGGCAGAGGCAGTACCCATCAGCAGATGCATAAACAGAATCTTCTTCCTGGGGGTACTGTGGTGATGGGAAAGAGGGTACAATTTTTAGCCAGAAACAGGAAATAAATGTGTTATATCAAACAGGAGAGAATATGAATATTAACATAGGCAGAATACAGAAGAAAAGCAAGCACTGATGAAAGGTGTCCAGGAGAGAGTAAGAAGCAAAGGTTAACAAGAGAGAAGTGGAAAGGGAGGGCATGTATTCTCAGTGCAGGGTGACTCAGTGGACCTGTAGCTGATATAAGCAGGAGAAAAAGAAGGGACACCAAGATTTCTGGTGAACTGAAAAGAGAAGTAACAGTGCATGGAAAAGGGACCTTGAACTCTGGGGACGTTTCAAAGGAACTGCACTTCAAGAAGTCTCTCCACTTGATCAGAAGGTATTGCCAAATCATCTGAGCATTTGTTGCTTCCATTAGCACTGCTGGAAACATCCGAAGCTTAAGTTCATGACATCAAAAAGAAAATCCCTGATTTACTTTGCAAAAATAACACCCTGTCCATCTCTCAGTGGCAAGTATTAATGAACAATTCTGGAGTACCAGAGCTGCAGCAACATGACAGCATTCTCATTTATAAGTCTGCTCTCAAACAAGATCCTTCTGAATGATCTCTGTCAAATCTTAAGGTGTGCTGTCTGGTGTGTATATTGCCTAGGCAGCTGCAGAGGGCAAAATGCAGAGTGGGGGCAAGTGGGGAGCCAAGCTCATTGTGGGTAGGCTTGTGTGCAAGAACATCTGTGAGTTCTGAGAGCTAGTCTGCAGCATTTTTGTTTGTTGATTTATAGCTGAGGAAGCGCTTAGGGCTCTGGAGCAGCTTTTTAATGTTTAGTCCAACAACAACAAAACAAATTAAAAAAGAAAGGAACCCCAGATAATTAGGATAATTCTGCTGCATGCTGAAATAAAGGTGTTTGATGGCAAAGCTGAGATTAAAATCATTATGTTTGGATACATCCAGGTTAAATCAGAATCTTGCCTGAATGTCCACATTAATCAGTTACTTTGATCACTGCTATTTCTCACAAGTCCAATCTGTGGATAAAGAATGTGGGGGGATAAACCATTACAATTTTCTTACAACCTTAAAGAAGAATGACATAACTCGAAGCTTTAAATATCTGAGGTTTTCAGGCCAATACTGTTACTTGAGAAGAACAGTCACAGTCAATTTAGGTTTCCTTTTAAACAATGGCTTATGTCACAGGACAAGGGATTTGCTAAAAATAACAGTTTGCTAAGACTCAGGTCAGAAAAGGACTTTATTCTGTTAACTATCCTGAATGTTTCTTCCTCTCTTCTCCCTTGAGAGGGGTGAAATCATGGTTCATATGCCTGAAACAGGTAATGGAAAAACAGAAGTATCTGGTGAATTTTCTAAATAATGTTTTCTTATATATCTGCATAAGAGTGTGAAGCAGAAGATTATTATACTTGTATTTAGTCTAGGCATGTTTGCGATGTTCTTCATATTAGTATTTATCTCATTCCATAAATCACCAACTACCTCAAAAAAGTGGTTTCATCATCCACCCTTCCTTTCAACTAGTTTCTTACAGATAAAAGGTCTTCTGGTTCATTCCTTCTGTATCAGGGATCTTTTTGTGCTAATGCTTTGTTTAAACAGATGTTAAATAAAATTACAAGCACATTGTATGTCTACAAACCAGTCCTGCCAGGTCATAAACACTGATTATTCCCACTAAAGTGAAAGGATACCTGGGGAGACTTTGAAGACATCCATCAGATCCTCAAGAGCTTACCCATGTCCTTGGGCATCCTTTGCAACCTCTACTCATGCAGATAAATTTCACTGAGGTTACGCTAATGGTGTACTTAAGGCTATAGCTTGAGCTGCGGTGTTCTCCTTTTTATCAGTATTGGTGCACAGTTCTCTTTGATCTGTGCTTATGCATTGCCTTACATCTCAGGATCTCAGATGGCTTTTCAAATGTTAATGATTCTACCTATTCTACCCTAGGGAAACTGAGGTGATGAGAAATTACAGGAGATACTTATGTTCACAAATACAACCTACAACTGAGAACAACCCAGTGAGATCACTTATTCCCATACCCTACAGGTAGTACAGGTATCTGTTGCATAGTCTGCACTTGGAAGATCCCTTGCTATCAAAATGCTTCCCTGGAGAACAGAGATGTCTGGTGTTGATGGGAGGGGAAATTTTGTTCTCTGTGATGCTTTCCGTGGAATATAGAGACCGTAATTACTGGGGATGGGAGGGGTGGAGGGTGATAATCTTTCAAGAGTGATGAGACAGACCATAGTTTTCGTTCTCAAATTAGTTGTTCAGTATGACAACTGAAACCCAGAAGGAGCTGGAAGGGGATGATGCTCACAGAGGCAAGATGAGACCAGTTGGCTGTGTGAGATAAGAGAGTCAACTTCCAGAGACTTTGAAATTCAGGAGAGCTGGAAGCACCTGCCTCACATTGACACTGATTTGGAAGTGCTTGGCTCCCAGGGCCCAGATCTGCTCAAAAACCTGCTTAGACTCTGGTGCCCACACTGTAACTATCCAACCCTGGTATAGATAGTTTGGAAAGTGGCCTCGAGACGTGAA
The DNA here is from genome assembly GCF_965140245.1 of Athene noctua. Classification (NCBI taxonomy): domain Eukaryota; kingdom Metazoa; phylum Chordata; class Aves; order Strigiformes; family Strigidae; genus Athene; species Athene noctua. The sequence continues at coordinate 38,958,988 of NC_134039.1, read as the reverse complement.
AGTATTGGGTGCACATTTGGTTGAACAAAAAAACCAGTAACTAGAATGCATTCATCACACTTAATAGTTTCATGAAAGAATAAGTAAAGAGCATGCTTATTATTTGGTAAAATGTTCTGAAAGAAAACTATCTACTTTTCAGCCTTTTGTTGTTTCAGTTTCAACATTGTCCTTTAGATGTGTGATATCTAAAGAGTGCTTACACTGTAAAATAGGTGATGAATGAATATGGAACATTTGGTTTATGTAGATTTCTATGTGGGAGAAAACCATTTTAATTTACAGTTTCACTCAGTTAATTGAATCATTGGTGCTAGCTGCTTTCATATACATGAGAAGGAATTGGACAGTTCTTTTATCACTGACTTTAGGTTGAAGTGGCAAAATCAAACTCATGTAAATTACTTTCACATAATTATCTGGCTTAACTTCAATGGGCATTAAAAAGTTACTTAAAGTTGACAGCCTACATTCTCAAATGGATGTTTATTTAAAAAAAAAAATATCTATTTTTAAACTTAACATCTCTGAATGATAGGAAAAGAGCATGTGGCTGAATATGTTGCAAACAAAAAAATCTCCCAATTATTATTTTAAACAATTCTAATACGCTGAAAATAGAACTAATTGTTCTATATTTTTCCTTAGGAACAAGTCATAAAAAATAACTGGTTTTGAAACTTACTGCTACAATAGTCTATGTTGTAATTATTATTTACATATCTTGTATCTGCCATCATAATAGAGCATTGTAATGAAAACATACCATGTAATACAACAAACTTATCTGTCCTTTTTTTCCAGTATGAAAAAAAAAAAAAAGTTCTAGTAAATAAGATTACAGCATCCTTGCAAAATAATAAGAATATATATCACTACTCTCACTTGCAAATCTTAAATCAATTACTTTTACTTTAGAGCAGGATTAAATGGAGTACAGTAGTACCGTTTCAAGTTTTAGAGAGTCCACTAATCTTAAATGCCCTTATTTTAAAGTATCAAATCTGAACCATGTTTTAGGAAACCTGAAAATGAAGGCAATCCAAATCAGTGTATACTTTTCAAATTTTTGGTCTATGTCATTTACAATAGTGCAAACAATAGATTCTCTCTTTTTTAATAGTACTATAGTAATCTGAAACAATAACTCTGGGAGTGATCTGAATGTGTCTTATCTACTTAAATGCTAAATCTTAGCAACATTTTAATTATAAAGCCCCTGTCTACACAAAAATGATGAAAGGAAAATGTGTTTCAATATAAATTCAGAATTCTAGAGTCATCCCATATAGAGAAAATATATGACAAAGAACTAGTCCCATCTCCAATATACTGCTTCAGTCAATTATCTGAAATTTTGCATTTATATGTCTTATTAAACAGATGTTATGAACTCCGGGCCACAATATGAGAGGAAAAAAAGTGGCAAAAGCGACTCAGCCTTGCCTCTTATGGAAGATTAGAGGTGCAAGAGATGCATAACTGAAGAAAACGCCCAGTGTTGAGCATACCAAATAATAATAAAAAGTGTTCCGTGGAGAGGTGAGGACTATGAGAAATGTGTTATTAGAAATATTTCTCAGATGTAACCCTTAATGAAGCATTCTAAATCTAAAATCAAAATTTGATGTGGTCAGAAAGAAAAACATTCTAAAAATTGGATCACTTTTTCGTTTGTTTTCTTTAACCCAGTCATTTGCAAACTAAGCAGAAGAAAAGTGTAATTGCTTTGCTGCAGCAGCTTTCCCAATGTAAGGAGGCCTTCTGGTGGTCAAAACAATGAATGTTTCTTCCAGAGATAATCATTACTTATACAAATGCATGTGAAATTCTACTCAAATTTACATGCATAGGAGCTAAAATTCACATGTTGGACAGAAAGTTATTTCAAGGATTTAAGTGGTGACTGTTTATGCCTTGACTTTTTGCTCTTACTGCAAAAGTTTTGTCCTTCAGTCAGTATATGAAGAGCTAAGGAAATTTGTATGCATAAATATTGTTAAAACTTTGCTTAAGTGTGACCATATGATATGCTGATATGAATCATTGACCCTCTACGTTTTAACTGGACAATTAAAAGTTCAAAGAATTCTAATAAAACACTTTGCAACAAAATAATTCTTAATAACATATTTAACCTGAATATTGATTATCTGAACAGTTACATTTCATATTTTTAAAACAATTGTAGGGTTTTTTTCCCAGCATTGTAGATTTTCCTTTTGAGCAGTACAGCTAGATATTCAGCACGATATCTATTTTGCTTTTTTTTTTTTTTTTTAAATGAAGACATTTTCTGGTATACAAACCAAAAAGTATTTAATCCTAAAATATTTATGTTCTCCTTAAATTCTGAGATTACATTATGACAAAGGATTTATTCAATGCCAGTGCTTCAGCTAGAATAAACATTCCCAGCTAACACACTTCTTAATGTGTCAAGAAAGGTTAAGTTTTAGAGTTCATTGATAATGAGAAAGCCTTCTAACATGTAGCAAGCATAGGTGCTGCTGGGAGATGCAGTTGGATGAACAAAGATATTCTTCCTAGTCTTCACTTTGTTTTGTACTGCACCCTGAGCTGTGAAGAGATAGCGCCATTGACACTGAATATTTGTTGCTAGTTTCTCAGCTGGTTTGTTAAATTAAGAGCATTAGATTTTAACTATAACTGGCAAGGACATCAACAATTCGTATCAGTTTCTTCAGAATGAATTACTTCAAGTTTCAGCCTGGGAAGGAGAAGACACTTGATTGCTTCTCAAAGAGCCCTAACCTCTGTTAACAGGGCTGCTGCCGTTAGCTGGGGTCTCATGCTCTCCCCATTGTGAGAGACTTTCTTTCACATGCCAATGATGGGTCATTAAACCCTGGTAGCAAGAGAAAATCGTGTTCCTTTCCAGAAAAATTCTTAGACAGCCAGACATGCGTGAGCTTCACGAATCCTGGAAAATCTATCTCTAAGTCACAGCTGTTGTGTAAAACAACACTGGAATTTTCTAGACTTTCTTCACTGGAGTGAAAAATCTTTCAGAGTGATGTTAATGTAAATCTGAAATAGTGTGTAAAAAATTTAACCTTAACTGTAAATCATCTGTCAGCTGAAATCCATCCAGCAGTATTATATGAGGTCCTATGTGTGTTTTCTTTTGAACTAGATTTTTTTAAAAGTAGATTCAACCTGTCCTTCAGCATTATTAACTACAACCATCAGATGGCAGTCCATAGTCAACTAAAAGATATATTCCCAGTATCCAGGTGGAGTTACATGGAAAGCAACTTGCTCTCAATCATTTCCTAAAATCCGAAGAAAATAAACAGATTTCAAGATGCTCCTTGGTTGTCTCAGTTTTCGCAATCCTTTCTGGGCAGTGAGATCTATCTTTCTTCCAAACTCAAACTGCAGACTCACTGTAACTGCCCAATCATGTCCCAAGAACGAATGGCTTTTCCCTCCAAGTCTTGCCAAAGGTTCTAGCTCTCTGACCTGGAATTCTATTGATAACATGCTTAGAAATTTAAAAACCTCCTTTACTTCTTTAATAGGGACTTATCTACTAAAAACAACAACAACAAAAAAGAAGAGAAAGTTTTGGTGTAGAGAAATCAGGTGCAATGATATAGGAGAATGACATTTTATGCTATGCTTACATGGAGAAGCATCAGTGGTGCCTGCTGGTGTGCAATTGTAGTGATCATCCTTCTCTTTGGAAACTCCTTTTAAAGAAAATGATGTTTTGTGTTTTTTTTAAAATTGTGGTTGTTGGGGTTTTTTTAAAGCTACTAGAAGACTGGTGTCAAATCTGCATACAAGCTTTCTCAGAGGTTTCTTCCCAGTTCTGGAACCTTTCTCTGTGAGGTCTTCAGGGACTGAGCTCTTAGAAACAACTCTAAAGCTTCTGCTTAGCCTACCACTAGTAATGCTCAGTTCCTTTTAGGAGAACTAATAATGATTTGGGGAAAAGTAGATCTTACTTTTAAAACTGTTAAAAATGGGTTCCTGGAACTTTATGCTTCTTGTTCATGTTCCCAGGACATTCTTCGTCCTTGTTTACTACACAAGAGGTGGGATAGATTAATTTTCCAAACAAGCTTTGGTGAGAAGTCACCAGTGATTTTGGGTCATTTCTGCTGTATCTGCAAAACCCAGTGGACAGGCTGAGCAGACATTTCTTGTCAAACCATGAGAGGGAGTTAAAAGATGCACTGACTCACAGTATGTCCCAAAGATGTTATCAGTCAGTGATAGATAGGACTGTAAGAACTGAGAATAGGAAATGCTTTGCCTTTTGATCCAGCATAAAAGACATCTGAGATCCATTTCAGCTTTATTTTTTTCACAGTGGGGTCTGTAACATCTTAGATATATTTGTTTTCTAGCTTTCCTGATTTCCTGGCTACACTGGCAAATCAGACAAAATTTATGAGGGTCATGAATATTTTGTTAGTTTCGGTGTTCAGAGTTTACCTTGTCTTTAGTTTATCCTCCAATGCGTCTTCCCTTCCAGCCAGAATCCCACAACCTGGTACAAAATATTGCAAAACCAAAAAGCACTCTTCTTCAATGTTATGACTTGGCTTCTGGCTAGAAGCCAAGTTGAGAAGGATTATGATTCTCAGAAATAGAGGTTATTTTAATGCACACTAGAAACAACCCAGGCTGACCAGCTCTCTAAACTGGGAGATTTACCAGCTGGTGCAAACAGACAGTGGGAATTTATTGATACCCAGCTGCCTAACATACTGGCCTACTTATTCTCTCTAAAACATGGTGATTTTCCATGAATTTGATTAGCACATATTCAGCAGTTTTTTCTCCATAATCACCTCAGCACTGTGCAACCCCACTCTATTGAAGGGTCTTACCAGGATCTTTCTCTCAGTCAGAAAATGTTTCTGGCCATAAAACCTTAATGTAATTCTCTTTGATTGGGATGGAAGCACAACACCACCTTTCTTGCCAGGTTTAGCTTTTTAGAGCCTCCTTAACAATGGTTACATAAAACAAGAAGACTGCAGAGACACTGGACTTGATGCTGGGTTTATTCAAACAAAATATCACTTACTTCCAAGCACAATCTTTCCTTAAAGTACTTACAGATTTTTAGACCCAGGCATGTGATAGACTCAGTTTGGGTTTATTACAATGCAGCCATCTCTCAGGTCAGTGTAAGGCCTGTATTAGCAGTCCCTGGATACCATCTGCAGAGTTTTCATGTCCCGTTTCTTTCTCTGATATTCCTAGAACAGTCACATACAAGTAAGTATACTTTTGACAAAACACTGCTATTTTGGGAAGTAGAGGTCTTTGGTAATGCTGCATGACAGTCTCACCTTAACTCCAAATTTTCGCTGCCTTTAACTTGTGACTCACCAAGACTGGGCATTTTCAAAATAAAGAAAAAAAATAATTTTAGGGTAGCTAAATAGCTTAAGGGTCTGTTGTTCATATGTATATAATGACCAGTTCACTGTATTTTATTGCTATCATAATGTTCTGGGCTTAGAAACCTCTACGGCCTTGCCCTCTCTATGAGGACAACTGTGAACACATACACAGCTCCAGTGAGCAGATGGAAGACCAAGACACTCTGACTGCACAAGCATGAGACACATGCAAATCAAGAATAGGATTTGCAGAAGACATCCTAAAGAACTTGGATTATTGTACAGATGAGATATTTCTCCTCATAATCACTCGTGTACGAGTAGACACCATTCAGGAATGGTTTTGTTAGAGAGTTTGATTTGACAATGTCTGTGTAAGTAAAATAATGTAACTTGTAATTACACTAAAGGGAAACTTGTATTTTGTTAATCCAAGTAGTTAACTAAGAATAAGTAGTTCAGTTTTTGAACAGGACACTTCCACAAAAAGATAATGAAAAAATGATACTGCATTAATGATATTAATGCTGCTACTTGAACTTGACACATAAAATCATATGAAATTACAATCCGATCATTCATGCAGATGAGTCAAACTGTTATTTTCAGTTTCTTAAGAGTTTTTAAGATGGCGTATACCATGATAACTTCTCTTCATTTAATTGCCTTTCCCTATTTGAAAGAATCTTGGTTTCAGTGCATTAAGACTGTTGCATTTCCAAGAAACTTGATTTTCCTTAGTCTGATGTCCATCCAGAAGTCAGCAATATAGCTGGGTTCATGTCCAGAAATTACTCTGTATATGTTGCTATCAGATACACCTATCAGTTAGTAAATCATAAGGACTCTTCAGAGAATAAACAGGAAGTACTTACTTTTTAGAGTCATACTTGAAGAGTCTGTTTTCCTTCTCTGGAGTTTAATTTCTATTTTGACCTTTACTATCCAAACCCATTTGGTTTCTGGACTTATTGAAAAATCTTTCTTTTTCAAGGTTAACTGAGGTGGAAATGAAATTAGAAGGTAAAGTAATTAGAAGGTAAAGTTGTTCTCTGTTTCTCATAGTGATTTTGCTAGAGGGTATTTTTCAAGAGCAAAACAGTACACTGAATGACATTTGGATGTTCAGATGTTGTTGCAAAATGGAATAATGACTCATTCATAAACTGAAATAAGTAAATACATTGAGTAATTGAACATCGTTATGTTGTCTTACTTCAACTAGGGAAAGTATTCCTGTTGCGTATTGCTGTTGCCACATCTCACATGAGATAACTGCAGGTCACTTGTGAATTGTTGTCTTTGTGCACCGATGTGGGGCTTCTGTGTAGAAACGAACGCTAAAGGCTTGGGTGTGTATCGCATCTAAACAAGATCTATCATACATACATATGGAATACTTTACCATATTGGAAAAAAAAAAAAAAAAAAAGATGACCCTTTTGATCTGTGAAATTGAACTACCTAATTATTAATACAAATTGATACAGGAAGAATCCAATTCTCCATGTTCTTTTCGTGTCTTCTCATAGTGCAGAATGTATGTATTTCTGGCAGCCAGTATCATGTGACAGAAATTCTGTATTCTTGACAGTTCTGATACACTTTTAGTAACATACAAATTATGAGAAGAAACGGGCATGTGCTACCAGTGCTGTCACATGCACGACTGCTGAAAAACTGGCGTTCTCAGTGTTATTCCTTGTATGGCTCTAAACCTGTCCTTGCTTTTATGAACACCCAAAGCCAGCTGACCACATTGCGAGAGGGCACTAGGCCATCTGAACAGGTGGTCACGAGCACTGACACAGAAAGATGCTCCTCACGTGTGCTTGCCAAGGGCACGATTTCCTGCTGGACCATACTGAGCTAGAGGGATGTGTGCTCGTTAATCCAGCTCTGAGCTGTATTAACTTTAAAAATAGCTTTTGTGACAGCATGTTGAGAGTTTCTGACCCATTTAAATTTAGCAGAACTGCATATAAGCAACAGAGACTTCTGGTAAGCCTTCAGTGTTCAGCAGAACGGATCAGAGGAGTGCAGACTAATTTAGCCCAGCTAGCACAGAGACAGTCATTAGTGCTCCAGAGTGGAGAGGAGAAAGATCGGCAAGATTTGAAAGCAGCCTTGATATCCCAGCAGACAAAGGTCATCTCTGAATGAGTTTATGCGTCTCAGCAAGAAGCGGTGTATTATTAACATAAAAACCCGTCCTGTAAATCTATATATAATTTAGATGATAAAAGAATAAAAAAGTGCTAAAAACCAAGGATGTATATCAGAAAAAATACATTCACACTAATACAGCAGTTTTCGTTCACTAAGAGGAGCAGTTTAGTACACATTAAGATATCATATCATAAACAGTTCATGTGGGGAAGTTCATAGGTTACTGCTTCATATATTGCTGTAAGCTAGCCTTGAGTGGTAACACAAATCAGTGTAGCTTCATTAAAGGAAACAGAGGCATATGAGTTTGCATCCTCAGTAGCAGCAGGAGCAGGATTTTCTCTATTACAGTCTGTCTGTATTGCAGCAACTTAGATGCCAGTCTTTGCATATACCCTTAGTCTGAAATATTCGATGAGGGAGAGAATGAGAGGAGTTTGTGAAGGACATTTCAAAATGTGTTATGACGTGTAAAGCACACAATCTTTTTTGCTATATTCAGTAGGCCCACTTGTGCCAGGGGGGACCCGTCCCACACTAAGTGGAACAGCTCTGAAGAGACTACTGTTTCAGAGATGCAGCTGTGCCGAAGATTTTCAAAAATATTAATGTAGTTGCTTGAGTCACTGGTATCAGAGAAGCCACATCTACTTTGCAAGCATTTTTTCATTTGAAATCATGATTCTCTAGATCTGCTTCATGCACATGTACTGCCGATCTAGTCCTTACACATTCTTAATATGGTATATGGCATTTCACAGATGTTTCCCACCAAGGCATTTTGACATTTCAGAACTTGTTATAATAATAGTAAGTGTCTGTGAGCTAATAACTTCTCAGTTTCACTTAGCTCTTTTGCAAGACCTATTCTTGGCTGAAGCTATTCTAAACTACAGCCACTAGAAGGCAAACAAACAACGTCTGGTTTTCCAGGGTAGGGGCTGAAACTGCTGCTGAGAGGTGTGCGAGTATTCATTCCTGCTAGCATAGCTCCCATGTGTTCTCTGCTCTCCCTCTCTCTCTGCACATGAGGGTCGCTAACATTCAGGTACAGAAAAACTTGTAGAAATTAATGCTATATTTTAAAGGGCAAGTATTTTCAGTTAAAGTGTTCTATTTCATATAAGAACAGACAATGCTTAACAGCCCGATGTAAACACTTTAACAAGGTCCAAGTCATCTCCACATGAGTACTAATGAAGAGGCTTTCAGTGAAAGTTAAACATCCCTTGCAATTAGGACCATATACACATGCACTTAGTTTGTGTTCAGTAACTCTGGAAGTAAGAGCAGAAAATACACCAATGTTAAGATTATAAGGGATTTTTGTGGTCAGGCCTGCAATATAAAATATAGGAAATGGGATATAGGATGCAGGATATAGGATACAGAGAAATATATTTTATAAATAGGCCCAATTGTGATTTAAGAATGTGAGAACTGAGAATCCACTCAAGTCTAAAAATTGTTCCACTGCTTAACTATCTTCACTTTTTAAAATTACATCTTATTTCTAGACTGAATTTCAGGCTGTTACACATCTGTGGGATAGACCGAAGAGCTGTCTCTTCTAATGTTCCTCTTATAGGAGTTTATAGGCTGTGTACGTGTACCTCCCTGTTTCTTTCAGTAAGGTAAATGGACTAAGCTTCTTGAGCCTTCTATTATATGAATGTTTTCTAATTCTTTATCATTCTCATTGCTCTTTACAAAATGTCATCCTTCTGGAATTCAGATACTGGAACAAGAGCAATTGTAGGAGTGCCATCATGGAGGAAGGAAAGAGGGAAGAAGAGTGTGGCCACGTGTGTATTTTCTATTTTCTTTATCCTTAAGTCTGTGCATATCCTTCATCATGTAAGTCCTTCTGATCACATTTTTTTCACCATGAGCTGAGCCTTTACTGTTTTCCTGGTATGTTCCCAATTCCAAAATCAGAAAGGTGGAGTTTCCAAAACTTGAAGTGTGTTTGGTAGAGTTAACTCTTACTTTAAGTGCAAGCTGAGCATTAATAGCAACTCTTTACTTATCTTCATCCCCTGCGATGGTTAGTCTCTGGACAGAGCTAAATGTGGGCAGAAATGTTAATGATCAATGTTAAAGAGAAAGTCAGTGATGTAGGCCTGCAGAAGAAAGGCAGTGAGAAAACTGCTGGTGTTGTGTATTAAATGAAAACATAGCCAGTGGTCTGTATTTAGAAAGTCATGACTTCTACTGTTTGACTGCTGACAAGTTAGCAAGAAATTCAAATTACTCAGTAACCACTAGTCCAACATTCCCATTATATATCATCTCAGCACTCTTTGTATGGCTAAAAATGTCTAGTGATGATTTTATGTTTTCCAAGTCAATAACAATAAAAGTAAATGGAAGATGACTAAAATTCCTGTATGTAATTATACTCGGAGATTATCCAATATCCAGTTTAAACCAAAGACTGGGTGTAATACTCTTTTTGTATGGTTCTATTTTTTAAATTAAAAGAGAACATACTAACAGGTACTGACCAAGGTATTTTTTTATTACCCAGACTATCAAGTTGCATATGTTTTAGTGCAATGCAAAGGACTTCTTTTAAGTAGCAGAAACCTGTCAAACCTATCAGCAATGGAAAAGTACTCCAATGGAGTTCTGACAGACAGGTGTGAAGTAGCCTCTGACATCACAGACTGCAGATAAGATTACATGTTCTTGTGAAAATGAATGAGAAGAATAGCATGTTTTAATGTGCATTACATACACGCACATTTTTGTAAGCTTACTTCTGAATAGGCATGGCTTTTGTTGCCTACAGAAATAATTAATGGGATATTTCTGAAGGATACAGCTTCTTAAGCCTCTTACAGAAATCTCATTTTCAGTTTCTTTGCTACAGACAAAATATTTCTCCAGATTTCTCCTGGTTAGGTGCAACTTTAGAAACAATGTTAGGTGCTGTATATGCCCCATCACAGCCATTAGTCTCCCAAGACAGTACTCAGCACAGTGTGAACTGAATGGGGACTGTTTGAGTGGTATCATACTGTGATTTTCAAAAGTACATTTCATACACCAGGTCTGCTAGTGTGTGAGCCCAAGGATGAAATGTTGTGACTAGTTCCAAGGCACACAAGCCGCATTGCAAAATAGTCATTACATGAACCAGTCATGTTTTGCCCTTCTGTGGCACTGAACACCTGAAAGCTGAGATACCTTGGTGACTGGCTAGGCAGTGCATTAGCTCAGGACCTCGTGGATAAAAGAACCACCATGGGATTAATTAACAAGCCTTGTGATTCAGCACATACCATTAGTTATGCTTTGGATCTAGTGTTTGTATTGGCACTGAGGAAAAAAGGTTGTGAACAAATTAACTGTCTTGGGTTGAAGCAGGTTAATGGACGTGTTTGTCTTTATACACAGGCTGGAAGTCCCTGGTGAGGAGATGGGTCTGATGGTGCGTAAAAAAAGTGTGAATTTGAGTTTCAGGCTACCTAGAAACACATGACTGGGCATTCAGAAGTGCAATATGCCTCTGGGATAAAGGGCTTTTCTCTTGGACAGGTTTAGGAGATTCTGCTGAATACTTTAATAACAATTCTAATATTGGCTTGGATGTGCTGACCTAAGGAAATCTGCAAGACATTTTGTACAGAGAAATTATATCTTTTCTCAGAGGAAATGAGATTTGGAAAAAACAGACTACCTTTTGGTTAGAAGAGTTGTTGAGCTGAAAGTTCGCTCATTTTTTCCCACTGTATTGATGAGTTGGTCTAATAAAAGACATTATTCACCCCACAATTTTCTCATCAGCAGCTGATGACATAGGTCCTCATAGGAAATTTTTAAAGGTCGGTGGGAAGAGAGAATAAAAAGTTTTCAGAGAGCAGTAAGGAGAATCTTATATTGTGATCTTGTTATTTAAGCAGGAAAAAATGAGTCAGAAATAAGTAATGCACCTCAGATGTTCTTAAGTTAAAATTATAAAGTAGCAAGCCCATGGCTAAATGAATTTTATCTACTACTAAATTCAATAATCACACTGAAATACATTAATTAAAGAGTCAAATGCGCTAACTGAAGAGTCAAATGCATAAACCAAAATTATGAGATAGGGCCCCAAATTTAGAGACTCGTAATCTCTTTTGAAGAGCTTCAGTAGGAATAAAGCCTTCCAACTGAAGTGATACTCTGAATTTGGCATCTGACTGAGACTAAGAAACATGCCAAAGCTCAATGAACTTAAGACCTGAGTTGTGGTGTAGGTCCATAGCTGCACGGAGCACAGTGTTACTATCTAAATTTGCATTTAGGAACATTCCTCTGAAAATCTAAATTTTGGTACAAGATGGGCTATGCATATAGCAGACACAAAGAGCAGAGTATCTTGTGTTTGAGTAATAGTCTAATGGCTTGTTTTGTGAATAGGGAGAGAGCTGCTCTCCCCTTATTTTCTGTTTCTACCACCCATACCCCTTTCCACCTTTCTCCCCTCCTGATCTCAGGAGCACCAGCATGTTTCTCCCTTCCACTGGCTTCAGTGTTCAGCCCTCTTTAAGCCAATCCAGCTCACACTGGTGAGTTAAAACAGCTCACGGAAGGGACCAATGTGCTGTGCTCACACAACATAAGCACTGGAGCAGAGGAGGATAAAGAGGATGAGACAGGGAGGGGAAGAAAACTGCCCCATTTTGACTACAGTAAATTGTTGATTCATGTCATTTTATCTCATGAAATCTTAGCCGGAGAAGAATCATATGACATCTATCCAAACTTCTGACATCTAACGAAGAATTAATCTGTTTCTATTTCAAGCTCACCCACTACATTTAGTGAGAATTACAGCAGAATCGCAGTAATGAGATACAAGTTCATGACTAATTCTCCGTGCAGAATGTGCTTATGAATGGGCTCTGCAGAAATCGTCATCCTGACTGTTAAACCATTTGCTATTCACTGGGAAACACCGGGGACAAAGAGAAGTTCACACCATGCCGTCTGCTTGACCTGTGTGCCTTCTTTCTGAGCTGGAAGGTTATTTCTTGCTCTTTCAAGGGTGCAATCCTTCCTGGGTGACATGTTGAAACCCTTGCTTTCCTAAACTGCATAGCACATTATCTTTTTTCCCCTCTGGAGACCATTAGTTTTCTACCATTTACTATTGTACTTTATACCAAAAATGCGTGCTTATTTGTTAGAGCATTCATATTATTTTTTCAGCACATATGTGTTCATTCTCTTCTTCTGACTAATGTGATGTGAAGTCATACATCCCATGTGTTTAAGCTGTTTAGATCAGCATACATACTGAACTGTACTTTTGTGTATTATTATTACTATTATATTTTATTATTATATTATTTCCATTATTAATATTATTAATAATATTGTTGTTTTTACTATTATTACTACTATTATTACTACATGTACTATCATTATTATTATTATTATTATTACAAGTAATCACAGTCCTTTCTGCAGAAATTGTTCTGGATCACACAGATGAACAAAATATTCAATGGACCATACAGAATGAACAAGAGTCACCTGACACTGTAGTCTGTCTTAGGCCCTTACCTACAAGAAAAAAAGGTCTAGGTGCTGTCCTTGCCCCAGTAAACATTCAGGATACAACACCATAAAAGTTTCATTTCCTACCACATCTCCAATACATATTATACTTCCTACTGATGTAGGAACTGGAATCCAGGTCTTTTCTTCTTGTGAGAATCAGCTGCTAAGCACAGTGTGGATGGCAAGCACTGCATAGCATGCCCAAAAGCAGAACTCCAGCATCTGGGGAAACTTTGTTGATAAAAAGTAAGCTCCTTCAAGACAGAATCATTGAATCACAGAATCACAGAATCATCAAGGTTGGAAAATACCTTGAAGATCATTTAGTCCAACCATTAGCTTAACACTGACAGTTCTCAACTACACCATAACACTAAGCACTATGTCAAGTAGGGTTGACTTAGCGCAGAGGGATATGGTGTAGTTGGGAACTATCACTATTAGGTTAACAGTTGGACTAGATTATCTTCAAGGTCCTTTCCAACTTAGTTGATTCTGTGATTCTGTGAACCCAACTCTTAAACACCTCCAGGGATGGGGACTCCACCACCTCCCTGGGCAGCCCATTCCAACACCTAACAACCCATTCTGGAAAGAAATGCTTCCTAATATCCAGTCTAAACCTTCCCTGGCGCAACTTGAGGCCATTCCCTCTTGTCCTATTGATAAAGAGACTCATCCCCAGCTGTCCGCAACCTCCTTTCAGGGAGCTGTAGAGGGCGATGAGGTCTCCCCTCAGCCTCCTCTTCTCCAGACTAAACACCCCCAGTTCCCTCAGCCGCTCCCCATACGACCTGTGCTCCAGACCCTGCACCAGCTCCGTTGCCCTTCTCTGGACACGCTCGAGTCATTCAATGTCCTTTTTGTAGTGAGGGGCCCAAAACTGAACACAGGAATCGAGGTGCCGCCTCACCAGTGCCGAGTACAGGGGTAAAATCCCTTCCCTGTCCCTGCTGGCCACGCTGTTGCTGACACAAGCCAGGATGCCATTGGCCTTCTTGGCCACCTGGGCACACTGCTGGCTCCTGTTCAGCTGGCTGTCAATCAACACCCCCAGGTCCCTCTCTGACTGGCAGCTCTCCAGCCACTCCTCCCCAAGCCTGTAGCGCTGCTGGGGGTTGTTGTGGCCCAAGGGCAGCCCCCGGCATTTGGCCTTATGGAAACTCCTCCAGTTGGCCTCAGCCCATGGCTCCAGCCTGTCCAGGTCTCTCTGCAGAGCCTCCCTACCCTCGAGCAGATCAACACTCCCACCCAACTTGGGGTCATCTGCAAACTGACTGAGGGTGCACTCGATCCCCTCATCTAGATCATCAATAAAGATGTTAAACAGGAGTGGCCCCAAAACGAGCCCTGGGGGACACCACTCGTGACCAGCCGCCAACTGGGTTTAACTCCATTCACCACAACTCTTTGGGCCCGGCCATCCAGCCATTTTTTTACCCAGTGAAGCGTGTGCCCATCCAAGCCACAAGCAGTCATTTTTGCCAGGAGATTGCTGTGGGAAACCATGTCAAAGGCCTTGCTAAAGTCAAGGTAAACAACATCCACAGCCTTTCCCTCATCCAGTAAGCAGGTCACCCTGTTGTAGAAGGAGATCAGGTTTGTCAGGCAGGACCTGCCTTTCATAAACCCATGCTGACTGGGCCTGATCCCCTGGTTGTCCCACATGTGTTGTGTGATGGCACTCAGGATGAGCTGCTCCATCAGCTTCCCAGGCACAAAAGTCAAGCTGACAGGCCTGTAATTTCCCGGATCATCCTTCCGACCCTTCTTACATATGGGTGTCACACTGGCCAATTTCCAATCTGTTGGAACCTCCCCTGTCAGCCAGGACTGCTGGTAAATGATGGAAAGCAGCTTGACGAGCACCCCAGCCAGCCCCTTCAGCACCCTCGGGTGTATCCCATCTGGTCCCATAGACTTGTGTGTGTCTATGTGATGCAGCAGGTCACTGACTGTCTCCTTCTGGATTATGGGGGGGTCGTTCTCCCAGTCTCTGTCTTCTGGCTGTGGAGGCTGGATTCTCTCAGTACAACTGGTCTTGTTAATAAAGACTGAGGCAAAGAAGGCACTGAGGACGTCAGCCTTTTCCTCATCATTCGTTACCATGTTTCCTCCTGTGTCTAGCAGAGGATGGAGGGTTTCCCTGGTCTTTCTTTTGCTGTTAAAGTACTTATAGAAATTTTTCCTGTTGTCTTTGACTGATGAAGCCAGATTAATTTCTAGATGAGCTTTATACCTCCTGATTTCTGCCCTGCATAGCCTCACAGCATCCTTGTAATCACTGAGTTGCTAGCTCCTTCTTCCAAAGGCCATAAACTCTCCTTTTCTTACTGAGTTGCAGCCAAAGCTACCTGTTTAGCCAGGGTGCTCTTCTCTGCTTCCAGCTTCTCTTAGAGCACCTGGGGACAGCCTGCTCCTGAGCCATTAAGACTTCCTTCTTAAAGAGTGCCCAGCCTTCCTGGCCCCTATACCCTTCAGGACCGTCTCCCAAGGGATCCTGTCAAGTAGTTTTCTAAACAAGACAGTCAGACCTTTGGAAGTTCAAGATGTCATTTCTGCTTAGCCCTCTCCTGGCCTCTCTAAGAATAGAGAACTCTATTATTTCATGATCTCTGTGTCCTAGTCGGCCTTCAGCCGCCGCATCACCCACCAGTCCTTCTCTGTTCACAAAGAGGAGATCCAGCAGGGCACCTTCTCTGGTCAGTTCACTCAACAGCTGCATCAGGAAGTTATCTGCCACACATTCCAGGAATCTCCAGGACTGGTCCCGCTGTGCTGTATTGTATTTCCAGCAGAGGTCTGGGAAGTTAAAGTCTGCCACCAAAAAAAAGGGCAAATGATCATGAGATTTCTCCTATATGCCTATAGAATATTTCATCCACCTCCCTGTCCTGGTTGGGTGGCCTATAATAAACTCCCACTCCATCTGCCCTATTGACCTTCCCCCTGATTCTAACACAAAGACTCTTCACCCTGTCTTCACTACACTTGTGTTCAAAGCAATCATAACAGTCCCTGACATACAGCACAACCCCACTGCCTCTCCTTCCTTGTCTGTCCCTCCTAAAGAGCTTGTAGGCGTCAATTGGCACACTCCAGTCATGGGAGACATCCCACCATGTTTCTGTGATAGCCATTACACCATAATTTTCCTGCTCCTCGTGGCTTCAAGCTCCTCCAGTTTGTTACCCATGCTGTGTGCATTGGTATACATGCACTTCGGATGGGCTGAGGTCCACAGCACCTTTTTGCATTTAGAGGTCCTAAGTCCAGCCTGACCTTTCACAGGTGTTACCACGGTTACCGATCCATCAATATCCCTTGTATCCTGATTGTGCTGCATGTCTTCATCCCTTGCCTCCACTGAGATGGCAGGGTGAGCGTCATCACTGGCACAACAGCCCACAAACTGTGGTAATCTACCCTGGGGCTTATGTCTGGGAGATCCAGTTTTGTCCCCTTCCCCCTTCAAATCTAGTTTAAAGCTCTCTCAATGAACCCAGATAACTCCTGCCCCAAGATTCTCTTTCCCCTCTGGGACAGGTGCATCCCATCTGTTGCCAAAAGGTCTGATGTCCTGTACACTAACCTGTGACTGAAAAATCTGAAGCCCTGCCAGTAACACCAGTCTCAGACCCACAAGTTCATCTCTTGAGTTCTCCTGTAATCTTCCTCATCCATCCCCCCAACTGAAGGGATGGAGTAGAACACTGTTTGTACCCCTGACCCCTTAACCAGTTTCCCCAAGGCCCTGAAATCTCTCTTCACTGATTTAGGACTTCTCCTGGTAATGTCATTGCTACCCACCTGAAAAAACAAGAGAGGATAGTAGTCCTTGGGTCTCAGTAGAGTGGGGAGTTTTGCCATGATGTCCTTTACCCAGGCCCCAGACGGCAGCAGACTTCCCTATGAAGCGGGTCCAGTCTGCATATTGGGCCTTTGACACCCCTCAGTATGGAGTCACCCACTGGTATGACCCTTCTGGGGTTCTTTTTAGAATTGGTTTTAAGACCCAATCTAGAGTGACCCGGCCTTGGTGGACCTTCATCCTCCTCCTTATTTGGCTCATTTTCTTTCTCCTTCTCTACTTCATTTACAAGTTCCAGGGCCCCGTATCTGCTGTGAAGGGACACCATGGAAGGTGAGGGAGGTCGAGAGGGGATTTCCCTGCCTCCCTTAGCAGGAACCTGCTTCCAGTCTCCCCCATCTCTTAGGTCCCCTCCTTCTGCCTGGTAGCAAGAGGATGAGGGATCACCTGCCTCATTTGTAGCCTCCATTTGCTCTTTTTTCTTCAGGGGTGCTAAGATGCTACTTCACCAATCAATTTCCCTTTCACACTCCCTAATACTTCTTAATCTCTCAACCTCTTCTTTGAGTTCCACCACCAGGCTGAGCAGGTCACCCAGCCGATCACAGCGCACACAGGTGCTGTCCCTTCTGCCCTCTGGCAGGACCAACAGGCTCAGGCACTCCCTGCAGCCCAGGACCACTGCATGTTTGCATGGCAGCTCCATCTGGACCACCACGTTCTTTCTGGTGGTGGTTTTGACCCAAGTGGAGACCATAGTTCGGTCTACTCGTGGAGGATGATGAGATGACAACTAGCTCAGATAAGCTCTAGTCCCAGGAGAGGGACTGTGCCTTGTCCACATGAACTACCGTGCAAACTGACACACCACACCCTTCTGATGTGCCATGCTCTGCCCATCCTGTTCTTCGAGTTCCTGGTCACTTGCGCTCCCTGGGGGATGGTCTTATACATGAGGGGAGTTGGGCATCATCACTCCAGTCTCCACCCACGCTGAGTCCCTACTGCCTGCGTTAGCAGCTCACTCTTCTAGCTCAGAGGGGAGGTGACTTGAGGCTCTCCCTCTTTGCTGGGATTCTGCCTTCTCGTCTTACAGTTTTGCGGTGGGTTTTTTGATATTTTCGGAAGGGTTCCCGGCCACTATCCTCCTCTTCAGAGCCCCTCTCCTCAGCAACTGCAACTGCAAGACAGATAGATAACAGCTGAAAAAGGATTTTCAGTGTGTGCATTTTGGATTCTGAACTATATAAATGTTGATTAATCGTCTCAGTTTTAAATGTAGATCTAGTCTCAAGGCATATCTCAACTGCAGAGCTTTTCATACTATGTTGCATATTTGAAATGCTGGGATTTCAACCCCAAGCCCCAAATTAAGGTTGACATATGGGTGATTCCCACAGCCCTTCACAAAGGGGGGGTGAGTTTGCCTTTAGGCTTCCCTCCAGGGTGGTGCCGGCCTTGCAGGGAGAGCCATTGGGTAAATGAGCCCCAGGTGTCTGCATTAAGTAAGCAAAGGTCAGGTGTCCCACTTGGGGATAAAAGCTGGGACCACTTGCAGGCAGGGGCAGTGTCTGTCTGTGAGGTGGATGTTCTTTGCAGAGTTCCCTGTTGGGGAAGGACCTCCTGCCTCCCTGGGACTGGGCTCCAGCCAGGTCTGGCTTTTGTAAATGTGGGCTGTGTAGAGATTCAGTATGTGGCTTTCTTGGTCTTATGTGTTTGGTTTGTTGACTCAGTTGTCTCCTGTTCCTTCTATGGGAGACTGCATTTCACCATTTATTCCACCCATTGTTGGTCATGCGGTGTCATTGTTGGGGTCAGTGGGATTGATGTTGATTATGTATAATCTGACTGACTTGTTTGTATCCCCAGCACTCACCCATGTTCTGACCCTTTTGTATCAAATACAGTTAGGTTATTGGTTTATCTTTATGCTGGCTGTGTCCTTTATGCTAGGTCTAATAACTGGCAAAAGAGTATTTTATTTCAAAAATGGATTTCTCTTTCAGCACCACCACTGGGAAAGACTATTTACTTGGACTTCTTCAGCTTTATCTGAATTTCTACTTGCCAATGAATAATTCAGATGCATGGAGGTCTATTAGAGAAACCAATAGTACTGTTGAACTCTGCAGTCCCCTCAAGGATGAGGAAGTGAATAGCATACACTAGAGGAGTTCAGGGAGTTCAGACATGACACACTAAATGTTCCTATGAAGGAGGAATGCATGACTGGATAAGTTGCATGTTCACAGTGAGGCATGGCATGGACATCATGCTGGATGAGGGTCCTGAGAGTGAGTGATAGCTGGGTTTTTCCACCCTGACCCAGTCTGTGCCATGCAAGGCTCAGGGACTTGGTTGTAACATCCACACTACCTTGCCTACTCTGACCTTTACAGCCACTGCCAACATATTTTAGTCTTCTTTGTCCAGTTTCTTCTCAGAAAACATAAGGAGCAGAAGAAGGGAGGGAAGAGGAGATATTCAGTATAATCAAAGCAAAACAACAAGGCAAGGATAAAGCTGAATGTAAATACTTGTTTTGTTTAAGGATCCGAGACAGCTTTTGAAAGCCCTGATACTGGGGACAGTGTTTCCTACATACTACCAAATTTCAGAGGTTTTAACTGGTTTGTCTTTTAGGTTGGCAGAGACCCCTGGAGACCATTTATCTAGTCCACCTCCACCTTGATCAACCAGAGTCACCTAGAGCAAGTTGCCCACGTCCAGTCAGATTCTGAGAATATCCAAGGATGGAGACTGCATAACCTCTCTCTGGCGATCTGGTTCAGCATTTGTTCACCTGCATAGCAAAGAAGTGCTTTTCCTGTGCTCAGATGAAATTTCATATGTCTTAACTTGTGCCCACTGCCTCTTCTCCTGTCTATAGACACTACTGAGAAAAGTATTTCTTCCCTCCCTCCATGGATGGAACACAGATGGGACATACATATGAATAAGAACTCCCCTGAGCCTTTTCTTTTTCAGGCTAAACAATCCCAGCCCTCTCAGCCTTTCCTCATATGAAAGATGCTAACTTGCTTAAGTGCTCCCTGACCTGGTCCCCGTCCACTGAGGATAAGTCTTCCTTACTCCAGACTTTCCTTCCTGCATCATCCAAGAAAATACTGTCAAATAGTCACAATTCATGCTGTAGAAGCTTTGTATGTATGTGTGTGTATATATATATATATATATATATGAGATAGATAGCATTCTGAAAGTTTATTGCAGGAGATATTAGAAACAATTGCACAGAAGCTAAAGAACTAGGTACTACATAGACCTGATAATAGTGTATAGGCAGAGGAAAGGAGCAAAGAGATAAACAGTTATTTTATTATTTTGTGGACTGTTTATTTCACTATTGCACGCACATCCTCATATGGTATGTGTTCTCTCAAGTGTGGTTAAGGAAAGCTGTCGGCAAATAGTTTCAGCCTTTGGATTTTGAGGAAAAACTCAAGTTACTTATGCCCTCATACGCTCTCTAGGAATAGCTGTGCTAAAGCCAGTAAGATCACAGCAATTTTTAGAACAGTTCATGTCAGGAACTCAGGTTGGCACACTAAAATGATTCTGTACTCCATTTTGTTGCTCAAATTACACCAAAACTCTGTTCTGTTGTCATAAGATATATCATCAAGTTCTGCACTGACTAAATTGAACAATTAAAATAAATGAGTCTCTTTTAAAGCATTTAACCTATCCTTTACTTTGTAGATATGGTATAAATTTTAAGCACCTCAGTTGTGCCTGACCGCTGTTCACGACAGCATTTAATGAATGAAGATTGAGCAGCAAAGATTTCTGGCCAGCCAACAGTAAGCTTCATTCATGTTAATTGTAGGAAGAACATGAAAACAGCTTGGCAATTTGAGAAAATTATGGCAAAGACACAACAGGCAGGCTTCATAACTATAATAAGGCAAACAACATTAACAGCTTTATTTTGATCATGCTTCCTGGTTTCATTTAAGTTCCCCAAACAATCCACCCATTGCATTACCGACACATCCATCCCAGCCCTCTGGCTACTCCTGTGCTGAGCAGGGAGATGGCAGACACTGCTTGCTCTCCTGGGGACAAACTGGCTTTCTTTGGGGAAAAAAAACCCAATGTGATATCAATCATTTACTGTTTGCAACTGAAATCGGAAAACTTTACATTAAATAAAACAGTAGAGTTATCTTCAAGATCTTTTTTAAATAGTAAAGATAAGTAAGGGAGACCAGTGTATCAGAAGACACACAGTAACACAATACTGAAGAAAATAGTTTATGTAAATAGTGTGGTTGGTTGTCTCTTGCCACGGACATGCTTTAGTAAAAGAAGATAGTCTCTCAAAAAATCTGAAGCCTGTTTATAGATGTGCTGTGGAAAAGTTTTCACATGATTTTTTTATAAACTGTTGAAAACTTTAGACTTAAATCATGCTTGTTAATCAGATCACATGGTTGTCACAAGAGTATAGCATTGCTGGCTGCTTCTGAGTGTATGCAAGTAAAATCTGAGGTGTTTGGCTAAAAAGCACTTTCTAAAGGTACCTCATTAAAGAATTCCCTGAATTAATTTTAAAGCTAACACAGAGAAAAAATCAACCCTGAATTCAAATAAAGACAATTATTGAATTTTTATAGGCTACTTTTTAAGCTTAAAAATTCAAATATCACCCATATTCATCACATTATCGCATACATTGAATCTCTGCCACAGAATGCAGGTATGTCAATGCTCTAAGTATGTTGGCAGATGTGTTTACAGTTCTGTGGTGAAAAACACAGATATAGATTACTTGCATACTGTGCTTTTTTATTGTCTTGCATACATTAAATTGACAACTCTGATGCATGCTGTCATTTTGCATGGATCACAATGCACCTGTGACAATCCAGAAATATATCAGTTGCAACATATGTCTTTATTATGAGCATACCTATGATTATACAAAATATATATATTGTTTTATTCAGGAATGTGAGCAATGCGTTTTCTGAATAGTTTAATTCCAAAGAAGTTATGCCTTCTCTGTAAAAATCAGTAGCCTACAGTAGAAATAGAAATACCAGAAGTTTGTTGTACTTACTTCTGTGAACAGAAGCGTACTTTGCATGCAAGTACATAGTACTAACACAATAAACAGCACCCTGTTTGGCTGACACAGAGGTGATGGCACCTTCCCTTCTGAAAGGTCCTTCTTCTCCGTTTGTAGCCATAGTACTCACAGGAAAGGTACCAGGTTTTGTGTTTCATACCTGGCGTGGGAGAGAGCAGGCTGCCTTTAAGTAGAGTCTGCAGTAGTTACCACGCTAAGAAGCGAGATGTTCTGGGTGAGCTTAAAAGGAGAATCCATTCATTTGTAGCTCAACAATACATTTATATTTCCAGCCTTTTACCATACATGCTACACATACCTCCACTAGAAATAGCACTAGCGTAAGCACTCTGCCCCTCTCTTTGTCACCTGCAAGACATGCTCAGAGGCTGCACTGCTGATCCCCCATCAGACTCCAGGCATGGCCAGCAGCCCTGGAGCTGTGGGGTGCCTCAGAAGGAACAGGGACAGGTATGGCAGCAGATAAAATTCTCTTCAGCAAGCCTGCCACCAGCTGTCACCTGCCAGAAGGAAAAAGTGCAAGGACAAACTTTAACCTGTCAAGGACAGTACTGTGCCAGTGCCCACACAGAGGAAGAACAGCACGAGACCCCACCAACATAAACCAGTCTCCATGCCAGAAATGATGCTTTCTAAGTGGGGAAAAATTAAATTCCCACTGCTGCAGCAGGGTTTCCTCTGCCAAGCAGTGTCGCTTCTGCTCTGACAATAATGGCATGTTTCTATTCTGTCTGGGAGGCCCAGCTGTCAGGGTGAGAAAACCAAATTTTTAAATTTTCAATTCTTTTCCCTCTGTATTAACAATATAAAGGACATGTTGGTTTACTACATGTTGGTTTTCTTTGACAACAGTTACCATCCCTTGAGATTTCATTTGAAATTAGCTAGTTATCCAGTGGAATTCCCTTTTACTGACACAAGGTAGATCTGAATTGAGGTTTAAAAGCATGAACATTTCTCATTACTGTTTCTGAGATATTTTCACATTATTTCTCATTTTTATTTTTAAAAACTACATAAAATATTAACATCACCTTCTAGTTTCTATTTGAGATGAATAACAGTAATCTGTGCCTTTCAGCATATAACATTGCCAGAGGTATTAAAATGAAGGTCTTTCTAAAGGTGTTTGATGACTCATCTCCCAGTGGTGTCGTAAGAATTCATTAGCTAATGCCAGTACAGCATTATATAAATACTAAGTGTTATTGTTGACAGACTGAGGTTGTCGGTGCTGAGTGACAACATAAGCTTTTTTTACTGTCAGATGGTTCCATCTCCAAGCAGAAGAGACCAGCTCTTTGGAATGACAAGGTAAATCACTCTTCCTCACTTTTCAGTCTTTCTTCCTCACAGAACTACTGAAGGGAGCACAAGTCATACTGATGTGTTTCTGTGACGCCAGTCCAAGAAGAATCTGCAACAAGCTAAAAATCGATTAGGTAGAAGTTTCCTCTACCGTTAACTGAATCGTAGAGCAATATCCCACACAGAGAAGTGTCAAGTCCCATTTGTCTGTTGTTCTGCAGCCATGCACTATGCAATCTAGGATCAATAAACCAAAACCGGGAAGGGGCACAAGGCACAACACTCATTTCTGCTGTATGAGGCATCTAGAAACTGGTGCATTTATGGATCCAGCCCCCAGAAGGACTCAATGCAAGCAGCTGTAAATGTATATTCAGCTCATATTCCAGTTGCACAAACAGCAATCATCAATCTTAAATGATGAGTTTTAGCTATGACTGCTTAACTGCTCTGATTCAAGTAGCTACTCTCCAGTGTGTTTATATCTTTATATTCTAGAATGTACTGTGCCAGAGCTGATTTTCTTCAATTTATATCATTTTAGCAAATATAATCAACAGAACTGATGGATTGGTTAGAGAGGCAATTAAAGAGGTTAGAGTGTGCAAAAATTTATAAACAGTCATGCACATGAGTTACAGGCAGTCTCTCTCTTTTTCGTTTGTTCCAGCATACACAACATGCTTAAACATAATTATTTGAAAACTTCCTGACTTCCACTGGGGGGAAATAATGAGGCTGAGCGTCACGTAAAATTCAAACATTGCAAACTACATTCTTCTTCATTAGAGGTTGCTCTTTCCTCATGCCTTTCTAAATGTCTTAATTTTACATATTTTCCATGTCTTCCTCTACCTAAAGTTGCCTCTTTTCCAAGCATCAAAAAATGATAGTCTATGAGACACACCAGCATATTTCACAGCAAAATAGCAATCAGGTTTTCATTTTTCACCTGAGAAGACCCTTGGGAAAAAATAATACATTAGCAAACCCATTGCTTAAAATTTCATTTTACAAAAATGCCCACCATGTTTTACCTTCTTCTAGTTCCCTGTCATAACAGAAAAAGTGAAAATAAACATTGTCAGTCTAAGTGAAAAAAACCCAGAGATCAGACTATATTTCACCTGTTGAATTAAAAGTAGAGATCAGGCCCTACCCTTATGATTACCACCTAATAGACTGTTCAAAAAGGGGAACTCAGACAAACAAACTGCATTAAAAATACACATACAATAAATGCATGTGCAGAAACAGAATGTTAAGGCATCACCTTCAATGAATGTAAAAGTTCTGAGAACCAGAAAAGAAGTCACTCATTGCACAAATCTTAACATTTTTCTGATTGTTTCAGCATCAGGCCCAGTTCAAATGTTATAAAGATATTAAAAATAGATAAATTGGTGTTTCCCTTGAAACATTTTCCAGAAGGTGATCACCTTCAGTGTTGGCAAAAGAATTCTATTATTTACAACTTAACATTACATGGGTTTTGCTTGCTTTCCTGGTTTCTCATTATGCTGTTCTCTGCTAAAAGAAAAAAAAAAAAAACCCTGGTAACTACTATTCTTCCTACTTGTGGTACTTACACTCTGCGATTATAATAAATACTCTGTCATCTTGTTTTCATAAGCTAAACCCTGAATCTTTATGGTCTTTCCATTTTCTTTTCAGTCCTTGAATTATTTCTGAGGCTCTTCTTTATGCCCTGCCCTGTGAAGCATCACCCATACAGTACAAAGGAGAAAAACTTGTCTGCCTTCTGCTATTTACTGTTTCCCTGTTTCTGCTTCCAGTGTTAGCCTCCTTATCCTCACAGCTAAAATTAATTGATTATTTTCTATGACATCAACATCCTCTGTAGAGATCAGAAGCCTGTTTCTGAATAGCAGCCATATGTCTGGGAAAAAAGCTTTTATTTTATTTATATTTCATATTTCTGCACAGGGAGTTTTTCTTTGACTGTACTATTAGATATAAAAAATGGACCTATTTTACTACACAGTCCATCTTGGTTTTGTACAACTGTCCTGCCCTCTTCTTAACTGCCATTCTGCCCACCTTTTCCCACCTTCAGTTTTTTCAGCAGAAGAAAACATTGTATGGTGTTATGGCTTACCAGCAATTCCTGCAAAGCTTCAGCAAAAGCATCTCCATTATAATTCCTTTAGGTGATGTTTTTGTGGGACTGCCAGTTAGGCAGTTCTTAATCTCGTAAAGCATTATGCTTGAATTAGTGTCTATAGCATTATTTTTTTAATCAGAAAGCCATGCAGTACTAACTCAAGTGTTCAGAATAATTGAAGTCCAAGAAGACTACAAGTCTGGTAAATAAAGGAATTTGTATGGAAGTAATCTCCTCAGAGAATGAAAATATGTTTGACCATTTCCTACAAAATAATATAGAGTTGTGCTGATTATACACATATTTCTTAATCAGTGAAATACCAGCTTTCATATCATATTGCCTGGGAATGAGGACACGCTTAAGTGTCCACAGATATCTGGGTCATCCTACCTGACATTTAGAAAATTATTACAATATCAGCACTTAGAATTATTTAATGTTTCTAGTATGCCACAATTTAGTAATCATACTTAGATCAGGGATTACCTCCACCAGTTTCTTCAGGGTAGTGAACGCAAGTTGACTGGCTCTATTTATTTGAATTGCCACCCTAACATCAAATTTGAATAAATGTTGCTAATATAACAAGTTGCTGTGCCCTCACCCTCTTCGCTTTGCTGATATTGTAACTTCCAGTGTGTTTCTTCAGAAGGTGATACAAGGAAATGATCACCTGCTTTGCAACTTATTTACTTATAGCAATTTATAATGATTTCTGAATATTTCTTAATAATCCTGCTTGTCCTGACTGTTCTGTGGAAACTTACCAAGGGCTACTGTGTTCATCAAAGCAAAGCATTTTTTTGTGAAAATTTACCAAGAACTACTATGTTTGGCAAAAATAAGAGACATATCCTTGGAAAACAGATGTGTTCTAACAAGTTTAGTCTATGTAGTGGATAGATAGCCATATATGGGCGGTAGAAACTAATATACTGGTGTCTTTAGATAAGACAGAGGTGGTAAACCAGATAGAATCACTCTTGTTGTTCAAGAAGTTGGCTAAGACAATCTGCGTGTGCTCTGAGGAAAAGTACAAGGTGAGAAAGACTACGAGCCTTCCTCCCAAAGACCCCCGAAGACGCCCACCAGGAGGCAATGTGTGGGTGCAAAGAGAACATAAACTGCTGACACCAGCCTTTCGAACTAACCCAGCCTTACTCCTGTGTATGAATGTTTGTGTTATGTAACCCAATGAATACGTACATCCACACTCTATAGGTTTTGGTAAAATATGCTGTGGGTGTGCAAGCTTTGTGGAGAAATCCCCTTGTACCCCGGTGCTGGATTAAACATACCTGCTTTATAACTCTCTCTGAGTTGTAGAGTCTGTTTCTGCAAATCAAAGGCAACCCAGAGAACTGTGCTGAAGTAGCGTGATAAAAAAATATTCATAATGAATGATGCAGTTCCCCACACCCAAAAATGTACAAGCACTGCTAGTCCCCTGATTAATTTGTTAGCTGTGCATATGAATGAGTGATGGAACATGAAAATACTTACAAGTTCCAAAGTTTGTGCTTTTTTTCCAGGAAATTTGTAAATTTTCCTGTCACTATGGCATCCACTTTTGGAAAACAGTGACTATTTCCTAACCTCTTTTAATCCCTGTGGTCCCCATAATCCTGTGTGGCATTGCCTTGGTGCCAGATTATCTGAGACAATTTCCACCCTTGTGCTCTCCTTTAAAAATTCTCTTTGGCCAAGATCTATTGTCCAAATTTCTACTTTGTCGTATATTCCTGGATTGCTTCATAGTCTAACAATTAACTGTCATGATTCTTCTCTGCTCATGAGTCACCTTAATTCATTCAAAGAAAGCCTTTTCATGCCATTCTTTCCTGCAATTTATATGGCACACTGAACATGCTAGAGTTAATTTAATCTTATGCACTATTTTGTTGAAAGCTGGAGCGAGTGTTGCTATATAGAAGACTGCTTTATGGTTGTGTGCAGCACAGTAAATGCCCACCACCTTTTATTTGGAGACAAGAAGTGTGTGGGCCTCAATGATACATTGCCAGGGGATGCAGGGTGAATGTTTTCAAGATGAGAGGAGGGAAACAATTTGTGGAATACTTCTGTATTGCTCACAGTTAGCATGTAGGCTGCTGCCAAATGCTGGTTATTGTCTTCCTTCCTGAAGCAGTACCGCTGGAACACTGCAGCACAATGCTATTTTCAGCTCCTTGACGAGATGATTACAATGTAAAGTCATGCTGCGTGACCAACATGCCAGGTGTTTGCTGTTCTAACTCCACTTTTATTACTTTGGGGATGAGAGAATGATGAAGGGAGGGATCGGAGTTACTTAGGAGATTTTCCAACAGCAGGTCAGCTTAGATAACTAGGCTATTTTTGCTTAAGGCATTGGTATACTGTGTATGTCCTTTTTTTTCTGTTTTCCATTTTACAAACAAACTGTAACAATAAAATTAGCCAAAAAAAAAAAAAAAAAAAAAAGCAGTCTGTTAAGAATTTCCAAGGCAAAGTTTGCACTTCTGAAAGGTTAAGATAGTGCCAAACAGGCAGGTTTTTCTTCCTCAGATTAGGTATTGAGAAGGCTGCAGTGCAGCAAACTGCCCAAGCTACACAGCATATATGCTCACTGGCACACAGAGGGGTGGAAGGGAGAAGAGACATGTAGTACAGATACCTTTTCCTTTCAGACCTTATGTCCCCTGCCAAGTCTATAAAAAGTAGAAAAAATAGACAGCCCTTGTGATTCTGTTTTTTAATATGTTTTCTTTTGAGTACAAATTCAAAAGAGATTAGATACATCACTTCAAAATCAAATAGCTGTAATAATTGATAACTAACAGGTTTTCTTCTGTATGTGTATTTCATATACTACAACCAAAAGGCATAATTCCCATTGTGATCTAATAGCAGCAAAGGGTGTCCCATTACTGACTGGTAAATACAAATATGTCTCAAGATATTTATTTTAAATCCAAAAAGACTTAAGTGTGACTGCGTTGCTGCATCCAGATGCATTTCAAAGTATCTGGCCTAAATTAGCTGTTTCTCCTTCTAATGAAAATGGGTCAAAGTCCAGTATGAATCGGGCAGCTGTGGATCCTTATACTGATTTTTTTTTTTTTCAGCCTTAGGAGGTTAAATACATTCCCAACGGGAATGAAGCACTGATGATATCAGCTAACAAGGACTTCAGATATTCCTTCATAAACTAATCCGTCTAAGGCCAAACGGATAAAGGGAAAAATTAATGCATGAATGTACAGATACCTGTAGAAAAAAAATAGTCCCAAAGCCATTTGTGATATAGTAAAATAGTATCAATAGTTTAGTAAATTTGAGTCACAAATTTTGATTGCTTTTGACAGAAATTCCAGGAAAGTATCATTACAATTCTTAACTTGAAAAATGCTGTAGGTCACAAAATTATCACACAATTTAGGAAAAGCCTTGTGTTGGTAGAGGCATCAGATTAGAAATAAGCTTTTTAAAACTATCATTAAACTGTGGCCTAATAAAACATCAGTGACCCACCTCCCATTGACACAAAAATCTTCTGTAGCACAATTATATGCATTCAAAAGGGCTCTGACAGGGACCAAACCAGCTCAGCAGCCTGAAACACCTCTATCTAGCCTTAGGCTAACTCAGCGCAGTTTTATGGCCTTCTAATCTTACTTAACCATACATGGCCCACAAAAGTGGGAACTATCTTTGCAAGGATTGTGAGAGACAAAGAGAAATTCACAAAACCTACTAGAATTTAGTTGTTCACTTGCACAATCATGAGGATCCCTTGGCTTCCAGGTTTATGCTGCAGTTCATTACGGTGAAAAAGAAAAGACAATCTGAGCTGCATGATGCCTCAATTCCCTGAGCCTCACTGAGCTGGTCATGTACATGAACTGGGCTTCTCAAGGTTGAAAAAGTCTACAGTCTCAGCAAACAAGCAAACTGTATAAAATATCTCTCATTTTCAATCAGCTGGTGTCCTGCCAGCAGTTACAATCTTGACATGTTTGTTTCAGTAGGAGAAACTGTTGATTTGGGCCAGATGATGCTTCTCTGATGAAATCCTTTGTATTTGTAAAGAATGTACACAAAGTCTTGTTTCCCTGAATGTGCTAGGAACAAACAGCAGAAGGTTATTTCCTTGCTCAGAAATACAACTTTTTCAGTAGGTACTGTGCTCAACAGAAGCTTTTTCTCTTGGTTTTCTCCCTGGGCCACGCACATTGCCTATTTTTCCTAGCTTTCTGATTACTTTTAAACACATAGCTCCTAAGAGTTGATGTCTCAGCCAGTGAATATATAATGGTGTCCCAGGAAAGTTCTTTGTTCTCCACAAATTAGTTCATGCTACAGCTTTTCTTTGTAGGCTAACTGCCTGGGTGGTGACTTCCACTGTTTTCAGCAATTTTACTTTGTACAGGAGCTTTGCTGCTGCTTCTTGTTTAGACTGAATGGAGGGTGCCCACCATAACCAGGGGATTAATGAGGCCTGGAATTTTCATCAGATCAAAGACAAACTTTATGGCAGCCACTAACATCTTCCAACACAACAATAGCATTCCTGAGAAAAGTCAAAGAAAACCTGATAGTGATCAAGCCACAACATCACCTAATCACCTGTTTCTCCTGGTTGTAGTATTTCCCTCAGGTTATCATGAAATATTACACTTAGGATAGAAAATTAAGTGAAAAAGGGGGAGTGAGGAAAGTAATTTTTAAAGTAACAGGAAACTAAAACTTAAGGACATATAACATAAACAAAAAATAGACCCGAGAGGAAAGGGAGAGAAATGATGGGATTGTAGATTTCCGTAGATAAATTTCAGCATCTATGGGCTCTGATGTATAAATGGCAATAAATGAAAAACATTCAGCTGAAGCATGTATTACCATTTATTCTTCTTCCTAGCATCCCTCTGAAAGTGATTGCCTCTTAACAGGTCTTAAACTATAGTAGTTTAGGGCCAGGTTTCGTACAGTCAGCAGGAATGGGCATTGGTTTATCATTTTGTTGTGGGGGTGAAATATTCCAGCAGCTCAGGAGCTGCTTATGAAGAAGTCTTCCCCCCTTCAAGGAGAACAACTTCCATTAGAGACGTGGAGATCATACTCAGTCCATAATTTGACTTTATCACACTGGGCTATCTATCAGAGTCTTAAGACAGATGGATATTTCCTGGTAAAAGAACTATGAATAGAATATTCTCATCTATGGGAAAGGAATTAATGATATCTGTGATAACCTGCTAACTAGCAAGTATCTGCAATCTGTACTCCACATGCATGCACAACACATTTGATATAGGGTGAGTTTGCTGTGCTTGCTCAGAAACTCTGTGCCCTGGCAGCTGCCCATCCAGTTATAGCAGCTGGATGTCACACCAGGGCCTGAGAGCCCTAAATCCATGTAGTATGAGCAGCAGTGAATGTGGCCACAAAACCATAAGGTATTTTGGGGAACATGCATGTACAAGCTGTCTCTGAGTACTTCCAGAAAGAATCCTACGGGAGCAGACATACATATTGGTTGTCCCATGATGTAATCTCAATAACCTTTATCTTTTTGCAGTGGAGATAATACAAAAGAAATAATAACAAAGAGGATCACTTACCCACTGTTACACTGGCAACCTTGTTTCTTAGTAAATCTGTCTGGGCAAAGCAGTAATAACTATACAGCCCTATGTTTGTAGTAGCACTAGTTCATAAGAAAAGTTCATTATTCTTATACCAAACATTCGACTCATGCAGTGATGAGGCTTTTAGGCAGCTTGACGTCCAAAGTGATAGAGACAGTCTAGATAAGCCTATGAGTAAAACTGAAAAGTGGGCAAATAACAAAAAAATAATAGTAGTATGCCTTACCTAGGCACTTTTACCCAATTTTGTACTGCTATTTTCATTTCACTTAGACAAGTAATTTCTTTTCAATTAATTACCTAATTAAATGTCTATTCATATTTGCAAAGAATGGAAAAAAAAAAAAAAAAAAAAGGTAAATTAACGGATTTTTTCTTTTAAATCATCATGTTGCAAGTTCTTTCAGTTTCAGATTTGAAGACTACATGGATAGGGAGATTCACAGATTCAAACTATCCACAGCAGGATCATTCTAAAAGTGTTTATCTGACACTCACGGTTTGGTGTCAATTGTTTTGAAAACTGAAATTGGGAATTAAAATCATCTTCAAATGATAATAAATATATAAAATAATTAAATAATAAAAATAACGCTTTAGTGGAATAATTTCTGTTTTCCTATAACAGTGTAAAAAATGTTCTCAATAGGAGTGCTTAATATTTTGTTATGACTTTTAAAAAATCTATGTCCAGCATTTTAGAAGTTCAGTGAGAAATTTCAAAAAGGAAGTGAGTCTGGTTTCAACTGCGTTGAATGGAAAGAACTTTGATATTTTTCATAATTTAATCTTTTTTTATTATCTAAATTCTGAAGCAAGACAGTTTGTATGCCTTGTTGGTACCTTTTTTGTGAGATCTCCAGAATGACTGAGTCTCGAGAAGTGTGAATCATCTGGGAAAAGCAAGAAGAGCATCTAAGGTTGCCACCAGCTGGATCCTTAAATTTGCTGAGCCTCAGGGAATCTTTTCAAGACCTGACAATACCTACTGCCTAAAAGTATAGCTTTAAGCATGCCAGAAATGCATAACTCATGTGGGAGTCATCTGGTGGGCAGGTATATTAGTGTCGATTCATTGACAGATTCAGTCATTAGTTCACAATGACAGTTTTATAGTCTCCTGCGGATGGGTGAGAAGCAATGAGAAATAATGATCTTGGTATGAAGGAAAGCCATGGCTAAACAAGCCCAGGTTGTTATCTCTCTCAGGCAACAGAACAGCAGCTCCATGCTCTCAGGTTTATACACAGGTCTGTATGAAAACCACCTTTCTTGTAAGCATGCGGTTCCCACTGGAGATACAACAGGGGAAAGGCAACACAGAGGAGAAGCAACACATGGAAGACTGGATCTGCATGGCAACAACTGAAAGGAAAAAGCAATTTTACTTCTGCAAAGTGTCCAAAAATCAGAAAGATGGTTGGTGCACTGAGAGAAATGGAGTAAGTTTTAGAGCAGATACAGAGAGCTGGTGGAATTATTCTTTATTGGTTAAACAGCAGAGTAGCCTGCCAGAAAACAGTAAATCTGAATTAATTTCCTTCTGCCAGAGGGGAATTCTGCTCCTTCATAACATCTCCAGGAACAGCTATAAGCATTTGGCTATGCTTGATGGCTGATAATTCTAAATATTTCTCATTGTAGGTGTTCTGATATGCCTGGGTTGCTTAAATAGACACAGAGAGGATGTGAATGAAACAGATGTCATGGTCACACTTAGGACTCTTAAAGGAGATGGGCGCTTACTTGGGTCAATTGTCACCTCCCAGTTGAACTGTTTAACTCAGAGATCCAGAGAACCAATAAAAAATATTTCATACCTCCATCTAATGGATTCAGTTCACCCATATGGCCCTTAAAGCAGGCTGCTGGATGGCTTGGGTTGTAATCCTAATGGTCTAATGCTAAGAGCATTTTCATTCACAGCCATGAAGCACTGAGAAAAGCCTGGCTACGTCTGCTCAGCAACATTCTCATGCATTTTGGATGACTGCTGTTGGGAGACCTAGAAGTCTTCTCTTACCCAGTTTTGTGAATCTATCTTTGAGAACTATTTTTCAATTTAAAACCTATTCTTCAAAATTCATACCAAGTTGACTGCCAAACTTCAGTAATTCCCCATTTTGTAGCTACAGTCTGCACAGCAAACTCCTCTGTTGTGTGTGTAATCTGGTCCGGGGTCATGCAGTCACAGGGGAAGGATGGAGAGGTCTTGTCCCCCAGTGTTCACATTGAATACCCGGAAGAAGGACATTATCCAGCCCCAGGGACAATTATTTTATTCTAGTTCTCATTGTAACGTACAGTTCAGGCCCTAGGCTCTCCACCATCTCAGCTCTCTTCTGCCAGACTGCCATCTGAGAGATGGTGCAGGAATCAGGCATAACAACAGCATTTCTTACATTTATACATGAAGGGGATCTCTGACACAGAGGTTAAGGCCAGTTTCCATCTCTTTTGGCCTTGGGAGGACTTGGAGAAATGCGATCTATATACATCATGTACATAAACAGTTCTCTTTGACAATGTGTGCTTTGTATGTGAGTGGAATATGAGAAATTAGAAACCATACTGTGCAAGAGCATGCTCTAATGAAAATCCAAGATGTGGCACACATATACCACTTATGTAAAACCTATGCAACTGAAGTATTAAATTCACGGAAAGTGCACCTACAGAAATCAGAGGAAAGTCTAGGAGAATAACTACTTTAATAATTTTTATTTCTACCATCTGTTTTTATGAAAATAAATTCTTGTGAGGACAAGCACTTATCAGAAATGTTTAAACTTCTGAGGAGAAAATAATACGGGCAAGTATATATAAACATCTCTGAAGATGAATTGAGAGTAAAATTACCTGACCTGGTTCATGTGAATTTTGATTATTTAAAATTACTTTTGAACACAGAACAGAATATACTTCTCATTTCCACCCCCACTGTTTTTATGGACTTGCTGCTATATGCCACAACTACACATTCCTGCTATTGCTCCACAGTAGCCTCTTCTTACAGGTCTTTGCACTCTTGTCCATGGCAGGTACACACCTGGGTGGGCACTATCTATCTGAGCAAAGCAGAGAGTACCCTATGTGACATACTGTACCTGATATCAGTGAGGTGCCCAGATTCAGCCTGGTGGAAAATTAAAGAATGAAACCATCTCCTGTTGGAGAGACCTGACAGCAGTTTTTGTTTAATGTCCCACTTCAAGCCAACCACCCCATTATCCCTCAGAATATTCAAACTGGATTGTCATTTTCAAGACTGTATGAAGGGCCTAAATCCCATTTTTCCAAAGGACTTTGGGCCACATGCAGTTTACCTATTTTTGTCACCTCATTCAGTCATTAAGTTAATTGACATAAACATATAGGCCCCAGGGATTCAGCTGGAAGATGAGTGAAAGTTCCCAGCACATAGTTTTTTGAATTTACTGTTTGCTTACTGCTGCAGCTAGGTAGTCTTGGCATGAAATTTACTTTGCAAAAGAAGTGACTGAGTTACTTTGTATAAAAGTGTTTTTCTATCTGTTTACGCTATATATTCTCTTTCATATAGTCTTCAGTCAAAGAGAATCTGAAATTCATGTGATTATTGAATTATTTAATAACATACTTCTGTTAAGACTAATCTGACACTTAGAAGTAATACAATATCAAGCCTGTCACGCTTTTAAAAATTACTTTGGATATTGTTTATTGTGGTTGGTTTTTCCCAGAAGCTTCAGGTCTGCAGAGGAAGCAGAGGAGTTTGCCTCCTGTGTTAGAGGACATAGATTGTCTTGCTCCAGAGTATGTCCCCATGGCCCATGAGAAATATTTTGTTCTCAGAG
Source organism: Athene noctua (assembly GCF_965140245.1). Classification (NCBI taxonomy): domain Eukaryota; kingdom Metazoa; phylum Chordata; class Aves; order Strigiformes; family Strigidae; genus Athene; species Athene noctua. Next base: position 38,924,050 of record NC_134039.1, on the reverse strand, counting down.
GAGTCTGAAAGTCTTGACAGAACCAGCATTAATTGGATGATGTAGCTGTCTGAGAGGAGGATTAGGTAACAAGAGAGCTTGAAATCCCTATGGCTTGAAATCCCTCCTTATGCATATTTAGACAATACAGTAATCCCAGTCACTGCTTAGGAGCAAATTATACAGGATGGCACATTATAAACATCTGCAAAAAGATTTTTTTTTTCCTGGTTTTGGTGCATTTTTAAGGGAATCTACTGAAAGACAAAAACCTGCTGGGAAAGCAGAAGAGGAAATCTTTTCCTGTAAGTGTCAAACTAAACCAAATAGCTTATGATTGTTTATTACTTATCTTCTCTCATTATAGTTTCATGAGAACTGTTTGAAGATGAGAAAGCCGTGTCTCCTACTGTATGGCAGGGAACAGATTGTTGGCACTCAATAACTAGGAACTAATAATAGCGATAGACAATTAAGTCTTCAACAAGTTACACCTGCTGGCCAGTAAACATTTAGCTGACAGGTAGCTGACAGGTGGCCTTCCACAGAGCAAGTTAAGATACCTGCTTTCTGGGTCCTTTTTCTCCATTTGTTTGCTAGTGGGTGTCACTGCACATTGGCTTTGTTGGGAGGAAACAGACACCATGGAGCAGGGTATGGGCTTGCCATTGGCACCAGCAGGCAACAAATACCATCAACAGGAAGCTCAGGGACTCCAAGAACCTGTTGCAGCTGAAATCAATACCAGTGTGAGGTTAAAAATGTCTGGAATGAGAAGGTTATCCTTTGACAAAGTATTTTCATGTCATTCCTTGTTTTAAGCTATTGCGAAAGCACAGGCTAGTGCATTTAATCAACAACTCACAAAGAGCCGATGGGCGAGAAGGTTACAATCCCCGTGTGATCTTTTAAGCAATCTGATGTTTCTTGACAATGGAGAAGAAAAATCAATTGCAACGCTGTTTGCTGTATTTCAGCCACATAGCTCCAGCCGTTCTCACCAGCTATAATATACACAGCTGATCTGGGAACAGAGATGTGAGGTGCAGGAAGCAGCTGAGTAGCCAGCTGAAAAAGTCTGACATGCATTAACAACTGTGTTTCACACAGGCTGAGCAAAAGCAGGAGGACTTCAATAGTAAATTACATATTAATTGCTATCCCTTTTAATTTGTATCATTTTCAATGCTTATTTACACCTGGATGGCCAGCTTTGTTGACTGGATTTGTAATATGAATGGACACAGTGTCCTGTGTGTAGCCCGTGGTGTCTTCGTGCTCCCTTGAAGCTCTAGAGCCCTCCCGCCATGTACCTTAGCTATTTTGCTTCATGGGATTTAATGCACATGGATGTATTTCCTACGCGCATTCCCCTGTCAGCATCTGAGAAGTACTTAGGAAAGAGGAGAGACAAGAACTGGCTGCTGTAACAGTTGAAGCAATTTGTGCATAAGAGCACCTGTTTTACATGGTAATACTGCCAAGACCGAGGTCCCTTGGACTAGGCACCATACAGTTCTGTGAGAAGCAGCAGCCCCTGTATGCAAAGTTATAAATGTAACTGAAAATAATAAAAAGTGGTTGGAAGCCCCAAAAAAAGCATAATTTCTACAGGTCACTTAGACAAGCTGCTCCTCATAACGTCTTGCCATATTTCATCAAAGCTTCATTTTAAATTTTCCACAAATTAATCAGAATCTTCCACCTGGCAGCTCTGTTGTGCCACACAGAGCAAGGCTTTGCTCTAGAGTGTGAATTGATTTTGCTGTGAACTTCAAGTCTTAACTATAGCACAAAACATGTCAGCAATCCAATCACAAATCCAGTTTCCAAAAATGGCGTAAATTCAAAATTCTTCAGTCTAAAGGCATGAAAGCCTCTGGCTTGCTCAAAGTTTATCATTCATGTCTTTCTTCAACTAAGCATAAAGATTCATTGTGCTCTCTTCTGTACTAGCGTAAATAAAAAGTGTCTTTACTGAGACCATCTCTGTTCCTCTGCTGCCCTCCTGAAATGCAGGAACAGAATAATTTTATTTTTTTATTTCAAGAATATTTTTACTCAGCCTAGAACATGGTGACAATCATAACAAAACTCATTCAGGTACCTCAGAAGCATGTATATAGAACTACACCCCAGTAAAAACCTCTCTGGAACAAAGTGACATTGACAGCAAGTAAAAAAAAATATCAGAGAATGTAAGATTCTCTACAGAGTGACTTGCAGGGAGAAAATAAGCTTCTGCTATTGTCAGACCTTCCCTTTCACAAGCCCTTAGGAAAGCTTTAAATAGGAGGAGGGGAGAGGCTGCATGTTCAAGAAGTGTGCAGATGGCCTCTGCATGTGTTTCTTAAAGAAGTCACCTTGTGACTCTGTCCTACCAGAAACATCCAATTGAAAACAAAGCTCATGTCAGAAGTGTTTGAACATCACAAATTTCTCGATAATAATATCACATCATAAAAAACGGCATTCATTCTGGTGTCTCCTACTCTGCATTGCTGGACGTATCTGGCATGTCTGTAAAGTGGAATGCTGTCCAGGAGAAATGATTTCCAGGGAGCCTTAATCTCTAAATCTAAACCTGGATTTCCTCACTGAGCAGAGGCAACTCAATCCCTAATACCACACCTGCCAGTATGCCTTTCAGCAGGGATGCAACCACCAGATGGTGGCATTTCCACTACATGAAGTACTACTAAGACATTTGAATTGGCATGCAATTAACATGATTCACACCACTGGTAGCATGTGTGTAATTTTCGCTGTAAAAGGCAGAGACATTTTAAAAGGATTGATGACTATAAAACATAGGCCAACAGTCTTGCAGGACCAGCTCATACTGTTCACCCACAGTTTCCACAATACCTAGCAATACCAGGAAGGCAGCAATTAGAGAAAACTGTCTCTGAGAACTAGCAATCACAGGCAGAGAGGAGCATTTTTCTCCTGGGTTACCTGATGACATCTGGGTCATGTCCCTGTTTCCACAGATGTCTCCCTCTTCATTAGTAACTGGAGTTTACATCCAGCTCGGGAAGAACTGTTACTTGGGATACAAGAGGGCAGTGGATGTACCCCGCAAAGGGACTGGATGTGGACAGAGGAGAGCTGTTGGATACTGCTCCCTCTACAGCCTTCTGCAAACTGCCACAAATTTCCCCTTAAACAGTAACTTTATCCACTTAATTTCAAGCTAATTTCTTGTATTGGTCTTATACTTTATCATGGGCTTAAACAGCTATATCCAAAAGTAACATGTGGAGTAGTGTTGTTCACCTAGACATTTTTTTGAGCTGAGAGTCCTTTCCATTTGACATCTGGGAAACAGTACCATTGTCCTTCTAAATGTTCACTATCTTCTGTTGTAACTCTTAAAGCGGTTTTTTGGAAGAGAATGCTGGAAGGGTCCTCCTAGGTCATCAAGTGTATTGGTGACCAGTCTCCTACTGTCAGTCCCTCAACAGTTAAAATTTCTTGCCTCTACAATTTCTCTACTGCAAATCCATTACAGGATGTTAGTACTCTAATGGTTAGGAATTTTCTTCTGTTTTCCAGATTTGTTCATGTTCAGTTTGTACCCATATGTTCTTCTTCTTCTGTTAATGTTTGGTGTATCAATGTTTCACTTCTCATTTTCTGATCTTTCCCTCCTAGATTATTCCATGGGATGATGCAATTCCATCTCCATACAAAATACAAATTGACAGGTGTCTACATGCAGTGAATTTCAGATCTCTAAGAACTCCTAGAAGACAACTTTTATCACTCTCGCTCATTGTTCCCGCTCTTCCACCTCTTTTCCTCACACATGCATTTATTCAGAAACGTACACTCTGTACACAGTAATGTGGAAGGAGTATTTTACGGCTTTCAGCTCCTTACACCTCTGCCCCAACATAGCTGCACTATTGGAACTCTCTAATTCAAAATGGTTTAAGCCAGAAAACAGCTGGTTTACTCCCACTGTTGTGTCGCTTGTAAGAGGTGGCTTTCCACAGTTCCTCTACTTGCATGGGAAGGCTTTTGCCAGTAGATTCCACCAGTATTCTCATATCAGCAAAGAACTCCTTGTGTAAACACAACTTTATTCAACATCCTGGCAATCCTGGCACAGGATGAATAGAGCGAACAACCTGCTTCCTCACCCCTGAAAATGATCTGAGCACATATGATGGTGCCGTTGGGCAGCTGGAACAGACATTTTTTGCCCAGTACTTCCTGTGTCATTAGTAGGTGATTTCAAACTCCAGGGCTGTAATCTAGAACATTGAAAGAATACACAATGAACAATGCATATTTCAGTGCAATTTAATGGAGAACCCATCAACTTTGTTTCTTCTAATTAGTTGCATTTGTTGTGCTGTTTCTCCAGTGCCTGCTCCTCTGTGTTACACCTTGCACACTAAAAGACAGCATGAACAAGGGCATGGAGATGAACCTGAAGTTTATTCACCTGGCACTGGAATGTGTGGAAAAGAGGGGCAAACAGCATCCAGTGTCTTTTATTAGAATACCATGAAATTTTGGACAGAGAAAAAATGACTCCCCTAAGACTGGAAATCATAAAAGCAGGTATTACTTATCCAGTTTAGCAAAACTATTCCTTCTCTTTGAGAGCTTTTACTGACTCACAGGAAGAGACTCTGCAAAGTGCAGTTGCCAAACTCTGTGGAGCTTTTACGTGGAACAAGGGCAGGTCTGGTCTCTGCTGCTTCATCTCAAGTGAACTAACTGTGGATACAAGAAGCAAATATGCCCAAGGGGACTAACCAGTTAACAGCAGATTTTCTTCTGTAGATGTTAGTTCATTTTTTATTTTGTACTGCAACAAATGAGAGCACATCCCTCAGAACCTGAGGAATGCTATTGTATGCTCGCATATAAGAGCAGAACTCAGGTAAAAGCAAAAAGATCCCTCCAGGCATGCTACAGGGCACTGCCACAGCAGGGTGAATCAGACACTTAGAACAAGATAAAACTTTCTTCCCCTCCTTCAGCAAATGTAGAAGAGAAAAGTTCTCTTAGGACATTCAAGAAAATTAAAATTTAACCCTTCTGGAGTTAATATTAAAATCCCATTTTATTGCAGTGCAGCCCTTATTCTACTTTACAACTGGCAAAATGTCACAACAGTGTGGTAGATCATTACTCTCAAGTACTATTCCAGTTGCACTGGGTTTAAGTCTGTGTTTCAGTTTATCGCTTACCCTTCCTCTGCCTGTTCTCACAGACACATGATACACTTTCCCTACCTCAATTGATAATGGACACCCAAGCTTTATATCAAGTGTTGAAGCCACCTGTCCTTATCTTTTATATTTTGCCATTTGTCCCAGAAAACCAGTGTGTACAAAAAAGGGCTTGTTTTTCATCATTTACTGCACTGAACCAGTGAAATGATACATAAGCATCATTCAAAGCACTGGAAATCATGTCATTGCCTTTAGTGGGCTAGGATTTCTCTTTAAAACTTTTGGCTTTGGTAGTTATCTAATCTCCATTTTCTTATAATGAAATTAGAAATAAGATATCCATTAATTCCCTGTCTTTGAACAGATTATAGTAAGAAAGAACTGTCTCCTTCATTTTGCTGCAGCCTGAGATGTAAAGAATTTAGGAAATAAGTTCTCCAAAGCATTCAGTTGATTCAGGTTCCAGGTCTGATTTCAGGTTGTCCTTTGCTTTATACCTTTCAGAAAAATGCAATATGTATCTACCTTTAAAAATTATCTTTAAACTCAATAGACAATAAAACTATCCTTAGGACTTAATAAAACAACCTGTGAGTGTGGGATGGCAGCTAGATAAAGCTCATGAAAAACACAGAAATTATTAAATCATTAATATGGAAGTATGAGTATTATGGAATATCATTTCTATAGACACATTTACTGACAGAAGCTGAGTAACAAATCTGAAAGACAAATAACTGCAATCTGTACTCAAATCTAGAAGACCATCTTTGCAGGTTAAAATGCACTAAGTAATTGGTTAGCTAAAGCTGAAGAAAATAGGGCTTTCTTTACTGCTGAACGTGAAAGTATAAAATCCTAGGTAACTGCATTATTTAAGAGCACAGAGGTAGTACAGATCAAGAAAAGTCACAGAGTTACTCAGCAGGTAGCTGGGTGGGGAGACATGAGCATACTTTTACAGCAGCTAGAGGAGTGTGTTTGATTTGGCTATCAGAAATGGACAAACAGGACAGGAAGCAGCGGAGAGGGAGAGGAGGCAGCAGAGAAGATGAAGAACTTGGACAGAGACTCAAAACCCAAACAAAATTCTGCAAACAGGAAACAGAAGAAAAAATGCATCTGGGAATTAGAACATTTTTTTTCTCCCTAGATCTGCACCTTTTCCATGTTAGTAAAATAAAACCCTACGTTGCTTAATCTTGTGTAAAATGTATGTGCACACCCTGTACATACATGCACACCCTTGAGAAGTGAGACCACAGACTCACTGAGTCCCCACTGAGGGACACCTGAGCCCCAGAGCAAACATCACTGCTTGTGAGAGCGCAAAGCAGCAGAGCTTTCCCTCCCATGACGGCATGTCCCCCAGGTTACAGGAAGGAGCAATGTTGCTGTCTACCTAAGTGAGGGAAAGCTGAAGATCAGGCAGGTGGGTTGAGTGACACCTAGGTGGCAGCCTGGCATGGGTCCAGCTGGGGAGAACACTGAGAAGATGAAATCCTTACATAAGGTGATAAGAAGAGTCCCATTTACTTCAGCAGAGCTATAACATTTTACACTAAAGGAGGATTTGGCCCTGTTTTCTTCCTTTGTTTCGTGTTCTTATTCACGGTCTGTGGGAAGGCTGAGAGTGCAATCACATTACACCTTGTTCAAGACACGCAGACCTGTACACCTGCTGTTACTCACTGTACACCTTCCTTTCTAGTTCACTGGCTTTTTAATGGTGTGCTTTCATTTTATGCTTGTACAGGAGCAAACATGTCTCTTTAATTCTACCTATTAGCATTGTCCTCTAATCCTACCCTTAAAATAGCAGAACAAAGGCAGTTAAGTAAAATCTGTTTTGCTTGAATAAATTCAGAATGTATTTTTTTAAAGGCAAAACACCAGGCTTTCATTAGCAAACCAGTGAGTCAGCCTATCAGCTCTACCCAGAATAAATAAGAACTGCATCTGTTGAAACCGAAACTGTGTTCTTTCCCTTAATGGACAAGTGTCTCTGAGGAGAACCTGGTGGGAGAAAGTGATCCTGCTTTTTGGGATGTCATTCCTTTCTTCTCAGCTACAAAACCTTCTGAAATATTTTTTGTGTGTTCTTAGAAACACAACAGGCACATAAGATACAAAACAATAGTCTCTGTTCTTAGTTGCTAGCAAAAAAAGGTCTCCATCTCAAAAAATGTTCATACTAAGGGTATTCCTACAGACATTCCCAATATCACGTCATTCTTTACCCTTCTTGTTATTGACAGTACTTTTTTTTAAGTACAGTAGTTTCACTGCAAAACACTGCACTATGAACACATAGGATGAGAATTGCTGTCCCCTAGAGTACACAGTATAAGGACAATAAAACATTAAAGCAAAAAAAGGAGAACAGCATACTAGCAAAGGACCAGAGTCTCACACACTGGATTACCTTGATGAAAAGGTAATTCCTCTTATTCCTATAGTAGTCCCATTGACCTTGAAGGTATCTGAAGACTTAAGTATTACAAGCATATCGAAATTTGGCCTAAACATTGGATTAAAATAAGATGATGGAAGACTGCTCTGTATCAGTTGCCTGTCAGGGATCAAGGCTACCAAGCAATCACACCAGTTCTCCAGAGCGAGACTTTGGCCATCCTCTGCTGAAATTTTCACTAGTACACAGCTGTGTATTGTAAGGATTTAGGATGTGATTTAACTGAACAAACTCACAAAACAATAGGTTTGTGTCACTATCTATTGTCCTTTTCGATACCTGTTTGCTTGTTTCAGAAAGCAAAATCCAGTGAAGTTACTTGTACATTCCATTTAATGTGTTATGCAAAAACTCAGTCAAAAGCAAATACTTACTAATGTATTCATAAAATGCTTTTGCTTTTTTCAGTTCTTTATAACTATTTCGAAATTAGATCCAAATTTATCTAGAATGTTAAGGAATTTACTTACATTCATGGCTGTTATTACACCTAAATAATGTTACCTTCAGTAACTGAAATTCAGTGGCATGTCCAGAGCAAAATGTAAAAAACCAAAGTCTTCTCTGGCAATAGTAACGACATCCTCATCAAAGAGTACCATTTCACATAGTCATTTTATCTTTGAAGGCTCATAATTTTTGCACTTAGAAATGTTTTGATTTTATCTGTTTGCTGGCCAGGCTGAGAATTTACCTAAGATCTTGCAAGATTATTTAAAATTTCCTTCTAGGAAGGCCAGCAGCTTCTGACTTCTACTATTTATGTATGCACTTGCTGTCATAAGAAACCTTGCTGGCTGACAGCTGCTGTATCAATTCCTTGAAACACCAGACAGGCAGGACAAGCTAGAGCAGTCAGAAGGTTGCTCTAATTGAAGATGGGACACTTATTTGTCAAATGACTCTGTTACTTAGCGCTAACTATTCTTCGCTCACTCCAAGTTTGCCACTGAAAAGGAATGTCACCATAGTTGCTAGAGATGGAGAGTCACATTAGAACCTTATTTCAGCATAGAATTAATCTTACCTATATATTTCTAGTGTTTCAGTCAGTCTTACGAACATCTTGAGTGAAGGCACCTGCACGTTTTCTGTAGGAAGTACTTCACCATCTGTTTCCTTTATTAGAGAAGTTACTTTTGTTCTTTTTCTCCAAATAAAATTTAATCCTCCTCTTTGCATAGCAAGACTGCTTAAGAGGGCTCTAAAAGTTTAGGATTCTGTTTGTGGTCTGAATTACATGAGTAACCCAGATACTTCTAGGGCTTTTTTCAAAAGAGCCCCTCGACACTGAGATTTCCTTCATTTATAGATAGCTAACGCTCCACTTACAATCATACACAACTCCAGGTCAGGTATACTAAAGCCTAGACATCGAACTACTTTTAGTGAATGCATCCACAAATGGATTCCTGTGTTGAGAAATCATAGATCTAATTTTCAGATCTGCAAACTATCAACACTGCAAACAAAAAGGTTAGTGCTCAACATCTGTGTAAGCCAGACCCTTGCAGTACCTCAGGCTGGATGTTCATAACCTGGGGCAGGGAATATGTACGAATGTATTTGGAAATGCAGACTTCTGTTGTGCTAGCAACAAAAATTCTCTGGCAGTCATTTCTTCCTCCATCATCTGTGATGTTCTCCTCATCATTCCCTCTAATCCCATTAGAGTTTGTGGCACAGAGGACTGAAATTCAGTGCAACAGTCAACTATCAATCGCAACCAAGAAAGAATCCCTTCAGGCCAAATGTTCCCACAGGTATGTATAGTCATATCACTCTAACAGCCCTCTAAGCCTGAAGGAAAAGGCAACAGAAGGAGAGAAGCATTCATCTTCTGTCCCTTTGAGCATGATTACAGTCATCATCTGAGGCCTGGACATTGCAGAGTATATTTTTCCATTTCAGAAGAATTATTTCAGATGTTTCATCATAATCTAAATTTCATCAAAAATGGACTGTGACAGAAGAACTTGATGATGAGATTCACTTTGGGATCTCCATGTTTTATTTCTAGTTCACCGTCTCTTAACATATTTATTAGTGACATTTTGCAACATCTTACGTCATTTGTGACTGCAAGCCAAGACGTGATATGACTAACAGAGAAGGGAAATCACACATAATGAGATACAGCTAAGTATAAATACCCACCTTACTTCAAACAAAAAAGAGGAGTGGAAAGGAGGGAAAGAAATTCTCTGTGACATATATTTTTAGAGATTCATGAAAAAGTCATTTTTGGAATGGTTTTGATTACTCATTTTAGTCTTTCAGAGCTTCAAGTACATTGTTACAAGCTGTCTCCATCTGTCAAATCTCTCTTAAGTGATGAAGAGATCTATGCAGAGAGAAGAAAGAAATACCAGATTTTCCTTAAAAAGCTCTAGGCTGAAAGCTAACTATTTTAAAATTTAAGGTTGTTTATTTATGGTGGGGTTTTTTTCTTTCCTTTTTCTTTTTTTGGCCAGCCACTGGTAGTACAGTTACATTTTCCGATATCCAGATCACAAAAAGAGAAATATCCCTAGAGAAGCTTTACATTATATACAAACCACCTCTTCTGTATTTGCATGCTCTCCTTAACTAGCTCATGTTTGCTAAAAGTCAGTAGTCTTGGATTCATTGCTAAAAAGAAAACTGCTCTAAAGATGAAGGCAGAGGTAGTTGTTGGGTCATTCCAGGTTGGAGAAGATGAATGTGTGAAATGTTTCCATATATAGTTCCTGTGTCTTTGAGTGTCTTTTTTTTTTTAAAAAAAAAAAAAAGATCAATAAAGTAGAAAATCAGAAATAGAAATATTTTTCTAGGTTTTATTGAATCTTCTGGTAATATCTGCTTTCAAGTCTTCTGCTCTGATATTGATTTCTGACAGTGTGCATCTATGTAAGAGGTATATGCATATCTCTGCCTGAGTCAGCAATGGTGGGAACCCTGCCTCCCACTCCCATACCTATGCACTAGCTGCTGAATGCGTTTGCAGATTGCTGTTATGTCTCAGCATAACAAAGTAAGCTCCAAAAGCAAAAACAAACACCCCTCAGCAAGCCACTGCTACGAAGTGTTTTTGCATTCTTTGATTAGCATCCCTAATATTAGTTGAAAAACAGCCTCTAAAAATAAGTGGATGAGGTCATGCTACAGAGGTGTTTAACTTGCATCTGAAAATGCAAAACATCTAGTACCATGTACTGCTACTCTCCCCTTACCGTTTAAGTCCCCAAGGCTGCCACCACTGCCTACTGCTGGGTAGCTACTTCCTTTTCCTTTTCTTTTTTGCTTTGAGGTCACTTATGAGCCTTATATTCTACATTGCCCTGCCTGAACAATGACTGCAAGAAATGTAAGCAGTTGTTCCTGATCCATTCAGCAACTCTGTAATGACTTCACTGCTCCAGCACTGACTGTGTAAACAATTTTTCCGACCACATAAAACTCAGTGGATTTCTTACTGAGAGCATCTATTCATTCAAAGAAAATAGTATGAATAACAATGGAGGAAACAGTGTGACTATCAATGGATTAAGTCTAGGTAATTCTAATAAGAAAGAATGTCAAATCCTTTCTACTCAGACCCGGTCCTCTAGGTGATTTAGTGCCCCTTGACATTCACTGAAATCTGATATTCAGCAAATGGCAAGAAAAGGTTTCTAAATGATAGATTACAGGGAAAATAACAGTCAGGATGTCAAATCCTGAAAGACAAGTGATTTCCACAATTGATTTCTATTTATTTGTTATCAAGGGGGTTTTTTGCATGAAAGTTTCTTTCATACACCAAAATTAATATCAATTTGCTGTGACTTCTTCTACCTCAATAAAAAGCTTTGAAACTGCTGCAATTCCTCGGCTGCATTTAAACCACGTGATAAGCAGCCTTTTGTCATATACTGATATACAATTTATATGGCTGAAATGTGCCTGTAACACAAATCAGAAGTGAAGGGATCTAATAAATCTCTGGTATAATTACAGGGCTCCCAAGTGAGCTACAGTAAGATGGATTTGACTCGAGGCTGTATATTTAGCCTGGAAACAACCAGCCTGGGCATCTCGAATAGGAGAGACCCAGCACATGTGCAAACGCTACAGCTGCCACTGTGATGCAGATGCTAATAATTCAGCAGCTTTGTACCCTGTGATTGTGCACGTGCTGTGTAGTGGTTTAGATTAAAGAGTTAAACAGAGTGCTTTTCCCTCCCCTCTTGGCGGAAAGATAATTCAAACCCGTCTGATATTTGCAGACAGTTGGACAGCAGCTGAGGTTTCATTAGGAATCCCACGTATGGCCAGAAGCAACATACACCTCGGTGTTTCCGGGAGCCGCAGGCAGCCAGAACAGATGGTAGAAATCATCATCCCCAGACAGTCATCAGGGGAACCTCAGGCCACATGCTTGAATTTTTCTCAATGAACCGCATACAAGGCAGGCATTCGATCCATGTGACAGCAGCTGCCGGGTCCTGGGGGAATGGGAGGCAGCGGAGTGGAGGAAGGCTCTCACAGGTTATTAACAGGTCACGCTGTGACATTAGCCGTCCGGAAACACTGCCTCTCCCAGGGGGCTAAAACAAAAGCAAGGGAGAAGTTCCTCATAATTCAAACACAGTTCAGTGCTTACAGATTACAACACATAATCTGCTTGGCAACAGCACAGCGCACAGAGACAGTCTGCTATCTGATTTCCCTCTTTCTTCTAGCAGTTTCCATTAGAAATGTCAGAAGGAATCCTTGGTGGAGTAAATGTCCTATGCAAATCTCGAGGGAGGAAGAGGACAACTTCCCTGCGATTTTCAGAATGAGACCCAGAGGCAAGTCTGATGGTGACGACTGAGCTCCCTCATTCAGATATCCCCAACCTTTTTGTTCCGTTCATGACATGCTAGACGCTGCTTCGCTCATTAATCAGCATCGCCTGTCTGAATCACCGAACCCCTTCTGTGAGCAGAGACTTGCTGCAACTGTCTGCCTCATTAGAGGGAAACTTTCCTTGGTGATATTTTGGAGGTAACAAGGCATTTGGAGGAAAAGTCTTAAAATACTGCATTTGACAAGGTGGATAGTTTTAAAAATCATTACCCCAGCCCTGCAACTGCCCACGTCTTCGCTCTCGTCCCAGCCTTCCCATGCATAGCCAGCCATGGACACCAGTCTGCAGATGGAAAGTCTCTAAACCCCACGCCTGCTTTAAACCTCCTCTGTCCAGCAGTGGCAGGTCAGGGCAATGGTACTCAAACAAGCACTCCAGAATTACATACTGGGAGCACAGTAATATAAATTTCTATATGCTTGTGGGTATGTGTGTACAGAAATAAGTGGGTGAGGCTGTGAGTGCATATGTATTTGTAAATACAAATAAAATTACTTCATACCCAGAAGCTAGTTCCTTTGTGATTGCTTATACATTCTAAGTATAAAACGGAGTTTAACAGGATCTGATGCAGACACATTTTCCAGTTAAAGATTCCTTAAGATTTTTGTTATACTAAGTGAAGCTCTTCACCAGCCACCTTTTGCTATAGAAAAGTTGGCTATCCACTTTCCTTGCAGGACTTTTTTGGTTTGGAGGTTTTCTCATTTCCTGTCTTACACAGTAGACAACCCTCACTTCCACTGCTGGTTTTCTTTCTTTTCTGCTGAAGATACTGCATTTCCCACTCTCTTTCCTGCCTATCCAACCCAGTTAGGTCTTGGATAGGTAGATCTCAGCTGATGCTTCTCAGCTTCACTGGACCATTACGTAGGACAACAAATCCTAAGTCCTGTCCTAAGAATCCTTTCCAGTAGATCCATTCTTTTTCTTGTATAGGGAAACCGTGAGTGGGAACTATGCAGTGTCTGATGCAATAGGGTATCCCAGGATCTATTGCATGTGAACTCCACAAACTGGCTGGCCAAGCAGCAGAAACCTGAATTTCCCATACAAAAACTGACCGTTTGTCTGGGACTTCCCAGGAGCCAGGAAGAAGGGAGGGACAGAAGTGAAGCTGTGCTTGGTACTGTAAATTGATTACAGCACTCAGCAGTCAAATTTGCCTATTAACCCCCTTTGGAACCATTTACTCATGCCTGCAAGATGGGGTGAAAACCTGGAACCTGAAATTACTTTGACACGCTGTTAAAGATTAGCTAGTCCAAATGAGCAAGGCTGAAGATCTGCTTGTGTTGTTGGTCCTGAGAAGTGAGACACGGTCCATTCAGCAGCTCTGTGAATTCAACAGACATCCAGGAGGTCCCTCTTGTGCTGTTATCCTGGATCCTTGGCATCCTTTGGAAACTGGCAGTGTCCCAGAATATTTTCTAGAAGTGACCAAGAGCAATTTAAAAATGGGCATGTGCAGCATCAAGTTTGGGATACTGGACACTCCTCCACTGAGCCAGTGCCTAAAGAGGCAGGAGCCTGAGCTGGCAGCGCAGCTGCAGTAAGCCTTCCCTGGCCATTACAAAAGAGGCAAGGTTTGCAGGGAGAGGTAATGAATATCTTTTATAAAGCAACTGTCAGAACTGGAAAAAATGAGCAATGTTTCACGCTCACAGGCCCAAAGCTGAAGCAGGAACTTCATGTGTGGGAACAATTAGCTGTTAACAGCAGTTCTTAATTTTCACAACCACTAAGGTTTTTGAGATTGGAAATGATGATGTATTACATCCTCGTGCCAAAGTCTCACACCTGACATCCTTTCAGATCCTCTTATTTTCTGTTTGTATGTAAAAGATCTCAGCTCTTACAGACTGGATCTTGTACTGACTTGTCATAGTTTAGGTACTGCTCTACCACTGGCATATTTTTAGAATATGTGGTGGCAAGAGTAAGGACTCTTGTCAGGCAGCAGATGAATAGGAATGCAAGTGAGAGGTGTGTTTTTTTTATCTGGGGCTACAAGAACTGTGCAAAGTTCAGCCATCACAAAACACTACTGAAGAAAACTTACTCTTTTTTTTTTTTAAGAACAGTTCTATTAAAAATACTTTTTTCCTTTAACATAGAAATTACTTTTATCCTAGAAAGAATTATCTACAGTACTAAGTCTAGACATGTTCTTCATTATTAGAGAATATTTTTGAATGAGCCACTTTCAAAAAGAGCCTTTTATGTTCTACCAACTAATGAGTGTTAATGTCAGTGCAAAGAACAGGATGTTAAAAGGAAAAAGTTAATGATGTGGGATGAAATTAGCACTTGTGAAAGAAGTCAATCTGACATTTCCCCATGAACTCCATATTCAACCACAGATGGATGCAGATGTACTGGGACTAGGGACCTAATGGGGCGCTGCATCCCACTCTTCTCTGTAGGCTTAGTGCCTACATGTGTTCTCTAGTCCAAAGTCCTCAATGATCGTCTCACACTGTGTTTGTCCTAGTCCCATCAGCATTACAGCAGCATCTGCTCTGGCCCAAGTAAGCCCAGAGTTTTTCCACACTGTACCACCAACACAGCAATTACCGAGTTACTTCAGATGTGGTACATCAAGTCTGATAGACTATCCAACAGTAATCGATGTTAAACATCTCAGAGGGGAGTGGAAAACCAGCAGATACACAACATTTAGGCATGTCTGTAATAATTCTGACACAAGGAGGATGTTTTTAATTTACCTCTAAATTTGTATTTACCATGTTCCCTGAAAGCATTTTTTCTAAGCTAGGGTACCTAAGGTTATACTGGCCATTTTCAACTTATTCTTGTTTAAGGTCTCCAGCAGAGTGAAGTTTCACAGGTTAATTTTTTTCTGCTGTATCTCTAGACAAGTTCTAATGTTGTTACCTTTAATGTTCTTGTGCTCCTGTGAAAAGGAATACTAACTGACTCAAGGTCATTCAATCAGTGACCTTAAATTTTCATTCCACAACCATGTATCCACTAACTGCCCAAAATAATTTCGTTTTTTATATGGAAAGCCTTTAAATGGAATTTTCCTTTTATGAAAGGATTTCCAGAGTCATAAATATTTTATGTTGTTCTTGTTTGGACATGAAGCTTTGCTTTAGAATTGGTGAAAAAATAAATTAACACTCTTCAAGAGGAGATCACACCACTTATTTTTCAAGGTGTGAAGATGTGCACTTATAACATGTTTATTTTTATTCTCTGATTCAAGATGACAGCTCAGTTACATGTCCGTTCACTTCTTTCAGGTTATAGAGGCAGTACTGGTGAATGACCTATCAATGGGAACTGGACAAGGCTATTCAGCTTGGTTTAAGATATGTCACAGCCTTCCAGACACAGTAGCATGACATCACGTCTTTCCTACTACTATCAGCTGAATGTCCACGTTTTATCCTGAGAAGAGCTCATACAAAGTCAATAAACACATGGGTAAAAATCAGCTTTGTAAACAATACCTGCATGATGTACTGAGCTGCACAAAACAGTAAGAAAAATCATAGTAACAAGGCTGAGATGCTGGATCACAGCAAAAATACCTGGTCACATACTGCCGATTAAGGGAATAGTCCGTGCCAGTCCTGTGGCATTGGCACAATCTGAACATCCTGAAGCAGTGTTATGGTCAGCACATTCCCTTTGGCTCGCTACAGTGGAGTAAAAGGACAGTGCTTCACCAAAAATGTATGGGCCGATTTGCAGAAAAGCAGGGAGGATATTACAGCTTCTGTCAAGGCAATGAACTATGCAAGGCCAAGAAGCAGCATACTAGACCACAGTGGGGAAAGAAACTATCTCAGAGGAAGCTTAATGCTATTTTCCTACCCTGACACAGTAGTTCAACAAATCCTCGGAGTGTCAGAAAGAAGCAGGATGAGAAAGGTGATGGGAGGATACCATAGACACAGCATTAATTCAGTGTGATCAGTCACTGCATTACTGATTGCCAAACATAACCCTGCACCTTCAGAGAATACGAGCACACAGAAAGCTTTAAGAAAAGCAAAGGTACATTAAAAGCATGCATGAGAAAGGCAAACACTGGGAAAATAGGAAGGACAGAGAATGGCAAACACAGAAAAGGAAGCAACAGAAATAAAGGCAAATATGCACAGAAAGAGTAATGGACAGAGAGAAAAGTAAACACATAAGCAAAAAGTAGTGACTAAAAGAAAGGTTATCCCATAAATCTTTCTGGAGATTTTTGAGCTTCTGAAGAAGGGATTCAGTTGTAACAATGATTTAAAGCCAGAACGGAAATTAAAACGTGCTTTAATTGATAGCTATACAAAATTTGTTATTGTAAATCATAGACTTCTGTTTTCATGTTGTTTGTCTTTACAGTTGAAAAAATTCTGGGGATGCAAATAACAAAGGGTCAAAATCTATGAAGCAAATAAAAAAATGGGGAAAAAAAAATATTTTTTAAACCAACCTTGGATGCTGTCAACAGTGCAAATACTGTAACCTTGCTTTGTTACCACTCTATCAACTGCACTGGATTTACATATATATGAAAATAGTTATTAATGACTGAGTGACAGCAAGAGGAAAACTCACTCTTTTGAAGTATTCTGTCAGCTCAGGATTACTGAGTTATGGTCAAGATTTAGTACAACATGATTTCCCTTTACAAAATTTTGCAGCTTGCACCAACACTACTTGTAGCCATTGGAATAAATTTCAAATAGCATAACCCAAAAGACAAGAAAAATGACTTTTTGTATTTGTCTAACACAGTGTCAACCTGAAATATTAACAGTGCCTAAAGAAAAATCATGTTGCAATTTTGAAGGAACTTCCACGCAGAGATGTAGGCTATCTGAACTGGCCTAGCAAACTTCTGAGTCAAAACTTATTCTATTAAAAAATATTCTTGACAATAACAAATACATCCAGTTGTTTTGTTGCTTCTTTAAAAAGCATAACAAAGTATAGGGTGACTAGCTGTCCCACTAAAAGATAGCTTTGACAAGAGATTTTTTTTCCAGGGTCAGTGTTAAGTAATTAAAGATATCTTACAAAATTCCCCTGGGATTATTTCTATTGACTTAGAAAGCTATAAATGGAAGCCCTGATTCTCCACCTCCTCACTCAGTGGTTCACAGGAGGCTGCAATGTCAACAGAAATGGAAAGGACTTCCTCTGCAACAAATGAAGACATGTGCTGGTAATTAAAGGACTGCATTAGGTAAAACTTTATAGACAAACATTGGGAGACCTCATGAGTTATAGCAAACAACAAAGTACCAAAATGTACTACATGTCTAATACCTAAGATAGGAACCTACCATAAAATATAGAACTGCTTAAAAATAAAAGCAAGCAAGCTGCCCTTCCCCTAACATAAAAGTCTTTGAGATAATGAACTATAACCAAATCTGGCTTATGTGTTATATTGAAGACTTTGATTAACTCAGGATACAGACACGTCCTACTTACACAGTGCCTTGTGCTGCTAGTCCTCCTGTCAAAGCCAGTCTATGATACCACCAAGGTCATCACAGTTGCCCTGAGTCTGCTCTAGTGCAAAGTGGAATGTCTTAAAAAAAAAAAAAAAGGGGGACTTACTTAAAAAAACTTGAACTTGAAAGAACTCCACTGCAGCAACAAAAACTGCTCTCAGCTGGAATCAAAATATGCCTTTAGCCACAAATGGCAGTCTTCCAGCAGCCTGAACAACACATAGCAAAGTAAGGAATATAATTTCAGTGCGGTAGAAGTGAAACAAAGGTGAAGTTTATCTCCAGCAGAGATGATTAAGAAAGAAATATCCTAGGCTCTTGCAGATGGCAGCAGAACTCCACTCCTTCAGGAGCTACCATTGGCAGTCAGCTAGTGCTAAAATATCCGTCCTTCCTTCCTTCCTTCCTTCCTTCCTTCCTTCCTTCCTTCCTCCCATAAATGGGTGATATAGACCATTATAATTCAAAAATTCTAATTAGCATATGCTATACAGCAGGCGCTCTAGCAAAATCATAGGCATCTGAATGCTTAAAGGCCTTGGATTATCTTTTAACACCAGAACAGGAGATTTTAATCAGCTCTGCTATGTCTGGCACATACTGAGAGTTAAATAGGTTTAGCAGTAGTAATCATATTGGAAATGCTTGGGTTTGTGGTGGTTGGGTTTTTTTTCTTTTTTATGTCAATACCAAGATCCGAGGAGAAAGCAGCTTACACTTTCAAGGTGATTTCTGTGCTACCTCGGGGCTCTCAGGATTTACCTTCTTCTGGTCTCTTCTGGTGGCTAAATTCCAGATAGTAGGAATGTCTGTCCATGGCTCTGCCTTTCAAATAATTGCTTAAATGCATGGGTGTATTGTAATTGGAACACATTACCAGTCTAAAACTGAAACACAACACATGTACTGCTGTAAATTAGCATGCAAAGCACCCACTTGTCTTCAGGTAAAGCAAATTTCTAAGAAATGGCATCTAAGGAAGGACATGCCTGAATCAGGCTCTCCATCATGAACTCTAAGTTAACACAAAAACCCCTCTGCCCTGAGAAACATGATTTGTGTTTCGTTATTTGTTGCCAGGTGATATATGACCCAATCCCAGAAACTTGAATTCCCTTGGCTTGGGCAAGGATTGCAGAATTGTTCCCTCAGGTTGCATGTCGTTGTCCTGACAAATCATTAAATCTGTTCATGACCCAAGGTGCTAATGTAGCTTCTTCACATTTCCAGTAAACCAGTTTGCGATGTATTAATATAGGAAACATTTGATCTCAAGTCGAATAACTTAATTTTCCTTCTTAGCTGAAAGAACTGTTATTATCCTTCTGCACTAGAGAGTCACAATTTACCAACTGCCTTATTAAAACTAAATCTGTGCTTCAGCACAGTAGCACCAAAAGCAACCAGACAAACAAAAGCACAAAAAATGAGCATAGAGGCCAGAAAATATAAATGCAGGGGTTTTGAATAGAAGGAGCTAAGCTTCTTCCACACTAAGAACTGGCCTCCCAGAAGAGACATTGAGTACTTGCATGATTAGAGCAATGAAAGTGATTTCACTTTGGAATGAATTTATGACCCACTTTCAAATCTCTGAAGAAAACAGGGATTTAAAATGGGAAAGCTGAAAAGCCACAACAGCAGCAATGCAAACGTCTGCTCTTTTTCTCAGTTTTATAATAGTGTCATGGCCCTGATGTTAAAAAAATCAAACCCACAGTATGTCAGCGACGTGCTGGAGGCAACGGAAGTTATCAATCAGTAATGTGAAGTGGATTTAAGCAGCTTAATAGAGGACAAAATTCAATTGATTAATGGTTAGGGAAGTACTCAATGACGTGGAGGTTTCAAGGAATTACAGTCTGATTAAAATTCCATTTTAGAAACAAAGGGATATAGGATGCTAATCAGTCTAAACCACAGATTATTAGTGCCAGCTATTTGTAACAGCTGGAACTATTATGATAAAAACAAAACGTGACTCAATTTTGGTGAGAGGGAGATCATTTATTTATTTTGAGAACACATCAGAGTAAACAACACCCATACACCAAGCTTGCCGGCCTCTGTCTGTCATTTAACACCTTAAAACCCAGTTGTCTTTTGGTCAGCTTTGGTGCGAAAGGGAAATCCTGGATCTCTTCAGTCACCTACAATTGCAGAAAAATTCTGCATGTTCAGCAGAGCCACCTCAGGAGGCTTCAGAGTCCTCTACATCACTTCAGACTAGGGTGCTTTGGGAACAAATGTGGATTTAGAGGTCAAAACAGCAAGACAGGTTATAAGAATGTTTCTTTTAGAGATGTTATGGAAGATATAATTAATGTCTATAGTACTAAAAGATTTTTTCCTCCTTTTTTTCCTCCTTGTTTTAGGATGAATGTCTGTTTGGGCTAGGAATTCAGAAACTCAAGGAAACCTTTCAATAACAGCAGCTGAGATCTGCCTCATTGCGCTTATGTTCCCATAAAGTGACAATCTCATGGGCTTGCTTGAGAATGAAGATTTAAGGCAGTACTTCTCATCAGCTCCTAAATTAAGCAGACCATTACTGCACTGCAGTATTTATATCATGGTTTTAGTAGCCTCAAATTTGAGCTTTTCCAAACCACATTTGTACAGTTTATGGAATGCAGTGTCTTGTGCTTTGTGTGTTTTCTTTCAGCTCTGCTATTGACAGTACTGGTTTTCTCTGGCATAGGTTCATGAGTACAAAGAGCTGTGACATTTCAGAAGAAGCTGTGTAAAGTCATACTTAAGATGTAAATCCTTTAACTGGATCCAAACATCTGCTATCAATTGAAGTTGTGAGTACTGATCCAAATTTGGAGTTATTCTCTCAAATTAGGTCAATTTCTAAAGATTTATCAGGACAACCTCTAAGTAAGGAGATTTGGTTGGTTGAGAAACAGGCGGAATACAAGAATAACTCCTAATTTCCACATATTTGATTCCCCTGGCAAGAATGGTCTTTTGGCCCTGAATAAAAAGGATTTCTAAATTATTTCTAAGTACCTACATATGGCATTAAAATATGCAAAGTTATTTATCACTTATTAATTACTATTAACTTGTTTTAAAAGCAAAGAGTTCCCTGAGCTTGATGGGTGTGAGCTCATTTGGGGAGGATGTAAAACATACAAAAGGAGAATTAAAAACAAACAAATAAATTCCAGTCTGTTCCCTTCATCCAGCCAAGACCACTGGCATTCAGACCTCTGTGGTCTAATTTAGGCAATCTTTCACTTCTAGAGCTGACCTTGTACTATGAAGCAGAAAATACCTGGGGCAAAATGAACATCTGGTAGACTTGACAAGATTGAATTTTCCTGACAGGCTTGTTGCATTCCTACCTAAAATAAAGAATTTGTTACGTGACCTCCATAGAGCTAGCAAATCACTGGGAATATGTCAGCAGTTCTTCAATGCCTAGCTTTGCACCTCACATTTCCAGGTAAGGAACAGTCCTTCTAGGTAAGGGACAACTTATTCACCTTATTGCCATAGTTTCTGAATGAACACTACTCCTGACTTATATCCCTCTCTCTGTCATTCACTGACAGAGGCACGTGCCAGACCTTGAAGACCTACTAGAAGGAAAAGTACATGGTAGAGGTGCTTCAGCAGTTAGGGTGGAAGCTGAGCTTTAGCATACATTATTCAATGACACTAGATGGCAGAGCAGCTGTTTTGAATTAGTTGAAATGGCATCTGCAGGAATGGTTTGCTTTTACTTTATTTTATGACATTACAGTATAAAGCAGTGGTGACATATACCTATGCTGGGGTTTTTTATTGGATTTCTTAGATGAAGTTTGAAGTTAAAATATGAGATGCTCAAAGTGAATTTTTTAATCTAGTCTAAGGGTTACAAAAGACTAAGAAAGGGGAACAGAAAGGACCAGCCGGCAGCCATTTGGCCACATCAGTTGAATGACTGTTCGTTTGACAAGGAAGACATAAAAGTCTGGGGTCTATGAGAAGTTGTTGAATTGGGGAACTAGAAGATTTTGGACAAGACTCTGAAAGAAAAGTTCAGAGCACTACAGAAGCATGTCAGAAGTCTGGGATTAGAAACAAAGTGTGCTGGGTCTGAGCTTCAGGATGTAGATAGTGTTTCCTCCTGCTTCCAGGGCCCAGCTGAGGCCACATGCCCCAGCCACGGGAGCCCCCCGAGTCCAGAGGGGCCCTCATCTCAGAGCTACTCGCATGGACTTCCGTGGACCTTCCACAGGCAGCAACTTCCCACCATCACTACTGCCAGCAAGGTGGTTTCACCTCATAGTTATCATCCCGCAGAATAACTCCTCCTTGCACAAATCTGTATCAAGCCTAAGGTACTTTGTCCACCATGACCTGTGGAAGGGCAAGCATGCTGTGGCTCTTTTCACCCTCCATTTTCCAGAGAAACATGTGCTAATGTGACCAATTGCTCACCCAACATTGCTTAAACCTGTTCACCTGTAAACACAGAAGTTTTACAGGGGTCCTCATAGGGATGAGATCAGTTTTAACCTTTGCTGAATTTCCAGAAACACCCACACATTCTCTGAAATAATATAATTTTTCTGAAAAATAATAAAAAAAAAAAATCTGGAAAGCAATAAAACCTTTCTTGTTACAGCACTTTTCACTCAAGGATTTGCTTATAACTTATAAAGAAGGAGATGTACTGTATCCTTGCTGCCATCAGAAAGACACAACTGCAAGGAACTAGTGACATGTTGAAGAGCAGAGACTCCCAGATGCCTGGCCTATCCACTGGACCATGCTGCTCAGTCATCATATTGTAAACCCCATCAAAAGAAGAGCTGTTGGGTCTAAAGCATGTTCTTTACAGCCACAAGGCAGAAGGCAGACTTCTACAGCAAAATGCACTACCACTTCCATCTCTCCCTCAAATCCAGCTGACCTGGAAATGTTCCACAGAGTCGTGTAAATAACTCAACCAAATTTTCTTCAGGACAAAAAAAAAAAAAATCAATTCAGACAGCCTTGCATCCGCTTTCTGTCTCCTTCCCTCACAGAGCCAAGTGAGGGTATTTTACTGAAAAGAGCATTTGCAAGTATAAATTTCAGAATTGCACCATTATGTCACAAAAGAGATAGAGATAAAATGTGAGGAAGACTGCTTCTACAACACTGTACCATGCGATGAGGGCTGCCAGGGCCTGCCTTCTGACGTTTTGGGGTCAGTTGGAGCATGAGCCAGAGCTCAAAGGAGAGAGCAGTTTGCAGAGGGTAATTGATGTCCTTTGGCTCTGTGTGTGGGGTTTAGGGCCATCACCCTTTCCCCTAGCAAGTGCTGCTGCCAGCAGAGAAGAGGATGTACTCTGCTGCCAGGACAGACTGTAGACACACATCTGTAAACACAAGCTCTAAGCATCACTTTGCACCTCTGCAAACTCAACAAAGCCCCCAAAGAGGGCTGAAAGAATGAATTAATGCATTCAAAGAGATGCTGGCATGGGAGTTGCTATGGAAGCAAAAAGAAATATTTTTAGATTGTTCTTAAATCATATATTCTCCCACACAGAAACTCCCATTCCCTCAAATTACCTTTATCAAGGAGTGAAAGAGGAGCATCTCTTCACTTCATCATCTATTCTGCCTGTTTTCTGAGCTGGTAGTATGCCCATGTTAGACTTACATTGCAGTCCCCTGAGAACCTGACAGTTGTGAAAAGACAGAAAGATATATGTGGCTCCTATACAGAGAAGACATGAAAATTCTGTGTAATTTGGAATCCATGGCTGACTTCCATGCATTCCTGTAATGAATGTTCATTTGTTTCTTTCTTCTGCAACTTCTGGAAGTTCAGCTGACATAATATTAACTCAGATATAGAGATCTCCTGTGGAAGAGAAAAGAAAGTGCATTAGTTGAGTTATATGCATCATGCAGAAGACATAAACAGCCACATGTTTGTGCATAACTGGATGATTCCCTAGGGAATAATTAGCATTTTGGCAGAGCAGCTTGTAACTATTTCTGCTCTTCTGCCAGAGAAATTTTGTGGGGAGGAGCCTGTTTTGGTTACTAAAACCCAATTTATTGTACAATATTTTAGGATAGCTACAAGATGTATTTCAATTTAGATAAGGTAGCCAACTGTGATATTATCTGTTTACCAGTGACCTCCTCACTCATGTCCTCTTGCCAGTTTTAATGACAGTTTTAAGATAAATTGTGAACTGAAAAGAAAGACTACTGCTAGTGGATGGTCTTTCTGAAGTATTCTTGAAAATCTACGTTTTTAAGCAGACATATTATTTTCACCTTAACGTTGTCATGCAATAAAATTGTTTCCAAGTAGCATCAGGGAAAACACTCTTTCAGGACTGACAAATATCTTACTCAGAGGAAAGGACTCCTACAATATCTACAAGCCAGTGGGTTATGGGGCTGTACAAAGACCTACATACAGTTGCCAGGCTGTAGATAAGGATCACTTTCACAGAGACTCTTCAGCAAGTTGCAGGATGGTGGGGAGAGAGCCCAAGATGTCCGGTTCACACAAGTTCCTCTTTATAGTCATGCTAAGAAATGCTACGCCTCAGATAAGACTTCCCACAGCAGACATTTCTTCCTAGATCCAGTGCAGCTTGTTAAGAGGGTGCCACCAAGTGCCGCGATGCAGCTGGGGGTAGGCGTTCTCAAAGACTTAATGTTTGTTTTTACAACGGACTCCTTTAGCTAAAGAGGGGAGTAATGAAATAAATGTCATATGCCATGAAATGAATGAGGTATCCCACACTTACTCCTTTCATCCCGCAGCTGTATGTCATAACTAGCCCTTTTTCCCAGTCTCACAGGAGAAAGAGAAGATGCTGAAGCAACACACAGGCGCCTGCAATTTCTGTGTTTCCTAAGAGCTTGGGAAAACTCCTGACAGCCCTTCCATATGGACAGAACTACCACCACCCACCCTGCCAACAACAGTGAGAAACACCAGAGCAGCAGGCTGGAAATGGAGGATTCACTCCAGCAGCAAACAGGTTGCACTGGAAGGAAACCCCTCGGGAGGAGGAAGCAGCCCTGTGACAAGGGGCATGTGAGGTTCAGGAAGAGAGCTGCTGATAGATGTCTAGTGAGACCAGTCTCATCCATTCATCTGTCAGGAGACTTCAGTTGTTTACCATGGCCTCATCCTCATCGTGTCAACCAGTGTGCTTTATTAATAGGGTGAATTATCTTGCAGCTCCCAATATATTACTGGCTGACATTATGTTTTGGCTGCTTTTGATTTGATATAAGGAGGGAAATGCAACAGTAATCACCAAAAGTAGTAGATATCACCATCCATCACATGACAGAGTGATTAATGTCATTGCTTTGACCTCTGCCAGTTAGCCCTAGCCAGGACATAGAAAAAAAGCTTCTTTCTGCAGTCATCCCTGGGACACATCTTCTCTAGAGCTGCCTCTATGCATGAGGAGGAGGCCTGATGTGGCCTCCATAACTGTGAGAACGAATGGGCTTCACCTCAGGATTAGAGATGCCCAAGGGACCAAAAGTCCTTAAAGTTTTCCATTTTCCTCTACCTTGGGAGGAAGAAGGAATGTTTAGAGAGGGGTGGTTTATACTTGGTGCCCCTCATACTTTACAAGTCTGAAGCACGGTGCACAAATCTGGGGCTAAACTTTTGGAATTCAAATTACTATCCGTTTGAAAGCAGTGTTTAGGGTTACCCATACAGTACATGCTGCCTCTCTAGGGACAATTTGCTAAAACATGTGAGAACTGAAACACATGGAAAGCTCTGCACAGCCCCTCCCTGAAAATGTGTTCCTCTGCTCAAGCCCCCTTTTTCAATGGGCTGTTTGCTGCCTCAAGTTCTAATGGTTGTACATTCCCTTACTGTTTTATGAATCTTAAACAACATTTTCTCTTCCAATTACACTTCAAAAGCAGAGCTAGATCCCCTTTACACAACATAGGAAAAGCCCAGTGCCCTGGTGTCACTGGCTTGGGCCAGGCAGAGTGCCTGACAGGCTGAGCCATGTCTGAAGAAAATATCCAACAGAGCACCTTCACTCACTGAAGGTGGAAAGCATGAAAACCAGATGGAAAATACCAATTTGTTTGTACCAACTTGAGTATCACTTGAGACAGCAATTGTCAGTCCAAAACCAAGACAGGGTAATGGGCAAGTTATTTCTAGACTAGTCGGTAGGCCAGTGGGAGGGTGACAAAACAAAAGAAAACTAGAGGAGATGGTTCTACAGCATGACAAGGTTGGCTTAGCTCTACAGCACTGAGACTGATCTGGAGAACAAATAGATTCAAATGAGTGGTTTAGCAGTGACTGGGAAGGGAGCACCCAGCAAAAAAAGACTTTAGAAAACTCCCCGAAAGTTTGCAGCAGCACAGAACTTCAGTGATTGCAGCAAGTGATGATGTTTATTCTGCAGAGACACCTGGGTTGGGCAAGGGCCACTGGGGTGATTAATCAAGTGAGAAACTTAATCTACCTACTTAGGCCATGGAAGCTGGGAACACTCTAGTACTGCCAAGGATAGTATTGCTCGGTAAAGTGTTTGTTCAGTTCAAAAAAAGGCTGCATTGTTCTAGAAATAAAGAGTATGTTGTCCAGCTCTCTACAGCATTACTCTGCTATGCCTTTCTCACAGCCACATCACGGAAGTAAAAAGGGATCCTGCCTGGAAGGCATTTGTCCCCTAAACACCCCAGAAAGAAAGGAAGGAGCCCCTTCAGACATAAGATGTGTGAGAGAGCAGAAAATAGTGCAGCAGCATCCATTCCTGGGGCTGAGTCCTTGCCTCCCTGGGAATGTGTTTGTGCTGGAAAGAGGCAATAAGATCACCACAGGTTAAGTAAAATAGGACATGGGTTTGCATCTACTAACCATATCACAACCATTTACCCTGTTCCTTCAGCATTCCTCACCTAATACAGGCAGGACAAAGGCCCAACAAAACTGCGCTGAATGCACAGTGTGGAGGAAGCCATACTGTGCATAGATCATAATCTGTTATTCTTGTTTCCAGTGCAACCTGCAGCTCTGGAGTCAAAGGACAAGATTTCAACAGGATTGCAGTGATGTGGGGGGCACATCGGGCTCTGCCTGTGCTCAGCTGGCCCATGGTTACCCAGGGACAGCACACGTTGCAGCAGTAATGGCAATAGCGGTAGGGCAGCAAACCAAGGACTCATCTGCCTCATTGTAGCATGGTCCAAATAATTCTACTTTTGTTACCATTTTTTAAACAATTTTGTGCTTCAGTGGGGCTTTTAGAGATGGCTGAAGAACGCTGGTAGAACAAGTACGGCTGGGATATGCATTGTACAAAACATTTTAGCAGAGTAGGATCAGCTGTGCCAGTGCAGGCAGGAGAGAAAGGAGTAAGATAGTAGGACATAAGAAATGTGAATTTTCTGGCTTAAAATGATGGCTTTTGTTTGTTTGTTTGTTTGGTTTTTTCCCTTGCTTACTGCTACCTCTCTTCCCAGCTGGTTCTGTGATAATTTCTTTCTCTATTCACCTCATCAGTCATTGGGTAATAGGTATTATATCAAATAAAACTGTCTGCAGTGGAAGACCCAGACTCTACTGTTTTTATTGTTGTGAGGAAGTTAGTGTCAGTAATGGTTCATTACCCACTTTATCTGCCTCAGCGATCTTTCCTTGACTGAAGTAAAAACTTTTGTTATAAACTTTCAATTCTACTCCCTCACCTTAGTATTATGTGCTGAAAAGGACTCTGTGGCTATTACAGATGTTCAAAGACAGATCTTACTAAAGATATTGTTAATCATTCTTAAGAATAGGACAGTGATTAAGAAACTTTGCTACACCTTACAGGCTTTTAAAAATCTCTCTTCTTCATCAATGATAGATATGAATTTCTCCCCATCATAGATGATGGTCTTAACATTGGCTTGTTGCCATGTATTCCTAGTTAAGCCAAAGCATGCTTACATTTTTATGCAATGTCAAAGTGATAAGGCATTTAAGACAAGATTCAGTCCAGCCAAACTGGGTCTGCAGCAGTTTAGGCATATTGATCCTAAACAGCAGATCTGGAAAGCCTTCCTGCTGGCACTGCTTTACATCAGTCATGTTTACAACGCATAGGGTAACTCCAGACCGAGCCTTGGAGCTCTCAGGACCACAGGGGTTAGCCATTTGGGTGCAATTACCGACACATGATGAGCATGGCTCTAGGTCTAGCATTTAGGCAAAACCTGTGATCCCTGGGGAGGTATACTCTGCACGGATTTAAGCCAGTGACCACAACACAGAGCAGGAGAGCTACAGTTAGTCTGAGTAGCCATTAGCTTCAAATTAAGACCTCTAAAGGTGAGTGTCTACTTGTGTGCAAGGTGTCAAAACTCTCATCATACTCAGCAGACATCCAGTCATATAGGTAATAGAGGCAGGAGAGTGATTTAGCTAACCAAAATTTGACACTCAGGGATGGACTGAGGTACTACACCCAGATGTAGATTTCTAGTGCAATTTTGGTTGCTGGTGGATATCCTCCCCAGTGTTTAGCTGCCACTCCAGGAGATGAGGATGTCCTATAAATCCTAGGTCATTTCTGCCAGCCATCTGCAGACATTTCAGATACTCTGAGGATTCCAAATGGCTTTGTGTGAGCAACTGAATTGTAGCCCTAATGACTGGTTAGCTGAATATCTCTCTCAGCTCCAGTGACACCGCACTGATTAGATCTACCCTGACTATAATGGGACCACAGATGAAGGTACTTTAATCTCAAACTGGAACCCACCGCTTCATTAACAAAAACAACTTCTAATGGCAATATCCACTTATATATGATTACACATTGGTCAGTACAGTCATTCAGGGAACTGGTGACCTGATGTGAAGCTTTGTCTAAACCCAGGAGTCAGACTCGTAGCCTCTGTATCTTAAGAATGTATCTAGACTACTATACTACGTACTACCCTGAGCACAGGGATGACATCTCCCTCCCTTTATGTTAAAGAGCCCTGTGCGGCTTGGGGAAGTAGTAGGAAAGTGTACAAAAAAAAACCTGTCTGTGAGGTCTAGCAGCCATGGGCTATATCTGACTAGGATCTGTCTCCTGGATTTCTTTCTCCCCTGGACTTTCTAATGTAAAAGACAGAAAGGAACAGGGCCAGGTCCATCTCTCAAAGCTGGCTAGAGGTACCAACCAGCAGATTACACAGCCAAGTTCCTGTTTCAGTTACCCACTTGTTGGTCCCATGAATCTGTCACTTAATCACAGACCCATACAACTTTTTTATTCATGTATTTTACTGTTAGGTAGAACTTCAGGGTCTGCATGTATCACAGGACATAATATTTTACCTGTACCAAGACAAATAATTTGGTCTTGATTAAAACTTAACCTTCCAGAAAGACATCTAGAGCAGATAATTTATTGCATCTCCTAGAAGCCTCTTTCAAAGGGTAAAATCATACTCATTGTTAAGAAATATGTGCTCCCCTTTTTATTTGAATTTGTTCAGTTTGAGCTTCAAAACATCAGTTCTTGTTATGTTTCTGTCTACTAGATTCAATAACCTTTTAGCAACCGATTTTTCCATGCTGGTTCTAATAGCCAGTAACTGAAACATCTCTTAATCTGCTTTTTAGGTAAACTGACTTGTCCTTTCTCAATACTCACTGCAACTCACCCTTCCTACCTCTAAATGGTTCCTGCACCCTCTTTCAATGTTGTTAACTCATCTTTAAACTGTTATCATCAGACCTGGACCTGCATCTGTTCTCACCAAGGGTGTATAAAAGGGTTAAATCATGATAGCTCATTTATACATTAGACATTAACCAGAGCGTTGCACAGGGAGCTCATCTGGAGTAGTTTGTTGCTCTCTTTTTTATTCTCTGATGCCTGTTCCCTTGCCCAGGAGTGGAGAGTTCTGAGCCTGTACCTGAGACAGAAGAGAGGAGAAAGGAAAGGAGAGAATAGCCCTCTGCTATGTGAGGTTGGCCGTCATGGCTCTTAGGAAAAGGAGCAGCAAGGGTTAGCAGTGGTGGGCACTGTGGGGCTGGAGTCCGGAAGAACATGCAGGAGAAACAAGAAAATAGCTTGTTCCAGAGCTGACTATACTTTTAAGAGCTGGTTGAACTGAATGGTTTCTGATACAGCTCTGCATCCTTGTTTCTCTGGTTTTATAATAAAGAACAAGGAAGATTACAGAGTGGTATTGCCATTATCAGCCCCCATGCTATGGCTGCTAACAGGGAGTTAGCTGATGAAGTGTATTTGATGTATTTGATGAAGTGGCAGCACAGGCTAATGAAATTGTTGTTCACTCAGGCATATGAAGATTTTGACTACAATCCCATCTCTGATTGTTCTTCTGCTTCCAAAAGTAACTTAATTATAATGTATTTCGGTTTCCCCAATATCCTTGCCCCTGCTTTTTATCTAACTCTGTACAGCCAGGATTTTGAGTTATCACATCTTGTCCTAAAGAATCCTGAACCCACTTGTAATCTCTAGGCATTACTTTCACCTCTTTCCTATTCTCTCAGCTCACCAGTGACAATGGAATTAGGTGCAACGTTTCTGCCTAATTCCTGTGGGTAAATGTTTGTCCTATATCCAGATTTCCTCATGGTCTCCCATCCAAGTATAGGACAGACCCATAATTCCTTACCCTCTGGCTACATGTCTCTAAGAATAGCTCTAGTTAGTAAATATTATATTCACTCTGGCATCCAAATGCTACCAGCTTCTTTGATGTGCTACTGTGGGGACAAAAATGGCAGGAATATGAGAATCATTAGAGTGTGAGCTAAAAGTCGTACTTTCTAGAACAGGCACTTCATGCAGCTGCTGAAATAGCTCTGCTGAAAAGCAGACTAGCATACCAATTTTCAGATTTTCAGATCTTACACTGTGCATACCATTGCATTTGTAAATTCTTTCTCACTTACGAAACTGTATTATTATACATATAAAATTTGAATTTATTTCAAAAAAGACACTTAAAACTACTTTTTAAATTGTCCAACCATGTAACCCTATAGGAAGGTCACAAAAGTCATAAAGGTTACCAATTTTAACTTTTGCCTGTATGAAGCAGAATAAAAGTTTGCTATTTTATGCCATACACTATGAACAAAGTTAATTTTCCTCAAGGGTTTAATATATCAGACTTGAGTTTCATGTCTTACTATGTCATCAGGCTCCCAGAACACATTTTTTTTCTTTAAGTTACATCAGTGCCTCAATTATTCTGGTGACTATACTTATAGAGGGGGAAAAAAGAGAGAACAAGGTTAGTTTTACTAGACTTAAGTCACCCACTTGGTCTCATGCCAACATTCACAATAACACTTTGGGTAAGGAATGGGTCTTAAAGCATCACACTTGACAACTTTTCATCATAAAAATACAGACAGTATTAATAGCTACTAGCATTTCCGGCATCACACTTGACTTCTGGAAGGGGATCCCCTGCCACATTCCAGAATTGACGTCTGCTGGGGACAGCCGTCTTTGCAAGTGCCAATTAAGTTCCTGCAGGAAGGGCCCACATCCAACATCTCATCTATCAAGCAGAAGGCAGACAGAATTAGCAGGAGGATAGAGAATAGATGTCAGAATATCTTGAAATCAGCATGGCATCCTGTTGCTGAAAGAGAAGGAAGATATGAAAAGAAGAAGGAAAAAAAAGCAAACTGCTATTTTTTCTATGTAAAAAATAATTTTGTGGGTTTATACATTTTTATTAAAAATTTAAGGAAGATTCAAAATCAAAGGGAAAAAAAAGAAAGAAAAAAATTAATTTAAATGTGCTCTGTCTCTGGCTAACAATGTAATTCTTCTTGTTCCTTCCCAAGACTTGCATGTTTATATTTTTACACATCTATTTATGGTTAGATCAGTCTAACATAACATTAAAAGAATTAATCTTATCACCACTGAGGAAGCATTGGAAGATAAAATCAGGATTGCTCTTTGATCATTAAATGGCTTTAGAATTCTGCACACAAACAGATCTCTCTCTTCCTTATCAAATGCCAGAGACACAGTTATGGCTGTTTGTGAAAGTTATCTTTTTTCCGGCTCAAACATACATACACAGATCTTCACATGGCACACATGCCCTTTTATTTTCAAGTCTTTCTCAGCTAGATAAATAGGTTCTGTTCACAACGAGTGGGAGGGAAACTTTTGGGTTTGTTTTCTGTAGGGGAGGGAAAAAAGAAGAGTCATATGGGGCAAATTAAAAGAAGGGTCTGTGTGTCATATGAAGGTAATCTTGGAGCATAGCCAGCTAGCTGCAGAAAAGTACTCTCACATCCACAGTTTACACCATGTTCAAAATATGCAGGGGAAAAAAAAAAAAAAAAAAGTAAAGCATTACCATAATGATTTGCAAGTAAATCTGTAAACAAACATGGAAATGTTTTGAGTGATGTTGATATGCATAATGAATATGCTAGTTAGGATGCATTTTAGGAGATAATACACATGTTCACTATATACGTATATTCATACTTGGGTGAGGCATCTTTATGATTCGTTATAAACAGCCCCAGTTTGGTGTCAGGCCGCGGTGCATGCAAGACCAGTGTGGACAGTGGCAGGTTGTCTTGGAGAGCAGGGGCATCAGGGGCTGTGGAGGATGGAAAGGGGGGTGGAAGACAGAAGTCAGGCATGGGAGTCTGAAAGTAGATTGTTAAAGCATCAACACAACCAAAATGCTTCCCTCCCCCCCCCCCCCCCCCCCCCCCATTCAATTATCAGCAGTAATTATGAACTGGCATTAATAACCCCAGCAGAAATTTGGAAAATTGGCTTGGATTGTATGGTGGAAGGTCAAGTAGAAAAGCGGATAGAAGGACTCACAGCTCATCTCTTCTGCATCAGCCCCTGTGATTTAGGCTTACTGCTCACTGCCAGACATGGTAACTAAGAGAAAATCTTGTTTCAGTGAATGAGAAAAACGTTTGGGCTGAAATGTGGTCATAAACAAAAGATGATTTACTGCTTTTCTATAAATTTGTGCTTTTCCCACAGACCAGCATTTCCCTCACTCCCTCTAGGATCTCAACAGGCACATTTCCGGTGTCTGTTTTGCAATGGAGTTTTTCAGAATTTGATCACAGACTCCATGGTGTGCTGAGCAATGCCCAGTCCTAACGTGCCCTAACAGAATGATGAAAAAAAGCAAATTGCTGGTCTTTCCTCAAGGTAGATTAAACAAATTATTAACTTACTTAAAGTTTTAGATATTTGTTTTAAATGCAGTTATTTTCTTTTTTTTTTAACCAGGAAAATGCTTTCTTTTCATTCAGTGCATTTGACTAGTACAGTTGAATAGACCACTAGTCAATAAATTAATCAGTGGGCGGAAGTACTTTCACAACTGGTGTTTATATATACCTTCATATGCATATACAGACATACACATTCACCGATATTTCTTAGTAAAGGCTCCTAGAAACCCAGAGAGGCTGCATAACACCTGGTAAAATTTCCTGCATTTTCAGACAGCAGGACAGTAATATCTTTCTGTTCCTGGGGAAGGCATGCACATCCACAACGCCACTAATCTGAATAAACCTGGCAGATGACAGCAGGATCTAGCTCAGCACAGAGCCCAGGAGTGGGGCATGACATAACAGGTCAGTTTAAAAGTGACACTTCCCAGCATGTGCACACAGTGTGCTGAGATGCTTGTTCCAAATCTACGTACAGAATGAAGTCAGTGGGATTACACCGGGGATGAATTTAGCCTCATAACTTTACTGATCTATTTCCTACAATTCTCTTAAGTATTCAGTTGCTTCCTGCTAATTATTTTTGCGTTATTTTATAGAAGGCTAGTGTGTGCCACATGGGGCTTTTGGAAAATGTTCTCTAATCATTGTCACTCAAAGTAATTTAAGCTTCTGAATGAGTTTATACAGTAGTAAAGAAACTGTTAGAGAAAAATATATGGTTCTTGTCTTATGGGTCGTTAAAGTGAAGCAAGCACTTTCCATACAAATCTCCTCAACAATATTTAGTTAAAGCTCGTGCAAAGCTGAATTTGTGCTTTGGTGAATTAATGGAACTCCCCAGGCATTCATAATAGTTTGGCCCAGATGGGTCCAAGTATACATCTGAGGAAAAAAAAAAAAAAATTGTACCACAAAATAAGCTTGCAAAAGACGGCTTTCATTTTTAAGTTTGACCTCCAAAACTCTGTTTCTGTATCTCATATTACAGGATTTCCTATTAGTAAACAGAATTAAGAATGCATCTTCTCTCCAGGACCCTTCTATTTTTAATCAGTTTATCAGTTTCATACCAATGAGGAGTAGGACTGGGGTACTGGGTGAAAATATGTGGAAGTTCAAAGGCAGTTGCAGAGCTCAGAAAGATCAGTCTCCACTGAGGCAGTTTGTTGCAGGTTGCACCTGGTAAATGGACCAGTTTCTACAAAGTTAGTACTATGTAAGATATGAAAACACTGACTCAGACATTAAGTACAAGATCCATTTACTTTAAGTATCCTGTATTAGGCATAACCCAGTTCAGCAAATGCCTGAGAAAATAGAACAACCTCGAGTTCTCTGCTTTCACCTGCATGCAGCCTTCTTGTAGTAACTCACTCTTTTCTGAATCATCTCCTGTACGGATCAGTACTAGAGTTTTACAGATTCCTCGCAAACTACTCCAAATACTGCATTTATGTAATCAAGGAAACTCATAAACAAACAAACAAAAAAATATCAGCTTCAGTGTCATTTCCAAGCATGGCCAGACCAGGCCCAGGATACTATGAAGTCAGACTTATCCAATTCCTATTCTAGTGCTTTATCAGCATTTCTATCTTTCTGAAAGATGTTAAGATATGGTTCTGCAATTGCTCCCAGTGTTGGGTAGGTGGTTTTGCCATAGATTCAACCAAGCTGTCAAACACTAGCTCTGAAACAAATAAAATGAGAGAACGTGACAAAGAAATAGATGGTCTTTAACTTACTAATGCCATCCTTGTAAGTCATCCAAAAGATACCTTAATTCTATATGGCTACTTCGCTGCTTAAATTTAAGTATCTGCTCGTGTAAATTCTGTATTTAGTTGGAGGCCTGCTATGTTTTTTCATGACCAGGCCAACCCTTGCATCACAATTCAGGGTCCTTTTTTATATCTGTTCCAGCAAAAGTCTCACATCCACAATGACAGTTTCAGTTGCACAAGGCATTTTGGTAGCTGAGCCATGCCTGAATAGATGCCAGCTGATCTCCTAGCTTCTTTTCCAAAGGCTTCATTGCTCATTCAAACAGCCTCTCTCCTGGGTTATCTGGTGTCAATTTATGGTTTACCCCACTAGACACCAGTCCCTTGAGTATTATTTCCCAGTCAGATAATTATTCCATTCAGCTCCTCTAAAATATTCTCTGCTGCTTTGAAATAGGAGAAGCTGGGGTGCCTAGCGCATCGTCTTTAAGCTCTGTTCATGCAGCTGAGAGAAATGACTCATACTGCCAATGTGGATTTACTCATTAGGTCTGTTGTGCTAGTAGATGCTCTGGGGAAGCTGACGGTGACCAAATATTTCCTTTTTATCAGTGCAGCTATTTCTCTCATCTTGATACAGAGCAGCTCTGGTTGTCACTGGTATGCGCTGCAATCTTATCAGATCTGCCTTCTCTTTCTTTGCTCCTTTGCTCATGAAAAGTTACTCTACTGACTTTTTCGAAGTACTTTATCAGTGCTATTTCACAACCCCACCATTTTAATTGCCAAATGCATACAAAATATTTTGGTCTGAAAGGAGATAAAAAATATTCGGAGGCGAAATGAATAACACCCACATGTTTTGAAAGATATTCCTGTACAGAGGCTTTTCATTTTGTCCTTTGATATGGCTTTCAAAATTAATTCCAGTCCTGATCTGTCAAATCGTTTGCTGGCTATGATCCACAAAACCTCAAAATAGTTGGCAAATTTAACTTTTCAAATCATACCTTTATGCATGTGTGGAGCTGAAAAAGCTTTGCTGCATCTTTCACCCCTTTTTGTCTTCATCTCACAGCCATGAGGAGAAAAACTTTCCAGTGAGGAAGTCAAGCACTGATTTTGTGATAGGCTCTGTATTCAACAAAATAATCTTCTGTCACTGGGGACCCAAAGCAGGCATGTTCTGGCACTAGGGGCTTGACTTGGTACTCCATATGTAGAGTCCGTGGTGTCCCAGACACCGTGTTGCAAGCATTAGACTGTTATGCTGTTTCTCTCAGAAACTGAAAGTGTGTGTATTCAGTTCATCAAATTATAAGATATGATTAAGTCCAATAAGTTCTCTCAAGAGTAATTACTCATGAGTTAATAGTCAATGAGTAATAACCAATCATCAGTTATGGGTTTTTTCCAGGTTATATGGGAACTGTTCGGAAGAGCGAAGCCTCACTGCTCTGGAAGTAAAGATCTCAGTAACAGCATGTCCCCTTTAGATTGTGAGTTTAAACAGTAAGGTTTTCTGTGGTTAAGGAGTGAATTGACAAAGTGATAAAATACTACCTAATTACTTCAGAAAGCTGGTATTATCAGTACATCATATAAGCAAGATCATTTACATCACACTGAAGGTTTTTAGCGTGAGGAAGGATTGAACGTTCATTTCATAAAAGTGCATGTATGCCTTTGTACAGAAATTAAAAATATCTAGTCTTTTGGCAAGTAATATTCTCTACAACAAGCCTTCCCAGAGTGAAGCAGCAACCTGGTTGATTTTTTTCCTCTGGAGTAGGAGAAAAATGCTCCAGAAAATAATTTCTTTTTATGAGCAGTGTTTAATTTTCTTTCCTTGTCTTTTCACCAAGACAGATCTGGTATATGGGAGCTCTTCCATGTTCCTTTTTTCTTTTAAATAATTCCTAGTGTTCTACAGCGCTTAATGCAGAGAAGCCTCTAGTGTTTATGCAACTAGACCATGTTTCCTCCCTCCATGGCTCAGTCATTACACACTGCTTGTAATGAGTAGAGAAAAGTCTGCCTGTGTAAAGGAAACGTGCCCAATGTTTATGCCTCTGTTTTTCTTCTCCACTCTGCCCCTATGACAATATTTCGAAGAATGCAAGTGACAATTTTCAATTTAACTACCTGGCTTCATACTCGTCACCAGATACAGAACACAGCTCTTGTGATATGCATTAGGGAGATACATAGACATCAGCATTACAAGTTGCTTGATTGTCATTCTTCTATAAACACTTTTTAGAGTACTTGGGCCTTCCCATGTGAGCAAAGCTGTAGTTGTGATTTTCTGTGATTGTGCTTCTGGACTGTATGGTATGTTCACCAGTCCATAATAAAGACAACAGCACTGCTGCACATAGACTATCTTAAAACTTTCATTCATAAGTGTCAGGGGCTTAGACTGAGTCAGTAGAATAGAGGAGCTGGAAGACCCTAAAATCTTGCTAACCAAAAGTTTGGAATTATTTTTTTCTCAGTGGGGATCCCTTAATAACAAAATGACTGACCCCATTCCCCTTACCACATATTCACTGAAAGACATTTACTCTAATAAGCTTGTTCAGTTTCTTTTAGCAACTCGCTGTAACAAACGATTAGTTTCATAGAATCACAGAAAAGAGGTCTGCAATGGACTTTGAGGCTATGTCTTCAGTGCTAAGTAACAGAGACCCAGGGAGAAAGGTTGAACACTGGACCTCTGATTGTCCACACTGTTTTATTGTTTGCTCTCTGCAGCTAGTTTTCTTCAAGACAAATCTACTATAGAAGGGGCAGGACATGAGCCAGTCCATGTGACTTCATCTCAGGATGAGGAATCAGCCCTGAGGCCAATTAGACATAGCCTGGAAGGTTATAGAGCCATCTTTTGTTCTCAAAATAGAAAATATCACCATGCAGTAATTTGTTCTGTTTCTATATGAACCAAATCTAGTCAATGAGCTTTGTGGACTGAACACTCCAGAGCTGTGCTCTGCCCAACAACTTTCACTATTTCTGAATTTTGGTCTGCTCCCACTGACATCAACAATTCCTTATTGTCACAAACCAGCATAAATAACTCGCTGCCACTCCTCCCAAGTATCAAGTATTCCAGTTAATCCACAGTAAAATATTTATTTGCACAGTTACAAGATTCTAGTGAGTATACTAGTGTTAACTTGCATACAGTTTTTATCTGCTGACAATAACAGTTGCATGTTCTCAACACTTAGGACAGAAAACCAGCACTTCCCTATCAAGACAGCCCTAACTGTAATAGGCTGTAACACCAGCTCTCTGCATAGAAAGCAGCTCATGTATCTCCACCGGAATGATTAGGAAAATGATTTAATAAAGTCATCTCAAAATTCTTCCTGGGCTGCGATCCTTGGAAACCCCTTGGAATGCAGGAGGCAACCCCTAGCAGGAATCTTTGCAAAATGTTTGTAGCCTGTGAAGTATTACAGAATAAGCCTGTCTTAGATGATGATGGAATCAGTACTGCAAGGCATCAGTGACACTAATTTCTTAGTTAGACCACAGTACCACTCAACATCTTCAGTCAGGCTTTATGAAATTTAATGAGGGCAGAACTTGTCCTTGTAATTCTATCCCCCAAGCTGAAGGTAAAGGTCCAATTACGACCAGTCGTATTAATATTGCTACCCTCATTCAAGACATCCAGCCAATAAGGGACAAAGAAATTACAATTCATTGGTAAGGTAATACAGATGTCTTCATATAACAAATATTTTGAACTCTGCAGTAGTGCATTTTTTTTTTACTTTTCCCACTTCTTGACTGCTACTCAGGCAGAAGAAAACTCTGGAAAAGTCCAAAGCCTGCTGGTCATTTTTATTTTCCTGAAAGTAATGGGGGATTTTACAGTACTTTGTGGGTTCTGGGCCTGACTTTCAGAAGTGTTCATTGTAGCTCCTGTTCTACTCAGTGTAAGCCCTTTCTGCTCAGCTTATCTTAAAAGTAGGTCTTCAGTCAAATTTGCATTGTATCAGGCTTCTGAAAACTTGTCAGCCATTTTGTTATAAAGAAAAGGATATAGGAAATTGTGTGTGTATATATGGACATGGATTTTTAATTTCAGATTTTCTGGATTTTCTTCTTTCCTATTTTTTTTTTTCTAATGCAAATAACTTACAGGAATAAAACAAGAGGATAAAGCACATGGAACAGGACTACTTTTGGACTAAAATAAATGTGCCCAGTGAAATGAGGGAAAGTTTCCCTTCTGTCTTCACAGAAGTTCCCAAAGCAATCAAGATCCCTAAGCAGGAACTGTACCTGCAGATCCGGCCTCAAGTCCCTTTTGTTTCCCAGGCCTGTGAGGCAATGAGAGGAAAGAACAGATGTTCACAGGGTAAAATCCAGGAGCAGACAGAGACTTAATCCCCTGTCCCCAGCACTGTCATAGTATCAGTTCCCAGACTCCAGAAAATACTGCTATTTTCACCAGGTTAGTAGTCTGCGCAGCAAAAGCTACCTTTGTGTTTTGCCTGTAAGCCGTGAGACAGTGTTCAACAGCCTCCTCCTCCTTCTCCTCCTCTATATTTATCCACAGAAGTCTCGTGGATGTCCCAGGACACTTCTCAGCTGGTTGTGCAACACTCAAAGCCCCCATTGTTACAAAAGAGACGCTTTCAGTTCCTCTCACCAGGCTGCTACTCTACAGGCCTTCAAATAAAGAACAAACTTGTGTTGGGTTCCTTTTACTCTTTTTAATGTGCCTTTTCCCTAGAGATGTCTTCCCTCCCCACATTTCATTTCCTCTTTTGTCAGTGTTAATGTTATGCATTAAATATTTGGCACAGCTGAAATATATATGTCCTCCCTCCTAACTTCATCTGTCTTTTGTTCCTAAATGAAAGCAGACTTCAGAACACCCTCCCCATATGGCCAATCTCTCTGTGCTACACCTGCTTTCGCCCCACCCAGAACACAGGAACCATGAACAAAACATCTCAGAAAATGCCAGTGTGCAATTTAGAATACCATTAATAAATTACCTAAGAAAGTATGGCACTGCTAAGAAGTGCCTGCTCATGTAACAGCAAAAAATGTACCTGGTATGTGAGTATATAGGAATGGAATGCTCGTACTTGTAATAGATTTGTCTGGATCATGTCTTTCTGTTTTTCAAACTATTCTTTAGACTATTCTGATGTTTTAATTCTTTTTTAGCTTGCAGAACACGGACATGATTGTCTTTTTCAAGTCTCCCATCTCTAACAAGAGGCAATCATCATTTACAGAACGTTTTGTATAAGAAAGTATTCCCCTCTTCTTTCTCCACCTGTGGGAGGCTGAAGGAAAAAGAATAGGAGTTGTTGGAGGCAAAATAAGGCTCAGACAAGAAAATCCTGAGGCAGTAGTGGCAGCCACTGCATCATATTTCACCATGATGTCAATGCCGGTCTGACACACATGACACCTCCACTACATAACTGAACACATCAGAATCATTACAGACAACTGCTGAAAATACTTTGTCAATACCTAAATTTCAAGATTTCTTACCCTTAGCACATTGTTTTTTCTTAGCCCCAGCCTTCATCAGCTTGCAAAAAAAACCCCATATAATACTTGGGTTTGGTAGACTCTGCAAATGTGTTTACATCTTTGCGACTGTTATTATGGTGTTTTGCATTGAAAATGTGATCTGCATTGTTATAGACACATAATCTTTGCTTTTGAGAAAGTTCCCACTGCCCTCACTCGTATGGAGCAGGGCACCACCATGTTGTTTGCTGGCAGTATATAAAAATGAAGCATTTATAACAAATTGACAGAGCTGTCAATGTGTAAGAGGACGAGAGTAGGCCCCATTTTCCAGCTGGGGAGTTGAGGTGTGTGAAAACTGATATAGTCAAAGTGGAGTTAAAGCCTGACCATATTTTCCTTAAGCAGTAAGATGAATGCAATAGTCTCATTACAGCTGCATAGATATGGTATACTAGTTTGGCATATGTGCTTTACTGAGGCGATAGAAGACATAAAGGTCCCCTGGGGACTCTACCAGCAAAATACAAACTTCTGGAGGTTAATACTGCAGCAGACTGATTTCATTAAAATTACAGGGTCTCAGCAAGGGCACATGTCCACTTGTGCCGCTGGAGCCAGGGCTTAGGGGGATCAGCTTAGTCACAGCTCAACAGGAAACCAGGGTCAGCAGGCAACGAGTGTGCAGCACTGCACAGGGATGTGGCACATGATCTGCAGCAGCTGCAAACTGGAAACTGAAGAAAAATAGTGTAAATACTAGCTTTTCTGAGATGTGCTTCAAGGTAGAATTTTTCAAGAGGAGAATATTCACATTTTGGTTTCCAACTTCTCATGTACCTAGCAGCAGATAAGCAGAGCAGCTGGCTAGATGGTTTTTCTCAATGTTTATAAGGCAATAAAAATTTATTGGGTATGTTTGATCTTTCCTGTTAATGTCTTGGTGTTTGTATTGGAAATATCCAAATCTTGCAATTCTAAAGCCAAATATTATCTGTATGAAATCTTTGTCTCAGTACCACATCCTCCCTTGCAACATCATTCACATGTAGTTGTTCTGTTGCCAAATTCTTCACAGCTCTAAGTAACATCCCTTTCATTGAGTCTCAGCCAAATAAAGTAACTGAATGCTTGCTGTGTTTCTTGGATTCAGGTTATAAACTGCCATGCATTGCTACTGATTACATTTACTTCCGTTTTCCCACTTCCCCTTACCCTCTCATATTGGCCAAACTTCCCTTCCTTCTCTGCTGCCTTCCCTTTCTCCTCGGGGAGAATAACAGCATGTCTCAGCAAAACACAAAAGCACCTCTTTTTAAGCATTGTTTGTCACACCTCCTCCCACAAAACACAGTGTCCCTAAGTCTACATGTTCTGTGTAAGGATTGCAAGGTAAAATCTGGTATCAATTTTGAAAGGCTAGTCAAGGATTTAGGCTGGCTTTTTTCCAGTGGGAGGGATGGAGATTTGTTATGGGTGGCATAAAAACAAATACTTTTCCTCAAAAAATAAAAAGGCTAAAATTGATCAGCTCCAATAATACAAGAGTTTAAGGGAAATGGAGAATAAATCAAAAGTCACTGTAATAAATGATAAGTTTTCCATTGACTGAAAAGCACTCAATCAAGCCTTAAGAGTACAGAACAAACTCCATTTTTAGAAAATAAAAAGTAAGGCTGGTTTAATGAGACTTGAGATGTAGAAAGTCTCCAGAGCTAAAAAAGAAATCAAGCAGTCTGATTTTTTCCTGGGATGGACACTAGAGCAGTGACAGTCCAGCAGAGCAGAGTTAGTTCAGGAGAAAAGGTCACCATTGGCCGGTACCACATACTGAGGTGTCTGTTTCTTGTGCAGTCACAATGTTAAAACTGATTCCAAAATATCATGAATCCCAGTGATAGCAGTGTGTTCTAAGAAAGGTCCATTTCTGGGACAGTCTCATAGGAAACTGTCAGTGATAGGGACTTCTACAAAAAGATCTGGTTAAGGAGAAACCTCTTCCTGCTAATCATTTAAGAGACAAGTAAGTACCAAAGCTGCAGATGAGGAGGTAAAGAAAGGAACCAGTCTTGAAGCATTACATCAAAAATCTCTGTTGTAGAAAGGAATGTACAGGTCTAGTTGGGCAGTTTCTCTCTGCAAATATGCCTGAAATAACAACCAGTGCTAGCACCATCACAGCTCCCTTCAGTTTTAAACAGTGTAAAATAAAGAAGTATATTTTATTCTCCGAATATACTGCTACTATAGATTTACAAACCAATATGGGAATTAAACTGTTGACAAAAGCAAAAATTGATGCTTGTCAAATATTGCCTCCAGAAAAAGGAAAACACATTTTTAGAAATCTCTTCAATTAGAAGGTAGAATTTTGGTATATAGATATGTTAAGGCACAGACTGAATGTACTAGGATTTTAAATGCCTCTGCACTTCAAGTTCCTAAAGAACCATGCATGCTTTACATGCAGAAGACATCTCTGAGATTACGCCTATGAGCCTTCCCTCATTTTTGGAGCAGAGATAATATATAAAACTGTTAGGGTACGATGAGATGATATTTCAATCATCCTTTGCAGTGCTATAAATAATTGCAAGAGGACTAAAGTGATGGCAAGCATGACTGAGGTAAGATAAGCCTGAACAGATATATGAAAAAGACACCTGTATAGGGAATTCATACTGATCTTAGTGTCAGTGAGCTGAATGCATTATCATCTAAGCTCTAACCTTCATAAGTACGCTGATATAGAACACAGCCTATGAATATACAGATTTTAATGATGTCTATGGCTTTCTAGATAACTTTAAATGCACCTTGAAACATTCAGCTTCAAACATGCTAAATACAAACTCATTTAAAATTCTGTTTGATCCAACCATATCCGTAGACTGCTATGGAACTCTTAGACCTACATTAGCCTGACAACTTTCATGCTTCAAAAACATAACTATTTTATGAGGAATGCGGGCTAAGTTCACACACATCTAGAAAAAAACATGTAGATGAAAGATCAAGTGGTATCACATAACGTATCGCAAACCATTCCCTCAATGACTATTAGTTGGTTTTTTTTCCTGTTTGCCAGTCATTCAGGAACACTCCCTGTCTGTCTGCAACTCTAGGAGTTTACTGCATGATTTAGACGGACACATCCCACTCTGAGGAGTCTGCCAGAGGAGCACTTCAGCATTATTCACTGTGTAGTATTAGTGGTAAGCAACATGTCATTTAGGCTATACAGTTTTGTTTGTACTATCTGGTTGTGCAACGTCAATACTGAAACAATGGAAGACGAACTTCCCAGATGAAATTTCAGATGAATGACTATTCATGGTAATGACCATAAGACTTTCAAGATTTATTTATGTTTTCCATGAATATGTTTATAATCAT
Source organism: Athene noctua (assembly GCF_965140245.1). Classification (NCBI taxonomy): domain Eukaryota; kingdom Metazoa; phylum Chordata; class Aves; order Strigiformes; family Strigidae; genus Athene; species Athene noctua. The sequence goes on along the minus strand of NC_134039.1, from coordinate 38,880,193 downwards.
TCAAACTATGAATTTAACAACCAGAGGAACAAACTTGTTCTGCAGATTCCTAGAAACAGATTCAGGTGGAGAGTTCCCTGACCTCTAATCCCTTTTCAATATGCTGAAGTGAATTTCAGCATTTTCAAACTCTGATAAATGCATTCCTTTTCTTTTTTTCCCTCCCTGTGAGGGGAGAAAAAAAAATGATTAAAACTATTGTTTGTTTTCATGCAGGAAAGGACGTTTGTGAACAAAGAATTGGAGGACAGGAGCTCCTAAGTTTTAAAGCCAACTCTAATAGCAACAGCTCCTGTGACTGTTGGTCAAATATATGTTGTGACTCAGTTTCTCTGTCAATGTACTGTTTGCTTCAAGCAAATAATGGGCAAAAAATAACTTCTCTGATAAAGTTAGCCTTTTGCTTGTGAAATATCTGTCATCTGTTTGCAGTTTACTCATGCTATTAAACTTATGCCTCATCTTTTTCTGGATTTTTTTTTTTTTTTCTGGTAACTGTGGAAGGAGCACAACACAACCTTTAGAAGGCTTTGTGGTCAAAGGTGTTGTATAACCACTAGTTACTTATTATGTAATGAATGCACTCTTGTTCAAGTGAATTCCAGCACGAATATCATATGACAGGACTGAGAGGAAGCTTGTTTATTCTATAGACCAAAGTAGTATTTGTCTTAATAAAGTGATAACATTGTTCATTTATCTTTAGAGACCTGATCTGATATGTCTCTTGGTTAAGCTTTAGGGCCAGATTTTTCAAACCTGATTCACCTTGCCAACTATTTATTCCTGTGAACAATCCTACATAAAGTTCAAATCATACTGTGTGTGAAAGAAAAGGAAGAGCTTATGTCTTAGCCTTTATTCTGGGCAGCCCTAGGTCTGGCAATGGCATTAACTGGGAATATAGCTGAACTAATCTATGTGGTAATGTTCTTACACTGGAAATACGGTAACATTAGCCAAAAGAAAAAACAATCAGGTTTAATTAAACTAAGATATGAGAAAGAATAAAGACGATGGGGGTTCTTCCTGTTGAAAATAAAATGTTTCAAAGCAATCCTAGCAGAAGTTTACACAGCAATAGCTTGAAGAAGAGGATAGACAAATTATTGAAATAATTTAGAAAACTAGAGTGAATAAGAAAGTAATAACATTGGAGTTGGGCTTCAGAGTGGGCTACATCACCCGCTTCATTGCTCAAGCATCTTTTCTCTGTGGGACAAGAGAAGATCAGAAAGAAACACACTATCATGTGTATTGTAAAATGTACTTTAATTAAAGTGTTTTCTGATCTGCAAATATTGCTTGTGCAAGAAGATCTTTGTGGAATACTGTACCCATAGCGCTTAAATTAATGACTTTTATTGAGCAAATATGGAACATATGGGTCCAAGGGCCATGACAATCACCACAGCAGTTATGAAATTACATTTCTCGTGAAGTCATGGCATACACGTCACAAAGACATGGCATACATGATATTCAAAACCTGTGTTTCCACCTTCCTGCAAGAGACCATGTCCAGGCCAGTGCTTGGGCCAAGATTTGAGACTAACTGGACCAGCAAGGTCTAGCACATGTAGCAGATCCACATTAGATCTAGATCTGAACTGTTTTTCCAAGCAGTCTGCAAACAAACTCATCACCCTTAGCACTGTTTGTTACTGAACTTGCAATAATAACCACAGCTGCCAGGTGCTCTTACCCTCAAAGCATCAAATTCAAATAAGATATACAAGAAATATATCAAACCAGAAAGCAAAGCAATCAGGAAGAAAGCTTGTATGATCTTCAGTAGGGACATGTTTATTTTTGGATTTTAAAGTTTGGTACATGAAAGTCTCAACTCCGTCTCCTACGTATACATGCAACATACAGCTCCAGTTTCACATTATGAAAACACCACTCATAGCCTGTGGGTGAGGACACATTATTTTTTTTCCAACTGAAAAATCCCCCAAACAAAGCAAATATTTTTCTCTGCAATTATTTTTCTTTGAAATTATTTTGCAATTATTTTCTCCTCACAGGAGGTCCACCAGGGCAGCCCTATTTTATTTACCATTACAGAAGTAGCTCACATTTCTCTACCCTCTATTTTGAAATGGAGCATCTGCCAAATAGTGACTATCACAGTAATAAACATTATACCTGTATGTTTTATAACATTATTGTGAATTGTTCTTTGACAAATGTTTGCACACTGCTGCTACCCCCTGCATGAAGCACTTAGCCCACAGATTCACTCCGAGTGTTTAAAGCACTTCAGCTCAAACTATGGCTTACAATTTTTGGTTCTGGAGATCCCAGCTTCAAAGTTCTTTGCACTTTGGCTGAAAGGCAACTGGTGTGTTGTAAATCCACCTGGAAAGTTATGGCCATGCAGTGACACGACCATGACTGCAACTATAATTCTAAGCCAGAATGCTGTTAGCAAACTTCCCTTCCTTCACTGCTGCATTTTTAATGCCTCAGCTAACTAAGATTATTCGAATTGCTTCAACCATCTAAAATATTTATGTTGCTACGGAAGTTTTAAGGTCATAAAGAAATTGCTACTAATAGAAGCAATGTATTACTGGAGTCAGTGTTTGTGTTAACTTTTTCCTGCTACATGACTCACCCTTCTCAGTTATTTAGAAGTGAGTATTTTTTAAAAGGACTGACTTCCTCACTGAAAGAACTCTGCGTAGGTACAATCACAGTAAAACATATCCAAGAAATTGAATTGAGGGAATGAAACAAAAAGGAAAGTATAAAAACTGATTCCTGTATTATTATTTTTAGACATTCAGTATTGCATTATATGATCTGCCAGAGAAAGCCAGGGGAAAGGCAGAAAATGCAAGAATGTACATTCAAAATACATTCAAGACTGACCTGGAAACTTGGTTTCTAAAATAGCCAAGGCCAGAAACATCTCCACACTTGCAATTGGGAACATATGTGCAGAAGCTACCGTTTGCTCTGCTGTGCTGGTTTGGAGGGGAAAGAAGGCGAGTTCTGTCTCCTGGTGCAGACCTGCATTTCCTAGTGCCCCTGCAGTTTTGAATTGGATTAAACCTAAATCCCAGACCCTAACAGGCAAGCAGAAACCTGGAGGTGTACAGGCTCCAGATCTAGATCTCTTATCTGAATTTTGTACAGATTTCTAGCCCCAGGGAAGAACAGGAGAGGGAGAGTAGCTTTAGGTCTGAATAATACTGCAGGTTAAATTATCATAACAAATATTTCTGATGCATTTCAGGGTATTTAATCTCAGTTCCCTACCTCAGCTCTCTTCCTCTGCCCCCTCTCAGCTCAGCAAGAGGGGGAGGGCACTGTCACCCTGCTCTGCACCCCACCGGCAGACACCATGGTGCCAAGCAAACAGGAGGAGGAAATACATCTTGCTATCGTAGGAGACACGGTTCAGCAGAGTCCTGAAATCTGTGTGTGAACTGAAGCGGCTGCTGTGCAGGGAAGCCCGGACAGCGAACAGCTGGGAAGCAGGAGCTGCTGGCAGGTCAGACATTGTCCCAACAGGACGTTTCTCAAGGGTAGCCAACCATCAAGTCGTAGCTGTGCCTGCATGCTTGCAAGGAGGGTTTCTTGCATTGGGGTACCCCAATGCAAAGGTGTCTTCCTGTGCCTAAATGAGATACTGTCTGGATAAGACATTCCTTTTATGCCTGCATTTCCACAGATGGAACTGCCACTTCTGGTAGTTTTTTGTTCATGAGCTACAAGGGACTTGGTAATCCTGTGCAGGCCTCTAGCCTTGGCATACGGGAAGATGGAGTGTGCACCTTGTAGGACATTCAGCTGCAGTAGGGAGGGTTGTAACAGAGCGAGATGTCTAGATCTAGAGCTGACAGAGAAGCAGAGAACACCCAGAAGTAACAGTGATCTCTACAGCTTGTAAGCTGCATCTAACTCTTGAATTGTTGTACCCTGTCCCCTGTGGTGGGGCTGAACTGCATGACTGGCACTGACACTTTACTGGTGCTGTTGGCACCATGATTCCTTATCTTCAGGATAAATTAATCAACAAGACCTACTGACCCCAGCGTATACAATGCAATGCAACCACAAAGGCACATTTGGAAGCCACTGTTGCCTCCCATCTATGAGCACGTCCCTATCCTTTGGGTCTCTGAAATAAGCAGCATGTGGGTTCCAGCCCCCATGTTCTGTAAGAGCAGTCCTGCCTGAGTACAAGAAGAAAATATTAGATGTCATGTCCTAGGAAATGCCAATCTGTGTTACCAATGATATACTCAAAATCCATGCCAGATGTTAAGATCTGTGTGCCCAGAGGAGCCGTGAGGGGCCATGGCCATGACTGTGGTCACAGAAAATCATGCAGTGAGCATCTGTGTTTTCAGTGACTGATGTCTCTGTTCCACATGTAACAGGATCGTGCAGAAAAGGGTGTCCTAGTATATGAGTCTCTTACCTCTGGAGCACAGGCCCTAGCTTGTAGACAGAAAGCAGCTCTGGTGGTAGTAGCCCGGGTCAGTTACAGCAGAGCTGACACTAAATTAGAGGGGCTCCTTTACCATGAACACTCCCCCAGACCTGCCTGTGACATGTTCCCAGAAACACTGGAGATTTTCAGCAAGTATCTGCAAGGCTGTGACCAAGTTGTGTCCGTCTGAGCATCACTGATGTATGACAACACTGCTCTCAGCAGTGATCTCCTGAAAAGCTTGTCCACATATGCTTAAATGTTCCTCGTCTCTGTATGTACAGCTGCATGTGAGCTACTGCTGATCCTGCTACAGAGCTCTTCAAAGGCAGTTTATTCAGACTAGGTTAAGCATTTGCACAATAGGATGCAAGTCTAATTGCCTGCTTTCCTTGCTACCTTCATCTCATCTTAAGCCTCTGTTCATTTCATTTGGAGCAGCCTACTTCCATCTTAAACACTTTTTGAAAAACAAACAGAAAACGCCCTTCATGTTGGCTGGATTTTTTCTGTAAATGTAACTTGATATTAGCCTTAAAATTTTACTCGAAACTTGTTTGCCACCATCTGCATGCTGTCTCTTCTGAAATTTATGTTATATGCACTATTCTGTCATATCATTTAACTTCAGGGTACATTTTGTGTGTGACATTCACTAAACTGAGCTGTATTATATCTAAATCTGCCTAGGCGCAAAGCCCAAAGAACCAAAGTGTCTTTTAGTTAAAAATCATCTGGCAGAGATACTTTTGTAGTGTCTTTTTAAAAATTCGCACTTTATATTTGCTTTTTAAGAGGTACCTTGAAATAAAATGTTGTTAAGTTGTCTGTAGATCATAGCTCATCGGTACAAATCAATTTCTAGTCATAGAGCTTGAAATCAGACTCAAAGTTCTAACAGATTCTGGAGCACGTAAAATATTCAAAGCATATGAGCAGATTTCCAGCACCATTTGTCATCAATGAAAGTTTATTTTTACTGGAGAAATAAAGCAACTTCTCGTCATTGTGGTGTAGTAAACTTTGTTAATTACAAAAACCAGCAAAACTATTTTCAAGCAGAGGCTGAAGAGTACAAAATATGGTGCTGTTTTGTTCATTCTGTTTCAAAATCAAAATAAAATATAAAAATTTTGATTCTACAATATATAACTTCCACTTACGGAGTTAAACTAGTCAGAGCACAGACACTGTCCCTCAGTGCAGAGAATATTTCATCATTTAAAATCTGTTTCCTGTGAAAGCTTCCAAAGCTCAGAAATGTGGTACATCAGCTGAAACTGTCAATATTGGCAATGTTTTAGATACTCTGACGTGAGGCATTTGCCACGCTATAAACACCTTCTAAATGTCAGCCTGTCAACTCTGCCTAGTTTTATTTAATAATGGAGTCCAGAATGGAAATATTTAAGTCATTAGAAAATATCTCTAGATTTTAAAACTCTGTAGTATAAGAGCTAGATCATAGTATAATTTTTCCCCCATGGCACTGTTCTTTTTAATGAATGTGTGTGTGATGCAACCCGTCAGGTCAGTGAACCCCAGCCTGGCTTGAAATATTTGTGCTGCTGGAACCAGAAGGACTGTATGCCCCCAGGTGTTCTCAGAAGGGTGAACACCACAGCAATCCAACATACCCAGAACTGGAAATAAAACATATTAAGCAGGTCTGACTGTGCTTCCTTCCTTGCCTTATAGAATATACAATATTTATGATTAAGCTTTATAAATGAAAATCAGAGCAGCTTCTGTGCTCGTTCGAGCTGCAGTCTTATTCTGGGTGATTCATTCATTGAGTCAGGCAGCCATGCATGCATTCATTCATAAGTAATGCCATGCTTCCCTTCAGCATGCAACAATGATTTACCTTCCTGCTGCCTTTCAGTGTTTGTTCAGCAAACACACTAAGCTAGAGAGTTCCGATTCCAAGCTTTACCCTTATTTTTAAAGAAACAGTGTTATCTAAATGTATGCATACAGGGTGCTGTACAGAGAACCTAGCACAAACATTGGTAAAAAATAACTGCAACCCAGAGTATCCCCCCCCCCCAAATATTCTGTCTTTACTTGGCATCCGTGAAAACAGGCTTGTACTTTCTTCAGGCAAGATTTTAGCTCCTTTTACACTCACGCCTTGCCACAAGTAGGTCTATAAAAACAGACCAATTTTGACATTCACCAGGACCCCTAGAAGAGAACTGCTATCTCACCCTAGTCTCATGCAGTAAGACCTGGAGCAGTGGAGCATGGTTTTCTGTTATCAGCAGGTTTTTGCTGATTTCAGCAACGAACAGGAAATAAAAACATACAGAAAACCATAGACCAAGGAAGAGCTTTTGACCTGTGCATTTTTAAAGAGCTATGAAGAATGAAGATCTGGCCAGAGCTGCAGATTAGGCAATAACATGTGCTTGATTTTTGTAAAATCAAAGAATAGGGGATTGGCTTCATTCAACTTTACATGAATGATAGCAAAACATTTAGTCTAAACCAATCATTTTAGTAACCTCCCCACTTACAGAAGGGAAGAGAGAGAGTAAGTTTACATGGAATGAAAGCACTATGTGTCACTGTTTGTATGATTCCTGAGCCTTCTGGCAGTTTATTTCCGTTTACAGTGAAATTGCAAGGTCAATGCAAGTAAATACCGACAAATACACAGCTCATGGCAACTGTCACAACTAAGAAAATTCAGAGTGCAGACACAGTTTTGGTGAAGCAAAAGGGTTATGCAGCATGGGTGCATCCTCCCTGTTTTGGGAGGGGAAGAGATGTTTTTTCCTCATTTCTAAATAGACTTCTGAGCTGAACATGTTGCAGTTGGGAAAGCTGGCCTTAAACAATGTTTTATTTCATGTAAATCCACAGGAAAAAAGGAACCGAAAGTTAAAAAGATTTCTGAGTGTGACATGTTCATACATCCCAAACATCTGGGGTATCACAATTAGAAACCCTTTGTGGACATATTTTCATCAGTCACAAAAAAGGACAACTCTTTTTTTTTTCTGTTTTCTCAAGATTTCAAAGCTCTACACTGTACCCTTAAACAGAAGTCATTAAATTATGTTGCAGGCTTAAGGAATTTCATGCTTTGAAATTCTTTTGAAGTTGGCAGATGATTTTATTTTTCTGTTTTGCTTTTTGAATTTTGGCTCTTAAACAAGGAACTAAAGTATATCTTCCATTGTTGTTCTCTTTTCTAGCTCATCAAAGGACACACTTATGAAAAGGTACATATTCATGTTAAAGAACAATGTTTTGAAACACTTTACTGTATTTTGAAATCCTTGCTAACATCAGGATTTTAAAAACACCTGTTTGAATTATTTACCTTTCTTCTTTTTTAACTGGATTTTCAAGGAAATTAAAATAGTTTTCTTTGAATTTGGGGGATTTTTACTTTTTGTTTTATCTGACATATTGCACCAGAGAAGCAGTAATATTTGTCCACTTTTTTCTGCTGTCTTTTAAGTTCTGAAGCACTTTAATTTTAAGAATTTACTGATTTCAGGCACTGTATGGCCATTATTCCACATAGCAGTCTATTGCTGATCTTAACAGTTTATAAGAAAGAAAAATGCATTTGCAGAGAATATAGTCATTTCCATGTTATGGATTTACTGAAGTGTCTAGCTGAGAATAATTTTTAAAGGAAAAGTGAATTTTCGACTAAGTGATGAATTCTATAAAGTGGCTGGCTAATGCAGAAAATGTTGATTGCTTGTCAAAAGGATTGAACACTCCAAAATCTAAAATACTTTGGTTGTGGTACTTTGTTTTTCTGTACTTAGAAGTTTTGAGTTAAATTACTCTTCCAAGTAATTAAATGGAATACGCATGCTACAGCTGTAAATGTTTCATTTTTACTTTAAAGGTTTTTAGCCTGACTTTGTGTGCATAAGAAATGAGAGAAGCAGCCCTCCGTTGCGATGAATGTATGGCACCCGGCTCTCTGAAAGAGATCACAAACTGATACACTGAAACAGATCAAGGGACATACATAGCAAAACCAGAACGCTGTGGATGAGGTAGGAGAAAGATGAGCCATGTAGTGTAGCCATGAAAATGGGATGCTGCTAGACTCATTTGGACACAAGATCTATGATCCCACATACTTTCTATAAACTTCTCTGGACTGATTGCTCATATGGACAAGAATTAAAATCCATTATACTTGACCATAACCGCTTGTATGGGACACGGGGCAAAATCTTGGTGCACAGCAGTTGTATGTTTAATTCAGTGATACTGTTGTGTTATATGAAGTGATAAATGTTACAGTAAATGCAGTAGCTCCTTTTCTGGCCAATACTTCGCACCCAACCTGGCCAATTCCCTACATAGTCAGGTACAGACCTACAGTCAGAGCATGGACTGTAACTTCTTTCTAATTAAACAATATTTGTAAAATAAATATTAACCAACAGAGCTTTGGTGTACTGATTTTACATACCTACTTCGTCAAAGAAGCTAATGTTCTCTCTGTGCTTAAGGCAGAACACTGGAAAGAGCAGTGGAATAACAATCAGCTCCCAGTGTCTTTCCTGATGTTACTTAACACGAACAAAACCATTATCGTTAGTATAAAGAAGCAGTAATCTGCTTTTGTGGTTCAGTGTGGAACCCTAAGTGAGGCTGGATTGTCCTGGCATAGGAACGACTGGGCAAGATTTAGGTCCTCCTAAAAGATCTCAGAACTATAAATGATAATGAATCAGAAATTTTATCATTATCTGCATTTTTCAGATTAATAAATGAGGCAAATGAACCTAAAGTCTGCATCACCACCAGGAACTGAACCCAGAGCCTGTGATTTCATTAAATCTCTGGCAGGCAGACAGTCTCCTGACAGTCGGTCACTTATGTAGGCCAGTGCAGCAACTCTTGCCATTACCATTTTCTTTCCTGATTCATTTTTAATTGCCTTCTTTCACCTTTCTGAAACCTCAGCAGTGCCCCACTCCTTCTGTTCTGACTCTTCAAAGTTGTGGCCAAGTTAGCTGAATGCAAATCTGCCTCTTTTTTACACCAGAGGGAAGGAGCCTGCCATGACTGAAACAGCCAATATTTCCTTCCCCACAAAGGACCTACCCTACTCAGAGGCAAATTAAATCTACACTAACCTCATATCTCAAATAAAATCTCTGTTTTCCATATATTGCATGAAGATAAGTCCTGGAAACACCAAATTCATCTACAAGGTAACAGTCTTTAGGATTATTCTGGTGAGGGCCACTGACTATCAAAACCACTCTAATTTGTTAGTTTGTCTTTGTACTGCAACAAGTGTCCCATTTGCTGCATGCTATCTAAATCTCATCTTGCAAATCTTGTGGAGCAGATGTTGGTTTAGATTATTACTCTGGACAGCACAGGGGGCATCATAGACTCTTTGGAAGCCTGACCACAGCAAAGAGAATGAATAATCACCAGTATGAGCCTACAGAATAAGCATGTTTCATACGTCAAACCCCCTAGAAGCACAACCAGCTTGGTTATCAATGAGGTGTTCATCAAGGCATTTCCAAATAACAACTCCTCTAAGAACCAGGAATTTATGGGTTGAATGGCATTTCTGCTCTAGTTTTCTCTTTCACTTTGAATTCATTCAGGCACCTTGAAGCCACATGTAGAAGCTGCAGTGACACTCGCTGAAGAAGGCTGAGCTAATTAATTTCTGCTTCATGGGCTGCTGAGACTCCAGGCACCAGGTTCTTTATGGTACTGATTACCCTTGCATTTTAGCCCATTAAGCATTGTGTATCTGCTGAGCTATCCAACTTTTATTCAGAAAGCAGTGCCATCAACCAGCACTCTGCAGATGCCCCAGATATTACAACAGCACAATCACTCCACTGTTTAGAGTACTTTGTTCCTGTCTCTATGAATTATGGGGTGTCACATCATGGCATGTGTTGCTAAAGTAGGAGGTAACCCAACATGACATGACATAATGGGATACAGCCTGTGGGTGCAGGGAAAGGATGGGAGGGAAGTTCAACTAGACTCCTATCTGATGAAAAATCAGTGATCAAAAATTTAGCCAAGCACTTACTTGTATTTTACCAGATTATTCAAAGAATCAATTTTTTGTTGCACAGTAACCTAAAAGCAAAGTAATTTGATTACATAGCTGTAAAAAACTAGATTGAAAATCTTTATTTGTATTTCAAATAGCTCATAACTTCTGCTAACCTGAAAGGTGCCCCATTTTGTCATCATTAGCAGCCTCTGTTAAATTGAAATGTTCTGAAGAAGCCCTTCAGTTTCACCAGAGTCTGAAATAGACCAGGGATGGGTTTCAAAACCCATAGATTTCTGTCAAAAACATTCATCATTTCCTGTCAAGCTCAACTCTTCCCACTCCTTCCAGCCTTGTAGCTCCTTGGCAGCAAAAGGCTTCCAAGATCCACCAGTCTGCCCTGGGTTCGGAGTTCCTTTTGCCTTCAGAGATAATTTCGGCACTTGTGGTTCTCATTCCACAGCAGATCAGGATCAAATGTCAAAATGCAGAAATTCTTTGTGGAATGGCATTTCCGTTCTCCGCACAACTCTACTCAAATGTTACAATAAGAACCAAATTCACTGCAGAACTGCTGTTGCTGTTGCAAATCAATTCCTTAGGAGACATTTAAGATTTGGTCACACATCAGAGTCCTGTTCCTCTTTTTCTTTCCTCACCTACACCAAAGTACTCTCAGCAGCAGGCAGTGAGAAGGAGTCTCAAGAGAGGCATACATTAGCCTGAAGGCTTATTGTTCTCAAGGGAGAAGTACTTTCCCTGTCCTGGAATAATAGTTTTTAATGGCAAAACATCCTCCACCTAAATAAAAATGAGACTCCCTTTGGCAGACTCAAAAGGGCCAATGATTATTTATTATTTGCAATACCATTACACATAGGAACTTGGTCATGAATCAGAATCCCACAGGCCATCTTGCTACATATAGATGAATCTAAATGTACTGTTTTGTATCCTTCCATTTCTAAGTTTTTTGATAAGTGGGTCATTGAATTAGAGAAATGGGTGCAGACAGCAAAGAGCACTGGGAAGCCATTCCCTGCAAAGTACTTCTCTTCTGTTAATGTGGTACTTGTCCCATTGATTGTTTTTGAGCATACATACAGGGTTGGTTTCTGAGAGCAGAAAAAGGGAAGTGAAGAAGCATTTCAAATGGCTGAGAAGCTTTCAGAGAACAGAGGACAAACAAGAATCTTTTACCTGCTAATTAAGAAAATGTATCATATTCTGCAACCTTACTGGATGCAGAAGTTTATGTTCTTATCAGGTACAACCCTTATTTCAGCTGTTTATATCATTTTCTGATAAAATTTCAGAACAAAAATCAGGATGCTCTTCCATGATTTATCAGATCACTGATACCCAGTCTTTTCCTGTTCACTTGTTTCTGAAAGGTAACTCAGAACCGAAGAGCTATGTGGTGGTTTGTTTTAACAAAAAACTCTTCTCCTCTGCTCCAACCTACCAGCTCCATCAGCTGTACACCAGGATTCATTTTAGTTCCCTGTCTAACTGTATCTCTACAGCAATAGAAAAATCTCTTCTCAAACAATGATTACCTCCAGAAAAAGAGTTTGGTCACAGTATGCTTTCTCTGCAATCTAAATGTTTATAAAATCAGTCCAGTAGGCCTCCAAAGTCTGATGACTCACACTCATGTTACAGATGAGAACTAAGATGGAACAGAATCAGCAACTCACTGCATCTTTGCTGAGTTGGCAGAAAACTCAGAAATCATAGCTCTGGATGTTAGAAAAACATAAGCAAAAAAGCAAAATGAATCTCCCTACTCCCTGCAGATAACCAACTCCACTCAACTTTGAGAAATTATTAATGAATGTCTTCCTAGGAGGAAGTTAAAAATGCATTTTAAAGAATAAGATGTAAACTCAGTAGTGTTTTATGCTTCCTGGGCTAACCTCACCCCCCCTCAACTGTGTTTTTGTGTGAATGTTTATAGTAGACATCAGCTCTGTTTTTCTATATTTTCCCATCTATTTGCCAGTTGCTATGTGAAGCTTTGCTGTGTTTTGAAAAGATGATTTAGCAGGTTCAACCAGATGTTCCTTCTGGGTTGATTTTTCAGCCTAGGCAAGCAGAGGATGAATTTTGGTCCTGTGGCTCTAAATACATTTCCATCCTTCCTTACACACAGTCTCTCCAATGATGGGGAAGGTTTCTCTCCTCCCAACCAGCATCTAAGCCTGGACACAGAAAGGGGAAGGGAAAGAAGGAATTTTCTCAGATTATTTACCTGTGTGTATTGCTCACAGGCCCAGGGACATACAGCTCCCCAAATTTGGAGTCAAGGAAGAAATTTCTTCTTGTTGCAGGTTCTTTGGGAGTTTGAGAGGTTGAGGGGAGTAAGTTAATTTGCCTTTTTATGTAGCATAGTTCACCAGCTGCTGTGACGTGGGTATTTTTAATTTTTTTTTTTTTTTTTTTCAGCAGTAGTGGCATTTTGAGGTCTTGTATCTTCAGACAACGAAAAATCTGGTGAGTTCATTTGTTCGGTTGAGTTTTAAGAACATTTGATCTGACTGATGCTTTCATAGGAATGGAGAGTGATGTGTTAGAGCAGGTGAAAGGGGTACTGGATGAAAGCCCAGTAGGCAGTTCTCAGCAAAGGCCCATCATGGATGTGTAGGAGATAAGAACAGGAGAAGTATTTGTACAGATATTACACCCACAATACTTTCCCAGCCTGAAGAAATCTACCATGCAGGGTCTTAATGAACCTGAAACACAATCTTCATAATTAGTAAAAAAACCAGTCTCACTGGATTATTATTTCATGAACTGGATGTATCTGATCACTTCTTGAACATCCCCAACACATCTGTAAGTGGCAAGGAAATCTGAAAGTGCCTATGGAGGTAAAATTTAACAAATTAGATAATCTTTAGTAGCTTCCTGAATTTGTAAGTTGGGACACTTTTCCCTATCACTTCTTAACTAGCATTTTATGTCACCCTCCAAACCAAGGACAAAAATGTTGTGCCAGCAAATTTGTTACGTTCTTTTTTTTCAGTAAATAAAGAGTTCTTCTGTATATGTGCTTTCTCTGTAAAGCAGTATAGAGAAGTAAAGACTACAAGCCTTCTAAGCTTATACACATATTTGTTGCTTTTCACATTCTCATTACAGCATAATATAATCAAATCATTTCCCCACTCTTTTCTTTTGGTCATATGCAGATGCTGAATGGACTTTTCTTGGATCACTTGGAGGAAATTTTTATTAAACAGGATGTGCCTCTTTCTCAGAGTGACAGGTTATGTACAGAGATTTTTCATCAAAATGAAAACTGCTTCATTTACTGCCAACCACATGTAACACAAGAAAAGCCTGGCCTTAGTGACTCCTAGAAGACTGAAAATGGAGACTAAACAGAAAACACATAAATTATAAATTTTCTTTTTAAAACATAGTTTTACAAGACTCTCAGAACTTATGGAATTGAGAAATATATTCAGACAACTAGGTAGTCAGGGATGCAAGGATATACAGTTTTGAAGATGATATTTTGAAGATAGATTGGTGGATTTTAAGTCTGGAAGAGGCAGTAGTGATCACTTGTTCAACATCCTGCATACTACAGATGGACAGATGGGTGGGAGGAATTCACTCCTGCTTTAAGTCCAAATTTATTCAGAGTGACAACAATTGGTCCCGTGCATCTGATGATCTGAAAGATTGGCTCATTTGGGAAAAAAAGTGTGTGAAATTTTACAGATGTTTTTAAACAGTCCTTTCCGGTGTCCAGAGTACTTAAAATAACTTTTTTTTTTTTTCCAAAAAGACCAACTTAATCTCAAATGCTGATGATAATATTGGATCTCCAAAGCCTTCACTGAATACATTTACGTTCTGTCATTGTTAGCGATGTGGCTGTTAGTGGGTTGAGGCTTTTATTTCTGAGTATAACTTCTTTGTTGTGGTAGATCAGTATTAATTTTATTATATAGTACCACTGTTGGAAAAGATCTCTAATTATCTATCTTGGGATTCTTTATCTGGGCTTTAAAGGCTTGTTATAAACTTATCCTAGAGAGTGTGGAAGAGACATGTGGCAAAAGATAAAAAGCAGATCCCATTAGTGGGTTTGAGAGTGTTGTGTGATCTTCCTTCTTTTTATATTCTGACTGGATATTTTTGTTTGGTTTGATGTGAAGTGTGGCAAACTTGAAAAAAGTAAATCTTGCCTTGAGATAGGAAGAATACTAAAGAGGCTTTTAGACCAAGCCATCAATTTTATACAGCGAGATTTTTCTGTATATTTGTATATTGTCTGGAATATTTTTGTGTATTCTGCTATTACTTTTTTTAATACAGAGTGAAAATATACAACTTTTTCAGATTCTGGTACAAAATTCAACAGGTGTCCTTGCTTTAAGACTTTGGGAAAGGAAGTACTCTGGACAAGCCTCATACAAACCTGAAAGATCTGACCACTACAGAAGCTGGCTTGATGCAACTTGGTTTTTTAGACTGGTATTTTTGTCCTTATGTCATACCATTGATGATGTGCAGTATTATTTAAGTTGTGGTGTTTGAATCTTTCATGACATTGATGATGCCAAAGAACTGTTGCAATAACCCTTACTCTTGCAGTGACAATATACCTTAGACAAGTGTCAGCAGGACTTGGGATATGGAGGTAAGAGGCAAGGATGTCTGTCTCCTGAGTAGTCATCTATGGCTTAGCCTGTGTGACCCTTCTGTGTCTGACGTACTGGTCCCATATGCCAAGAGGGCTACTTCATCCTACAAAGGCGGCTGCTTCAAGAGGACACCAGTGGTTGGATCCCTTTCATGTCTCTCATGATCCCTGTGCTGCCTCATCTTTGACTCTCCCAAGCTTCACAGATTCCCACACACATCAGACATGCAATAACGTTGCTCTGCTCAAGCACATTGCTAGACAAAAAGTGAAAACTGGTTGAGTAAGGTGATATTGTGGGTGTCAGAATGCCATCTCTCCACCACTGAAACAGTACAGAATCAGGGACGCAGTAGGGCTACTAGTGCTGCTCAGGATCAGGCTGGGCAAAGCAGCACTGAGCAGAAGACACTATCACAATGCCAGCCTTGTAACACTGGTATTTTGGGTAACACACTCATGGGATGGCTAGTCTAACAAACACTTGCCATATTGCGCTCTCTGTTCTGCTTCCCAGTTCTGGCAAATTAAACTCCCTGTGCTCCCTATAGAAGATGTTTCACAAATATGTTACAAGTTACCCTGCAAAAAAAATACGTTTCTTTCTTTGACCTCATTTGGTCCTTCTGTCACCATCAGGTCAAAATCTGTCCCTCTTTTTCACAGGATCAATACAAGTCACCAGGAGAAAAGTCCTATACAACAAAGGAGGTAGATCCTATGCCCAACTCATCTTAGGGCAAAGTACTAGTGAACACAGTGAGTTTGTATACAAGGGTATTTTCACTAGCAAGTGGACAAAGATCTCACTTTTCAGAGTAGACAAGCAACCAAGAGTAAAAACTTTTCTGAGACAATGCACTAACCTCTTTCACTAACTTTCACTCACTTCATTGGCACTTGCCTGCATCTCAAAAATAGTGGGGGTAGATTTGAACCTGCGATAGAAAGTGGTTTAAGTTACCTCTGTTTATTTCACACTTACAGCCCTATCTTGCGGCGGGCGGAGGAAGCAAGCAGCCGATTCAATGTGAATGATAGAGCAAGCTTCAACCTTATTGACAGAAATCACACCTTATATAAGCACTCTACAATGATCATGCATACTACTCACAAATCTATTGGATACATGTAAAAAGCTACATTATAATATCCCAGCCCCCTGTGGCATCTCAGACATGTCACAACATCTTCCCTCTTCTGGCCTGCCTCCTTTCCCAAGGTTGTTTTTACCATCAAGGCCATTGTGTACCTCAGTTTCTCTCTTTGTTAACATAACAGTCTGTTGTTTGGCATAACTGTACCCTGGGTTTATTCCTTTGTTTACCTCAGATGGCTGCAATCAGCTTCTGCAGAGACCCATGGCCTTGCTCTCTGCAAGCCGTTCTCCAACACTATCTTTCTATGATCTGTACCTAAGATAAATTGTTCTTCTGTGAGCATGTTACTTATCTTAAAGTAGTGTTCAAAACAACTAAAAGTCAAGTTAGGAGACAATAAAATATATCCATTCAAATCAGATTAGCAGTTCAGAAAGTCAAAGATATGGACATCTTTGGGGTTATTGTGGGGGAACACAACGTTTGATGTTAACAACTAAACTTGCAGCTTTTGGCAGAACTGTGTTCAAAATTCCTCTGTTGGGTCATGCACTGGAGCAGCAATCACAATTTAGGAAAAATGAAATAAAAGGTCAAAATGCTAAAAGTTATAGTGACAGTAACTCATGCTCAATGGGAAGCTAACTAGCTATTTAAAAACCACCTTTTTTTTCTGTTCTCTATCAGTATTCAAATACTAGTCTTACAGTGCTGGAGAGGCATAATTCTTAACAGAAAGATTTTCCCAACATGAGAAATTGTCCAAATTATAATCCAAGAATCTTATGAATAGGAACCATGAAAGTTTTGCCATTGTAATCTATGGGCAGTCAAACCACATTAATTTATTTTTATTTCTTTAGTGTAAGGCTCAAGCCCACAGTATTTTATATTAATTTTTTGCAGGCAGGAAATCAGTGCCATTGTGTCTGTACATGCTGAAAGCACAAAAACTACAGAGAGCCACTGACCTACTAAAAGACATAAGAATATCTGTATAAAGTGCTTCAAACATTTTTTTACAGCCAAGACCCAGATCTATCATCAGGGTGAGAGCCTAACGCAACAAGTTGCCATTTCACATTGCATCAGTGAGAAGAATGATTCCTGGTAGCAGTCAGCCCCAAAAGTGGGACACATAGCCTTTTTGGAAAGTTTTTCCCCTGGTATGCCATGATAGTACATCTTTATAGCACAGCTTTCCTGGGTATCAGAAAAGGCCCAGCTGAATAAGTGAAGCCACAGCAGCACAGCCCTTGCACAAAATCCAACTCACTTGCCCTAATTACAAGGAATCAGGCAAGGACAGGGGCATGATTTGTGAATTTCTCTTGTGGGAAGATACGGGAGAAACTCCAGGCAGAATTCCTGAGGAATATCTTCCTTACTGAAACCTGTTCCTGCTTCAGACTTTTCTGTTGGAGAGGGGGTGACAGCATGGGCCCATGTGCTGTGACTTGGCTCTTTGTCCAGCCCCTCTGCAGTAAGTGTGACAAACCTCACCGGGACAGACAAACCAAGACCCAGCCGGTATCACCCTACCTAAGGAGCTCAGTGTTGAAGGAGACAATGATGTCAGAGGGCCACAGATGGAGAAATATTTCTCAGAGTCAGCCCTGCAATGCCTGAGCAGCATTTGGCAAGTGGAAGGGCACCTGCTGCAGAAGCTTTGAGGGGAAGATCAGCTTCGGACAACATTGTGTACAACAGAGCAATTGCACTTTTGAGGCCCAACACACACTGTGGTAGTGGCAACTGTTCCCATCTTCTCTCAGGACTCAAACAACTTGACCTGGTTTCACATCTAGATGCAAAACCTCAGTCTTTACCTTCAGTGTTAAGAAAATCCATGCTTGTAGGTGGCTACCACATGTTAGCAAGTGCTTAGCTCTCTTGCAGCATGATCTGCGTGGAAACATAATATCATAGTTTTCTACCTTGAAGTAAACTAGACCCCACCAACCACAGACCCACTGTTAACAACCCTGTGGTGAAAAAAAGGTTCCTGTTACCATCAGTGACAAAGTTTGAGGCTTTTGGTATTTGTGATGACAGAGCAACCAAACGTTGTTTAGGGTAGACAAAAACAGACACATTGACACATTCAGGCTCTTATTTTATTTTCAAGTCTTTGGGAAGAAAATTATTAAGAAATATCTGCAATTTCAGTGCCACAATTTTCCAGAATGCTTTCTCCTAACTCATTCCTATGCCAGAGTTACTCTAGCTGCTGCTAGTGGAAATTGCATCAACAATCTCAGGAACAAATTAACAGCCTGTTCCTCACCTCCAGCAGTTGATTTCTGTCTTTTAGCAAGCTGTGCTCTATTATAAATGTAACAGGAGTTTTTTCCCAACTGAAGCCCCCGTGTACCCTGTTCCACCATGGACATACCTCTGCAGTGCAGCATCCTGATGTCTGGCCTGCACCTTCAGCAAGGAGAAAAAGCAATGGTGCTGGAAGCAATAGCAAAGCACATCGGAAAAATTACACTGCAGATAAACAAATTTCTACAAAACTAGTGTTACCATAAAATGTACTGTAACAAGACAAACAGGACAAAGACATTCTGGCCTAAAAATATGTTTTACCTCATAATCACAATACTTGAATATTTCCTACTGATTTCCATAACAAATACTGGTGCTTAAGCCTGAGGAAAGATAGCAATAGGTAAAACATTCTATTTGTGAATGGAAAGAATATTTACACTACAGTACAGTGACAACATTATTTCAGGGACTGGATAAATAACCCACGGCATTTCCAGAATAACGCCTCTCCAGTCATCCAGGATCTTCTTAAATTGGATGAGCACCATGCTGACAAAAGCCCAATAAGTCCCTTTGAAAATCAGCCTCGAGTCAATGGGCTCCAGTGAGTTGCAGACCAAACTACTGTAGTAGCAACTCTCTGTACAACACTCTCCACAGGATAGAATTTTACAGATATTTTGCTTTTCTGTCTGCAAGTACTTTTGATTAAAATTTACTCGGGGTCTTTTGGTCATTTGGACAAGGTATCGGTTTTATAAATTATATAGCACTCTCCCTGCCACACAAACTGATGTTTGATCATTGGCCCGTGCCTAAACAGCGATGTTAACCTAAAGCCCCTGTGTTCTTTTCTCTTCATGCATGACTCTTGCTCACAGAGCTTCACGCAGAGGAGCTGAAAAGAGGATTTCCAGTGTAAAAAAAACCCTTCCAGAGGCAAACAAACCGAGAGTCTTTAATACCAGTTCTTTCATTATAAAAGAATAAAACAAGTGAACCTTTTACACAATTTACAGTCCTAATGTATCCAGTGAGGCCAAACAAATACTCTTAAGAGACATGGTCCACACATTCGTGTTCCAGTTAACCTCCTATGAATTATTAGCTCACTGTTGCATATAATGGAGATACTCAGCTGATCTTAATTTACATTAATTAGTTGTATCCTAAACCATGGATAAAAGCACATTTAATATCAGATTAAATGAAGGCAATGTGATCAACCAGATAAGGCACAGGTCCAGGATCCAGAAGAACTGGATTCTGTTCCTGGCTGACTCCAAGTTATCTAGCTCTCCCATCTGCGCCTCAGATACTCAGTTAGTAATGCAAGAGAACAACTGTCTCTGAACAATGCTCTTTGACAGATACCAAATCTCACTGTTGCAACTTGCAAAATGTTTAGGGTGTACCTGCCTTAGCACATCAGAGAATGGGAATGGGATGACTTTGTTTCAGGAGTGATTAGCGTTAAGTGCAAGTTCCTAAAGAGACACATCCCATGGGCATGGATGACTAAGCCATTGAGGTACCAAGAGGCACATATTGCAGTATAATTAGCCTCTTCGGCTCTCTATCAGCCATGCAACCCTTTCCTTCTATGGCAATGACCTGCATTCTTGTTTCAGGAAAACCCTTTCTTTCTGCAGTGGATGTAAAGACTGCAGTAACTTCCTGCAGAAGCAGTGTTCAAGGCGTGGGGAGCTCAGAGAGGAGAGAACAGTTAGATACATTCACCTAGATGAAAATACTGAGCCAAATGGGCAAACATTGCCTAACTATTTTTACCCAGATCTCAAAAGCTAATGGTTGGGAAGAGTTTGCTGCATTATGGTCCTGCTGCTAAACAAACAAGGATTACTGGAGATCACTTTGTCATGACCTAAAGGTCGCAACACAATTCTACATCGCCTTCAACTAGTGATAATAGTCATAGAGGGTGCCTCCATCATTCTATCATAGGTTGGCTGCAGATTACTTTAGTCTGATTCTCCTCTGTACTGAGAAAAAGGGGAGCACTTTCAGCTTTGAGGGAAGGTGGGATACAGTGCTCCATTTTAAGCATAGAGGGGTTTGCTTCCAGAGCTGTTGTTTCAACTGTATTACTCCTCTTGGTTCATCCCTCCATTTATTCTTCTTTCTTTATCATCTAAACTCATTTTGTTTCATTTTTTGGCCCTGCTTGGTCAATATGTCTCATTCATTTTAAAGAAGACTCCTCCCTTTAGTCAAATCATGGTACCAGGGAATATCAACCACTTTCTACATTTTTTAATAAATACTCATGACTTTTCCCTTTGTCAAGTGTGTTTCACAGGGTGAGCTCCTTTAAAGCATCCTACAAGGAAATTCATTATCCATCCTCAAACTTCCCTTTTCTGCCTATAAAAAATCTTACAACACTTACTGTGCTATTCATTTCAATACCAGCTTGAGCCTGCAATGAAGAACATGGCCACTAAAGAAGGCACTTCCCTCTCACCCATATAAATCACTCCTTTTTGCCCCTTTCTGGTCCCCTGACATGTGCCAGCAGAAAGAGTTGTGTGGCAGCACAGTGAAGAGTCAGGAAGTTGACATGGGTAAAAATAACTATATTTTGCTTGGTTAGCTGTTTTCTGCATCAACGCTTGTGCCGGGTTAGAGTAGCTGGTGAAGGGAGGGGGCACAGGAGATGCAGAAGCCAGAATAATCAGCCAGAGAAAAAGACAGGGCAGTACTGCCTCTTTTGGCAGTGCTACAGGTTTCTGTCAGCTTAAGCTGCTTGTAAAGCTGTGGTACCTGGCCCGCTGCTTGTCATGCAAAGATATATTGCCTCACTGTTTCCTTGACCTTTTTGTCTCTCTGTCTCTGTCCTTCTGACAATCTTCTGTCCTGCCCTGTGGCACAGTGGAAGTTTAGAAAGTGTTGGATTTTGTATGGTGATTTAAAAAGGTAATAATAGTTACAGTAATAGCAGAAATTACATGTAGTAAGAGAAGTGTTTCAACTAACCTCAAATTTTACTCTTTTTTAAAAATCGTAGTATTTCCTCACAAAGCAAGAATTCTGGCTCATGTCATTCTTTTGGCCATAGATGTATCTTGCTGAAAACTGAAAAAAAATCTTCTGAAGTCAGATGCGCATACACCAGTTTGCATCTCTCTGCTCAGAACCATTGCCCATATCTCTCTTGCAGAAGTTTTTTCTAAATTTTTTAATTAAGAGTTATAAGCAGTTATTCTTTTGAGACAAAATGTTATCCTTCTGAGAGAGACAGGCTAGTCTTGCTGCCTTGGAAAGCCATTTGGACAGCCACAGAATTCACTGGTCTGAAATGTTCCTTAAAGTGACTTCTTTTCTTGCTTCCCCTCAGCTGCTGTCTCTCAGCCACCTGTGGCTTTGAAGACCAGGAAGGTGAAACAGTATCTAGAAGCACTTCCACATGGCAGTGGCAGGAGCAAAAGGGATCTTTTCAGGCTGAAATAGCAGCAGAGGAAGCATACAGATCTGATGGAAATCCTGGGGAACTCGAGGCATCTCCAGTATCTTCAGTACTCTTTACTCCCTTCCTTCCTGATGACGGGAACAGAGTCCCCTCAGGTCCTCCCCGGGGAAGATTTCCAGGGCTGGAAAGTGACCTGTAAAATCAGCACAGACAGGCTTATCAGTGGGACTTCCTCATTCCTTGGGAATGATGCTTGGAGAGACACCCTCTCCCTGACTTGTCTCCTCTGTTCTCTCATCTACATACTGCCTTGCTTGTGCAATCTCACCTCATTGCCAAATAACCTCAGAAATGGTGACCATGCATGAGGCCAAGAGAAGATGGCTGTGAAGCTCTTAGAGGTGTACAGGAATCTCTTTCCTCTTTGTCTTCAGGGGAGAGGTGAGCACAGGGCAGTTTCTCTGGGTTTGTGAAGAGCCCAAGGCATTGCTGCACCCCAGGTTTAGCACACCGTACTGAGGCAAGGCTGGGCTCATATTACCACATGTTGCTGTTCCTATACTAGCACTTTGGTCTGGGGTGTTAGCACGCTGCTGAAGCTATTTCCGTGAGGGTCTGCACTTACCACACACTGATTTGGCCCCAGAGCAGATCTGGTGCACCTTGTCCACATTCCTCCTGTGAAAGTCTAAATACATGTCTTCTGTGCGCTCCAAGCCCTAAATCAGGCAAAAGGATCCATGTCAAAACCACTTCTTTGGGCAGCTTTGAACCACATGTTCTGGGGATGTATGATGCAGGAGACAAGACAAAACCCAGTCCCAAGTGAATCCCCTCAGCTACTTAGCGTGAAGTTGTAAGGGCCTCAGTGCCACCTGTTCCTATATAAAAATCTAATTCTCTTGTGTCAAATCACTTGCTAATGAAGACATAGCCACAGTTGTGTGATTATATCCTCACTAATTTTCATCATCCAGGCATGTGTTTCTTACATTTCCTTCTGTTCTCCTCACCAAAAGCCTTGATTGCAGAAAAACAGCATAAAGAAACTGGCTGTAATACTGCCAATTTGATGTGTACTTTGAACTGAATTTTGAGATATATTTGAAAACTTGCTATTAAAATGTTTAATGTTCTCATTTCTATCTTCCACTGATTGCTGACACTCAGTAGAAATAAATCCTCCTCCCTTTTACATGTATTTTTATGATTTTAATAGCATTTTCTTACTTTGTTAACAACCACATGAAAACTTCATAGGGCAGGTTTGAGCATGGGCTATGCACATCTTGTTCTGTAACCAGGGTCACTAGGACCCTAGTGATAACTTCCCCTGGGTTTTTTTCCTTCTTTTTCACAAAACAACCAACTAATTTCTTACTCTGTTAGGTTCTATATCAGTATTTGATCTATGTTAGAAAACTCATATTTCTGCTGTTGCCTGAATGTCAAAACACTTTCTTTCCCCCCCCCCAAGAATTTATCACAAGAAACAGGCAGAGTACCAGGAGTGCTAATAATATTTGTCTAATGACTCTGTCTCAGTTGCACCAGAGTGATAAGCCAGCAAACAGAGCAAGCACTCTGGCAAAAGCTTGCCTTTGAAGGTGTATGGTATCATGTTAAAACCAGCTACAGAATATTTACTGATGGCTCAGAAATATTTCTCACCTCTGTCTAAACATAGCACATTTGAAGCAAGAAAAGAGGAACTACTTCACAGGCAGGAAACATTAAATATTTAATTACTTATTTTTGGCACAAGTTGTACAGCCCCGAGCTTCTTATAATATATAAAATAGAGTACACCTGTCATGTCTTGAATGAACATGAAACTGGGATTTGGAAAATTGAATACATCTGCAACAAATTGTCTCAGTTTCAAATTGGAAGTTATATTTGTAGTAGGGAGTCACGTAGTAGAGTAAGTTGTTTATGCATGTGTGTTTTTTAGTAGGTGGATTTCAGTTTCTATCTTCTGCCTAAGAAGTTGCAATAGTGTTTTGGCATAAGGGCTTATATTGGTGGTAGGGAAATAGATATTTTTTTTAATTTAAAACATACCATTGTTCCTAGTAGATTGATACATAGGTATGTTCTTTATATGACAAATGGAAACTCCTTTTGTCCTAAGCATCACAGGAGTGAGGACCAGTGGAGCTAAGCTCCAGTCCTAGCTTGCATCTGCTCTAAAATCTTGGTCAAGACAAAGTCGACACTTTTACAGTATCTGAGTCTGGTTTTACTTTCCACTCCAAACAAGGTACACTTTGAGTGACCTAAGCTCAGGTACCAGAAATTTAACCGGTATAAAATGGACCTTTGCCTAGACTCATTTACTGAACTGCGAAGACCTGTGTGGGCATTGCTTTCAGCACCCTTGTTAGGTTAACTAGAACTTCACTTTGGTATCTTGGCTCTACAGTGGGCCGCACCTTGTATGCAGAGCAGTTCTGCTGTGCTCATGCCATAGAGCTGATCAGCACATGTCTTAAGGTAATTTGTTAGGAATTTCCTAATTTTTCACAGCCTAGTCAAAGATGTAGCCTTGTCTGGGCTAGCAGACCTCTAAAAAAGCATCAGCACTGTAGCTGATAACATGTGAAAGAAGAGAAAGAGATGCAGAGATAGTAAAGAAGTAGAAGAGATTTGGTGACTAGTGCTAGAGAAAACCTGGAGCTGCTGGTTAAGACAATGCTTGGAAAACCAACACAACCCAAAAATCCTTTATTACCAACAAGCACTGGTCTTGTTTTCCTGGAAATCAATAAGCACGGTTCTTTTCTTTCTTACTCTATTTTCTAATGTGTAAAAGACTTATTTAAAAAAAAAAAAAAAAAGAAATAAAAAAGAAGAATCTAGACTGGAAGGGAACTTTGAAAACCTTCCAATCCAACCTTTTGTTGAAAACGGGGCCTTAGACTAGGTTATCTAGGGCCCTACAAGGCTGGATCTTGAGCATATTCACCCTTTCTCATGTCAACTTATTCCTATGTTTGGTTTTTCTCTCAGGGAAGAATATTTTCTTAACAACAGCCAGAATTTCCCTTGAAAAAAACTCACTCCCATTGTCCCCTATCCTGTCATCATCCATTGTGTGGTGAAGTACCTCTATCTTCTCAGTAACTACCTTTTAGATTTTAACTACCTTTTAGATTTTCGAAGAGTGTCACTATGTCACCCTTAAGTCCTTTCTTCTCAAGGATGAGCAATCTCAATTTGTTTAATTTTTCTTCATATGACTATTTCTCCAACTCCTTAATCATATTGGTAGCCCTTTGTTGGACAGTCTACATTTTTTTAACCAGTCTTTTGAACTGGAGAGACCAAAAATAAACACACTTCCAGGTGAGGCTTAGGAAATGCTGGGTAGAATGAAATAATCACATTGTTTGACCCTAAAGACGTTGGTGTTGAAAGTATAAGACTTTTCCAGCTCTGTTCTAACATATTCTAGTTTTGTCTTTCATTTTTGCGTGTCATTCTCCTAGTTTCTCTATACTTCCATTCTGTTATATTTTCTTTTCATCCCAAGGCTAATTCAGGCTGGCAACACTTCTTGTGAAATATGAATCCTTCCCAGGGAAGACAATGAGATTCAGAGTGAAATAGCACAGAAAGTTTTCAGTATATTCTCTTGTCAAAATGGAAGGCACCTTTATAGCGTTTTAAATAATACAATGGAGGAACCATTGCTTCTTTTCCTAACCAGTAGGGTCTTGCTAGAAAGAACACGTGAACTACATCACGTCAACTACAGAAATTCAATTTAACCATTTAACCTCCCTTGGCCTCCCTCAAAAATCCGTGGGAAGAAATGGGCTCCTCCAGACTTTGGAAAAATAATAATTTAAAAATAATAGAAATATTGATAAGCTGTTAAATCTTTCTACAGCAGACTTGATACAGAAGTGTGCAGTGTTTATGATGGAAGGGCACCACCCTTTTACACTCATCACCCTGGGTTTCTTAATGCCAGCAAGCCCAGGGGAGTTGGTCCATTCCTACTGCTGAAAGCTCTGGAATGGCTGCTCTGACAGAGCTGTGGCCCCCTAGCTCCCTGACTGACTTGCAATTTGGCAGCAGCATAAATTAAATAGGGAGAAGAGTTACGGGAAAGCTGGGCACCTGTAGCAAGGCAGCAAGACAGGGTGACTCATGTGATCATCCAGTTTTGAAAGAGAACAGATGCATCAGGAAATGGGAAGGTTGGGTCCAAGAAATGTCTATGGAGTGTCTTTTTTTCTTAATTGTTATTATTATAGCTCAAGAAGTAAAGGATCACTGGTCTCTTAATTTATCAAATATTACGATGTTTTGGCAGAAATGCTTATAGTTCAGACATTGCACAGCATTTGCTGCCCTTTTCCTCTATTGTATCTCTCAAGTATGTCTTCATGCTTTGAAGGATAATGAGAGCTCTCTCCTGGGAAAAGGGAAGTTGTGTGTGATAGAGCCACTGAAACAGTACCTGAGGTTGGCTTGGCAGCAAACACAGCTGGTAAGATAATAAAGCCAAAATTTCTTATGGATTCTTTTCATTGTGGCCATGTGATGAATGTCATCCTATAACATCTCCAGTTCTTCACAGGGCAAATAGAAGGTTGGAGTATTTTTGGAATATGCCTCTGTCAGAACATGCTCACTCTTTTCCTCTAAAACACCTTACGTGAATGCTAATTTCAAAGACTGTAACATATGACAAAGTGCATCTTGATTCCTTGGCAAGAATTGATGATTGCAGGAGGCAACTAAAGGTGCTGATCCATTAGATCAACACAGAGGTGGAACACTATGGTATGGAGTATGTGGTATTTTCTTATTTATATTTCATTAGGAAGGGTATTAGGTCTTTGAAAGTTTGGTTCTGTTCAGAATAATGGCAGAGTGTTGGTTCAGTTTCTGTGACATTGCTAGCATTGATCGGACAGAGGCCTTTAGTTTTAAATAAACTGAAGAGTCTTTCAGATTCTCCTAGAAGTAGATCAAATAGGAATGGCTTTAAAGAGCAGGCTGTAACATCACAGGGCTTTGCATCAGCATGTTTCCATGGTCACAATCAGGTAGTAAGGAATGCTTTTGTAAGCACCTCTCAATGTTCTTTGTCGACATCTCCCTTCTGGTGTCGTAGTGCTTTCTTAAACACTTTGTGTTTCATTCTGAATTGCTTTCCATCACACAAGTCAGGTTACAGATAGGGAAAAAAACATGAATACATCTTGCCCAAGAGTTAACAGGACTTATATATGGAGAATGCTTGGCAACCTTGGAGAAGGCAGTGACTGTCTTTGGCAAGGGCTTGAGCTGCCTAAAGTAGCTAGAATAGCCACGCGTGGACTGATACCTTCAAGTGACTTGACAGTAACAGTGAGATCCAGTGCAGCTCTATATGTTGTCATAACACTCATCTGACCCGGGTCCTAGATCTTCTTGTGCTGGAAATGTGTCTCTTTCTGTGCAAGAGGGAACCTGAATCTGTAACAAATGGTAGAGGCATTCACTTGCTATTTGTGTGTCCATGTGACCCGGGCCACTCTATTACCTGCAAGGAGAATTTCTATAATGCACTGAGTGATTCTTTAATGTTCAAAGACAGCTAGCATTCTTGCAGTGGCCCCTCAAATACACACAGCACAGAGCACCCTGTTCACAGCTTCCTCTGCCTCCTTGAACAGAGTGAATGGAGGTTTGAACCTGCTTTGTGCTTGGAAGGAAACTGTCCCAGGTTTCCTAGTCTGAAGG
The DNA here is from genome assembly GCF_965140245.1 of Athene noctua. Taxonomy (NCBI): domain Eukaryota; kingdom Metazoa; phylum Chordata; class Aves; order Strigiformes; family Strigidae; genus Athene; species Athene noctua. The sequence continues at coordinate 38,852,512 of NC_134039.1, read as the reverse complement.
GAGCGATCCACCACACAGCCCTATCAGAGCTGAGGGGTTTTCAGGTAATGTTGCTGAGTATAGACACTTTGTTTCCACCCAAGTCCTAGTTAAGATGTCTAAACCCTCATCTAACTTAGCTCCCACATATCGCACCCCTTATAACGTGAGGAACATAAATTAAAAAAGGGTAAGGCTTGCTGTGCAGTGTTACGCAAACATCTGGATTTATTTGAATCTCTCAAAAGCTGTCATCAAAACTCATCCAAAACTGTCCCAGCTGAAGCCTGAGCTCTGGACCTGAAGACTGAAATAAAAACATCTTTTAGGAAGAACCAGCCACTGAATGCCCAATGTAAAGACTTTTCTCTCCCCAGGAATATGATAGTGGTCGTTAGTGAAGAATAGGACACCAATGCCTGTCTGGATGGTCTCTCCCAGTGCTGTCTTCTACAGCTGAGGGAAGTTAGCACCTAAGGTTCAGAAAATTGTTAATCCCTCAGTGTCCCAGCACATTACAGTCTGGAACTAACCTAAGTGAAGGTTTCCATGTGAGTACAGAAAATGTTTGTTTGCTTGTTTGTTTTCAAAGTCACCTACAAATACAGCATATATATAATCCTGTCTTTTTTTTCTCATGAAACAAGAGCAGGTTTCACCACTGAAGTTCTTGATCACCTCACTGGAGAACAATAGAAAAGTCAGTCACATTTGGCCATGTTGTGCCATGAACTTCGGTGAGGATATCAGAGCTAGCATAGATGCAGCCTGACACATCAGCACAACCCAGCGCAATCCTGTGAAAAAGGACACAGCACTTTTCACATACACCTGCTCTGCTACAGGTCAGAAACTAGATCTGGTGACTCTCTGCTCTGCCCTGTTTATGTGATGAAAACAAACCTCCAGTGATTTCCAATGAGTGAGGCATGACCAGTTCAGAGGTTTCTAACAGTGTAAGAAAAATAGTTTTTGCTGCCCAGTGACACTGGGAAAACCTTAGAAAATCAGCCTTGCCTATTCTTTTGGAAGAATAGAAGCAGTGTCTGCTGCCTCTTGGAAGAGCTATGCCCCTATATCTGCTGTATTTCCATGCCACAGCAGCACTCCTGGCTTTCCAATGTTCTGGCATCTGCAGAACATGGGCTAGTCACAAGCGCTATGTCCAATTTGCTGGCCCCAGAAGTCTGTTGCTCTAAACAACGGCCTATTCCTAGAGGCAATCCAGTGGTGACCAGTCTGATGATGGTTAAGTTCTTCATTATGATGCACAGAATCATTTAAAACTCCGCTGGAGGGATCTTTCAGACCATTTGCATTTTCTGTATATGTGAGGGATTAGCAAAATTTCACAGGCAAAATTTTTCTTCTGGAAAAATACATCTTCAAGTTGAAAGAAGCAATCTGTAAACCCATGTGATGTTCTTCAAAGCACTTTAAGCAGAGAAAAACAGGGAAAATGGGCAACAATATTATCTCCTGAATTTGGGTATTTTCAGAATGAAACATTGGACATTTGTTTCACGCTGTAATTAATTTTGAAATTTCTTTAAATATAATGAAATTTAAAATGAGAAGGGCTGACAACCCTGTAAACAGAACATTTTATTTAATGGGATCGCAGGGATTTTGACCTTGGGTTGTGAATCATAGAACCAGCTCTCTCTCCACATTTAGCAGGCACAGCTTCCATTCTCCCTAGATCAGAAGTTTTGAAAAATTCGTTGTGCTCAGAGTAGCTATGAAAGCTCAATTCATTAACTGCGTGACACCTGACAGGGCTCAAGCATAGCTGTGGAAATCAGCTGAAAACAGAATTTCAAGAAATGCTGGCCATGAGGCTTGAATGCATATGTGATCTGGACACTGAGTTGCCTGGAGGACACAGGCAGTGCAGAGTGCAGGGATGTGCTTGTGGGAGCAGGAAGGGCTGTGGGATGAGGCTCCTGCTTTCTCACGTCTCTTAACCTGTGAAAATTAATGCTTTTTAGATTTTCATGCAATCTTTCTTTAAGCTTTCTTTAAGGTATTTCAGTGAAGTAGTTAAAATTTCAGGAGTGCCCAAAATGAAGCCACTCCTGTTTTCAGTGTCCTCAATGGCTTGGCTAGATTGAAAAGTAAGATTTTTCCATACAGGTGTGGAATAGCTCTTGGGAGTGTTAAACTTCAGATTCAGACTTCAAGATTTGCATGAAAGGTCTAAAATGCTTCCACTAAATACAGCAGCCTATAGGATAGTCTGTAGACCTATTAGGTTCCAATACTGTTCTCAAAAATACCTTGATATACCAAGAGTGCTTAAAAATAAAGCAAGTGTATCATTTTTGTCTCTCACATAATAATTTTTTCCCAAAATTTTTTTTTATTTTTCATAAATCTTTCAAATTTGAGGAAAAAAATTGGATATGATATTCCTTGTTGGTTTTGAATAAACACATTAGGAGTGCAGCATATACTGGCTGTTTCAGGGCAGCAGAGGGAATGGGAAAAAAATAGGGATTTTTCCTAAAGTAATAAAGCACATTAAACCAAAAGACTATTGCCAGCAATCCAGGTGGACAAATTCCTTTTTGTTATCCTCCATACAAACTCTATGAGATATTGATAATGATTGCTAACTTTGTTATAGCACACTTTAAATCACTATAAGTCTCTAATAAACTAAGAAAATAGCATACGTTCTCTTTCACCTGCTAAACAGATGGCAAGGAGTGTAAATTCATTTATTTGACTTCCTTTTTTTATTGCTTTGGGCATCTTAAATTTAAATAATCAGATTCAAAGCACTAACTTCAATCTAAAACAGGCATGCTTTGGAGAAAGGAAGGATCCTTTTTCAAAGGAAAAAAAAAAAGGTTCTGGTAAACAGTAAGCAATTAGCCACAACATGCTACCAGGGATTGTTTAATTGAGGCTGCCATACTAAATTAACCAGATACATGCCCTTGGAAGGACTAGTAAAGCAGAATTACTTACAGATGTTTTCAATTATTCTGTATGAAACCATGTGGTTCTTCTTTGATTTTTTTTTTTTACTTGTTTTTCTGCTGCAGGAAAATTAAAGTGCAAAATAAACTAACACAATACTTCTTTCTTCTTAAATGATAGGACTTGAATGATTGCATATTAGCTGCCAGAATCTCTCTGGGCTTCTCTCCATTGATGGATTCATGAGACACAAGTAACTTACAGTTCTCATCTGACCTTAATGCCCATCCTATCAAGTTAATCTGCCCTACTTTCAGGCTTTAAAGAGCAATTACGACTGCTTAGCTTTACATGTCCCATAGATTGTTTGCTATGGGAAGCATCTGGAAAACTGTAAACCAGTTCATAAAGTAGTAGGGAAAATGTCCTTGCTGCCACATCCAAATTGAGTGCTTCAAGTATAGAGAAGCTCTCTCTCCCAGACTGAGCTAAAGGTTTTTTGATTCCTAGTTAGAACTGCTCTTTGAACAGTCTTGCAGTCTTGTCTCTGAGTTTCCTCACTTTAGCTTTTTGGATTTTGTTTTTTGATCTGTAGATATCATTTTCAGGAAGTCAGCATCTTTTGAGTTCCCAAATACCATGTGAACTAAATTAGCAGGCCAACAACAAATTCTCTGTCCCCAAGGACAGTTTGTAATTAGGCAGTATATATCTGTGCTAAGGATAGATTAAATGCACAAAAGCAGACATTGTAAAGAAAGAAATGGATCTTACTCAAATAAGTCATCAGTGAGATGAGCACAAATCTCTTTATCATTTCTTCGGAAACAAAAAATCCCTAGTCTTTAAACTCACTAACGTTGGTTTAGCTGGTATCTAGAAAGGCTTCTGCAGCATTATGTGAAGTACCAAAGTCCCAAACTCTAAGCAGAGCAGTAGATGGATATTCTGGGTCATCCTCTGAGGCACCAAATGATCTCCAGGCACCACCATAATTTGTATAATTTAAGGCTGGGCACCTGAAATTCAGATATTCCAATACTGAAATTTTCTTTTTAGTATACACCATTCCCAGCATAGTTCTTGTACATAGGACTAGAGGGTCACTGACTGAGAGCACTGTATGTAGCAGAGTCTGAGGAATATGGGACCAGCACGTGAGAGAAGACAGCTGGGATGTGACCCTATAACTCTGTGGTATGAGCACTCTCCAGGTGGATCCTGGACTCATAGTCCATTTTCAGTCCGGTTCTGTACATTATCTAATGGCTAGTAAATGTAAAACTGCCAGGCTAAACAAAGCCTAATGCTTTATATAAAAATAAGTCAAATCTTGTATGATGGTTGTTCAGATCAAGAGGAGGTCAAATAAACCTGGCACCATGGACAAGATACAGACTACTTAACTATAGGCTCTTAACAGGAGTACCAAATTAGGATTTTATTTGCCATTGGCTTCTCTTCTAGTCAGTGGTGAAAGACTGGTACTTTCAGTGTACAGCAAGAACTCACTCAGAGCAGAGATGTACGTAAACACAGGACAGGTATGAGAGGTCTGGGATGGGGCAAAAGCCTGACCCTATAGAGTTTATATTCAGAGTGCTGTGTAGACTCACCAGTATGACTCAGGGTATCAGACTGTTGCAAGCTGTTAAATTTATTATTTAAAAATATTAGTTAAGTCAGGTACTTATAAAATATCTGTCAGAATGTAATACTTAAGAAAAAAAAAGGCTTTAATTATCTATTTAATATCTTGCTTCCTATGACTCAAGAAATACATAGGCCTTATCACTAGAATGAAAATATATATAACACCCATTTTAAATTTAGTCTTGCTCCAGAATCATGTGTCTCATACAGGTAAAGGATGGTAAACAGTGATAGTGACTTTTAATGTTAAGAATAATGATCAGTGGATGTACTATCCTACAACCAGCATGTAAGTAAGAACACATCAGATGACTTCCTGTAGAATTATAAAGGTAGTGTGTCCCATTATTTAACAATACCTCAACACTCTATGTATTGTCAGCCTGGGCTTTTGAAAACTTACCACAAAATTTCCTAGCTTCTGTGGGTTTAAGTTTATCCCTCATGTTATTTTAATGTTGCTCTGTGGACTTTAATTTCCTTTGAGGATTTTATAAAAGTATTACCCAAATGCATTAAAAATATTAGTATTTGCAGACTGTGGGGTTTTTCCTGCAGTCTAGAAGCAACTCCCACAAAGCAGGAAGCCATTAACTGCCATGAACATATATAACTGTGGAGATATTGCATGGGATACTTGTAAGACATTTACTGTTGGAGATAAGGGGTTTGGAAGCTGCATTTGGTTATGGAAATACTGACAGCAGCAGTATTCATTAACATCACAAGACCTTATAAAAAATAGACCTTATAGAGAGAAAACTATAAGGACAGTTGTAAAGATTTCCAGAACTACCAGTTACAGAGAAGCCCACAGAAAGAGTACCTCATACAAATTATAAATGTGGGCAAGCTTAATTGCTTTTCCAATTCTGAAGATTCACAGCTAAGCCATGGCCTGTCCATGACTCCCCTGACCTTCACTTTTAGGAAAATAGATAAATTGATGTCAGTGAATGAAACAGTGGGGATGAAGCACAAGCAGCCATTGATGAAACCTAGGAGATTTATGACTTGAAGGTGTGCTAGTCACTGCAGTACAACAGTGTTGAAGAATTTTCATAATCTGCCCTGCTCAAAACATTGGCATCTGCATCTACTGCACTAATTTAAACTTCTGAGTGTCCAGAAGGTTTAGGCCCTTATTTAGCACTTTGCACTGAGCTGTAATAGAAGCTTTAAGATTGCTATTCATAACCATTAACATATCATGGAAGATTACAGTTGGAGCAGTAACTGTGGTCTACAAGCTTGAATTTGTGATCTGTTCCCTCACAAGGGATCCCTGAGTAAAGCCAGAAAGAAATAGAAATGCAAAGCCAGACCCAATTTCAAAGAGAATGAGAATGTCAAGCTTACAACCAAAGAGAATTTTAAAAGAATATGTCTGAAGTCAAAGAAAATCCAGAGGGAAATGGGAAGTCTAAAGTCTAGCCAGAGAAAACACTATGTAGATCAATGAAAAAAAAAAATACAAGACATTTATAGACAGCCAGATGATCATGGGGCAGAGCAGTCCTCCTGGCAGATTCTGAGGTTGAGATAGCTTGCCCTTTCCTTTTTTAAATTTCCATCAAGGCACTGTCAGGCTCCAGAATATTATTAAGCATTTCTGAAGTTAAGAGAGAAGACAGACTAGAAAACAAGCAAAGAAATAATGGTCTCATGACCCCTGGAAATTTAATGCTTGTGACCTGAGCCTGTGAGCATCCAGTGTGCCCCTATTTGCACTACTTGTTTGGACTAGATTTCTATTGCATTTTAATGCCATGTTTCAGGAGTCCTCTTGTAGTTTGGAAGGGCCAAAAAAGAAATTCCAGTCTTGCCCATACTTGGTGCCCATCTTGGCAGGGTGAAGAAGACAGCATTCCTCTGAACATTCTAGGTTTACCACATCTGGAGATAGAATTTAGGCAAGGAGTGCTGAGGCACGTGGTGGCATTCAGTTCCTGTACTACTCGTAAGACTGTCATGTTCATGATCTCACCTGTCAACCGATCTGGAGTCAAAACATAATTTTTTCCGGGTCAGGCAGAAACCTTGCTACAAAGTAGCATGTCTGCCTCATAAATAAACTAATAACATTATTTAACATATTTTCAGCTCTTGCAAAAATGCAGGACCTTGGATTCCTTTTACTGCTAGCAACTAGACAGAGTGAACTGAGTGGAAGCACTTTTCCTGGTCATGTATGCATTTCTAAATGTCTGAAGCGGAAGCGCCTACTTTGAGGCTGTCTCTACTCCTTCTCCTTACCTACCCCTTCACAGTGGCTATAAATTCTCAGTTGTTTGCCAAAGGGATTTAAAATAATGTGGGATAATGTGTGTTAAAATAACCTGTGGCAAATCCATCCCTGTAACACCTCCTCTTCCCAAATTTGGCTGTATTTTAAGATCGAAAAAATCAATTTTAGGCATTGTCACTTGACTTGCTTAGTAGTTTTTTTAAAAAAAAATAGCAAAAATTCTCTCTTCTGATGAACAAACTCCATGTTTCCATACCCAAACTGTATGTAAGCTATCCCCTACAAAACCAATAAAGACGAAAAATATTTCTCTGGTGACTGCTCCCAGGAAGGAAGGTGAAACTGAGAGCAAGTAGCTGCTGCTCCCACTGACCCCCATTTTTGGCAGAGAAGAAGCACACATCAGGAATCCTCCTCAACTGGATGTAAAAGAAACAAGTGTTTTCAAACTTACTCTTCCTCTCCTGACAGAATTTCACTGATGGTCTACAGAGAGAAAGGCAACCTTCTCCAAGAGCTTAAGTGCTGTGCACCTTTCTACAGCACAGGACAGAATTCACTTCCACAATCACCCAGAGCAAAGCCTTATAGTGTATGAGACAGGAGGGTAACTGAATAGAGGAAGGAGACTAGAGAGACAAGCCATGAGGTCCCTTCCAGTCCTGTGCTACCCAAAGGAAAAAAAATACAGCAGCTAGAGATAATTTGCCACATTAATTTCCATTTATTTTGTTGGCACAACTCCAGTGAAGGAAGGCAAAACCTTAGATTTGCCCTCCTTTCAGTAAAAGCAAGGTTGTCTCCACTGCTAGGGTGGGGCAAGGAGACAAACACAGGGTCCCAGCTAAATCCCCAGCAAGTATGTAATGAATTTTGGATTTGACTGACATGGCTCACGAAGGAATGTATCACCACCAAAAATCCCAGCTATTAAAATGTGAAGTGTTCCAACTTCTTGTAAGTTCCACAATTAGTTAATAATCCCAAGAATTTAGGACATTTTTTCAGGTTATGTTAAGTCAACTGAAGTGTCAGTGCTGTTAGCTCACTTTAGATCTGGTCTTATATAATGCTACTGTAAATCATACCCTGGTAGGACACATCAGGAATAGGAACTAAAAGCACATGGGTCTGTACCCATAACTCAAAGATAATTCACCTATAGGCTGGTAACAATGGGCATTTTCAGTCATACCTACGCTGATTGTCTGCCAAATCAAATTGACTGGCAGTAGTTTAGCATTTCAGGTTTTGTAGGGTTATACATGCACTGTTAAAAAGCGTGAATGACTTTATAAAAGCAGGACTCTGTATTCCTTATTCTTAATTTATTTTCATTACTGTCTATAATGTGACTATTTTTTATAGCATAACTGGATATTCTGGTCGTAGGAAGGTACACCCAGAGATATTGTTCCTGAAGAGCTATTACTGCTGGCAATATTCATGCTTATATGATTTCTCAGTAGTCAAAATTTTAAAGCATGAATCCTGTCACTGAATGTCCTGTAAGCATCCAACACTGACCCTAAGCCTTCTTAAATTTCACCATAATTTCAACTTAATTTGCCCTGTTATAGCTGGGAAGAGCATAGAGGCATCCTCAGCATATATGGACTGTGTACTTCGTGTCAAACACAGACCGCTGTGGTAGTTCTGGTGAAGCCAATGAGTGCAGTGATACAGCATGGCACAGACTAGGCTGATGTAGCCACTTTCACTGGTGAAACAGCCTGTGTATCCAAGCTGCCTTGGTTGGACAGGCAAATGCTGTTGTTCTCCATGTTCTGCTTCTGCAGTTCAAAGTCAGTTCAGGTATCTGCTACTAGATACTATCACAGGGATATTTACATTTCTCTACATGTAATGTAACAGTGGAGGCGACAAATCCACAGTGAGTAAAAAACCACTTCATATCAGTTCAAAAAACAAAAACCAAAACCTTTGGCCCCACTTGCTACTTGGACATGCAAACATAGATGATAAAACAGTAAGACAAGCGGTAAGATCAACAGTAAGATCAACCAGCAGTATCTATTGAGCAATACGACAAAAACTTTCACATTTTCCAATCTAATTTCCCGAGAAGGCCCAGCTGAAATTGCTTCATATACCACTTTTTCAATAGTCATTAACACACTGGCCAGAATAGATGTGATGAAGCACAGATTTCAGTGTCTTCTGCAATGACTAATGTCTTCCTTATCCTGTCCTCCTGTGCCACACCTTATATTCAAGGTGAAAAAATTATCCTTGTGAAAATCAGCATGAGAACGGGTGCCCTCCATGTGGCAAGCCATGTGGTGTTACTTTTTTGAGTATTAGAGACTGGAAATGAATCATTCACCTGCATGTGTGTCTGTTCCAAGGCGAATGCTTATCCATGCCTTCTCCAAAGAACATTGTCATCTAGTCTGTTATGTCATATGGCCTGATAGCTGTTTGGGAGAAGATAGAGTTACAACTCTGAGATAGCCCGGGTATGGCTGGAGATGGACCACTGCTGATCTGAAGGGGACTAGGGAAAAAAATAGACTGTGATGTTTTGGAATTAAATAAAGTTTCTTAACACTAATTGGACTGAGATGTATTTCAGTTTGATTGACAGCTATCTCTGCTTAAGAATATCGTTAGTGGTCTCAATGTTGTGTCCATAGCCACTGGCTAATACTGAAAGGCAGGGAGTTCATTTTTCATATGAGTGATTCAGACTTACCCCCATGCTTACCGAACAAGTGATTGTGCAGTTAGGTTAGGCTCTGTCCAGTTTGTCATCCTTTGTTTCTGTTTCTGTTGTTCCAGAGAAAGCATCACAGATGCGGGTGAGCTTTTCCATGCAGTGGGATGAAAACTCTCTTCAAAAAGAACTTGGTTATGAGACAGATTTGAGGTGATGTGGGGAGATTAGTCACTCTGCTGCCTGGAACACTTCTGTTAACTGAGATTTTGCAAATCTTGCTGTATAGGGGTTGGAGATTTTCTTGGTGACATAGCAGTAGAATAATGTTTGAGATAGTCTTCATACAAACACCAAGAAGAGGCCCTTTCCCCTTACTCACCTGCATATTGCCCAGCTTTTTCCCATTCTACTGATTCCTCTACAAGTCCACCCTTATTCCCTCTTAGAAACAGTCTTGCTGTGGTGATCTATTCTTACTCCTGTGTCTCCAATTCTGCTTCTGTGTTTCTCTTTCAAGTCCCTCCAGATCTTTCCTTCCAGCAGGGATGTTGCCCAGGTGGGCTGTCAGATTGCTCACAACCCACAGGACTGGAGCATTGTGCAGGGCTCAGTACAAGGTGTACCAGGACCAAGCCTGAACATCAGAGGGAGAAGAAAGAGCTTCCCCCAAGCCACCAGAGCCACCCCCTCAAGGAAGGTCTGCAGTGACAGGCAGAGAGGGTTGCTAAAGGTGTTTTTTCAGTCAGTTCAGAAAAAACTATGTTTTTAATATCCAGTTCCACAGAGACAAATTGAAAAGCAGAGCCTTGGTTTCAATTTCTTCCATGTCAGAGTAGGTTTCACCACTCCTCTGGCATCCAACTTCCTCTTTTTCCTTGAACATGTAGTTACATTATTCAAGTTAGTACAGGATTACATGGTTTAATGTGCTATGTGTGGTTGAGCTAGTTAATCAACTGGAAGCACCCAACAGTGTAATACAAGACTCTACCCAGGGAATACCATACAGCATCACATAGACACACTGTTATTGCCAAACCCCTGAGTTTCCCTCATGCGGACTTGTTCTTGCCTACTGTTTGTCCCATCCTTCAGCAGACACTTATACTGTATATAGTACTATCACATCTGAGCAACATTTCTCTTCTGGAGAGAGGGGTGGTAACAGAAGGTTTCTTTTTTGAAGGCTCTTCTTTTTCTTGTCTCTGCTAATAATGTCCTTCAGATCATTTCTCTGGCCTATGGAAGTTCACAAATGCTGTAAGAAAACGTCACCTCTATTTATTTTGCTTCAGGCACTTTCACCAGCTGCTGCACCCTGATTTTATTTGATTTAGTAATTGCTCTCTCTCTCCCTGCCATCACTGTTCACACATGTTGTCCTTTTCTTGCTTTTACTGTTGATTGCCAAGCTTACCAGAAAAGTTCATCACAAGGGAAATGACTATCAGGTACTGGCATTCCAGTCCCCACATTTTCCCTTTTGGCCTTTCACTTTTATTTTATTTTTTTTTCCTTTTTTTCTTTTGTTTTGTTTTGGTTTCTTTTGTTTTTCTTTGTTTCATGAAATGCTTAGGTTGCAAGTGTGAGGAATGAGTGGTTTTAAGAGCAGCAATAGATGAATGACACTGTGTTCCTATATGTTTTTATCCTCTTGCATTCTCTTTGGGGAATGCTTTTTTGCTTCTGTCAGTTTTGATTCCTAAGGCCTTAACATGACTTGGAAAAACTTGTTGGTTTAGGTATCATCCAATTACAGAAGGACTGGTAAGAATACAGCAGAGCTTATGTTCAGTTCCTGTAAGTTCCTCATAGATTTGTTTTTTCTAAATCACCACCCAGTGTATTACCCACACTGCGACTTGGCAATTTCTTGTGGTCACTTGTCTTTGGTTTTGGTTAAATCAAATCCATTTTTCATTCAGGACTTAATAGTTTCAGCTGCTCACCTTAAACAACATTTCTAGTTTACCAAGGTACTTGATTGCTGTACTTAGTTATGATTTCAGTATAACTCAGCTGTTCATTACAGCCAAGTGAGATGATTCAATTTTCTTGCTGATATACTGAATTCTTGTTATAGCAGGAAACAAACATTTTCTTGGTAAGCTAAACTCATTTTTTACGGTGATGAATGACTCACTGAGAAATCATTCTTGACAGTGGCTGCAGCCATTTTTAAACACTATTTTTCTAAGGGAGGAAGACAGTGTTTAGTAGTTTTATTTTATGGTACAGACTAGCACATCTATGAGTATTATTAACATTTTACATCCTTTAGAACAGAACTGTGGCATCCATACCAATATTACAGGTTCTCATTTTATTTCCCATGACAGCCAGAAGGACATTTTGATCTCTTGCTAGGTAGAGAAAGCACATTTCTTTCAAGGTGAATTTATCAGTTCACAAAAGAAAAGTAATACCCACACTTCATTAAGTCAGTCTTAAATACCTTGTACATACAACAGGCCTTTTTCCTCTAAAGGAATGTAGGTAAATCCTAACAATTGTGGGGTGGATAACAAGAGTTGTCTGAGACTGAAACTTATCTACAGTGTCTGCAATATCAATATTTCTCTCCACAGGCTAAAAATTTGGAGGAGTGTTTAGATTTGCATCTTCTATACAACAGTGGTTTCCACTCTGACATTTTATTTGCCAAGTCTTGGCTCTCACATCAGTAGTCTATGCCCCTAAAATGTAAAGCTAATAGTAAAGATGGTGATGGATCTTGATTTGTCCTACTTCTCTCCTTATACTGTTCCCTATGCATGTGCCAATGTGTGCTAGACAGAGGGAAAAAAAAAAAAAAAGATTCTGCAACCTTAAAAAGTATATGCTTTAGAGGTCCTTCTCATGCAAACACATGCATCATTGTATAATCTACACCATGAGTATTTCCATACCTGTTTGTAGGATCAGGGCTGTAAAGTCTGGCCATGATGCTTCAGGAGTACCTGTCAATTTGAAATTACTCAGTCTTTGATTGTGCCTGTCCAGGCCTCTTGAGTAGAGTTGAGAGGAGCACAGTCAGACATGAATTCAAGTGGCTGGGCTAAAATATCTCAGAGGTGAAACTCCGAGACTCACCACTTGCCACTGTGCAAGTGTGGCACAGGTGAAAGTTGCCATGCCTCCAAATTCAAAGAGTGCCAAACTCTATTTTAATAGTTTTCAAACACTTTGCCAAATATGTCACTGACAGAAGTGGCAAAAGGAGGGTGGCCTCTGGATCAGGACAGAGAGAGAGAAAGAAATTTGGACTGTCTGAGCACAGGACAGGAGAAGAGTGGAGTCAGAGACTGAATGAGAAGGAGAAAGTTAAAAAGGGGAGCTAGAACTAAACTCCCCTAAAAAAGGGAGTTACAGAGAGTCATAGAGAGAGAACTAGCAGAAAGGGGCAGTAGGACTGGAATTTAAAACAGAAACCAGAGAACAGGAGGGGCTTTGCAAACAGGCTCATCCTCTTCTCCAAAGCTTAAAAGGGCTAAAGGGCTAAAAGGGTTGTCCACAGAAACACAGTTTTAAAGCACAAGTTTCAACCTTCCCAAAGATAATTTGCAGAGAAAACTACCTATTTCATACACTATCTGCCTGGTGCCATTTATTCTGTTAACTCCAGAGGCTCCATAGATATCTGCCACTGGAACTAATTTGTCTACCTTCCTGTGGAAGAAGCTGATATAATACTCAGAATGGAATTTCACCCTGTCATTTTCTCAAAAACTATGAAATAATAATTAAAAAAAAGCTATATTCCAAGAACATGAAGAAAGAAGATGAGCAAACTCAGAGTTGGTCCAGATGATTTCCTTGAGCAACCATACACATTATGATAGCCAGGAATTGGATAATTATACATTACCATTATTTGCATAAGATACCTCCTCTATCCTTGCCTAAACTACCAATACCATTTCAACAGCAGGTCTTCAATATTTTGGTTTTCCCATAGTTATTTCCCCAAGCCTTATTTAATGCTTACTACTCACCATCCCTGAAGGCAGAATAATTAATTACCTCACAGTTTTTTTATGGTTGTTATGACTGTAGAAAAAAGGTGTTACCTTTACCCTACACTGATATGTGGGGGGAGGTGGAAGAGAATTTATTTTCCCATATTTATTTCAGAACTGTGACTCAAACTAAGGTTAAAAATTATCGACCAGTAACGACCATTCATCTGAGACACCTGCAGCCTGTCTTTTTAGACTACTTAACAATCGAGATGTGAAGCCTAGCTCCCCTTGACTGTATCTGTACAGAAGATGAGGAACATAAGTTTGGAGGCATATTGTTGTTTGGCCTATCACCATGTGTAAAGTCTCTGGTAGAGGCAGAAGTAGAGTTCCATTCTGCAAGGAAAAGTTCAAATATCTCAACCACAATGTCCTGGTTTGAGTAAGTGGCAGGTGTTTTTTGCTAGCAGAGGAAGGGCCTACAATGGTGGCTCAACCCATGACATATGACCATGTCATATAGGTACCTCAACTATGAGCCTATCCTTGCTGTTTCTGATGATGTCAGCTTCATTCACTGCACACCTAAATTTCTCCACAACGGAGGCAGAGCAGATTTCTCACTTTACACTCCTGATCTTTTCCTGGAGAACATAATAGTGTACACTGTTTGGGGCAGGGCTCCTGAAAAAAAGAAAAGATTGTGTAATTAAATATCGTATTGCTCCATCTTTAATTCTGTTGTGTCTGCTCTTACAAATACTCAGCTTTGCCATCCAACTGATCCTTTATTTTGTTTTTCATAGAACCAAATGCAGAAGAACGCAAAATTATTTCTGAGTGTTGATATAAATTATTCCCATCTCCTATTTCTTTTTTAAGCATGATTTCAATGAACTTTCAAGATTTGGACTAATATATACCTTATCAATGTCACTACACTGTATGTACCTCCCACTACGCCTGAAAACTGTGTTTTCTTTCTCTTGCCCTTATGCTTTGCATTTTTTTCTGTTCTCACTTAAAATACCAAAACATCTACAGCAGCTCTTCTTACTCCAGAGCATCCTCTCACACTGGATTGCCCAGCCCATTTTATCTGTCCCACTTAATTTATATGTTCATGCACCTTTGGCAGCAAAGTTTTCTCTTGACCACATTCAGTGCGTAGCAAAAGGCTAAGAATATATTTCTCAAGTCACATATATAATCCACATTCATTTACATCAAGCATTACGGGATAATGGCATCTGAAGCAATGCTCAGCAGATTTGCAATGGACATTACAGATGCTTGATCTCGTCATGACCCAATAAACCTCCACATCATTGACTCCTACCGTAACCACTTCTGTGTAGATGTGACTCTAGCCTCTGCGATGGCAGTGTCTGTGGAGCTTAAGGGAGGTGTCTTCACCATTTTTCCAGTTTGCTCAAGCCTTCTTGTTCTGTATTCTTCTCAAGCCCTTCTCTGTCTCTGTCACAGTTTCCAAATATCAGAACAGGCAAAGTTCTCATTGTCGAGCTAGAGGAAAGACACAGACAGGCTGCAGGAGAAAGCCAACATGCAACTGTTGTAGCAATATCAGACTTCTTCAAAGTAGCCAGCAAGTCCATTCTAACAACAGTATGTAAGTCTTTGCCTTATTCATAGTTTTCTCCTATGTGATTGTACATCAAAACTGGCAAGGACAATCTTTGTGTGGGAGTATTGTGGGGGTTTTGAATTAAACCATTTGAATTCCTTTTTTTTTTTTTTTTTGCATTATTTTTATTTTCCAAAAGAGTAGGTGGGGAGACAGTCAAGCTGGATGGAAAAGGTGTTACTGACTCATAAGGATGAGAAATAGCCAGCCTTAAGAAGGCATTCTGGATTTATGCTTGCTGATTCATAACTTCCTACATACATGTGGGGAAAAAAGTGTGGATTCTGCCCTGAGCTATATTCTGCAGGAAACCCACCCTCCCTTCACAAAGTGAGACAGGAGTTTCAAAACTGTAGGAGGATTCAACTTAAACTCCCAGAAGATGTTCCCATGAAAAACGTTGAGAATAATGGCCTGGAAACACCGTCCCCAACCACTAAGTCCTACTTTCTCTGCTTTCATGGAGAAGTCCAAAACTAGTTAAAGCTCAAATTTCACAGTTAAATCATCAGGTAAAACAAATATACTAACCAAATAGCAGAAAACAGTTGAACAGGAAAGGTAGTAAGGGTTTTGTAGAGAACTGTTTTTCCTTTTCCATGCAAGTGCTACTAGATCGGTTCTTTCCCTTATGTCCCAAGTAATTAAATCAAATAACATAAGAGGAACATTAACAAAACCAAGAACAACAACAAGACAATTAAATAAGGCAACAAGTGTTTCATTTCAAAGGGACTTAAACCTCTGTTTACATCCAAGTAGTTTATTGATTAATTACACCTTCGTATGGCTGCATGGAGCCTGAAGAGGGAGGATTTGGTAGGGAAATAAAAGGGATTTCGGAGAAAAATTAAATGACTCCCATTCAAACTGCTCAAAGCTAAATGTGTGTTGCAAAACACGAGTAGCTGCAGATCTCATTTTCCCTTACTTCTTATTCCCTGAATATGGCTGCACAGTGGACATATTCAGCCTAAGGCACTGTCTCAGTAGTGTGCAAGATATGCCCGAGCTGGAAAAAAACCCAAGATATTCCCAATTTCTAACACCATAGACCAAAGGCCAGATACTGTGCCTAACATGGTACAGGCATGGCCACTCATATTTAAGTCCTTTGTTAAAGTTGGCTTGTTTCTGAAAGTATGTGTTCAGGGAAAGATGATAGACAGTTTTGTGTTCTGAAATCTGTCTCAACTATATAATATATGCCCATGGAAGCAGGGACAGTTAAATCTAGAGAGGCTTAAGTACTGTGAAATTATTCTATCTTTTTCCAGCACTCTTACATTTGCAGGTTTGAGCTTTCTTGTATTTCTGATTCAGGTCAGAATGAGGATCAGAAAAGGAAAATAATAATAGCAATGAGAGAGAGTTGTATTTAAGAAGTTGATACGCTTAAGAGATTTTATGTAGCTTGTGCTGGCAAAGTCAAGGCAATTATTACATAATTTAACCAGAGTCAACCAGAATCATCCTCAAACTCTATGAAGCAATAACATGAGCAATGGGAAACATTTGACATTGGTGGAATTATAGGAATGAACAAAGCAGAAGCTGGTTTAAACTGTTTAAACACAGCACTGCATGGTAAATGATTACACAGGGCATAGTGGAGTCTACAGTTAAGTTCACAGTCTTTCTCTCATATCAGTTTATTTTACTCAGAAAATACTGTTTTTCCATCTGTCCTTCTGGGCAAGCTTTTCTGGCACCTAGAGAGTAAACAGATTAATATCAGGGCAATAATGGCCTCCAGCCAGCAGAAGAGGCTGTAGTCCGTGGAGGTGCCCTCACCCCAGGAGCCTTCAGTGGACTGAGGCATGTCCTGATGCACCAGCTGGCTGTCACTCAGGAGAAAACTCACTGTTTCCTGGATGAAAATACGACAGCTGGAATTGTTATCTTCCACTTCCTAACACCTGCCATATTCCTAGTGTGTTGCTTGCCCTCACACCAGCCTTGGAGGTCCTAAGGCCTAAGGAACCTAGTGGGTCACGGGCAGGCGCTACTCACTGCCACCTTACATGGACATGGGGAGCAACCACCACACACCTCACCAGGACATGGGCATGCACCAGGCACTTCAACAGGACACGGACACCCTGTGGGGATGGGGGCTGCTCCTCTTGAGACATAGGCACCCACAGTGCACCTCACAGCCACGACCCAGGGTGGCTGCGAAGGGCAGTGTCCGAAGCCTGGCACTCTGCACCCGTGGGCAATTGCATTAGGCCCTGTGAACCGTGGACCCTACTCCTAACTCTTAGTGAGCCGTATTGTGGAGCAGGTGGCCATTAGATGCGGGCAAGCTTGTCACGTACCGTTTCCTTTAAAAGGGTCCTGGGAGCCTGGGAACCTAAATGGGACTTAGAACAGAGCTGCTGCTGCTGGATGGTAGGACCATGATCCCCCAGTGGTTGGTGTTGCCTCCACCATAGGCTGCTTCCTCTGAGGCTTGAGTGAGTTTTGTAATTGTACTTTGAGCTCAACTTACGGTTAATTTGTTAAAATAACCCGATCTGCAGACGATCTCTTATACTAGTTTTGTAAAAGGAACCAATCCACAGAGGGTCCAGGTTAAAAAAAAGTTTTGATTTTAACAACTTTTTCTGTTATTGTTCTACCAAGGTTCCCAAATAAATCTGTCTGTTCCCATAACTCTGGGTGATAGAATTAATTGGTGTAGTCAGCAGGATGCATTGGTTAGAATGACGAATTATTCCCCAGATAAATCTATTGCAAAAGGGTTTTATGGAAAATGGATGGCAAGATGCTAAGTGGGATAAGGAGTGACTGAAGGCAATAAGCCATGATCTGAAAGCTGTATGGAATGAATTCAGTAATTGGAAGGATATGTGTAAAATAAAGAAAGACAGAGGCAAGGAAGGGATGTGCTGGCTGTTAGCTGCAGCATGGAAAATTGAGAACTAACAGGCTGAGAATTCAGAAGAAGAAATTAGAAAGTAGAAGAGTGAATTTTCAACAAGGGATTGAGAATTAAAGCTAAATTAAAGGCTGGTAGCAAGTCTGGGAAAAGTACACATCTAAAAAAAAAAAACAGTTAGTGCCACAGGCTATAGGGAAAGCAAGAAAACATGGTGAAATACTATTACAAGGTAGTGATCTAGACACTATAAAAGTCTGTTAGCAACTGGGATGAAGATATTTGGAATAGGGCAGATGGATCTGATAAGGAAGTAAGTAACGTAAGTGACTCTGTATCAACACAGCCCCTGATTAAACAAGAAATCACTACTGATGACCCACTTGAAGATGAACCACTAAAGTTCATCACTTTAATACAGATGATCTGTGAAAAATCAGATAACATGTCAAGAACAACCCGGGAAATCAACAGTTTAGCAGTTGTACCAACTTTGGTGTGATAGGGCAGAAGGAGCATCTATTTGCAAGAGGCAAAAGATTTAGACTTAGGCCCTGGAACTTTCCTTACCTTCCAAGAAGATGCTGCTCAGACCTTATGGGCTCTATCTATTAGACGGGGAAGAGGGGTCCATTAACAAGACTGAGGTGAGGAATCCATGTTCTCTTGGCAGGGCCCAGATGAATTTCAGGGAGCATTGTTTACAAGCGGCTGTTGTAACATTTCATTGAACCAAAGCCCAAGGTGATGAACCTAGTCCTTGTGTCATTTCTGTTACATCCCCCTGATTTGAGATGTGTTGGGAAGGGGGCTGTGGGGACAGAAAAATTAGGTTTTATGCAGATATGTCGGGAGCTATCTGTGAAATCCCCTTTCCACAAGTGCTGCAACAGACCGTTTTGCAAATGCAAGAATTAAGCCCCACAACTAAGACCCTGAATGGCATCAGGTCTTAATCATCTTGGCCTGACCCAGAAGTTGAAAGAGTGCTCCATGAGACCAATGGACTAACCCAATCAAATAAAACAAGACTGTTAGTGGATTTACCAACCAAATTGCAAACAAGCTAGACATGTGAAATGAGTGGTGACACACCTGTCTAGATCAGGGGTACACTCACACAACTTCATTTATAAATGACAGGACAAAAGAAAATGGCCTCAAGTTGCACATGGGGAGTTTTAGATTGGATATGAGGAAAAATCTCTTCATCAAGAGGGTTGTCAAGCATTGGAACAGGCTGCCCAGGGAAGGGGTTGAGTCACCATCCCTGGAGGTCTTTAAAAGATGTGTAGACATGGTGCTTAGAAACATGACTTAGCGATGGATTTGGTAGAGTTAGTTGCACTTGGTGATCTTGAGGGTCTTTTCCAACCTAAAAGATTCTATGACTATGAATACAAGTACAGAAGAGTCTTTGGGTCAAATTGTGGTTTTAATTGCATCTGTGTAAAACTTACTCACAAGCTCTGCCCGCAATCTAACTGAATCAGAAGGTTATGTATGGCCTGTGGGAACAAGAATTTAGAGCCATTATTGAACCCCTGGAATTTTACTCTGAAGCCTGCTACAGGTTCTGTTTGTGTTTTTGCAGTCCCCAAGGGACTGCATTTTTTCTGGAGTCTGATAGAGACTTGGGTCCCATCACCATTTTAATGAGCAGTCCTTTCCCGTATGTAGTGACTCTTGGAGCAGCTAGAATAGAAACTTTTCTTTGTTAACTGCACTGAATAACTTTATGAACAAACACAGAGAAAAGGATCTGTGGTACCACTTCTGTTCTGCACTTTCTCAGACAATGTTGCCCTTTACAAATGAGGAAGGTTGGAGGCAAAATGCAAGGTACAGATCAGGTTTGCAAGTTGTCACAGTATCTGTGATTGTTCAGAGATGAGGTTTTCTTTCAGGCACCTCTAGATAAGGAATTATCTTGTTTACTTTCATCACGCCAGATGTCATCAAAGTAATTTTGATGTTCAGTGGCTAACATAAAAGATTTACAATGTGAAGCTGTGCCAACAAAACATTTGAAGAGCACAAGGGCTGCTTCAAAAATAGACGTGGATTAATAGCAGCAGAGTTCATTAAGACAACAATTTATTATATTAGGAAAAGGCATGATAGTTTCATTAGTAATAAAAAGAAGACTCCTTAACAGTTTAAATCTTAGTGTATTAGTATTTATATTACTCGTAAGAAATTGATATTTAGGCCTTTTTCTTGGCTTTATCCTAGTTGCTAGGTAACAGAGATGCCTGTGACATTCTAATCTTTAAGGATCGAGATGTAAGAAAATCATATCCAACAAAGCTATGTGTGAATAATTGCTCTTTTTTCAATCCCACTCTAGGAAAAAGAGGAGCCGGGAGAACATGCTTTTAACAGTTCTTGGAAGAACTCTGTCAGGGTTACGGAGACCTCCACCTGCTCCCCTCCAATGAAGTTTTAAGATCACATGACTGAAAGAATAAAGTTCTTTTCTCACATTCCCTGAAAGTGACTGAAACCAGCACAAAGGCGAATGACCACCCCGTTTGCTCCTCTGCAGTGATGGGTGCTGGGCTCCTGGTGCCCTGCCATTCTTCCACCTGCCTTTCCAACCCTGAGTGCCTTGTCCTGCCTACCCACAGCGGTTCCTGCAGGCTCGGTTCCTCCACCCCTGTTACTGTGGAGTAGAAGGGAGCTTCAAGGTCAGGGGCATGGCTGCAGTTTTGCTCCCTGGTAACTGGCTGCCAGAGTTCAGCTTTGAGATTTATGGGTGAGGCAGGCTGCAGTGGGTTGTTCTTTTTCCCCCATGCTCTGGTGGGCTGTCAGTCACCCATCAAAGCAGACGCAACAGTGGCAGAAGCAGGTTTTAATGTCATCAAGCACAAGTCATTAGCTTTAACTAGACAAGAGAAACAGCCTTCAGGGATCCACTGTAATCTCTAAAGGAGACAGAGGAAATGAAAATGTGACATGTCTCTGTGGGGTCTGTAGAGCTCCAAGTTCATTTCTTTTAGTGCCTTAGGAAAGGAAAACAAAGATGGATTTCAGCTTTTAGCGCTTTGTTACTAAGATTAATGGTTTGTAGTGCTCATAACTATATTATTCTTGTAACAATAAGAATTATTATCTAATAGTTTTCACATCGTGCTCCTCCTGTGCTTGCAGCTTTGAAGTATCTGTCACACCTGCTTGGTTGGAACAAGGATAATGAATGGTTTACTTGACAAATTCCAACTTTCTGCTGGCAAAGAGCAATGACTTTTTCAAGTAAAGGGATCGCCACAGTATTCTGGGGGCTAGCTCTTCTGTTGATTGCTGGGACCTGATTTTGCCCCTTGTTCACATTGTTTGCAAAGGTTTCCACGAAGAAAAGCAAACTGATTTCAGCAGATATTTCACCACTTAACTTACAAAGAGACATCATCAGTGAAGGCACCAGACAAAGGCCACTTCTGAAGAGTTTCTTGAAAATACTGAAATGTGAACTCTGTTGTGTCCTTGTAATTGGTTACATAAGTCGTGTGTACCATTTTTGTTCCACAGATGCAGCAGTGTAACTCTTAAGAATTACACTACAGTTACAAAGATTTTTCTAATTCAGATAACAAGAATTTGATCATTACTTTTTAGAACACCTGTATGTGAGGATTCATGCCCATTTACAATTAAACAAAAGAAATGGAGCAGAGGGGACTGAAGCCCAGATATTTTATGTTTTTACATATATATATAGTATTTGCAGAGAACCTTAACTAAATATCTAGAGGATGTAAGTCATAAAGTGCGAAGGCACATTAAGTTGGGTATTGTAATTCCTGTGCAGTGTTTTACATGCCTGGTTCCCAGAGGAAAATCCCAAACCCAGAGTTAAGCATTTATCTGTGGTAAGAAGCTGACATTCATTCAGATGAATGTCAGCTTTGATTAGGTAGTGATATAAATACAACCAATTAGAAATTGCACAGAAAAGTGTCTTAGCTCACTCCCTTTTCAGAAGTTGAGCTCCCACTTCAGAACTACCAGCAAGCACCTCCAGCCTCTTGGGATCTGGAGCCTACCTCTTTTCTCCTACAGCTCTCTTTTAAAGAGCTGGGGAAAAAAGTACTCTTTTTTTCTGTCTCCCTGCAAGAGCATGAGATGAAGATCCCTTATCCCATAGACTGTTGCCTAGGAAGTGGAAAGCTGGGACACTGATCCCTCCTACTCTGCCACAGCCAAAACCTGACCACTCTCTTCAGCTCCATTTTCTCCTCTAGATCCCCAAAAGGTTCATTTAAAACATGGAAACAGCTGTGCAACTTGTGCTGTCAGGGAGGTGCAGTCAGTGAGGGCATTTCTGGAGCTGTATCTCCAAGGCTGGATGGTCCAGGTGCTTGGAGAAGAAAGTGGGTGTAGGGCTGCTTATGCTAAGGCTGCTGGAGACAGCCCTGTGGGGACCAAAGGACCTTCAAAGTCACAAAATCCAAGGGCTTTTCCCTGTAACTTTGTGTTAACTCAGGTCACTTGACTTCTGATAGCAGGATGGCAATCTGGGATTTTAATTAACATCCTCCTACACTCTAACAAGTCAGAGGCTAACCACTGAATTTGGCTCTTTGTTTTGCATCTAATAGGTACCACTGGCAGGTTTGGGAGGATTTATTTGTGTTGTCATAAAATCTAAGTACTGCAAGAAGTTAGGAATACATTTTTATTGCTTCCAGATCAGGCTAAAAATACACAAAATCTTCTGAGTTTATAAAAAATTATTGCAGGTTTTTCATTTCTTCCTAGCTTAACATAAAAGGAAACTCAGTATAAAAAGAGATATAAAATCTCTTATACTGCATCATTAGAACAGACTGAGAAGATTCTGTTCTATTTGAATTATACTACATTTTTATGCACATATTGTCCAAGCAGACAGATGAATAAATATACATAGAGTGAATCACACATGCACAAGCCACTACTTTTTTCTAGTCATAAATATATTTTCCTTTTGGGACTATTATTTTCTTTTATATAAAGCTAGTCCCCCAAAATATACAAATTTTCTTTAGGTAATCAGAATGACATGGAGCGAAATCCTGAATGATTTAACAAACTGCATAGAGCCATTCAGTCTGATTCTCCATTGTACACTGCAAACGATGTAAAATGAAGATGAGTGAAATCATAGCCTGGGTTCTTCATGCTTGGCTTGAGGAGAATGATTGTTCAAAGCGAAAAGTCAAAGACATTGGGCTTTTGGCAGAATGAGGAATGTGGAAAGGATTTTGCCCTTTACGCCCATTATGAAAAACATACAATATGTAAACTCATACAATCTCCATGGCTGCAGCAGAAGATTTGACAAGAGTTGCAATGAACAATAAAGATGTCATTTTGCATTATCTGGATCTGCAAGAAATTGCCTTTTTAAGGGTCTGGGGTTTTTTAAGTATAGAGTAAGAGAAGGTATATTCCTGCAACATGTTTCAAGACATGACTCATGCACTACATTTCTCTTGTTTCAGTGACAATTTCTCATTTAGATCTGCAAAATATTTGAGTAATACCAGCCACTTTAATCCTTCAATTTTTTAAATTCGTAGACTTACTTATGTATCTGCCCAGATATATAAATATGTCTGTCTATCTATTTCGAAGTATCTACCCGTGTATAGATAGATAGCCACAACATTTACAAGGGTGTCATGTACACATTATTACCAGGCAGGCATGAACCGCACACATCTCAAACACTCAGAGTAAACATCAGAAACCTTGTAGCCTGGAATCTATGGGAACACTCATTATTTCAAATCCACCATGTCACCAAAACTTACTTTTCATTTGAAATTATATATTTTTATCACGGAATATTTGCCACTCTTTAACAATAGATGCAACATGGTGGCTTTATTGTTATTAATAATTATTCATGCTATCTGGTGCAAATACACACAGTGATACTAACCACAGACTGGCCTGTTTACATGTTACCTTCACCTTTCAGGAGACTGGGCACTTACTCTAATGAAGCTGTTACACAATTCTGTATCTTTCATGGATTTATAGGAGCCCAGTAATACTAGCTGATGGCATCATTCTAAGGGCCTGCTGAACCAAGTTATTCAAACTTCCATTCACAGTAATTACTATCAAAAATGCAGTAATTCAGCTTTTTTTTTGGTAGTAATTAGGAAACTACAATCTTTCCTGGTTTTTCACTTTTGCACTTTGATGAGTATTCAATATTTGTCCTCATTTTGCCCTGAGGCCAAAGAAAATAACAGTGATAAACTGGCTTTAAGGTTTGTTCTTGAAATCTTACAAGTCCTTTTCCTAGGCCTAGAAGGGTCCCAGTGTAACTTAGGCTGTCATGGCAGAGTTACAACAGGGACCTGAGGGAAATAAAGTCATTTTACAGAAGGCAGTGTTTTCTGAAGCAGTGCAGGTGTCAGTTGGTGAGCATCATGCTGACCAACATGCTGAGTGATATTCATCCCAGAGGACCACACTTAGGCACAGTTAGTTACTGCATTGTAGATTAGTGGCTCATAGCAGAAATGGTAGGTGATACATTCTCATTGGTGCAAATAATTTACCATGACTTGAAAGGACCATATTCTTTCCTGAATGAATTGGGAAAGGCTTTTGTTGTGACCTGAAATGCTTTTATGCAATCATAAGACACCTTCTTTATGACCTGGAAACAGTTTCTATCATAGAGGTTTTTCAGAAGATGGGGTCATTCAGGATGCACTCTGTACAGTTAAAGGCACCAAACCAGCCCTAAGTGGCCAGTTTCATGCCAAAACATGAAGCTGTACAATGTCTTGATTGAAACCTAGAAATTTATGTCAGTCATCATAGAAGTTTTTTACGCTTACCACTAAAGAAACCTCAGTCATCCACTCTACCACTCAGTAAAGCCACTCTGACAGCACTCAGGGTTTAGTTCAAATGGGAAAGAAAGGAGGCCAAAAGCAGTTAAACTTTATTCATGTGGCTGCAGCCAGAAGGACTGAAAATATTTTTATTTTGCAGGCACCATTTGTAAGTGCATGTTTTGGTGGTCCTTTGGTCTCAGAAGACAGGGCTGTAGCAGAGAGACATCAGATGACTGTGTACTGTTACACCAGGGGCTCAAAGGAAACACACAACTGCTATGCACCCCCCAAAAAATTAAATCCTCCCCAAAAAGCCGTTTGCAAGCACAGAACTTAAGAGCTGTAATAGACACCATCACAAGGAAAATAGCACCCACCTTTCAGTGCCACTAAAGCAAAGCCAGGTCTATGCTTGCCAGACATCATCTTTACAGATGTCCCTTCTCTTTGTACTACAACCCTCTATCCATCATGTCCTGTCTCTGTATGTCCCTACAGTCCCCTTTTCCCAGTCTGATTCTTGAGTGTTTTCCACCAATTTCTCTCCTCAATTTCAACTTCAATGCAATTTTCTGTAATACTTCAGATCCTCTCTTGTGTTACCCGACAATAGCAAACACAGACACCAGACTTGTGAATCATTGTGGGGATGTGTGGAGTGCTATATACCTGCTCTGCTAATCTATTTCTTTCTAAAAGCATAGTGATACTAATAAGGATCTGAATATCTGAATCATTTGAAGATGAGAAGCTGTGCATAATTCAGTGTTCAGCTCTGAAGAAAGATGAAGGGAATTGCAGGGTTATGTCCTGACCTGCACATTCACACCCACACATCACACATTCGTTGGTCTCATTTCAGATTTAAGAGATTAAAAGGGCAGTCTTCAGTTTGAGAGATGCAAAATTGGCCTCTGTTTCTAATACCTACATAAGGTATTGCAAAATTGAGTGAGTTTAATTGGGATGGAGGAGATTTCCCTCTAAGAGAATATGCTTGTGTTATTGCTTTTCTATGATTAATGACAAATCTGTCAACTTGACTTCTTAAGCACCTAGTAATAACAAGTCAGCATTCATATGTGATACTGGACAAAACAAAATTCAGCAAGGGACCAGAGGGTTTTTCATGTTCCTAAGGGGAAAATTATTTTAAACATTCTGGAAAGTACTTTTACCTTTTTCTTTTCATCTGCTTTAACTGATTTTGAGGCTTTCATTCTCCTAATGATGACCAGAGGCAAAAGCAGATGACAGAAGATTCTCATGTCAGGCAGAGCAGGTTCTGCTGATCACAGAAGAGAGACTTAATTAAAGCCCTGTCACTAGAATGGTGCAGTTATTTGTCACACAGGAGAGATTCTTCAACACAGAAATATTTGTACAGTCTGTTGGTGGAAGTTCAGGGACAAACACCCAGCTCCACATCTGCAGGCAGTTTTCACAAGTGCTAATGTCAGTTGACTGTGAAATTTGAATGCACCAATCAATGAAGTAACAAATTTAAGGCAGACTATTATTCCTAGTTGAGAAAAATTCCTGGCTTGAATGAAGATAAGTATTATAAAACCAAGATCATCTGATCCTGGAAATATTTTTTGTGACATGCCTGTGAGACTTTTAACTCAGGTTATTATTTTCTGATGAAAAATGAGATGGTTCCCACTCTCTGAAGTGTGATTTTTAAATTGATTCTTGAATTTAAGTAATCCTGCAACTAGTTTTAACTCTTCTTCTTTGAATTTTAAAAGATGTTTCCCAGTAATGTATTTGACACCAATTTTGAATAGCCAGTTCAGAACCTGGAATAGCAAAAAATTCTGCCTTTGGAGCAGTGGAATACTACATTTATAAGAATTGCATATTAAGTCTGTGTAATACATTGTTCTAGTTACCATGACTACCTTGAATAAATGTTTGTATACCTCAGCAGTGTCTACATCCAGTTAAACACCCTTTATTGACATTCACTTCCTGCTGCATTTGGCACAATAAACTGAAGCCAGGAACAATTATGATTTTAAAGGAAATAGATATTGCATGTTCACACTTTCAAACCTGTTTTTTCAAAATCCCAGGTGGTTAGAGTAGCACATACACAATTAGAGCATGCACAATGATTTCAGTCATTTATGGAGCAGCCAGTAGGAGGGCTGATGCCTGATTTGCACATACAAAGACATGCTCAGGCGAGCCTTAGTACCCGTCTCAGTATGTTAGCTGCGATAAAGTACAGTTTTCTATGCAACCTGGAGCACAAAAGGTTTTCTAAGTCCTACTTCTTGTCTAATTACTTTGTCTGAAAATATCATAGACAATGGATACAAGTTGAAACTGGACTTTAGGAAAAACTTCACAAGAAGAGCAGTGCAGCACCAGAACAAGGCTGTCCAGAGGAACGTGGGATCTTCATCCCTGAAGGTTTTCAGGACTTGGCTAGACAAAGTCATGGCTGATGTAATCTGTTGGTGGCAACATACAACCATTTTGTATTGGAGACAGTACACATTGACCACTGAAGTCTCTTCTAAGCAACATTTTAATGACTTCTGTCTCTTTTTTAAAATTAAGAGTTATATGAACTAGATGCTGTGCATTTAATATTCCTGCACATTCACATAGCTGTATACATGCACACATATGCTTACACATACAGAAATTGCAAGTAGATAGACAACCTGTACTTTTAAGAACGTTAAATATGCGTGCGTTTTCATTCATACCTTTGCAGACAGGTTCCAAAAGAAGGCTTCTAAATATCCGCTTGACATATGTGTGTGCATTATTTTCGCTCAAGTTGTGGTTGTGGCCTCCGTTGGGGTTTGCAAGATGATTCAGGGAAGGGAAGGTTGCAAAACATAGAGTGTAGCTAGAGTGTAGCTGTCAGCAGCAGTTCAGGTCTTCCAGGCTGGAGGCATGAGCATAACCAGCTGCTGCAGGTATTTTTGCTAGTTCTTACTCTCCTGCCCAGGAGGAACTGAATGTCTGCTGGCTCAGGAGATTGCACAAAGATAAGATAAAAGTGTGTCACATTTTTTAGGTGTTTGAGAGGTACTGATGTTATCTGTCTCTTGCAGTGCAAAACTTCTGAGTTTTAAGGTTCAATGCACAGGATAGGTTTATGAGGACTGGACTCCAAGCTTCCATGAGGGTAAGCTGGTTTTGACAGCTAGACCAGGCTGTAAGTCAGGCATGTGCAAAGAGAAGCAGCTCTTTTGTGCAACCTCAATAAATCTTTGGTTATCTGGCATGCAATAAGAAGGGGAGTACACCTCTGTGGAACAAGGCCAATCTTCCATTAAATGAATTTTGCTGTGCTGGACTGATGCTAATTTGCAGTGCACATTTTGATGGGAAGACACCATCATTTTAATTGAGAGTTGATTTCACTCTAAATCTCTCAGGCACTGCAGTGCCACTTGCAGAAAAAATAACCTTTGGGCCACATCCTCTTGTTCTTTAGTAAAAAAAAATACTTCTAGAAGTTTGATAAAGTCTACTTTTAAGAAGCACATAGAACAGGGCTTTTATCTGCTTTCAGAAATATTTACTACCCTCAAAGGACACTTAAGTTGTAGATTTAATCACCTGTGTATAAAGTTTACAGAAAAAGAAACAAATCCTGCAGATCTGATATGTTTAGCACACTCACTGCCCACAAGACTGGGAGCCAATGTGTATCTTTAAGGATCTGTTTTAGGGTTTCCTTATGCAGAAATTTTCCAGCAGCCAAGGTAAGCAGCAGTGGCAATGCAGCATAAAATTTGTTCAAACACTCTCTAGCATTTACACTTATGACTGAACTGCAGCACTGGATGCAGATATATTGTTAACATATTTATAAAATTCAAAATTTCCTTAATATTGGTGTCATAATTCTAAATAGTATTTGTTCCTGTCTCTAAACCCTTCCTCACAAATCCTTCTGTTTCCTGTTCTCTATTCTCAGCCAAGACACCCCTTGCAAAAATGAGCTTGGACTCCCTGGTGCATACCAAATCACACACTTTTCCATTCACCTCTCCCTGATCCCTGATATTTCTGGCTCGGTGCAGTTCTTACTCTTTCCCAGACCTCAGTTTTCCAATACATTGCACCTACCTCAGCTGGGTTTTGGCAGAAGGGGGACAGTGGGAACCAGCAACTGGCAAGCAGCAGCTCCCAACAGATGCACAGTGCAGGGAAGGAAGGAAATTCT
Source organism: Athene noctua (assembly GCF_965140245.1). Lineage (NCBI taxonomy): Eukaryota > Metazoa > Chordata > Aves > Strigiformes > Strigidae > Athene > Athene noctua. The sequence continues at coordinate 38,823,490 of NC_134039.1, read as the reverse complement.
GCAGCAAATGGTGCAGATGGAGCCTGACCCTATTGTGTTTACTTGGCCCTGTCATTCAGTGAACAAATCCTTTCCTTAGCTTTCCTTAGCTCTGAGCAGCATTTTCTGTGGCTGCCACAGACCCAAGTCTAGTCAACAACTCATTACACAACTGGACACTAAGAGTTCTTGCTTTCTTAAATGTCAGATGACACAGGTTTAGTCTGTCACAACGAACAATAGCTTCTGCACCTATGAAGAAGTAACCGTTAGAAACAGTAAAACAATAGGAAATTGCTAAGAGTTACTTTAACAAGGTGTCAGGCAGGAGAGGCATTCCAGATGAAAATGCCTGAACATCTTTTGGGAGGGTGTGTTTGATAAATACAGCTATCTTACTGCTATAGATTCCTGGCAAGCAAGGCACACAAGCCTATGTTATACACAAAATGCAACAAGCTGTTCTAGCAAGCAAAAAACAAACCAAAAAGTCTAAAATCTATCTTCAAAAAACATCACGAGAGGATTTTATTAAATTGTAGAGTAACATCCTCATAAAATTCCCTCTAAGACAATTTATTAAATGATGTTTTCTATTTAGCCTTAACATACAACTTCCTGTTTACCTGGAATTGTAGTATGTGGTTTATTTTGTCTTGTGTTTCTCTCTTTTCTTTTCTTTTCTTTTCTTTTCTTTTCTTTTCTTTTCTTTTCTTTTCTTTTCTTTTCTTTTCTTTTCTTTTCTTTTCTTTTCTTTTCTTTTCTTTTCTTTTCTTTTCTTTTCTTTTCTTTTCTTTTCTTTTTCTTCCCTTCCCTTCCCTTCCCTTCCCTTCCCTTCCCTTCCCTTCCCTTCCCTTCCCTTCCCTCCCCTCCCCTCCCCTCCCCTCCCCTCCCCTCCCCTCCCCTCCCCTCCCCTCCCCTCCCCTCCCCTCCCCTCCTCTCCTCTCCTCTCCTCTCCTCTCCTCTCCTCTCCTCTCCTCTCCTCTCCTCTCCTCTCCTCTCCTCTCCTCTCCTCTCCTCTCCACTTTTTTTCTTTCCTTTCCAAATTATTTCAATGACATGTAAAAGCTGATAGGGAAGTTCATTCCAAAAAAGTTAATAAGGCAGCAGATCTTTATTCCTTACAGAATAAGAAAACTGTGTCCATGGAAACAAAGTGAGAAGTAAAACTTGACATTCCCCTTCTCTTCTGTATGATGTGATGAGAAATAATCAGTGTAGGTATATCTGAGGACAAATATTTTGTTGTGGCAACTCCAAGACACAAGGTTCCAGGAAACTAGCATCAGACAAGCTCCAAATGATGACATATGCTAAAAGGTAACATCTGCCATTTCCCCAACTACTGTGTCTTCGCACACTGCTTTGCAACAAGGATCCCTAAACTAATTGTCTGTAGGTTTGTATTGGTTTTCCAGTCATACCTTTTTCAACACTGAGCAACTTAATCTTTTAGATATCTTTTGAGATATCTTCTACAGGAAGGCTAATAGTTTTTCTTTAATGCAGATTATCTAAACGCTTCTTCACACTATTTAAACATATTTAATTTCTAACCTCAGAAGGTCATTGCCTTCATTGCAGTGTCAGAGGTGTCCAGAGTGGGTGCTAAGCAACATACCTCCCAAACTGGCATCGACATTATGCTGTTACGCTGCTGCAATGCTCCCCTTGGGCTAATTAGCCCTGATTCAGGGGCATAACACTGTGCTAACAGCTATGCTGCTGCCAGGGTCCCCAGATAACTCACATGCAGAGCTAGCTCATGTACCTGTGCTGTCTAGGCAAATCTGTAGTGTAATTTTTTCACTCACACTCCATAGAGAACTTTTTAGAAGTCAGGGATTATGAAGTCCTTAGCTTACCTTTAAATTTTTTTCTGGCAATTCCTCCAATTAGTCATGCATGACTTCATATTTAATAGCTGTAATTAAATCATAATTTATCTTATGCATTAAATGCGATCTACATTAACAGTTTTGCTTTCCCTAGATAGAATAGTTACTCAAGTCAATAGTTTCCTGGCTATTCCATAGAGGCAACTCACATGGTAAAAGCAAGATTAACTTCTGGAAAGTGCTGAAATACCCCTCTTTCCAAAAGATGGTTAAAGTATTTGATCTCTTTTCTTTGCCTGGGGACAACAAAAAGAAGCCTTCCTGGCACAAGAGCTTCATTATTTGTCCTAGTTTTTGCTTTTTCAGTTTGCTTCTTGTAACATCTCAGTTTCTTTGAGTAATTCTTCTTCTTATGGAGGAAAAAAAATCTTTCCTATATCTACTCCTTTTCTTTACCTTATATGGTGAAAATTACTGTAATGTTTTAGCAATGTCTTTATAAACAATTTGCCACCTTTTGGAAGCCTGGTAGCCTCTTTCAGATGTTTCCTGTTTTTCCTATAATAAAAAGCACTGATGTGTTATTGATTTCTGTGCAGACTTGTTTTCTGTTAGTACCACCTGGTTTACAGTTATGCCACTATGTCACTGCTAAAGTGATACTCTGCTTAGGCTGACTGTTGTGGAAGGGGAGACTGGTCCTGCCTCAGGAAGTGCAAACAGACCACACACATGGAGTACCAAAGGCCAAACACACTACAAAACTTGACTGTGACTACTCAGGAAAGTCCACTTAGAGCATACCCAATACCTTAATGCATAGATCATGCTTTCATTGTTCTATTGCGCTTTTTTTCCATTTTTCTATCTTTAAGGTCATTCCAGACAAGTTCCAATGTTTTCCTTTATTCTTTGACATTTGGGCCCTGAATCATGATTACAGCAATCTGAAAAACAACTTTCAAATCTAACATTATTAATAATTTTCAGCAAAGGTACCAAGCACATAGAACACAGAGTGAAAACAAGAAAAGATGAGTATTCTTAGGCTTTATTCTTGCCTTTTTTCTTTTTTAAAAAACCTTGCTAGCTTTTCACAATTAATCTCAAATTACTCATCCTTTTCTCCCCCAGCTGCTGGAAATGGGTCCTATCCTAATTTACTTCCTTCCCTGGCCAGTTCTGCTGCTTTTAGAATTCTCTTTCATCTTTATTTCCCCATCCTGGAACAAAATAGTTCATACTAATAAATTAGAGATTTGCTTAGGCATGATTGTCCACTGTAATCTCAGTTTACTGGGATACTCTTGGTCAAGGTCCATATTTTAACTTTCCTGCTGACTTCCCTAATATCCCTTTATCTATCTAACTTTCTAGCAACAATTCATCATATCAGTTAAAATGACACTTATTTCCTAGTTTGTCATAAATTACTTCTTTAATTTGAGACTGTGTATCTTTCACCTTTCAGTCTGCCATTTTTCTACATTTTCTTTGCTAGTTATATAAACATTATCTGGTTGAAATTGTTTATTTGTCAGACAAAGAGCAGAACATTAAAGTATAAGAACTGATGTACTTTGGTTGATCAAAAATCTATCTAGCCCAATCTACCAATCTTGATAATAGCCAGCAAAAGTTGTTTAAGGAATAGCAGAAGTATATGCAACTAATTCAGTGATCTTCCCCTGAGATATACAACCTGCTTCTGACAGTCAGCTTGCAGACTTTCTGAGCCAGAGGTTCCATCCAAAATAGTTGGCCAGGGCTGTTCTTGCAAGAATTTGTCTGATCCCTTTTTGAACATATGTAAGCTTTTGGCTTTCAGAACACCCTGTGGCAATGAGTTCCGCTATGTATGTATGTGTTGAATGAAAACAATTCTTTTTGTGGGTGTATTTTAAATCCAGTCACTTAATTGGGTATGTCCTAGTTTCCAAATTGCTACAGATAGTGAATCATAGTTCCAAATTTTTCTTCCCTTCACTGTATATATTTGAACTTCCCGCATAGGCCCCAGCTCCTTTTTAAACTCAAATCCTCATCTATTTAATCCTTTATCTAGAAGGAGATGAATAATCATTTCCAAAAGGCATCCAAGAACACTTCAAGCAGACCCACAGAGTATTTGATTTGGGGACAAATGCTCAGGTTCCAAACACAGCCTCTCAGTTGTAAGACAGGTAGCGCTGCCCTGCATCACTCTTCAGTCATCTGTGTGGCTCATTTTTGGACTTATTACAATGTCTTTGAAGCCTGAAAAGTGTGGGGTCACTTAGCAGCTTAACCTGCCAGAGGAGACTTACAGCTGTAAGCTGTGCATCAGAATCATTTAGCAAATATTTGTAAAGCAAGAGCACAGCATGGCAAGATCCTTCAGATCCAGCACATCTGGAGCTTGAGCCTTTGGGACATGCAGGTAAGCAGCCAGACAAGAACCTACTTAGTACTCAGCCACCTCTCTGTTACCACGTTGCTTAAGAAAAATGTGTAATTACTCCAGCAAGCAGTTTTACATGATATGTAGGCAGACTGTCTGTGCTACACTTTAACAGCCTCTAGCTATAAATAACATTATTAGGAAAGCACATTGCCTTAGATGGAAAGAACAGAGATAATCACCTTTCTGACTGTCTAGAAACATATTTAGATTTCATGTTTAAAGATTAAAAATAGACTCAACAAATGCATTCAGTTTTAGACATTGGGTTAAGCTTCTTACCCAGATGATACAATTGACACAATAATGCCAACAGTTTATTAAAAATTTTAAAACTCATTAAAATGTTGGTCAAAGATACGAAACCTTAAAAGGCTCTCTAATTAAAAGGTGAAATTAGATTTGTTCCAGGAGGTAAAACACAAGTGGCTGACACAGCTACTCCCCAGCTGTGTAGGTGTGCCACCCTCCTAATGGACAGATTTCAGCCTGGATTTCCATCCAGTGTTGGGACTGGTTTATGTAAAATATCAACCTGCAAATTCTGGCTGATTTTGAGATGGACATTCTGCATGAGTCCCTGCCAGGTCAGGGATGTTATGGGCTAAAGCCATGTCCCTGCTCTCTCTGTCCCAGGGTCCAGTGGTGGGGCTACTTGGCATGGCCTGCACTGTCCTCTTCCTCAAGCTAAATAGAAAAGCAGTGGCTGCAGCCTATTGCTCACATCTTTCTTGCTCTCATACCTTCAAGTCTTCCTTCTTTACATGGTGGGAGGAAAGACCCTGAGCCCCATGTCTCTGCTTCTGCTTTTGTGCCACTGTGCCCATTCCCCTCCTTTCAAGCACCATTGGCCCATGGACATACTGACCTGCTGAAAAGACTGAGTGTCCCACCTGGCAGGACCTAACCTTAAAGCCTGACAGCCATTTGCCCAGCAAGCATCTCCCCAGGAAGCTGTGTAACCACACAGCATGCATCTCCCTATGGGTAGCATACCTTCTGACCCAAGAAATTGTATACAGCTTTGTGGTCAGCTAAATGAGCAGATTTTCACTGCCAGATTAACCCAGCCACCTTCTTGCAGTGTGTGAATGTTGATGCCACAGCTTTCACAAGTGTTGTTAGGACGCCCAGAAGGGTCTGCACTGGGTGTCTCTGGTATACACCACCCAGACCATTACTGCCGTTTATGTTGTTTCTTTCCGTTTGGTCCATTAAAAGTCCAAGCAGCTTCAGAAAGAGCAGCATTGCTTCAACGCCTGCCAGCCTGACCTGTGACCAGCTGTAACAAGCAGTAGGTTGTCAGGTAGAATTTTGCCAAGTGGATATGCTTATCTCTGTGGAAAAAATTAATTGGCCAGACTTATTGAACTAGTGAACTACCTATCAAACTAGGCCAGCTAGGTTGGACTTCCACTTTCTGTTTGTAGAGATGCAAAATAAATACATGCATACACTGAAACACAGCGCCTAGCGCAAACAACAAGCAGAGGACGTAACTGGTCTGCAACCCATACAAGATATTCATTCATACAGATTACCTGATCTGAACACTCCTTGCTATAAATTTTGTTTTGGTTGTTTTCCTGACAGAAGGGCAATCCCACACCCAGGCACTCCCCATATGTTCTCAGCAAAGTTGTAAAACGAGCTCTCTGAGTCAAGAGTTACACATTGTGAATAAATATACCTGATAACAAACCACAGCCTCCCCAAAGGCTTAATGTTCTACAAGGATATCTGGTGTGGGACTTCATTGGCATGAACGGTCTTGTCTGAGTGCCAAATCCAGATGAGATCTCCCATGTAGGATAACTTATTTTTGTAGTTTATGAAGAGTATAAATAAGGTAAAAAAAAAAATCTGTATTTTTGTCTTCATTGTTTGGTCCATCTGAAATCACATATTTGCACTTTCTGATGATTATCACAGACTTGCCTCTGCTCATCATCTGTTCACTTAGCCAGAACAACTTGTCCTTGATCTTCATGCGTTTCCAAACTTCATAGGATTATATATAATAATCATATATAATACATATAATAATATATAAACTTCATAGGTTTATTATAGTTGTTCATCTCAATTATTTCTCTAGACGGAGAGAATGACCACAAATAGAGATGTGTCTAAACATAGAGACACTTGAAGACATAAAAGCCACCTTTATGTTAACAGTTATATCACATGTGTACAATATTAACTGAGTGGCTGAGAATATAAGTGACATCCAAATGAAAAACAAACAGCTTCATTATAATCCAGGCAGTAGACAGACCGCTGGCTTCTAAAGGATATACTACTTCCTGCTGCTTTCCACATATGTAATGTTTATTTTAAATTCAGTGGGTTTATGCAAACTGGACAGCTCTACAAACTTCTAGTTAGATTGTTTAACTTTCTGGTAAATGAGTGGTACGAATCCCTCTTTGTGATAAAACCCAGAAGTTAAACATATTGCAGACTTTTGCCATAGAGATTTAGCTCCTTAACTCAACCTGTAGCAGCTCAAAGTCCTGGTGTGATGATGAAGAAAGAATCAGGATCCTTGCTTACACACAACATTGAGTCAGTGGGTAATATTTGATATGTGCAATATTTGCTTGTTGGATTCTCAAAACATCTACTTTGCAATTGCTAAACAGGGAAATTAGAAGTTTCATAATAAGATCTTTCTTTAATTAAACCAATTTCTTCCCAGATGATGAGGCTGTTACCACACACTTTGATCACAGCGCCTCTAAAGCAAGGTGAGTTACACAGTCTCTTTGCATGAGCATTTCTTACAGAATTTTTTAGATTAGCTTTAATTGCTATTAATTCTTATGAATATTCCTGATCTAATTTTTCTCCCTAGAGGCATGACCCAGCTCTCAGCAAAATAGATGGGAACCTTTCCATCGATTTCAGTGGCAAGTGATCCCTAAAGATCAATTAACAGACCACTGTTTAGTTATGTGCAAAGCACTGCTAGGGATGGATTTTACAACTGTTTTGTAAAGGAGCCTTCCAGAAACTGCAAGTTTGTTTCCTGTAATTCATGGCCCCATCGGGTAATGCAGTAGAATCCATTATGAGTGCTAATGTGAGCACCAATATCTAGAAAAATATCTCATTTATTCACTGCCATCAGGGCTCTTGAAAAGAGCACCCCATAAATTCTTAATGATAAGTACCTAAAATAAGTGTCACTGAGACACACTGGATCAGAGCAGAAAACAAACAATTTATCATATTCTAAGATCTTTTTAGTAATGTTTAATTATTAGATCTGAAGGGAGTACTGTCCCTTCTGAAGGTGATATTTTACAAGGGAGAGGGACACTTTACAAGGGAGAAGTCCCTGTAGAGGGACTTTTTTTACAAGGGCACGTAGTAAAGGGGGTAATAATTCAAACTGAAAGAGGGTAGATTTAGATTAGATATAAGAAAAAGATTCTTTACTGTGAGGGTGATGAGACGCTGAAACAGGTTTCCCAGAGAGGCTGTGGCTGCCCCCTCCCTGGCAGTGTTCAAGGTCAGGTTGGATGGGGCTTTGGGTAACCTGGTCTAGTGGAAGGTGTCCCTGACCATGGCAGGGGGGGTGGAAGTAAATGATCTTTAAAGTACCTTCCAACCCAAACCATTCTATGATTCTGTGACATTTACGCAGATCATAAAATAAAGTCTCCCAATTAGAGTAGATGTGTGGAAGTCAGTGCAGGAAAAAGGTTGCCTCACTGTTTTGTACTGCCTCCCAGCCTAGAAAGTTAAAAACAGGTTTCAATTTCCAGATAATCTACCTTTGTCCAGAACCAAATATCAACACTTCCCATGTTTTTTGTTAAATCAGTAATAATATATCTACATAGCATTTTGAAGAAATATTATTTAGAGATGTAGAAAAAAAATGAAGACATCAAATAAAGTGCAACATGTGTTGACCATGCCAGGCTATCCAGATATCTTTCCATGATAACTGTCTTTCAGGATGAGTGAAAAGTGGGTAAATCATTTGAGAAGTGTCACTGGGAAATTATTAATTGAGCAAAGAGACAATGGGTACTGTTGAAAGGGGAACTTCTGGCTACCGGAAAGCTAGCAAAGGAGTTTCTAAAAGATCAGTCAGGGCCCATCTTGTTCAATACTGTCATCAGAGAATTTGGCACAGAAATTAAAATGAGCTAATGAAAGCTGGTGACAATTGTTACTTGAAAGTATTTGTCATTGCAGTGAGAGAGCAGGCTATTCTAAAGGAAGAATGGGACAGCTTTGAGTTCTAGAGTAATAGAAATGACATAAAATGCAACATTATGATTACAAAGTCTTTAAATTACCAATACAATTTTTTTCTACAACACACTACTTGAAAATAAATGAGGGAGAAATAACTGACAGCATCAGTTGCTCACAAGATGATTATGATCCATCAATGTGATCTGACTGTGAAGAAGGCAAGGGCAATCTCCATAAATCCTTTTTCCAGAAGACATAAGAAACTATTAATGTCATTGTACTTGTGAAACCTCCTCTATATGTTCTGATTGCTCATGTTCAAGAAAGATGAATGCAAGCTGGAAAAAAATATAGTGAACAAAGTAATGACAAGCAACTGAAAGAGCTTAACTTGTCTAGCAAAACAAGAACTGTGAGGTGGTATGTTTGCTGCACCTGAGGGGTAGAACAGGAGAGAAAAAAAACAGTAGAGCTAGAGGACAATGTCAGGGTGATTAAGGCCAAGTATAAACTGGCCATGGATGAACATAGCCTAGAAATTAGGAAAAAATTTGTAACCATCAGAATGTTATGACCTGGAAGAGCTTTTCTCCTACAAGTCTGGGGCCATATTTTTGCAGTGAAGCTTCATGTGTTTGTAAAGAAGATAATATAATGTGATCACCTGAGATAGGAAAGATTTGCACTTCCAAGTTAAAGTTTTATATACATTGATTTCAGTCTTCACTTACAATCTCCTGGGGTGTTTTTGATGAGTAGATAGGTGTATCTGGGTCATTCAGGGCCCCAGGTGTTAGTTTTGCCACCAGCCCTTGAGGCTGATGACTGGTTGCAGCAAGTTCAAGAGCAGATTAGTAATCAGTCTGTTAGTCAGAGATAGGATGGATGTAATCGTTGCCAGAATATTTTCCCTTGATGCCGCACCACACAATATGAAGTGCATTGAAGAGATGAAACAAACTTTTTTTTCATTCCTTTCCCCTTTTCCCCATATTTACCTTCATAAATATAGCCCATTACATTGACTGATGCATAAATATTCCCAAAGGAAAGAAGCAGGGCAATTCATATTTTTGACTTATTCCTGCTAACAGCTGAATTTAGGATTATTCTCTGTGGACGTTAAAAAAGCTTTCCACAGGTAGAAACTATAGAGATAACAGTGTTTCTTCAATAATCACTTCTTGGTATTGCCAAGATTTATGTTCAGATCTATAGTTCCACTAGGCATCTGTGTGGCTTAATTGTAAAAGAAAGAACTGGCACAAGTTATTGGAAGGATTCAGATACCAACTGTAATTTTTGCATGATTTACTTTCATTAGCAGTCTTCCCTTTTGCTGAAGGAATCTCATGGTGTTGTGTGATGTGCTGTTACCTTTGTTTTACACATGGGGACTGAGAGACTATAGGATTTACTGGAAAAAAAAAAAAAGTATAGAAATACTGTGAAGAGATCACAGGCAAGATCTCACAAGGCCTGGAGTAGTGTTCCAGCCATTGAATAACCCTTCTCTTTCACCCTAGAAAACTTCAGCTGAGGTTACCAGGGGTTCCTGCATGTGAAAGGCTGATGGGATTCATGCCTGGAATAGAAAGTACACAGTGAAGCCACATATATTTCTAGTGCAGCTGAAATGACAAACAAAAAGCCATCAATACTTCCTACGACATAGAAGAGATGTGGCTACAGAAGGACTCCTGGCACTCAAGCCTGTTAATTTTGGCTCTCTGAATAAAGGGTTGTGTTGTCCTGCAAAAAAAGACATTCTGTTTCTGTTGTAAAAGGGGCCATGTAAGAGTGGAGATAGGCAAATACACAAGAGAAGTTAAAGAAGGAAACCTCTGATGCACTATGTGTTTCAGACCTTTATCATTGATTTAACTTGTCTGTGGCAAGGAACTGTTGTTTATAGACCTCATGTTTCTCTCTGATTAGTGATTTGGGCTGCGTTGATTTATAGAGTGAATGGTCTGACTACGTTTTTGAGTTATCTGCTTTACCTACTAGCCCTGTAGAAGTCACAAAGAAGATTTTCCAGTGACATACTCTATGTGGCTTCTCAAACAAGGCCGCACCTCGATTCCTGTGTTCAGTTTTGGGCCCCTCACTACAAAAAGGACATTGAATGACTCGAGCGTGTCCAGAGAAGGGCAACGAAGCTGGTGCAGGGTCTGGAGCACAGGTCGTACGAGGAGCGGCTGAGGGAACTGGGGGTGTTTAGTCTGGAGAAGAGGAGGCTGAGGGGGGACCTCATCACCCCCTACAGCTACCTGAAAAGAGGTTGCAGAGAGCTGGGGATGAGACTCTTTAGCCTAGTAGTAAGCGACAGGACAAGAGGGAATGGCCTCAAGTTGCACCAGGGAAGGTTTAGACTGGATATTAGGACGCATTTCTTTCCAGAACGGGTTGTTGGGCATTGGAATGGGCTGCCCAGGGAGGTGGTGGAGTCCCCATCCCTGGAGGTGTTTAAGAGTAGGGTTGATTCAGAGCTTAAGGATATGCTGTAGGTGGGAACTGTCAGTGCTAGGTTAATGTTTGTGCTAGATAATCTCCAAGGTCCTTTACAACCTAGATGATTCTGTGATTCTGTGAAACTTTGGTTTATATCATCTGTTCAGGCTTAAGCACCTATTAGAAACACAGGATAAAGTTATATTCACACTGCATTACTTCTAGGGACATAAGTCTGTCAGACACCTGAGCATCCAGTACCAGCTGCTAGAGTTAACACACCTCAGACAGGTAATTTAAACTGCCCACTTACTAAAGCAGTCATTTAGTTGGTCAATAAGAAACACCAAGATTAGGGTTGTGTTTGAAATCACTTTTTATCTGAGAGCTAACGTCTCTGAGAGACACCTGCAAGGAAAGATCTTGTGATATCCTTGACATCCAAACCCCCAGACTCTCACCTCTGGGCAGGGTGAATCTGCACTTTTTCCTTACATAGTATTCCTTGAGAAGGAACTAACCTTTTCTATTATGGCCTAGCGGTTGTACTGTCTTTCTTTTGCGTGCAGAGGATTAGAGCCGTATCTCCCCTGTAAAGTGAGATTACATGGATAGGCAGAATATTGATTAGCATAGAACTGAGCAGAATCTTCTCTCCTTTTGATAAAGTATTAAGCAAAGATGTAAAGACTGGTGAGAAACAGAAGGAATGACTCCATTGTCCTAGCAGTCAGCCTGTCCCTTACAGGAGAGCTCTGCAAAACGACTGCTGCAGTTCTGGCCCCTTGCTGAACAGTGGCATCACTGATAAAATAGATGGGTCTTCCTGCAAGCTGGGTTTGAAATCTCATGCTGAGGAGGGCTCCAGGTCTTCTAGAGAAGAAATATAAGCCATTACAGAAAAGCTGGGCTCCTAAATCTCTAGCTTTTCAGAAGTGGCCAGCACTGCTTTTCTGAGTGGCTTTATGCTACCAGCATATATTAAGGATACTCTGATCCTGTCTCCCAAGGAATTTAGATGATGGAACAGCTACTGTTGGTCTCAGATGAGACCTACATGTCCATTTGCTCAAAAGAGATCTCTGTGACAAAGCACAGACTATAACTCTAGCCACCAGAAAAATTTCAGGTTAAAGAGGTAAGCACATACTGAGATTAGCAGCTTTCTATACCAACAGGGTTTTCTATCATGATTTTAGGTTTAGGCTCCTCAGAAACCTTTTATTCCTGCTTTAGGATTAAAATCCTCTGTGGTATATAGCCCTTGGTCCAGTCACATGCATTAGCTGTAAAGTCCAAAATCAAAAACAAGCATGAATTTTCAGCTTTGTTCACACAAAAATACTCATCAAAAGTGCAAATGCAAAAGGTGTCTGCAGGCTGTTGCTCTGGATATGCACTGTGTCAAATTTTGGACCCTGCTGACTTCAGAAGCATGTAACTGAGAACAAATCTTCACCATGTACATCTAAAGGGCTTTGCTTTATATGCATTATCATCAGTTAACTCCCCTTGGGTGACTTAAATATTGAACGTATAAGTGAAGCTAAAGTAGTAAATAATGTGTAACACTGCATTGTTACATATCCAAAAAGCCTCTTTGCTTAATTGTTTGAACTCTGCCTGTTGGTACTGGTGATATCGTGGTATCACTATCTCCCAGACACTGCAGTGACATTCCTTGCAAATACACCAACCTGGCAAGAAGGCATAAAGAAATCACATTTAGAGGAACTTCCTTTTCACCCTGGTCACACTATGTTTTGAGAAAAACTGGCAGAAACCAGCTTTGAGAAAAAGCTTTGCCCTGCTTGGCAGCTGCATTCTCTGTGCTGGCTGCCAGCAGAGCTCCAAGGTGATCTCACCATCACCTTCTCTTTAGCCTCATTTCCTGAGGAACTTGAGCTTCTCTATTCGTGCTGCCTTTCCATTTGTTTGCTTGTCATACTCCTCCTGCCCTGGTAGCTTTTAAAGCTGACAGCTGCTGGCAATCACGTCAGACAAAAAGGGAGAATTTCCAATGGGAGATGGGTTGCTACAAGCCTTGTATAAATCAACAGGTGGGTAGAGGAAAGTAACTAATGCAAATTAGAGAAAAGAGAAAGAGAAAAGTTTCAATATGATCTCCACCAGAACTTCTAGCTGGACAATCACCATGCATGTGTCTGCTTGCTGATCAACATGCATACAGGCTACAGCATCTGCAGCACTATGCTACCTCAGCCCATAGTTAAGGTACATGGGGGTGAAATGAGGTGAGGAAAAAATAGGGCAATAGAGGAAATAGGACTAAATTAGGATTAATGTGAGGATGTGTAGCAGACATGAGGGGACCGGGGAAGTCTTATGGACATTTTAGAGAAACTGTGATTATCGTGGGAAGGTCAGATGAAAATCCATAGGAAGTTGGGCTTCCTTGTTCTCCTTCTCATGAAACAGGATATGTGACATATTTAGAACCGAACCAGCTCAAAGTATAGTGGCAAATATGCAGATCTTCAGAGTACAGCCAAGCTACAAATTCATTAGCTACTGTTTTAATTCCAGATTAGGCCAAATTTGACAACAGATGTAGCTGCGCCTGTGCAGTAACCATATTCAGAGTGAAAAAGTACTTGCAGCTAAGCTTTCGATAAGGGCCCTTGCTGAGTAGTTCCGCTGCTGAAAACAGTACCTGAGTTTAAACTAAGGAAACATTGGCTGCATCAAGTACTGAATGTGGGTTATTTTCAAGCATAAAAGATATCCTTGCCATGGTCAAAACAGGCCCCCATGAAAGATCAACAGACGTCTCCACTGTCACATACTTCAGCTCCCTATTTGCTGCCAGCATCGGATCCTCTCATCATTCATGCTGCATATATGCTCACTCACTCCCAGGCTCCCTCCTGAAGCAAAATGACTAGTTTCCTTGGAGAGGAAGCCTGGATGCAGTTGACAGAATAGTTTGCTCCAGGCTCCACTCCAGACACAAAATGGACTTGGACTGCAGCAAGTTTAACTCCCTCAGCCCATGACAGTTGTCTGATGTTATTCCAACAGGCCTTGGTGTCCTCAAATCCCCTACATGCTGTCATGGCACACCACAAGCAGGCAATACATATTTTGAATTAGTAAATCACAAATGCTTAATAATAAGCTCTCAGGGTTACATGGGGCCAGAGGAGACCTGGGCCAAGGTCTATCCTAAATCTGGCCACGCTGCCCTGAAGAGAGTAGTTACTCCTCAGCAACACGGTCAGGAGTCATCTTGCACCACTTGGCCTGGGCTCAGAGACTACCCTTGCAGCAGCTGTCCTGGTAGCACAGACGCAGACCCAGAGAAGCCAGAGCAGACACCAGAGCTCCCAACAGAAGGACTTTGCTTCCAGGCTTATGGCTGGAATTTGAACTATTCACACCCATAGGTGCCACCTCTCACCATCAGCTTTCACTCAGGAGACTCGGGTGGCCCCTCCAGCCCTTCTCCTCAGAGGCCAGTTAAAGTATTCTCTCAAAATAGATAATGAGGTAATAATTGTATTTTCCTAGTTGCTTAAGGAGAGTGTTAGAAGAGTTAATCCAGGGATCAGAGGTCTTTGTTAGCAGAGAGTCTTTTGAATCCCATGTGTGCTCGTCACAAAAACAACACAAAAAGTGTACAGATCTGAAAATAACAGCCAGGATGGAAACCAAATCAGCCACTACCTTCTAATGGCATTTGGTGTCTTTTAAATGTTTTAGTCAAGTTTGATTTTGCTGGTTTATGTAATTTGTTGTGGAATTTAGCCAGCTGCTGAATCTTTTCATGCAAGTAAAACTTTCCAAAAGAGTCTTAAACTCCAGTGAAGAGTACAGTTACTTGTATGTCAACTACAGCTTCTATTTATAGGATGATGAAAATATCCCCCAATCAGTAACTCTCTAAGAGACAGGCATTTCATAAAAATAGATTACAAAAAACAAACAAAGAAGCAGGCGTGTTTCAGATTAACAAAAATACTGATATTCCAAACTCTCCTCCTAACCCTTATATTTAAGACATTGTTAAATTAGATAGTAAACCCATTCAGACACAAACACACCAGCTTTACACAGGATAAGAAATGTGAGTATTCAGGGAAAAGGAATATTAATATATGGGCATTTTTAATGACTCACATAACATAAAATTAACTGCTTTCTGTGATATCCAGTAGAGGTTGCATGAATGCACTTACCAGAGGTGTATGTGCTTTTAAAGGGTGTTGATTTAAGACCTGATTTGTTTGAAGACTGACTTGAAAGAATTTCAAAGGATGTAGCTTAATTAAAAATATTCCAAACTTTGCATTCCTTGCAAAACCTTTTGACCTCCCATGACATTTAATGCTTGAAGGTGAGGAGTTGACTGGCGGCTTCTCACTTCACTAAAGGCACTCCTTATACTTCTCCCCATGCAACAACCGTCATTAATTGTTGATAGGTGCTCATTACACGAACCTAAAATGAGCGTCTAGAGAAATGGCAGGTTAGCATGTTGCAGGCACCTACTGCACTGGGGGTACTTTTTCCAGTTGTGCCTCAACGATGTCTCATCCTTACAACGATCCCTTTCAAAGATCTCAGAAACAGAGTGCACATGTGAAGGTCTGCGTGTTTCAGCCAACGTGAAATCTGGCATGCCTGTTGACAGAGGAATCAAATGGAACTATCCACTAACAGGCCAGGAAGAAGTCATTAGAGGGACTCTTCCGATCCCTGCTGCCTCCTGTGACAGATGGCCTGCTGTCACCCCCTCCAAGGGGGCCTCTCACCATGCAGGCTGTTTGCATTCAGTCAACACTTTGCTTTTATAGGCCTGTGGAGCCAAAGATTGCTAGACTTTTGAACCCCAGGCTAACTTCTGTCTGGCTACAGCCTCATTTTCTGGAGCCAAAATCTTTTTTAACAACTACACAATAACAAGTAATTAGGGTAAAGTCTGCTAATCTTCTCCTTTGGTCCTGGAGGCTGTGTACTCAGAATTGGTTGGGGTGAAGGTAGAATTACTGCCATCAAAGCCTGAGGTTACTTTGTAAAAGGGGTTGAACTCTAGGTCAAGGAAATGTTAACTGGACAAAGAGAGATCAGAGCAGATAGTGTTAAAATTAAAACTGTCCTACTGAGATAATGCAGAATTGACCGCTTTTGCTCTGGAAACTAGCTGAATGCAAGACATGAAGGGAAAGCTAGTGCATTTCTTTCCAAAGGTGAAAATATAGTTAGCAATAAAGAATCTATTGACTTACTTTCATTTGGGAATTTATTTTTAGTCTCTTTATTCACTAAGACAAAGTAAAAGATCTATTTTTTTTTTTAATGTCACCTTGTGTTTGGGCCATCCTGTTTCCTAAAGCTGTTTGATTTACTAAATTAAATAAGCTATTTCTTAAATACCTTCTCTCTCTCTCTCTCTCCCAAAAGCCCCAGCACAAAATTCATTAGAAATGGAGAGGTTTCTGCTCTTAAGAGTCCTGAGGACAAATTGGATTTCCTGGGTGGCCGGAAGGATGAACAAACCCAGACTCAACACGTACATGGAGGAAACATGCTCCAGAAGAGAATGGTGTCTGTGCAATATCCTGGGTATAGCACAAGGCCAGTTTTAGTGCCTCCACTGCTTGTACATAGCATAGGTTGAGGAGAGATTCCAGTTTGTCAAGGGATTAGAGCCTAACCAGTGAAAAATCTTCAGTGAAAATCTTTAAACATTCAAAATAAGATCACAGATTTTGCCTGGAAATCCATCACAGAGCAAGGCAGCCCTCATTCCACAGTGTGGAGTCACTCCAAAATTAATTCTGCTCGCTGCCATCAAGGATAACAAATAAGCTGCTACCTCCTTGCCGGTATCAAAGCTGACAGCTCCGACAGGATCTGCGGCACTTTGTTCTCCCCTGTTGCTGCAAGGAGGCCTTTGCCTGCTGCTGCCAGTGGATTTTGAGTCCCTATATGGGAGCAGAAGAGCGGAAATGTTGAGGCCAGCTATTTCCCATGCCAGGTCCCGCTGTGTTCTGCCACGGCACGCTGGCCACCTCCCTTGCTTTCGGGAAATGGACAGAAATGCTTCGGCTGACACAGGCAAGGGGTATCTTTGGAAATCCTCAGTATGTGATGGCAATTAGCACAGCAGCAGAATTACCTCGCAGTTCAATTCTCAGGGCAACGATGTGTTTAATGGTGCTGCAATTGCCAGTTGGATTAAACCAAGCACAATAAAGGAGATACCTCTTTCTGCTTCCAAACTGAGCTATCAGAAGGATCCTCTTGTGGATACTCTGCAAAGTTGAAGGCTCCCAGAGTAGTTGGTACAGGTACCATCATGGCAGAAAAAGTGTTTTGTACAAGACAAATGGTAGCAAGACTAAATCTCAGCTGTGTGGTGGCACACTTGAGTGCACAGAGAAAAATGTCTCCAGGCCCGTATCTTCATCCCAAGGAGGTGGCATTCTAGAGCTCACCCCTGGGCTGTGGACAGAAGGAGACTTTCCAGACTCTCTAGAAAAAAAAGTCAATAGCCAGTCTTCTTTAGTTCCCTGTCATTTTATTGGCATTTCCCAGGGGTTTTAGGAGCCGAGGTTGGCACTAGCTTCATGAAGATATAAACTTTCTCCATACATGATTTAAATGAAACAGGTTTCATCAGTAATAGCTTTCTTTTGTGATGGGTAGGTTTTGCATGTATTTTCTTCTAATTATATCAGAGTAAAACAAATTAGTGGTGATGACTAATCATGGACACAAAGCAAATTTTTTTTCTTTTGAAGCATTCTTCTAACATGGAGATAGAAAATGACAAGTGCATTTTTATGCTAATTATGGCCATGTGAATTACCCCAGATAGATGGCACAACAATGATAAAGTTCACCAAAGTGAAGGGTGCATTTCTTTTCTGAAACCTAGCACAGGAGCGGTGTCCATGGTGCAACATACATTGGAATGTGTTTCTTCAAGGCTCAGATCAGAAGTAACTGCTCTCTGCTACACTAGAAGCAACATCGAAATGGGTTAACTTTTGCCTGGTTTAAATGCCTCACAGATTAAACTAACCAGTGTAACCGTACCATGAACAAACACTGTATTTGTGTGAATATAACAAATAGGTCTTCAGTCAGATACCTCTCAGACTGAAACGCAAAACTGTCTCCTAATTCAAATACCTTCATCCATACTCTTTTCTGGTTTAACTCCGCAAAATGGCATTTTGTGGCTACCAGTGAAAACACCATCAAAGCACCACACGATACTTCTTCAGTTAAGACAGCTTTTGTTTTTAGAATATTATTTATAAGCACATTGTGGCTGCTACATAAAGGTCTGTTCAAAATGGGAAGAAAAAGTAGACAGAAAATGATGCTGCAGAATAAAAACCTGGCAGCCCTCTGTGAGGAACTAGTTTCACACATGGGTATTACCCCATTGGGCAGCTAGCAAGCCGGTTTAGGGGTCTTGAAGGCTTGTTTCCTTTAGGAAAGAAATCGAGTGTGTGAGTCTGGTGTGCCCTCTGGTACCATCCCATTTTAATTCTTGAAGATTTTTTCCATGAACCCAACAGAAGCAGGTATCAAGAAGCCGTTTCCCTGCCCAGAAACACCACAGCCTGTCTTTCCAATTAATTCTATGCCCAGACACTGGAGCCATAGTTGGATTTTATAGCTAAGCCAATCTCAGCTCAAGCTAACGCCAAAAGATTCAGTTCTGTCCATCCCTCTATTGCCACTAATTGCATCTTCCTATTCCTGGCACTGCACTGTGTCTGATGCTTTTCTGACCTCATGGTGTGCTACATCAGGGCTAGATCACCAGAAAAAAATATTGATAAGTTTTGCAGAGCTTTTCAGACAGGCAAGTGCTTATGACAGCAAAGGAAGAAACAAGAGTACACAACTGAAAACTGAGAAGAAAGAGAAAGGGAATAGACGGCCTTTTCAGAGGCATCTGATCATCTGATTGCCTGGCCTAAGATCAGACTGTACCCTGCACCCTGACTGTCTGCTCTATCTCAGTGTGATGACCATGACTGTTTCCCTTATAGTCTGGTGACTTTTTTCTTTTCTGTACAAACAACAGCTTGTCCATCGTATGCCTGTTCTTGCACGCACAGACAAAGTATTTTAGTATCATTCAAGCTTTGTCACACACTCCTAGCCTTGGGCCATAACCCATGTCTGCTTCCTACCATCTTTGTATAAAAGAACATTTATTAAAGTCTCCAGTACGAGTCCAAAAGAAGCAAACCCACTGTCTATAGCCAGGTCCGTGATTACCAACAGATCAAAGACCTGCCTGACAAAAATTGTGACTCCTAGGCAGACACCCAAGATACGAAAACAGCTAGAAACTTCTACAGGGAATGAATCAATGTTCATCATCATCACTGTAGGCAGAAGGCACAAGGAACAGAATCATCTGACATTCACTTTGGAATAATACAGGTTCCTTTCTACATTTCTTGAATAACAGTAACTCACATTTACAAGAATACATTATAAAGCCTATTTTTCCTTTTTTCCTCCAAGTAATGGGACTCACACACACGGTTCCTGGGCCTGATTCATCACTGTATTACTTCAGCTTTATTTCAGGGACTCCATTTATAGTGCTGCAACAACATGAACTATGAGTCCTTCCTGTGGTACTCTCAGGCAAAACAAAAGGGTAGGATGGACTTTTAAGTGGCTCATGACTTAGGACTGAGTTGCCTAAGTTCCCTGCTTGATGCTCATCTGTGGGACCAGCTTCCCAGGGTGTGAGGGCTCTGCACTTCCCAAGCAAACTGCTTCTTCCTCCTTTATGCTGAGCAGCCAAAACACAAGGGCATTTAGGTCATTAGTTAATTCATAAAATTATAGTAATGTGAGAAATCGCCCTTCTCAAGAATTCCTAGCTTCTTCAATCATTAGTCAATATTATCAATTATTATGCAGCCTGCAGCACGCAATGTGTTTTCACAGACAAAAGAATCCCCAGTGTCTGATTTTGCCGATAGTTAAGCATGTAAATAACATTATTGACAGGAATAAGCTCACTGAATGCTGTAATAAGGCTCAGCAATCCAAGGATGTAGATAAGAACTGTCATTCTGGAACACAGCAACATGAACATTATTTAAGTCGAGCTACATGCCACACCTAGCTGTGCAGCACTCAGGAAAAAGGGAAATTTTCTTTTGACCTCAGATAATTGTCATATTTATTATTAACATCACAGTAATGGCCCATAGCTCTAATCAGCTCTTATTAGCCAAGGTACTGTATAAACATACCAGATGACTAAATCCCTGCCAAAGGAAGCTTACCTACACACTGAAGCATAAAAAATGAGAATCCTGTTAATTTTATTCCACTGTAATTGATAGTCTTTTAAAACCTTAATACTGTAATAACAAACTGAGGGCTCGAGTGTGATCTCTGCTACTCTTGTGTAAATCCATAAGAATGCCATTCATTTAGACCTCAACAGAGAGGCTGAAATATCTATTGCTGGCATGAAGTAAAAACACTGTTAGAAGAATATTATTAAGGTTGCAATGTCAAGCACTTTGAAGCTTACAGAAGAACTTGTGCACCTAGCTGCCACCTGAGACTCCTCAAAGCGTACAAAGTTTAACTGCTGATGAACCCCTGAAATAGCCACATTTTCTCATCTCTTGCCTTTCCAGCAATATCACCAATGTACTCTGCCTTCTGTCAGATGACATGCATTTTCTCCTCTGCCTAACACCAAAACTGTTCTTAGATGACTGATATCGATATTTTACCTGGAGAAAACAGGGATGTGAAGAGTATTTATACTGCATAGTGCAGAGACACTCGAGACAGCTGTGATCAGTACTGGTCAGGTACAAAACCAGTATAGCTGTGCAGTCAAACTTACCAATTTTGGGTCAAACTTACTGCACAACCCTCTACCTCGCTGACACATCAGCACACTTCCCCTGCCTCCTCCCAGGGTGCTGTGCCATCGCTATTCCACGGGGCTGGCAGCTCAACACTAGGAGCTGGCTCAGCTAAATTTCGTCGCTGCTAACTTACAAAGTTCAAGATGCAGTTGCTTGGCATATGCAAATTACCATCTTCCAACTGCTCAAATGTTGGGCAAAAGGAACTTTTGGGGGAAGCAGTGCCAGGCGCATTCCTGACACACCCTGCCAGATTTTGTGTCCCTTCCTCCAGGCACAGAGTGCTGAAGATGTTCAAGGAAACAGTAACAGATTTTGTTACACAGACAAAAAACAAGGCATTTTCTTCAGAAAAAAAAAAGGGCCAAGTCTTTTAGGATGACATTTTCAGAGGGATATTAATTTCTTTTCATCTTTATAGATCAGCCTGAGGCATTTATATTCGAGCCCAAACAAAGTCTAGCAAAGTTGTAAACATCTGAAAAGTCCCCTTTTAAGAGCAAGCATTGGTCCACCTGAATAACAGACATTGTCTACTGTCTGCTCTGATGGTAATTTGCAAATATACAAAAGATTTTCTTCACATACAGTAGCCTGCAAAATTTCACGTAAAACAAAAAACCTGGGTGAGGGATTGCAAACGTGTGTGTGAAAGGCTAATTTGTTGTTCCTGATCTGTATTCCCAGAAATCAGACACATTTTGTCTTTATTTGTAACAAAAACATCCTGCACACAGAATCCGAGTGTTACTCAATTCCTAATGCTTTAATTGAATATCAGCTCAGTGCTGGACTTCAGCATGGGATGAATTTCAGCCCAGATGAGAGGTGCTGTGCTACATTTCTTCACGGAGAGCTGGGTTGGCCTAGAAACACCTCAAACAAATCAATGTCACAAAAATACTGACACAGAAAATGCAATTTAGATCACTGATAGCACAGGAAATCCTAATCAGTTGAGCAATAGCTGAAGCCTCACTGATCCTGAATTTATTTATTTTTTATGTGTTAGTAGATCCCCAGGACCCCAGGACACTAAAATTACAATTTTTTAAAAATAAGGATAAATGTTCTCTCTCACCGCATTGAGAAATTTTGACTTTCTAGCTCTATGTCTAGTTCAGAATCCTATAATATTACTGTATGCAGGGAGTAAGGATCTACAAAAATCACTAATGTCCCTAATGGTCTCCATATAGAGGCAGATAATGTCTTTGAGGGGTTCAAGAGTGTTACGACCACCAGTCTGTGTCAGAGTCTCCACTGGCAGTCTCTGCTGCTGTGCTGATTTACATCATTTGAGTGTCCAGCCTACCAACTGAACAGCTAATGTGTTTTCACAAATGCTAAATACTAGTGCTTCCAGTCTGTTTTTGTAAGGACATCATTTCCCAGCAAAGGGAAAAAAACCCGCCACCTTTAAACTACAAAGAACTTTTGCCCTGAGTAAACCAAGTGTCAGCCATCAAAATGTTTTTCAGATGGCTTCATTTGCAGATGGGGATTTATTTCCTACAGAGTTGAGGTCAGCAGGAAAAAAAGATGAAGAAAAGAAACTTCCGTAATGCCCCAAAACATGGCTTTAACAGAAAAACAGAAGTTCATTAAAATGAAAGTCTTGGAGTTAAGCAAGGACATTGCCCATTTGGGAAGGTGGAAGATCTTAGTTAGCAGGACTTTCCAAAACACTTGTGCCTCTGGCAAAATGAGCAAAGTGCTTCACCATGGTCTCCACATTATGGTAAACAGACCTCCCACACAGTATCATTTTATGTCGCTGGTATCTGCAGTGCTGGAACAGCCTAGGGACGGGAGAGCGCCAGCATTTCTGCGTGCTTCCTGCGTCCGGGGGATCGCAGCTGTGAAGTAGAACAGGGCACACTTTCTGTTGCATCTCTCAAATATAGTCCTGAATGCAACTTCTGTCATTAAAAATATTTCCTAAACAGACTCCATACCCCCACTTTCCATCTGATAATCATCTCCTTGTGTTTGTGGTAAGTCAACATCCTTCATCTTTGCCTTATGAGGAAAAGCTATGGCTGTGAGCACTCCAAAATTCCCTCAGTGCTTGCAGATCCCTATGATAACAAACAACAGAAAGCATCTAATGTGCTTTTTTCCTTTCCTTACAGAGACAAGCACTTTAATCAAAAGAGAGCAGCTCCCATACCAGCCTTTTGCCTGTGCTATCTACTAAGTTACAGCACATGCTTCTCTCTCAAATTTGGCAATGAAGAAAGGAGACACATGATACAGCACCATACATTTCTGGCTGTTGGGGGAGGGAGGAAAAGGCAGAGTTCATATACCCCAATGTCACCATATGCCATGAGAAAACACCCTCGAGTAGCCTCTATTTCATTTTGACTATGAGGTGTTTGGAGCAAACTCAGCCACCTTCCTTGAATGAAGAATCTCTCTGGAGTCCCAGGAGTGACCCATATGTGCTGCTGTGTGATGGAGGGCTTTGGCCCCATACTTGTGTTCCTGGGGTAACTAAGCAATGCTGAACATGCACACTGCAGGCCTAGGGGGGCACTGAACTGAGCTCAGCAATTTGTTCCACCATCTTCACTCAGGCAAAGGTTTTAGTGATTTATAGCAGTGTGGAGAGAAGGCCTAAGCTGTAGCCTCATTTAAATGTTCAAATGGAATTGTTTTTCCTGGAGCTCTGAATAGTGTGTCATCACCCTTCTCAACAGGGAAGAAATTTTGGATAAGCTTTTCAGAGAAACTGAAGAAATCCGGACAGGCTGGAGCGACGGGCTAAGGCCAACTGTGTGAGTTTCAATAAGGCCAAATGCCGGGGGCTGCCCTTGGGCCACAACAACCCCCAGCAGCGCTACAGGCTTGGGGATGAGTGGCTGGAGAGCTGCCAGTCAGAGAGGGACCTGGGGGTGTTGATTGACAGCCGGCTGAACAGGAGCCAGCAGTGTGCCCAGGTGGCCAAGAAGGCCAATGGCATCCTGGCTTGTGTCAGCAATAGCGTGGCCAGCAGGGACAGGGAAGGGATCTGACCCCTGTACTCGGCACTGGTGAGGCCGCCCCTCGATTCCTGTGTTCAGTTTTGGGCCCCTCACTACAAAAAGGACATTGAATGACTCGGGCGTGTCCAGAGAAGGGCAACGCAGCTGGTGCAGGGTCTGGAGCACAGGTCGTACGGGGAGCGGCTGAGGGAACTGGGGGTGTTTGGTCTGGAGAAGAGGAGGCTGAGGGGAGACCTCATCGCCCTCTACAGCTACCTGAAAGGAGGTTGCAGAGAGCTGGGGATGAGTCTCTTTAACCAAGTAACAAGTGACAGGACAAGAGGTAATGGCCTCAAGCTGCACCAGGGAAGGTTTAGACTAGATATTAGGAAGTATTTCTTTCCAGAACAGGTTGTTGGGTGTTGGAATGGGCTGCCCAGGGAGGTGGTGGAGTTCCCATCCCTGGAGATGTTTAAGAGTTGGGTCGACTTAGCGCTGAGGGATCTGGTGTAGTTGAGAATGGTCAATGTTAGGTTAATGGTTGGACTGGATGATCTTCAAGGTGTTTTCCAACCTAGATGATTCTGTGATTCTGTGAAATGCTCTCCGGACACATGGTTGTTCAGCCCGGCTTCAGTTTTCTAGCAGAAATGCCTTTGGCAGCCACATTTTTGGTCTCTCCCAGCTTTCCTCACCACTCCCCACTCCTGAGAGGCAGGTCAGTGCACTGTGATGCTGGACGGGCCCTGAGGAAAAGCTGCTTCTTCGCACCCACTTTCCCTGTTAGCAGTAGCAGAGTGCTGGGTGCTATACAGAGAGGACCCAGGGAAGCCATGTGGATCTAAATCTATGCAGCAACCAGGAATGGAGATGGAGAATAGATCATCTGCTAGGAAGCTGCAAGAATATGGCAGTGATATTTTCTTACTTCTTCCTCTCATATACATCTTTCCTATCGCTCACTATAACTGGGTCCATGAGACTGTGAAAACAAAGAGGAGCAGGGAGGCTTAAGGCTGGGAGAAAGTGGAGTTGATTTAGGAAATGTAAGACAAACAGCCAGAGAGTAACATGGAAAAAAGAGGGTAAGAAAATGAAAGAGAAGAAAGGACCATGGAGCTTCAGAAAGGGTCTGTGAAAGAACAGAAGGCATAGGGGGAAGAGCGGCATTTAAAAAAGGACAAGAGAAAGAATGGGGAAAGAGAAAAATTATGGCTACAACAACAAAAACCAGAAAGAGTTGGAAGACATTTTGAAGGTGGTCATAGAGTGATTTGAAAAGGTGTGAGCGGGAAAGAGGAAATGCAAGTGGAACCAGCACAATGAGCTACACCATGTTATTGCACAGAAAATGGAAAGCAAAGTGCTAAGCACATCCAAACAACGAGGATAACGTTGGCCTTAGCAGAGCAAAGGGGACACGGATGCCACAGGACCTTCACCCTTTGCGTTAAAGGCACAGATGGGTCATATGAGAAAGCTCTGATCACTCTTGAGGGTACAGTTTTCCTTCCTAATATCTCCGTAAGTTCCAGAGGAATTCAGTACCTCGCACTCCTGCAAACAAAGCAGGCTCCCATTTTTTTAGCTGCAAATTGGGGATATTTCCCCCTTTCCCCTACACACATGGGGCCTGTCCCTCCAGGAACAAAGGATTTATTCTTCACTGTACAAATTACCAGCTGAGGAACTACAATAGCTGCCAAAGCCCCCAGAAGCCCAAGACCTCTGCCCCATCCCAGCAAAGACTGAAACGAGGGAAGGGAAAAAAGGAGGAAAGTTATTTTGAAACAAGTGTGGGGTGGGGAAAGGGGGGTGAGACACTGCAGGAGTAAGCAGAGCCCAGCTTCTGAAAAACTGTTGTAGCATGAGCCATTCCCCTCACTGTGCTGAGGCAGAGGTACCCTAGTGCCTGTGTGGGGAAGGTGAACATTGCTGGTAAGAACCCTCACTGCTTTTCCCTCAAAACTATTTGTAATTAAGAGCTGGCACATAAGTGAGCATGAACACCCCCAGCAAAATCAGAAGTTGAAGCAGATTTTGGTTTGGCTTCACTTTTGGTTTGGGTTTGTCTGCGACCAGAATTGTTCTTGCCCAGTCCTGGTTCAAGTTCAGCCAAGGTTTCTGACTAACAGTCCTTGTTCAGGCATCGCTCAAGGAAAAATCTGTAGCAAGTTTTCTGCCCGATTCTGCTGTGCGTGCCTCTGTGTGAGTGAAGATCATTGCTTTCTTGTCCCAAAAACTGATGAATTGCAGAAGTACCCATTTGGTGTTAGTCATTCAGCAAAGCAGGAAGGAAGTAGGAAGCCCTTGTGAGCAAACTTTTCAAAGCAGCTTGCAAAGAAAGCCAAGGCCCTCCCTGCCCTAGGCTACATCGCTGCACACTGCTCTTTACCGCTGCTTTTTACCCCTTCACCTTAACCCGCACATAGTCACAATTAACATTTGCAACTCATTCAGCCGGAAATATTTGCCTGGTGCAAACAGCTGAGGCATTCGCCTTGGCCCTCTCTCTGTGCAAGGCATATTAAGAAGGGGGAGGAAAGAGGAGCCCTACACTTGCTAAGCAGGAGAGGCCCCATCGTGCTCAACAGGTTCAGTTCATGCTGTGACCCTGCCTGGCTTCCTGCTATTCAGATGTGTTACTTCCCCTTTGTGGTAATGGCCTGTGGCAGCCGGCCAGAAAACACTATTAATTTCAGAAGTGGCCTGACAACAAACCCACAGCAAAACGAGAGGAAGTGGCGGGGAGGCCATCTGTTGACTTCAGCAGAACAGTAGGGACACAGCTATGTAGGTTCTACAAGGAAAGCAGATTAATAATCCACAAAGAGGAAACTGGCTAAAATTATCCGCAGACCATATTAAAAAAAAAAAAAAAAAAGAAAAAAAAAAAGGGAGTCACTTGAGCTGCAGCTGGACAGGAAATTGCTAGAGCTGCTTGCAAATCTCCACTTTGAACAGAGCAGCATAGGGAATGCCAAGAGCGGAAACCGTTCAAAACTGGATTAGCACAAGCCAAGTTTAACTGCAACCCACTTCTACTTTCACAGTTTATGCACTCAATCTAGGCCACTACTGCATGAGACACTGACTCACTTTTTTCCCATGTTTTGTTTGCTTTTCATTTCACACACTTGCAGTTTCTAAAATTACTTGAAATGTGCTCCGGCTGCCAGGAGTTCTGCAGAACCCCAGCTGACAGCCCCAGCTGCAGCATCAGCCCATCACCGTGGTACTGCACAGATTTTGGCACCACCTCACCTTGGGCCACTTCTCATCAGGAAGGATGTTAATGAAAATAAGTTGCAGCAGGAAGTTTTGCAATTGCTGTAATGTCCCTTTTTCCTTCTGCAGAGGCAGGACTCCTTTAAGGGTCCAAAGAGGAAATGAGGTGACTAAGGGTACTATAGAGACTTTTGCTCCTTGCGTTCACCTGCTAAATTGCAACATGGCTGAAGAGCAACAGAAAAATCATCTACAGGCTGCAGACTGTGCAGATCTCTGAAATGAGTTCCTGCGAGACAGATAAGGAAAGCATGAACCCATCTCCTGGCACCTGTAATAGAGTGCCAAAACTTGTAAATAAACCCAGAAAACAGCAGCGCCTTACTTAAAAAAAAAAAAAAAATCCTTATGGCCCGGGGTCAGGTGCATCCCTGGGGTAGCAAAGGGATGATAGAATACTTTGCAACTAAGCTAAAGGCTTTCAAAAGCATTCCCTTCACCAAAGCAAGACAAGAATCCAGCACATGCACTGTTCATTCATTTAGGCACCAGTGGACCAAAGGGGAAATCAAGGCTTTATTGTTTTATGGGCTGTACGAAAGCTATTGCAAGCAATCATTACCTTTAAACATAACCATATGTGTATGTGCAATTAACCACACCCACACAGAAGGGAAAGGGGGAATAAAGCAGCCAGATGCTCAATAGCCAAAAATAGTTATTTATTTATTAATAATTTAAGGTTTTACATTCTTATAATAAATTCCATCTTCAAACTTTTACACTGTGAATTAGACTCTCCCTTATTGGCAACCATGTGCATGTTCACTGTGTGTACACACAGGTATAAATGTTCGCACATACTTCCAGTTTTATACAAAAAAAAAAAAGACGCAAAATATTGCATTTGAGGTGAAGCTCCCTGAAGAATTTGTACAGAGGTAATGCACTGTTTAGCACATCCGAAAGTTTTAAAAAGTGATCAAAAACTCTTTTGCATTCAAAGACAAACTTCCTCCCAGGTGATCTATTTACAAAAGGTAAGGCAAAAAATTAATTTAATTTAAAAATATATATATATATATAATATGGAAACTACATCATGAGCATGAGAAAAAAGAAAATCACCACAAGGAAAAGAAAGATATATGAAAGAAGAGACTGTACTCGCTCACAAAACATGATTTGAAAACTTCTCACCATTGCCATTTCTCCCTCATGGAAAGCTTGCTTCAGCTGAACAGTAAAATTAAGCATGCTGCAAATATATTCTTTGCAATTAAAAAAAAAAAAAAACACAAACAAACAAAAGCAGAATTTATGAAGAAAACAAAACCACAGATGTCCCTTGGATTGATTTCTTGAATACATGTGAATTCAAAAAAATTGCAAATCGATTTAAGATTAAATATTTACACTGATCAAGTAGGATACTACCGAGCTCCCAGCAAACAAGTACTCCAAATACACTAAGCTGAAATCTCTTTCTTTGGCTCCTCTAAATTAAAACAGACAAACAAACAAAAATAACTAGTCTTCACTGAAGACAAAGATGTGTGTCACAGATCCGAAAGCAGAGAGGGAAGCAGGACAGTTCCAGTCCTCTAGAGAAGACGTGCCCAGCCTGTCCCGCCTTACCCTACCCCCCCGGGAAGTCCTCGGACCCAAGCCACTCCGCAAGCAGGGATGAGCACCCTGCCACCTGGTCACCACGGTTCTTCCCAGAGAGCTAACCATGTTCCCTCCCTTCGCAATAGCCGATTCCATACTGTGTAAACCTTTCCTAGCCTGCACTGGCAGCTGCTTTTTGATTGCAGAGGCCAGAAAAAGAGAAAGCTGCGTTTTCTTTATCACTGCCAAAGAGAAACCATTGAGGAGTGATCCCATGAAACAGACAGGAGAAGGGAGGCAGTGGGAGCTCACGTGGACTGCAGGGAATCCACCTGGAAGACGTTCTGGTTGGAAGGGGTGGTGAAGTACAGCTGCTGGTTCGGCACTCGGTTGTCACAGGGGCTGCTCAGCCCCAGAGTCCGCTCAAAGTCTAGCAGCTGACCCATGAAGTTGAAGTTGGGCGAAATGTTAGACTTCTTCATCTTGACAATATCGTAGGCATCGTTCATGGACAGGTTGAGCTTCTGCATGAGGTAGGCCACCGTCACTGTGACTGAGCGGCTGATCCCTGCTAAGCAATGCACCAGGACGCCGCAGTTCTTCCCTCGTGCTTCATCTGTACAGGGACAAAGAGGCAGAGGAGGACACATAAGACAGGGGGTTGGTAACTGATCTCTCAACACAAGTGAGATTATTATCAAGTAGGAAGAAAGGACGATTCTGATCCCAGTGGCCAGCAGCGCAATGCAAGAGTTAACTTCACGGGCTTAAAACCAGGACAAGAGGAGAATCCACCCCCCTACGTGTATGTACCCGAGTCCAAGAGCTGAGAGAACTAAGAACAAGACAAAGGGAACAGGATACGCTGCATGACACCGTTTTAAGTCAGTTTTAAAAGACACGCTTTTGCCTGGAGATTTGCCTTAAATTCTTACAGTCCCCTTGCCCCAGCATGGAAATCCTGCAATATGTCACTGAATGCCTTTTATACAGACCAGCAGACTGCAAAGGTCTATTAAATTATTCTCCAACTGTTGTGCAGCTAACAATGGAGGTATTCAGGCATTTTAAAAGAATGAGGGAAGTCACAGGGGACAGCCCATTAAGAGGAACAGGATGTCAACATTGGTTGAAAATGGGTTCCTTTGTAATAGGAAATGCATTACAATGCCTGGAGATTAGTTTCTTTGTGGCTTCCAGCCCACATTTCTTCCTGCTGGGCTCAGATTACCTACATTCTCCACTATTACCGGTATCATTCAACCGGATTACAGCACAGCTTCCCAACAGATAACGCGATGCCTACCCCCCCGCACCCCGATGGCATGATTTCAGTCCTCCTCGAAACGAGGGAGAGTGCAAATTTTAACCAGAACTCCTTGAGCCTAAAGGGACGTGTTTCCAAAGCTGATGGATAATGTCTGAGAGTTGGCTAACCGAGGCACCGAGCCCGAGGGGTATATCATTATTACCACGAGATTTAATTAAAGCTCCTACATTTGCCAGGGATACCGTTTATGAATAACTTGTATTTCAAAGCTAAACTTAGCTTCCCAGATAGTTTCTTTTTATTATACTGCTCTTCAGTAACCTCAAGAAGGAAAAAAAAGACCAACCGACCAAACAAAAAAAGGACGAATAAACCATCAAACCCGGGCTCATCTACCTCCCCCAGGAAGAGATTTAAAAAGATCTCCCATCCTGCTCATTGCTCAGTCCCCAGCTCCGACAGAAGCGGCTCAGGGAGGAATCCCACAGCCAGTCGAACCAGGTACGCATTTGCAACGTGCAAACGTCGCTTACAATTCACCGGGGCCCCTCAATAACCCCACAAACAGTCCCCACCCGCCCCTTAATTTAAACCGCCTTTAAAAACATAAAGCGGGGCATCCCCCAGAGACTGCCAAAAACGCTGCTACTGCTTCTCGACCGAGATCTCCTGAATTCTGCAATAAGAAGCTGAAATCTGACGCTAGACATATATAGCTGTTAGCAAATAACCGGGTCTCACCTATAAAGGAGATGGCCTCCGGGAAGAACTGAGACAGATTTTGGCTCCAGTGGTCTGAGATCGGGATCTGTTTGTACTTGAATTCGCCGGCGTTTTCAAAGAGATTAGGCAGGTTGGGGGTAACATTCAATATGTATTTAATGCCAAACTCTTCTAAAACGTCCAGATTAGTGGAGTCCTTGGCACAGCCTAAGTAGAGGTAGGGTAAAATCTCCACCGGGAAGGAAGGCTGGTTGTTGGAGAGAGGGCTGCCATCGGAGTCGGTGGCACTGTTGGGGTCTCTGTCAATGTCAGATTCAATGTCTGATGAGGAATCGGAGCTGATTCGGAGGCCTCCCAAGCCCAGGACTGGCAAAGGAGGAGAACTGCTGCTACACGAACTGTCTAGGTTAGTTTCGCAGTGCAGGGCGAACTCGGCCTGGAACTTGCTAAAACCACCTGGGGAGGAAAGCAAAGGGGGGCGGGGGTGGGAGGCGAAATGCAACCTGATATAAGATGGCAAGCCGACTTATTTCTCTGGTTCAGCCCTGTCTGCAAAGGGGCATCTGCTTCCCACCCTCTCGAGCCCCGGGAAAAAGAAAAATAACCATCACACACGCAGGACTAACCTAAAGAAAGGTTTAAGAAAACCGCCCGCTGCAGCGGAGGACTCGGCACGTTCAAAATTAAAATCCTGTGCCGCTTCGCCCTGCGGGGACCTCTGGAAAGGTGTCTCGGCGGCAATTCCTTGTGCCCACCCCGGCTCATACCGGGATCCCCGTTAGCCCTGTCCTCCCCACGCTGCTACAGCGATTCCCGTCCTCGAGGTCTCTTTAAACAAAGCGGGGACAGGGATGCCGGGACGGTGGGGGAAGGGGGGGTGGGGGGGAAAGCCCCCTGCCCAGGTTGGTACCCTCCCAGAGCGCCAGTGTGCAATGCCCGGAGGACGCTGCGGACGTCCCCCCCCCTCCCCTCCCTTTCCCCGGGCAGCGAGCCGCGGGGTTCGCCTCCCCGTCGCCCCCAGCCCCGGCCCCCAGCTATCTCTTCCCCAAGCCCGGGCGGCCCTTCTCACCTTCCAGATAGAACGCCTTGCAGCCTTCGTCTTTGAGGCGCTTGAGGAGCAGCCCCAGCACGGACTCGCCGCCCGTGTTCTCGTTCCAGTCGCGGCTGTGCTCGTCGTAGAGCACCACGGTGTCGGTGCCGCACCGGCGGGCGAAGCGCTCCCGGTCCTCCTCGCTGCTGGCGACGAGGGACCGCAGGGGCAGGTTGCCCTTCTGCAGCCGCCGCAGCATGATGCCGGGGATGGCCACGTTGATGGCCGACTCGATGTGGGACGACTCGTACAACTCCTGCGGCCGACAGTCCATCAGCAACAGCCGGTCGTTGCCCATCTCCAGCTGCTCGTTCAGCCACGCCACGGATTTACTAATCGCCATTTCCGACGCGAAAGGGACGGGTCTGAACGTATCTAGCATGAGGAAGGACGGGGGAAGCGGAGCGTGCTCTGGAAGCGCCCCTCTCTCTCACAGAGGCATGCGGCTGGCTCGGCGGGCGGGCTGCACCCCTCCAACTCCGCACAACTTATCTCCCTCCGCCCCAGGAAAATGAATCACGCAGCCCCCCCGCGCCGCCTCCCCCGCGCCGGGCGGCGGTGGAGTCACGGGGAGGGAGCAGCAGCCCCGGCCCCGGCGTGTGTATAAGTGTGTGTGTGTGTGTGTGTGTAAATGTGAACGTGCGTGTGTGTGTGTGCCTGCGTGCGCGCAGCCAGCCTGCCCGGTCTCCTTTTTTTTTTTTTTTTTTTTGTCAATGAATCCCTGAATGAACCCTCCTAATCGCCGCTGCAAGCTTGAGCCCTTGGGCTTTTCCTCCGCGCAGAGTGAATGAAATCCAATTAACGTGCCGCCGAGCGGGGCTGCCCCGCTCAGCGCGGACACACCGCGGCGGTGCCGGTGCCGCTGCCCCGTCGCCACCCGCAGCGCTCCTCGGCCGCGGCCCCGCGCCGCCCGGCGGCTCCTCAATGGGTACAACCGCGGGACGTCTCAATGGAGACATTCTCGGGCGCAGCCAATGGGGGCGCGCGGAAGGGGCTGTTGCCGCGGCGACGGGCCGGCTGGAACAGGTTGTGTTGATGAATCGTTAATGAGTTTGTCATTCACAAAAACGGAAAGGAATTTCCGCTCCGGATAAGCCGAGTGCAAACAAGCGGCAGCCGCGGCGCGGCGGGCGGGGGCGCTGGGGGCAGGTGAGGGGGCGCGGCCCCGCCCTCCCCTCTCCTCCTCCGCCCCCCCCCTCCTCCTCCTCCCCCTCCCTCCCCGCAGCGGGCACCGGCCGCGGCCGGCGGAACAAAAGGCACCTTTACTCTGCCTTCATATTTTTTTCCCCCAGATCTGCCCCCCCGCGGGGGGGGTGTCTAATTCCCCAGCGCTGACTGCGGCCTGGTTTTGCGGTAGGGCGCTCCGGGAATCCCGTTTTTAGGGAGGCGGGTGGCCTCTGTCCTCAGCTGATCCCTACACGGGTGAAGGGTAAACCCCGAGCTAATCTCTTCCTACGCCGCTCGGGAAACCGGCGGCACTTCAGGAACAGCCTGCGGGCACCGCTAAGGCCCGGGCGGGCCACCCCAAAACCGTGACCGGGGAAAGCGGCCCGCCTCAGCGCGGCCGGCCCCTCCAGGGCGCCGGTGACCGAACCGCTCTCTCCCGGCTGCGGCGTGAGGCCCCCGCCACCGCCGAGCCCGCGTCCACCGGCCCGGCCCGGCCCCCGCACCTGGCGGGTGACACCCCGCCGCCGCCGTCCAGCGCTCCCCCGCCGGGCCCGGCCGGGCGAGAGGGCGCTGCGGTCTCCGCCGTACTGGGAGGCGGGGGGTGGCGGGGTGCAGGCTGCGGGGCCCGGCGGAGCGGGGCCGGGTAGCTGAGGCCAGGGGGCACCGGGTGGAGCAGGGTTGCGCTAAGGTGCGGGTTAGTAAACGCGTAAGTGAAAAGCGAGGAGCGAAAATAAACCGGGAGAAGCCTGGCCTAAATGCTAATCCCGTCGCCAACATGTTTGGGAGTAAAATTGTTCTGAAGCGTCTAATCTCGTTTACACTGCTGCTCTGCTTCAGGGCTCGTTATTTTTAATCCCAGCGGAAGGAGGTTCCCTGGGTCGCAAGTAGCTGGAGAGCGTTGACCCTGGGAGCAGATCGTGGCATGAACAGTCCTGTGTGTTCTGCGCAGAAAACATCCGTGATGTTAATTGAGGTTGGCACGTCAGTCGCTGCAGTTTCAAGAAAGGCTGACACCCAGATGGCATTAACAACATCCTCCCCAGCAAGGATTTCGAGAGGATCCCTGCTTTGCCACCTTTTTCAAAGACTTTGAAAGTGTTACACAAACCTCCCCCAGCTGCTAAGCAGAGGGTTTGGCCAGGCTGATGTGCAACTTGCTGGACACAAGACCACACATACCTTGTCCCACTGCTCAGCGGGGGCGAATTGTCCAGTCCACCTTGCCCACCGTGGTCCTGCATTCTCTCATGAAAAAGATTCCAGGCTGTTCTTGCCAGGTGCTTCACTTGCTCTTTGGCTCTGTGTGTTCAGGGTATGGTGTTTAAATGTTCAGAACAGTGACAGATCAAAGCAGGAGCCTTTGATATTTATTTATTTATTTGTTTGTTGATATTTTCTCCCCCCTCTCTGCTGTATTTAAGTCTTTTGTTTTCACAAAAGCTCAGGCAGGACAGCAGATTCTTCGAGGCATGCACTGTTCGTTGCTCTGCATCAGCATGACAAATAGCACAGTCCTGGTAAAATGAATAATCAGGTCATAATTTAAGTACTACTTCCACACCCACCCCACCCCCCAATTGGCACCATGTTTATTATTTATCCTTTTCAGGTGTATCAGATCAAGTTTTCTTAAATTTTATAAAATAACACAAACCTCAGCCTTACTAACCATGGATCTCAGGCTTAAGAAATGAAAGTACTGCAAAGCACGAGCAACTGAAATTCTCAAACCATCTCAGCTGTAGTTATCTGTTAAGGTGCAGTATGATGCAATGCTTGTCTTACAACCATCTCAACCATTTTGTAATACTCATTTATTCTAACAATAAGCTGTATTTTCTCTGTTAACTTTCATCCCAACAGGAGCTACAGCCAAAAGAATTCTCAAATGATCAATTGTCACAAAAGGGATCAATTCAGAAAACAAGCAGAAGGAGTCATATTAAACTATAGTGAATGTGACCTGAAACTTAGACAGGGACAATTTCAGTATAACATTGTGACAATTCCCAGCAAGATCGGCGCAGTGATAAATACAATTTGTTCCTCATAATCCATGTTATTGTTAATTAACATGATTGTTTGGGGTTACATTGTACTTTGATTACTTTTTCTTAAATGAAGATGCACAGAAAAACATCACATTGCAGAGTTAGGATTCAAACAAAACAGAACAAGCCCCAAATTACTTCTATCAAAAGCTTCCATATTCATATAAGGTAAACTTGCCTCTCTGATGACTAAAATGTTTTAGGATGAAAATATGTTCTGATTATCATCTTCAGGGCATTTTCAGTGACGTTTTATGGCAGTGGTTTAAAATAAAAATCTTAGTCATTCAACATTTTAACTGAAAGCTACATATTATGCAAGCAGTTTATTAAACCCACTGAAGGTACCTGCCTAGTGGTAATGCAACAATAAATAATAATAGCATTTAAAGAGATTTTTATCATTAGTACTGTCAGATCTGATTGAAATGTTATGAGCATTAAGGTTAAGTATATGAAAGCAATAAAATGTTAGATGAAGAACACTCAAGAGAGTTGTATTTCCCCAGTGGAGCTGGGGGCAGAGACTTGTAATGTTGACAGCTGTAGCCAGCTCATTGCATGGCAGCAGTCTGAGGGTGGCATTTGGCAGCTTGGGAGCCAGGCAGGAGATTTTGCAGTGCAGCAGTTAAATAAACAACTAAAACATAAATGACACCCTATGAATTTTTAGTAGTACCTCTCTCAGCACACACCAGCTGAAGAACTCTAAAAGACAATGAAAACTACGTGGTACATGGTTATTTTTGTGTTTTCATGCATGTATGCGCTCACTTTTCCTCTCTCTGTCTGAACCACATTGTCTGTTAGTTGCTGAGGGATGCAGAAGTGGACTCAGTTAACCACACTACCATTTGATGCTTTGTCAGAGACCAGAACTACAACCTAAGCCTCACCAGGAGGTCACTTATCCTTCAACTTCCAGAAGTTTTTATAGTATCTAGACAGAAAGAAGAGCCTGTTCCTGTTAACCATGATCCCCTCATTCATCTAGTCACTGGCAGAGTTAACTTTTGAACCTTGAAATGTTTATTTCTGGGTGGGGTTTGTTTCATTTTGTTCTAGTTTGACACCTCCCTGGCTGTGAATGAGACCTCTTCAGCCCAGCTCAAAGCTTCTTCATCACAAAAAGCCTATTTTGCTGGTTTTAGGACCATATACCTTTTGCTCATTCTTAGCATGTGTAGAGGTCTGAATAGATTTCCAGGAGTGTTTATAACCTGAGCTTGTCTTGGCCAGAGATGCAGACACGGAGGACAAGAGTCTTGCATGGAGGGTGGAGATTAAGAGTTCAGTGTTGCTTTGCCCAATTCCTTATGTCTCTCCCTGTAATAGAAGCCCTGGCCCTGTATTAGGCAGACAGGCTATCTACATAGTGTAATGGGAGAGAGAAGTACCAAAAAGGCAGCTATCTATGACATTTTGAAACCAGGCCAAGTGGGCCACTGTGAGACACTTCACAGCCTGGGATACTGAGGCAGCGATGCAGACGCATCCTTGGGAGGCTAAGTACTGAAGAAATTTCATCTTGCATTAGACATCAAGGATGGGAAAGTTTTTTCCTTATATAGGTGCTTTCTTCCTCTAAAGATGCAGGTTCATGCCTCTTTTCTTGATTTGGAGCAAAATTCAATAGGATCCTGTCTTCCCATGAGAACATGGACCCTAAAATAGGAAAGGTTTGTCTGCTGCTTTGGTCAGACCTTTCCCACATTCTATCAATTAGTATTTATGAAAGCAGGGACTCCAGCCTTGGTTTTCCACATCACGCTGATGACCTGAATCAAAGTGGGAGAGACACCCTCTGTCTCTGCACCGTTTAACATCAGGTGAGTGAAATACACTCTGGGATTGCCTGCTGTACAAGACCAGGGAGCAGGAAACATGCTGGCATCAGGATTTTGGTTGAGAGGCCAACTCAACTCGAAACACAAGAGCTTGGAAAATGTAGTGGAGACAGGCACTGACAGCTCACACACTTAGGCATGAATTTTTATGTTCTTGACTGTCACCTTTGACTGAACCAGCAGATGCCCGTGATTCGGCTAGGTAGTTATTCAGCTTTCATGTCAGAAGTTAGATGTTCACATTTTAGCTAGTTATTTTTCTTAATAATCACTTTCAGGGGGTCTTCAAAGAGAACAAACTGCACGCTGGAACCACTCAGTTCCCTTCACTGTCTCTAAATGGTGCCTACTGTAACCAGTCCTTACTTTTGGTCCGTCCTTTTACCTTACAGTCTGTGATTCCCAGCTCTAGGTTCATCTGTAAATCCCTCTCACATTTCCTTTTAGTTTCAGTAAAAGTGAGAATTAACGGTCTGTCTGTGTTGGTTTGTGTGAATGATCTATTTGAAAGTAGAAGTACACAAATCATCCTAGACCAAACTGGCCATAAAGTTTTGCCTTTGGTGCAAAACTGGTTAGTGCAGGGTGCCTCAAAGGGAGAAGAAAAGTGCCCTATAAAGCATTTTATTTGTTTTATGTAAAGCACAAACAATTTATGGAAATGGCATTTAACTGATTATTCTATGTCCAGTTATTCACATCTAAAATAATTCCTGAAGTTGGAGAAATAAAACACTGAATGACTCCATTTAGGAAATCCTTTTGACTCAAGTGCTTTCCTTGTAACAGCAAATAACTGTATGACCTCAAGCACATATTTAATTGTGCTTTGTAATGAAGTAATGTCATTAGCAATTACTTAGGAATGACACTTTAAAATACTTAACAGCTACTACAGGCATGCATTCAAGAGGTTTTGTTTTCTTTTGATTTATTGTGGTATAAACTAAGTTCCCTTCTGAATCTAACTCATATGCGAGTCCTCCAAATAGTTCCTCAGGGTGTGCAGAAGTGAACAGTTTTGTTTGACAGCAGATTGCTAATGGCTGAAGGGTTCTCCTTTCTTAGAGCATAAAACTAAGCTTGCAGGAGGGCACTGCAAGACACCCATTTAGCCAAGCTCACAGTGTATACGCCAAGCACATAGGCCAGTGCTTTAATCTTTTTTTTTTTTTTTCTCATTTTTAAAAAATTTTTCCACCAGGTACTGCCTTTGCTAGTGGCAGTTTTAGCGGCACTAACCTGTGTCTCACATCAAAGTGGTTTACATTCTGCTGGCAACAGAAGTATAGCATCAGTGGACAGCTCTATCTTAATAAACATGAAGAGAACAGAAGGCTGTGTGTGTACATACTTTTCTTATAATTATGTGTTAATTTGAAAAGATTCAAATAAAAAATGGACTGTATGAAAGAGGCAAAAGAGAGAAGCAGACTAAATTTTAAAAGTGGTACTGAGACTGTGAATGCGTAACAGTACTGATATGCCCTTAAATTTGGTGGCGGTGATTAGATTAATAACTTAGTTTACTAGTTGGAATCTAGATTCATATGGTTCTGTTACCTTACCTGAGGAGAACATCAACTCCTATTCAAAAGCCTTGATCCATTGTGCAGGAATATCATGCTATTTGCATAGGGACAACAATGTACTTATGTTATTTCTTTCCTAATACCAAGGAGTTCAGTAGAGCCCAAAGCGTGTTCTCGTGTTTTGCAGGCTGGTGTGTTTCTCTCTGCTGTTGCCTGCTGTTTGGGGACAGCCTGTATCATGCTATACTGGGTACATACATCACACCAGATGAGGCTGCTGAGAAAATGCTATCATCTCTTTAGTGCTGCCCATTTTGATTTGCTTGGAAGGGCTTACTAGGCACTAACTGTGGGTTTACCTGGGGAGGCATTAGTGCTACTGCTGAAGTATGTTCCTTCAGTAGCACTGTCCCATTTTCACACCTTTCACTCATCCTACAAGGAAGCAAACCAGACAGCATCAAGCAAGTGTAGAAAGGAGCTCTCTGCCCAATGCTAAAGATTTATTTGCCTCTACATTTATGAGGTCCCCTGCTCCCAATCTCTCTCTTGTCCTGACCGTATGAATAAAGCCTGTCCCTGGGATGACTGAAGGCTCGTTCAAGACCATGAAAAGAGTAAACAAGAACTGTGTTTGCACAGTGCAGGGTAAATCAGCTGTGCAGAGAGCAGAGCAGGGGTAGCAAATTACATAAGAAAAAGATCTTCATCCTGGGACAGGCATATTCAGGAAAAGAAATGCTACGCAGTTATCTTATATTCTGGTTCCAAAGAGAGGCAATTAGGAGTCCAACCCAAGCATGAACAGTTCATTTTCCGCTGTCTGTTTTTCATATGGCCACTGGAATGTATCTTGGGGACCCTACGGAGCTGAGCATACAGTTAGTCTTCAGGATGTCATAGGGGGAGAGACGCAGACAGATATATATCCTGGCACCTGCAACTCCCATTTAGCACATCTGCTCTACTTTTCACAGATGAAAAGTCACTCATGGAGACCCCTCCTGGGCCAGGCAGGACCTGCACCAAATGGAGTAAATGCAATGCCAGAGTTGCCTTATTACTGAATCAGGGGGTTTCCCTGATGACCTGCTACTGTCAAATACAATTTGGTAAAAGCTTATTGAAGGAGAAGCACCAAACTGATGGCCTGACCTAGTGCTAAAATGTCCTACTCTATCCAAAAAAAGGGCTCAAATTATGTGTTGAATTTGAAGCACCAGCTGTGTTGCTGGCTTCTAGGGGGACAGCATGTGACATAAGTCTTCATGCTGTGTGGTGCAAAGGCCTACTGTTCAGGTTTAGCTTGCTACATTTTGCACACTCCCACCACCACCCCCACCCCCCCCAAAAATCAAAAACCCCCCAAAAACCCAAACCAAACAGGATATAAAAAGAAAACTGCCAAACTACAGTGGCCTCAGGGGGTCAATCACCAGAACCCTTAAATCTCACAGATAAACGTAGTAATTTCTTTTCATCTGTAAGATTGAGAGACTTTGGTTGGTGGGAGAGGGAAGCCAGTAGAAAGAATTTGGTGTAAATGAGGAAAGGATAATGCCCTAAACATAGAGCAGTATTAAAATGTCTGAGGCATTATTGGATTGTGCACATTAGTAGGAAAGCATATATTTAAGGTGCATAGACCTTTTGAAAGGCATACTTCTGAAGGTATAGCCATAAATGGGTATGGTAGTTACCTCTTCATCTTTGATTCAGTATTTAAGAGCTTTGCAGTATACAACATACCTTGAAGACTGGGTGTGTACAAGTGTAATCTCTGTAAATGTTGACAAGAGAATTACTGCTGTTAAGTTTATCCTGGCTTTAGTATGCTTAGATATTTATGAGGACTTAATGGTAGAACTGTCCTATCCAAATACCAGGTCATCACTATGTCAGAGCACAATGGCATGGTGATTACAGTACTGTTCATGGTCACAGTTTATGTTACTCATTTGGTACACTGGTGCCACCAGCATACTGCAAAGATAAGTTATATTATTACTTTCTCTGAGCAGTTTTGTAGTATAGCTGTAAAGTATAAATAATTTTCACAAAGTTTCCTATTCTGGCTAAATTATGCACATAAATCTCTGTTCAAGTGTTCACAAGAGGTTGTTGTAGAGATGCCTCCCTATGCTTTCCAGTGATACACTGGAGCCTTCCTGCTCTTTCTTAGAGGTTTTCTCTGATAATTGTTATAAATATTGGTTTGTTTTTGCTTCTAGTCCCATTTTGCACCGGTCTGCTTCATTTCATGTAGCAGTCCCATCAGATCAGAGAAGTTAAGCATTTCTGGATCACAATGGAATTTGAATAGGAATAAGACAGAAGTATGAAGGAAGCAAGGCTCAGGATTCAGCAATGCCCTGCTCCCTTTTCAGTCTGCACCTCAGCACAGGGGAGTGCTATCCTGCAAATAAGAAGGTTTGTGGCCAGCTGCAATAACAACATTCAGAAAGGTGAACATTACCCAATACGGAAGTCAAAACTGAGTAGGTTGTAGGTACAGTTGCCTCTGTCTCTTGTTTCAGCAAGGAGAATCCAGAAGATGGTGGCCAGCCACATATAATCCCAGCCCTGCCCTTGTATGGGGCTCAGTCAGATTTCCAGAGAGCAGATATCCCTGCAGCACTGCCATTTTTGGCAGTTTCCTCCATGACGGGTGGGCAGGATCCCAAAGATATAGATTATCCTTTTTTTTTCTTTCCTGAGTGAAGTGTAACTTTATTGAATCAGGGAAATCACATTAGAATTACGCTATGGATGATGTATCCTAGATGGTTAGGTCTTCAGATATGTAGAGGAACACTCAGTGAGTCAGCCCTGCAATTTTTGGTGGAGTAGGTCTATTCCGGCGTGTGGGTGTTTGCAGAACAATTACGTAAGTGTCAGGGTAGCGAGGAACTTTTGACATTTCTGGCAGCTTAACTGAATTCTTTTCAGTCAAAAATACACTAATTGTTGTTCGCTTGCATTAAACACACATCATTGCCTTAACTGGATTTGGGGGACATTTTTTTAAGCGTCAGTTGTCAGGGCAAGATATTGGAGCAGTTTTATCCTTGAGAAAACAGGAGATTTTTCACAGTTACAGTGAGACGAACATTTGTGAGAACCGTTTTAAATCATATAAGAGGGTGCGAAAGTTGCTGTGCCATATGCCTGGAATTTACTATGGTAAAGCTAATTACTGCCACTGAATGCAAGGGCCCGTCAGCATTTTCATCATCACACCCACCCTCAACACCTTTTCTCTTTTTTTTTTTTTTTTTGAGTTTTAGTTTGCCTGACTTTTTTGCCTATGTAGCTTTTGGGCTGCAGAATGTTAATGCAGCCTTCAAACTAACACTTGAAATGCCTTATGGCTTATAGTCAAGGTGAACAGGTTCAGCACTCCGCTGAAGTGTGGTGGATTAAATTACGAGGCAACGGCTTTACTATGTGTATTACAGAGGGAAAGAAGGAGAACTGGTTTGTCTCCCAAGAGTAAAATACCAAAATTAGTCAGAGTAGGTCAGTGTCCAAATGATATTTTCAGAGAAGATTTCTCTCTAAAGATTAAATATGAAAGAGACAAAAGCCGATAACTGCTTTCTTTCTTATTTGATCCAAGTTGTGCCTTTGGTACCAAAACCCTCCAGTCAAAGTAGTCAATGGATTTTCTTTTTTGATATGGATAAATATGAAATATTTCAAATGATCATGACCTTGATATACTGTCTCTTCTCTACATGGTACAGTCAATGAGCCAGGTCACAACTCTGAATGACGCTGGGTGTCCAGCTGACATGATCATCTAGCAAACCAGCATTTGTCCATGGCTCTTGGGGAGGCAACAAATGGCTGTAGGATATTTTTCACCTAAAAAAGTATATTTTCTGAAGTCAGACAGACAGAAAGAAGGGCTCTGTTACATGCTCTGTGGGCTCAGAGGGAGAACCAAACCTAACAGCTGTGTGGGTGCTTGTCCACACACAGCACACTGACTATGTTAGCAAGTCCTTATCAAGACTGGAAGTATGTAAGATGAGGACTCTACCAGTGACAGTATGTGGTAAGGAATCACTGGGATAGGGTATCACTGGATAACCTGTGTTCTTTGGGCTCCAACCAATGTATTTTTGGCCAGAAATTTTCCTAATTAGTGAGGACAACTTCAGCCTGGATGTTCTGGCTTAATGATATGTACATTATGCCAGCTCAGACTCTTAGGACAAGGGGGTGTGTTTTATTACTTCTCTCTGAAAATGGCAGACTCAAAGTTT
Source organism: Athene noctua (assembly GCF_965140245.1). NCBI lineage: Eukaryota > Metazoa > Chordata > Aves > Strigiformes > Strigidae > Athene > Athene noctua. Next base: position 38,780,903 of record NC_134039.1, on the reverse strand, counting down.
GAATCTGAAGTCGCTGCAATCATCCAATTGCTTCTCCAAAACTTAGAAAATTCTGGAGATCTGCAGTGTAAATTCATGACCTTATATCACTTGCAGCCTGGTGGACTGAAGGGATTCATTGTTCTGGTGTGTGCAGGAGGAATTGCTTAAATCCAATGAACAAAAACAAAGGGACTCTCAGTGCCTCATATTTCCTCCCTAGGATTTATGCAAAGTAAATAAAGGAACTAAGTCTTCTGCATTGAGTGCTCAGGATGAGAGCACTCTTCACTCTAGCCCAGTGCTTTTAACTGCCACCCGTGTTGATTCATGTAGTTATTCAAAGAAAACTGGAGGCAAATAAGCATGAGTTCTTGCATACCAAGAGCTCTCTATGCTCACTCATAAAATTAATCTCTCTTAGGTTCAGACACAGACTAATTATTTAAAAACAATTACTCCCGCTCCTTTGAGATTCATTAACACCACACATGGTGCCTCTGCTATGTCAGGTAGACAAGAACTGTTACATACAGGTAGGGAGAAGTCAACTACCCACATTATTCAGCTTCAGGGCAACTCAGAAATGTATATTTCCTTTGAAGGGTTTTGTTAGATGGACTTTTTTTCCCCCTGTAAACCTACAAAAGTAAATGTATGCATTATTGGTTGGTAAAGCTAAGAGATACATTGCTATAGGAAAATACTGATTACAGTCTGCTAATTGTCCAGCTAGAGACTGGACTGGAAACAAATAGAGCAGTAGGCATTCTGGTTTTAGTGGCCAGGCATCTGTAGGTAAATTGACCCAGTTCTCTTAATTGATATATTCCACAACAAATAGCAACTGTAACATTAGAATAGTAGCAAGAAACAATAGGAAAATTCACAGCCATTAGAATAACAGCAGTCTGTGCTGTGAAAACCATTTTAGGCATAGTGCCTCATCTCCCTGTGAGTGGTGTTACAGCCGTTTTTCAAGCTAGGTTAACTGACACAGTAAGGCAAAAGCAGTGCCTGAAATAGGACCCAAGATGTTGATTGTCTTTTTATTCTTATAAGCATAGTCCATGTTGATTTTGCAACTGACTCCCTGCAAAAATATATTGCATATTACTTTGGAAGGCAAATGAGGCCCAAAGTGCAGAGAAATTAACCAAGAGATTTTTATTCTCAGGGCTTGGAACTGATCAGTCATTCTGATCATCCATTAAGATGGATTCAGTAGGTTGCCTTTAGAAAGAAGGGGAAAATGAACTTCTGACCACAGAGATGGTAGAGATGAGATGGGAAACACATGCCAGAGGGATCAGGTCCAGCTGTGCAAGGCAAACTCCAACTAGGGATTACAAGTAAAGTGAAGGTAATCCCAAAACCTCCCCTATGCCAACAGCTGCCCTGTGGATCTGTGCCTCTCATCTCCTTTCCTCCCAAATTCCCACCTGACCTTTATACTCAGGCCTCCAGAAACTTGTGAGCTGCCTCCATTCACTATGGGTTGAAGAGTTTGTCAGGAAGCAATTCCTGGGCATCTGATGTCTATCCTACACAGACTGTTGTGAGGCACATCGATGAAAAGGTTACACGGGCCATCAAGGAGGGAGCTAAGCATTTGCTGAGGTTGTTTTTGCCTCAGGCCACCCCTCAGAGCAAGAGCTTGTTTGGGAGCAGCCAGGAGACTTTTTTCTTGCTCGAGGTGTGGTTAGGAAATGTGCCTGAGGTCAGGGAGGAAAGAGCAAGGTCTAGACAAAGCGGGGCTGCTGAACTGAGGTAACAGCACCCATGAAACGTGGTCTCTCTAAGAACATGATGCCCACCTAATCTGGTCTCTGTCTTGAGCAATTCTTACTGGCATGAGGAGAAAATGCCTTAGCAAACATATTCTTAGCTAGAAATTCTTTAGCTCGTCATTATCTGCCCAGCAAGTGCATTTGTTGAAACTCAAGGTGTCTGTTTTCATTTCTGCTGCTGAGTGACAGGGCACCTCACACTTCTTCGTGGGCTTGTTCTAGTTCACTTCTGGAGGAAGTACAAAATGCTTCTTGAGGAGTGGCAGGGAGGACTTTGTTCTCTGACTCCTTTTCTTCCCTCAAGTCCAAAGAAGGGTTTCTAGGAAGCAATTTGTTGGGTTTTTTTAGAAGACATAGCACTTCTAGGAACCTACAGTCACTGTATACTTGGAAGAGAGAAGATGGGTGTATCATTTCAGAGGAACTCAAATGAATTCCTACAATCTGTATGTCAAAGATTTCCTCCAAGGGTTTTCTTAGCACAAGGTCCATGTTCTTCTGAAATTTTCCATATGTTTTAAGGACTTTCATGTGGGTTATACTTGCTGTGGAGTGGCCCTTGGACCAGGGTGAATTTTACCTTCCAAGAATCAACTTCAGCTGAAGCAACCCAAAGATCACTTTTTTTTTTTTTTTTTTTTTTTTGTCCTGCTGTCAGTGACATTTGTGAATGATGGAAAACCATCCATATGGCTAAACAGACTATCTCCACTCCCCCACAAGTAGGGACTTAGAGGATGAAAGTAATATTCATCCTGATCATCTGTTTTGTAACAGGATATTTATCTCAAGCTTTCAAGAATGTCATTATTATTGGGGGAGGAGGGGAATGGACAGTAAGACAGGATCTGTAATAGATTATTGATGCTGGGAAGCAGGTAAGCCAGAGGGAAGGAAGCCTTCCTGAACGCCTCCAGCCCTGCTGTTTCCCAGAAAGAAGGGCTATGGGCCCATGATAATACAAGGAAGAGAAGGAGGAAGCATTCTCAGCAGGGTCAGTTAGGAGTCCAAGAAGATTAAGTGGAGTTTGAAAAATGGTAGGACCCTGAAAGGGAAAGGGACAACACCACATCTAATGCATGTGAAGAGAGGACTCCCCTAACATGGACTAGGGACCAGGCTGTTAAACTGTTTCTGTAAGCACATCCTTGAAAGCTGATCCTGTTGGCTGCAGGGGGACTGGCAGTGCAGAAGTCTGAATCTCAGCTCTGGGACTCTGGTCCAATTAAGCAAATGACACAGTTCTGATTGATACTGGCCCAGAGCATGGCTCAGTGGTTGTGGCAGCCTAAAACCGACAAGTTAAACTCCATTTCTGAACTAATAAGCATGAAAATTTCAAAGCTTTTTGCTTCCAGTCAGGATTTCTAGGGTGTTATTAATAGCTTTGGTGAACTGTACTCCATTGATTTAAAGCACCTGTGCTTCTGAAAGTCAGGATTTTATCAATTTTTTATCACTTACACAGGAAGCAGTGCTGGACTTAATGCTATTTATCCAGCTGGACGTATTGACTTTGACTTAGGAGATCAAAGCATTCGGGTTAGGGATTGTGTAACATCTTCCTATAAGAACTGTCAGGGGTAAATTTACCAAAGCCTGAAACTTTGATTGATGATCATTTTGCATGAGTGTTTAGCATCAGAAAGCACACAATAGACCCTTTCTCTTAATGGAGCTGCAGGCTGTGGCACCTTTAAACATACATATTTTGAAACACATTTCATCACCTCCTGGAACATAACAGTGCACAAAACCCTGGAGGTACACTTGAAAGTGAGCTTTCCTTCAGGTCCAAGGAGGTGACCCAAGATCTTTTAAGATGCAGCTTGCTGTAGTGCAAATTGGGTCCCAGTAAGGAGAATTAGCTATTAGTCATCTTTTTTTTTTTTTTTTTTTTTTTTTGTGTGTGTGTGTGTGTGTGTGTTAACCTTTTGCCATTGTAATAACAGCATTTCCAAATAGGTAAGAGACTGGAAAGTGCTAGCTCAGGAGCTCAGAGATTCAGTCTTGTGCTCCCATGAGTCCTCCTTGCAGCACTGCAGGCAATAGCACAGCCTGTAAGATCCAGCCCTTCCTCTGAGGCTAGGTAAGAGACTTGCCTAGAGACATATCACCTTCTGTGAACCGACTTCCCCAATCTATTTATATGTGAAAGATACTAAATATGCTTGTTAAACACTGGCATTCACCGATTATTGAGGGTTTATTCACATCCTCTAAGTTTTAAAAGGCAGGACACTGGCCCCCTTCCCTGGGGTAATGAAGAGAGACAGCACAGAACAGAGCTCAGCAGGGGATCCTAATTTAGGGGTGCTAGCTGCCCCCTAACAAAGAATACCTTCTACAGAGGGCTATAAAGGGAGCCATGGAGTGTAATCTCCTGCCTCTGTCTGAAATGAAGTTGTGCAAAATATCTGTGCCAGCCTCAGTGGAATTAAAATGATAGCGGTCCACTCATCACAGGAGGTGTCAGCATGAGAGGCAGTTGTCTGAGTTTTTCTCTCAACATAAAACCCAGTGTTATATATTGGCCCTATTACTGCCCATTCATGGGTTTGAAAGCCATGCAGGACTTTGATCTGCTCTGAAAATTATTGCTCTTGTACAAGACAGCATTACTCTTTTTTTTTTTTTGGCGAGGTGGTCAGAGTGCAGACAATGCCCAAAAGATGGGCCAGCCCTACTTTGGTACATCCCAACTTCTGGCTGTGCCCTGGCCCTGCAGGTCGAGGCAGAGTGTGGCAGCAGGGAGCTCTGCTGGCTGCACTTACCCAGGACTTGGGCATCTGCAGCCAGCTTGCTTCTACCCAGAGAAGGAAGGGCATTTTGAGTGGTGGTACAGGGGCTTGTCGTTGCTGCCTCTGTTTTGTCTGCTCGTCATAGGCTTTGTCCTGAGTTTGCCACTGCCTGTGCACAGCTGGCCTGTGTTACTGCAGTGTACAGAGGTCTTCTGTCCCACAGAAGGACGGTAGTTTGAAAATGTTCTGTGGGTTTTTCCTTTCTTTTCCTCTTTTTTTTTTTTTTCTTTTTTCTTTTAGCTACAAACAAACAAACAAAACCTAAATACTTGGAGTGCAGACTGAAGGCTCAAGGACTCAGGATGATTAAAAGCAGGAGCCAGAGACATCCAGAAATGATTGTTTTTAACAAGACAGGAACTTTGCCTGAAAACAGGATGACCTGCTGCAAAAGACGCCAACAAATCCCTGTAGAGCTTTAGAAAAAACAAGCAGGCGCCTGAGTGTGCTTAAAAAAAAAAAAAAAAAAAAAAATCCTGCCTAGTAATAAAAAGGGATGTGAGGGTAAACAGGAAAAGAGCACTCCACACTGCGAGCAGCGCAGAGGAGGAGAGGCTGGGAAGAGCGCTGATCTGAAAACCTGATATGGAAACCGAAGAGAAAGATTTCTTAATAATCCCCAGGACAAACTCCCTGTGAAAACACAAGCCTCAATGCAGCTTTGAGTGGCAGTTGCTAGCTAGTTCCTGTGTGCCTTTGTACGGGTAGTATGGAGGGTTTGGGAGGGTAGCATGGGCTCTGCAGATTTTGTTGGCTTGTTTCTGTGGCTGTAAAGAAGTGTCATTTCTGACTTGCATGAAATAAAGGCTTAAGAGACATTTCTACGGCATAACTTTATTTCCTGATGATGAAGCTACTGCAGTTCTGCACACCTGTGCTGCAGTTATACTGCAGTACAGCTCACTCTCCCAGTTTTAGTGTGAATCTCATGACATATGTTGTTTTCCACTAAGCCCTAGCTCCTCAAGTCTTGCAATTTCATGACAGTCTCGGTTTTCATGTGTCTGAAACAACTCTTTCTAGATTTCATGCCTAAGAAAGAAAGTCTTGAAATCATAAAGACAGCTTACCATAATTCACAGAATGAAGCCCCTGTTATTGCTATTTTTTGGATGGTAAATTTTAAAATCAAATACTATTTTGAGGAATTAGGATATTGATATTTGGGCTTGATCATGTTGACAACTTCTACTTGTTGGCAGAATTTGCAGACTCAAATACTAAGCAAGTTTCCCACTGCAACCCGCGTACTGTCCGTGAGACACCCACAGTGATAAACCTGATGGGATACGTATGCAGCATCAGGCCCAGGGACAGCAAAATCATTTGCAGCAGGTTTCTCCTCAGTGCTGCTTCAAAGTTGTAACTTCCTCAGAACTGGAATAACAACTTACCACAGCTTGTGTTCACATGTGGCCAGAAGTGGATTCGGCAGGCCATAAAATCCACTGACAGTAAAAGACTCATCCTCTCAAATGTAGGGCCTGGCCTGTATCAAAAGGCAGGTGAGTGGTATGACTTTGTGTTGGGGCTTTTGGCATGGAGGTTGCTCCCCCCTGGGCACCAGACAGCTCTGTGCAGTGGCAGCAATGCTCCTGCACTCACCAAAAGAGCACAGCTTTTCTGGTTTGGGGGGTCCTGTGGAAAATGCTGCAGTTCAGACAAACACCTATGGCCTTACAGGCACTGATGGGAGTTATAGAGAGGATTTGGGGTCACCTCCCCTGGATGCAGCCCCGGGGCTCCTCACCAGTCCTGATCAGGGAGTGCCTCCACATCCCCCCCCGTACCAGTCTGCCTTCCATAGAGGCTCCAGCCCCCTTTGAGTGGGGGAGAACAGGGAAGGAAGACCTGTTTGTAAACTCTTCAGGTAATGGAAAAGCCATTAGCCTCCACCCACCTGGGTATTGCTTTAAGGTTGACAAAGAACAGCTCCCCTCACCCAGGAGGAGGACTGGTGCTGGGAGTGCTCAGTGCAGAGGCTGACCTGAGGCTGGGCATCTCAGACTGGGGGCCCAGCTCTGCAGCCAGTCACAGGGGCAATAGCTACCCCTGCACACCTTTTCAGCCCCTGCATTTGATGCAAAACACTTCCCACTCAGGAGCTGTTCTGTTTCATCAGTTCACCTGCATCATTCAGTTTTGCACCTGCTTTCTCAGGTAGCCCAGGACCTTGGGCATGGGTTTTTATTCATTCACTTTTTTTTATTACATAGCAGACATGGGGTTTTCTTCTTTGCTTTAGTGTAAATAAAAGGTGATTTGCTGCTGTTAATGTATGTGACTACCCATAGATCAAATACTTATCCATGGCCTGCAGCATTCTTCAGCACCGCACTACTCGAGATTAAGAATTACATAGTAGATGCTATGATCAGAGAAATTTCCATCTTCCAAGAAATTAAATTAAAACTGAATTAATTTTTTATCTCATCAAGATAGATAGAAATACCAGCTGCTTAGTCCACTTGCTACCTAATTATCTGTTACTCACATGCACACTCACAGGGACACAAACACCTATAGCAGCACATTTTGGTTTGCCTCTCTAACTTCTAAATTCATTTATGAACATGGAACACCTACTTGCAGCATGTAGATAACTATGTCTGTAGAAGTATCTTGAAAATTTTATTCTTACAAGGTGTTCTTGTTCTTAATTTCTTCTCCATAAGCAAGAGGTGCTTTAAGCTCTGCCTTAAAATGAATACAAATTGGGTAGGATGTCCCAGGTCCCAAATTCATCTCACAAATTGCCAAAGGAGCACAGCAGAAGCAGCATCACTAGATTTCGGGGCAGCTGCTTAGATTTCTGCGAATATTTTTTTTTCCACAGATCTGCCTTAAGTAAGAGGTAGTGGTTTCTGTTTGTCACTTTTTATTTGAATGGTGGATCTTATGAGCCTTTTCTTTTTGCATTCGCATTTGAGGACATTTTAACTCTTACAAATGGATTGTTCATCTCAGCCTCTTGGAAGAGAGTCATGGAGGACTTACGCCGTTAGTGCAGAGTAACTTTTAGACCATTCACTCTTTAATGGACTATGAAGTAATTGATTAATTTGGTTCTGCTCAGTGGGGTCTCCAGCTTGGCCCAGTACTGCTCCCTCGGTGGCTGCCATGCCTTCACCCTGCAAACGCCTGGAAGCACATATCTTCTTCAATGACAAAGAAGGTCATTCAAACGAGACATTTTGCTGCAAAAAGCTCCCTGTTTTGGGTGGTGGAAACACAGCCTCTTCACAATACCGTGCTCTCACCAGGGGGACCCTGCCATTAGCAAGGGCCCACCAGGCAGCACAAAGGTCATGCTGGGCATGGAGAGGTGCAGCCCGATGCTGGTGTCCCTGGCAGGGGACAGCTGTGGCCACCACCATTGCCTGAGCTGACTGCAGGGAGGTGGCTCCTGGAGAGAAGACAGCAGGGAAGAGAGCAAAGAAGAGACAGGTTGTGATTAATGTTTGGAGAAAAGGGACTATTTAAGCAACTGGCCAAGGCTGGCAGGGACCTCTGGAGACCATCCAGTCCAAGCCCCCCTCTCAGAGCAGGGTCAGCCAGAGCAGGTTGCCCAGGACCAGATTCTGCACCTCTAGCTGTCAGTGGTGCAGAAGCAAGCCTGAAGTTTGCAGCCTTGAACCCCAAGGTTTGGTATGGCACAGCTTATGCCAAACTCATGCTAAGAGGTTCTGAGCTATGAGGGATGATGCTCTGCAAAGATAATTTCAACAAAGCTCTTTTCCTTTGTATTCCAACTAGTCACAGATTATTTTTTCTTCTCCAGATGTTATTTTGCATCATCCCTGCCATATGGAAGAAAGGAATGATGCTGTTCTGATCTGCTGCCATAAAAATATTAAATGTTGTTTGTGTGATCTTCAGAGTAGATTAGAACTAGGAATTTCCACTTTGGGGGGATTTTTGACATGTTGAAATTCATTTTTCTTTCAATCTAGACAAGCTACAGTGGTGTCAAGTTTTCCTACAAATTAGAAATCTTGTCAAAAATGGATTTGTAAAATATGTAAACATTTTATTAATCTTTATAAACAGTGCTTCAAAGCAAGATGTTCACTGATAACTTCCTTTTACTATTTTATATAACTTGATGTCTAAAAGTAAAATTTTATTTTTTGGCCATCTAGATTCTCAAAATATTCTGTGAGAAAGGACTCTCAGGGACAGTCAGCACCAGCATCACTGCTCCCTCTGAAGACATCAATGACTTCTGGGAACAGAACATGACAAAAACACGAGTGCTTTTAGGAAGCCCAGTGTTGAACCATGCCATTTAGCACAAGGAGTTAAAAACAAAATACTGTGAAGATGGGAGCTGTGCGTAAGCATCTCTCCAGTGATATGTGTCATCTATGATCAGTTATACCTTAGCTGCGAGGCATGATGATGGAGCAGCCAGTGCAGGGGTTACTATGGTAGGTGCTTGTTTTCCTAACGTTATAAAGTGATAAATGGATTTCCTTTACATGAGTTGGCTACTCCTGGTAATGGAAATAATACAGACAACACAAGTAAAACTGCTTCTAATTCTCACAGAGGGTTTAGGTATCACCACGTTACCTTCCCAACACTCTGTTTTCTGAAGAGACGTGTTGGCCGTGGTGGCAGTGAGCTAGCGCTCCCCAGGCAGGTTCTTCATTCCAGCTGATAAATCCTCTGGGAGCTGGGCTGGGAGTGCAGTGCTGTGCACTGGCACTTCAGTGGCTTGAAGAAGAGCTGGCCTGGGTGTAGGGTTCATGCTCCAACAAAGCCATGCTGGAGACAGCCTGGATCTCTCTGCTGCATGCCCCAGCCACTTTTTCGTGTCAGGAGGTGGTGCACTCGTGTCCCAGCCAGCTCTGTGTAGAGCTGACGGGTTTGGGCTTAGGCCTGCAGGGACACAGCCATCCTACTTCTTGCCTCATCCAGCTCTGGAAGGAGTACAGGCATGTCTGCGTCTGCTTCCCCTGAGCCAGGAATCCTGGCTAGTTTGAGCCATCATCCTGATGGCACTGTTTGTCCCCCAAATAGATCAGTAGCCCAGACACTGGGATAGAAGCAGACTCAGGGAGACCAGCTGGCATCATTATACTTCTTCAAGAATTAGACAAGTTTGTTACTCTTACAAGGGCACTTAAGGTACAGGGGAGATTGGACTTTGCATCACTGAGTTTACATGCTGTGGCCTGGACTGTGCCAGTCCAGTCCTACATGGGGATGGCTTCTTATCCTGCAATGCTGAAAGGTGCAAAACAGAATATGAAATGATTTATTAGGGTCCCAGTGCTCAAAACCAACACAGCAGAAAGAAAAACAACAAACAACATAGAGCTGTATCCACATATATTTTGGAAAAGAGTTTGCAGTAGCACACAACCAGTTTCTGAGGCATTTGACGTACAAAGTGCACCTTATGGCCTTTCCTGGTATGAAATTCAGAGCATTTTCAGAGTTTTTTGGCAGTGCAGACAGCAAGTTATTGTTGACTAGATGAAGTGATGCCACAAGTGGGAAGTGATAGATGAGGAGACAATGACAGCTCTCGGGGCAGAGACAGATGCATCTCCGTTGCAGCGCAGGGACAGATGTATCTTGTTTGGTCCAAAATTACTTGTAAGTTGTTACTGTCCAGTGTCACCGCTGAGTGAAATAAAGCCAAACTGATTACTAATACAAAGTCTCAGTCCTTTTCCTGTAGCCTGAATCTGTGCATCATAGCTCCAGGTTAAATCATATGTATTGGGAACGAACATAAAATAGCTACAGAGCTCAGAAGTGCAGATGATTGGGGAATCATATGTTAATGAGACAAAAATTGTATTTTTCCTCCCAAATGCAAATGGACTATTTAAAGAGGAGAATTTTCCTTGGGGGAAAGACCATTTCTGAGGGGTATTTTTTTCCATGGTTTTTCAGCATCATCCCAGCCCAGCCAAATAAATCAAGCTAGCAGGAACAGGGCAATATCACCCATAAGTGATGAAAGAGCTGCTGGGGAAGGGGGGAAGATGGTCAGGGACAAGTTGCTGGGGGAAATACCTGAGGCTTTGGCAGGGTATTGAGCTACCTCCTGAAGAAACCCAAGTAGAGTCCAACTGGAGTTGAAAGGTGATGCATGAGGGGGAGGAGGAAACAGGTGAATTCTTTTTCTCAAAAATGATCGTGTGGTAAAAGAGGACCAATAACTATAAGGAGAACAGAAATATAAGATGGGACAAGGGGAGAAAATGCTTAGTAAGGGACAGAAAATGCCAGGCCTTCTCATGGTCCACTGACCCTCTTGCCAAGCAGCTGTGTCCTGCAGCTGATGGATAATCCTGGACAGGGAATAGCCAGCCAGGGAATGCACTTCATGTGTGAGCTGTATACAAGGCAGTACTTCATCCAAAGGCCTTGGTGGAGGAAAGGGAGCAGAGATAATGTCCTGATGGGTCGTGGCAGGCATAGGTGTGATGTTCTTTCATCATGCTTGTTTATTGTGTGGCAGCTGGGCTGAATACACTCATTTATATTGCACTGCACAGTGTGTGAGTGCTCAGCAAACAGGCAGAGAGCCGAAAACAAGGTAATAATAAAGGCTGCGGATCAAGAGCACAGTGAACTAAACCTGATCACAAACAAAATTAATATTGCACTACAGAACAGTAGCTCCCGCACTAAAGAAGGGGTTTGAACGTGTGGGCAGCTGGCTTCATGTTTATAAACCATCCTAGAGGGTGCCTTGTGAACAGCACAGGGGCTCAGCAAGGGTAGAGTAGCACTGCAACACTATACTGCAGCTGAATTTAGAGGATGAGGTAACTGAATTGGGCTTGGGCAACCCAGCAGAAGTCCAAACTTGGACAGTCGTGCCAGGCTATACACCTGTATAGATAGATGTAGCTTGAGCAAAGTACTCCACGGGGACTATCACAGCCTGAGCAGCCTTTACTGGTGGGATTTTCTGAAGAGAGTAGAAGAAAAACAAGCTAGATGAGCAGGATAAGCAAGAAGGAAATATTTCAGACTCATCTGTAAAGAACCCAAACTATAGCAAAGTGTCCGGAAACGTGCCTTCTGAGAGCACCCTTGCACGTGAAATGCTATGCTATGATAGGGAATTGAAGAAAAAAAGATTGGTGACTTTGCAGATGAATGACCAAAGTGCTGACATGAGAAAATGAGAAAATTGGTTTGCCACAGAGGCATTTGTTAAGCTTTCAAGTGTTGAGCAACAGGAATATAAAACCACTTTCAGTTTGGTGGCAACAGGCAACTGAGGCAAGAGGGGTACTTGTCTGAATTAAAAATTGACTTTTGCTAGACTGGTGTTCCTGGCAGGTTACACCTGCTTCCCACCCTGTGCCTTGCTGCCACTCTGTCTGGAGCAACGTGCTCTTAACAATAGCTGGTGGCTGGAAGGTACAGTGTGTGCTGCACTGCTCATTTCCCCTTCCTCCCAACCTGATTGTTATTGCAGCAGTTGGGAGCAAGAAGGGCTCTTTAACACCATTAAGCTGTGAGAAAATGTGTCTGTGACAGTGAGCGTCTGACTTCATGTAATATGAAGAAAAATGTTTAAAGAGAGATGATTGCCTTCCTGTAAGTACTTTGTACTGTAAAGCACATGTATATACACAAACACCCGCATGCACGTGCATCCGGGAGGAGGTGTGTGTCCATGGGGGGAAATCCTGCCTGCACCAGTCAATGACAAAAATTCCCACTGACCTTGGCAGGGCAGGGCTTCAGCAACTGCCTGTGCATGTGGTGGGATGTTGTGCAAGCGGTCAGACACTCACAAGCACATTTATTCACTGTAGGGCTGGGGGATGGCAGCTTGAGCAGTGCTAGCAAGGCACTGAAATACAGCTAGGGAGTGAGGGCTCCTCCTCAAGCCAAGCCCCACGTGCCAGCAGCAGTACGTTGCCATTTTGTCATGGCTTTCTGCGTCACATCAGAGATGGAGCAGCTTTGCCTGTGACTCATGAGAGCGTTCCCAGGCAGTGACCTTGCCTACCTCAAGGGACTGGCAGGGGTCTTTGATCACTTATTTGGTTTTGGCTTGGGGACTTTGTTTGCTCCCTTGTTTGTCTGTCTTTTTAAAATTTTTTTGATTAGTCTAAAAATTGGTGAACTGCCTTCATTTACTCTGCTCCAAAAATAGGTAGCATAGTTTTCAAGGGTCCGTTAGAAGGGCCAACAGGCCCTTGGATAACCCTAATCCTACATTCAGTGATTTCATCCAGTTTATTTTACTCTTGGCTCTGCCTTTGGTGAGGCAGAAGTTCAAGAAACTCACCTCTACAACTGACTTCAGTGGTTACTGTCCTGAAACCTATTTTAAGGTTGATTATAATGGTATTCCGGTGATTTTTTTTCAACTCTTTTGGATTTGTGCAGCTCTAAGCATCTTTCAGTGGTAATATAGATGGAAGTTTAAGATCCTAGGGTAATGAATGTAAATCTTAAGTTTCCTTAGGTACCTTTTTGAGATTCATTAAAAGTAATTTAGGCGCCTAAGGTTTAAAGACCTGCTCTAGTACATTTAGCTATAACGTGCCAAAACTTAAGTGGTTGTTTTCACATCAATCCCTGCATGCAGTGGGCCAGTCACCTGATCTTATTAACATAAAATATGTATTGTATTTATGGATTCCTCCTGTTCATAACTGTCATTTCGTAATAGCTGGATTCTCATTTTTTTCTGTCCTCCTCTGGTGCTACAAGCATCACAAACCTGCATCACCACGTGTGACAGACCTGCCACCTTCATGCTGACATCACACTTCCCAGGCAGGACTCCTCTATGGGGCACAGAATTAGGTGACTCCCAAAATCGGAGCTGTGATTCCTGTAGGAAAACACTATGTATCCATGCCTGGGACCAGATTTGAGGCAGTATGCCAAGTTCTTTTGAGAATTTGGCCCTAACTGTAATTACCATAGCTGATGGCTGCCTGCTTCTGAAATCTGAAAATCTGCTGCAATGTTATGGGTGCTGAACATTCAGAAAATCTGGTGATAAAGACCATCAGTCAGTGGAGTGCTGCCTCAGTTTGAGGTTGATGTGAAGGACAGCAGAACAGGGTCCAGAGCTGATAGTAACAGAAAGCAGAAATGCATTCAGAGTATTAGACAGTGTCTGTTCAAGATTCCAAATACCTGGTGAAACCAAACTAAACCAGGAGTATTACAAATAAAAGTCAAACATACCTATTTCTACCTAACAAGTTAAAAATGCTAAATCGCTTCCAGAGCAAACAGTCTGAATTACCTTTGCAAAAGGCTAGCATATCCTCAGCTCCTGTGGAAGAGCTCTGGACTAAGATGCTGAATCCAGAGCCTTACAGTTGCTCTGGGGAAACGCATCCCCACTTCCATGCAGAGCTGTGGCCCACTGGCCATGCTCTGTGTTTCACTGGAAAATCTGGTAATAATGCAAGCTGCTGAAGAAAAAAACCTGCTGAACTGTTTTGGCGCTCTGAGGTCTGGATGGGTGAAATTCATGTCAATCTAATGAATTTTTGGTTTTCATTAATTTTAAATATGTGTACGAATTACTTTCAGAATATCATTATCATCTGTAATTCTTTTTTTTCCGTGAATCTTTACATTGACTATGTACATATTCTTTACACTCTCCCTTTGGCACATTCTGTATATGGAAGCCTGTACAGGATAACACGTAAAGGATTGTGGTAACCACTCTATAAAGGTGTAAAGTGCAGCCATTGCCACAGTACCTACAAACCAGATTCTATCAAATTTACCTTCAAACAGGGATCTCAGCTGCTCCTGAACGTATCTGCCTGACCCCCACATGTGTTAGCAACATGCTGCAATGACATATATGTGTTCCCACGTGGCCTATCCCCGCACTGACGGCCCAGGTTTCTTTGTTCAGAATCACATTATGCATGTGTTTGTTATTCATGTTTCTGCTTCCCCAACTTTCCTTTGATGTAAATTTAATACAACTTTTTTTATCATTATTTGAAACAGAAACTCTGGGACAAAAGAAGCATCAAAGATAGGATATACTGAATAACATTAGTCAATGTTTTATACTTTTTTCTGCAAGTCTAAGCCATAATAAAAATACTTAATTCTCAGAAGGAAAATAAAAGTCTCAACTTTTATTCAGCAGCTACAGACTTAGAGTTAGGGTCAGACTGGGATGTCATGACACCAAGCTGTCCAAAGTGTACTGCACAGGGTTTGTGTCACAGGAAGCAGGAGCAGATTCAGACTGGCTTCAACTCTGCTAGAGACATTGAAGTGTCATTAGCTTCTAAGTAAGTACCCTGCAAGTCCTATACAGTTTTGGAAAATGAATGGAAGGCCGCTTATGTGAAGGCTGGGAACGATGCTTAATCTTAAACTTTACATTCCTCTTCAAATGTTTCTGAGTGACACCTTCACCTGTTATTAGCTTGTACAGTGTATGAAGATAACACCACTCTGCGCTTAACCTTTAAACCAAATTTCTGTGATTACTGGCCCTCGTTCCCAAAGTGACTGTGAGAAATGAACAGGGCAGATGGGAGCAGGCTTTCCCAGTGGATGCTACACAACATTTCTGTAATGATTTAAAGCTATGTTAAACAATAGCTTGTTCACATTCAAATGCAGAATATCCTAAGATGCATCATGAGGCAGGGGAGAGAACTGAAATTGCTTTTGTGGAGATGCTAGGCATAATTAAAGGCTTATGTCTGAATCTCACAGCTAACAAACTGCTGTACAACAAGGGAAACAGCTCCCTAAGTAGCTTTTTACAAAACACTAAATATACTATCATAACAATAAAACCTAACTATCCAGCTGCTGGTGAATTATGTGCATGTGGTACTGTGGACATCATGTCCCCTCTCTCCCCTTTCAGCTGCTGGAAAATAGCAAAGGTCCTCCAAGGAGCAGCTGAAAAATTTAATAAAAATAAGTCAGAGCTGCTTAATCTGCTTTTGCAATCTGGCTGCACTTTTTCTGAAAATCATGATTGTTCCTTTGGCAAAGTTCAGGGTGAAGTGAGAGCTGTTAGCATGGCCCCAAAGAGGGGGGGAGGGAAACCGCTTGCTGTCTCCCCTTTTGACATAACAAAGGCAAATGTGTGAAGGTATTAGAGCCCCACTGCAGAGCAGGAAGAGGGAAACAAACGGCACCACACCATATGCCCATAATCCCAATTAAAATGCATTCAAATTCATTTCTCTTCTCCTCAGCTTCCCTTTTCCACACCAGTGAACAAGTATGTTTGACAACAGAGTGTGGGAATTTCTAGTTCACTGAGCAGATTTCTTTTCTTTTTGCCCCTGCATCTACCTGAGGCTGCTGCTCCAAACCCTCGCTGTGCACTCCAAAGCAAGCCCTGTCTCCCCTCACCATGCAGCCACGTGTTGTGCACCATGCCACGGACTCCAGGAGAAAGCAAACTGGGAAGCAGCAGACGCAGCATTGAGGCAAAGCGTTCTCAGTGGCAGTGCTGGGCTTAGTAGGAAACCCTTGATGATGCTGTGCTTAGCTCGCCACCTTTCCCAGGCATGGAGCTTCCTGTGCTCGAGGAATACACATGGCGAAGCATCTAGCAGGTGAGTGGGACCTCCTGCCTTCAACAGGCATGAAGCAGCAGGCACGGCAGCCAAGGGGATACCTACTCAGTGCCACTGACAAGGGGGCAGGAGAAGAATGTGGCAGGGTACTTAGGAGGCTGGAAAAAGCCTTGGAGTCAGCGGGGTCATGAACACTTGAGAGGAAGGCATGTTCATTAGGGGCTGAATGGATCGAGAGAGGGAAAGGATATTAGTGTGGCAAATCAATCTGTAAGCAACAAATTGATTTTCAAAAATGCAAAAGGATGCACTCACCGTTATAAAATCGAATTGGAAGAGCAACAAATAAACACGGTCTATGGTTCATAAAACCATGGTTAGATAGATAGCAGAACCCTTTTCTCAGGCAGCGTAGAAGGCAACCTCATCTGCAGCTTTTCATATTTCTACTTTTCAGAGTTCTAATGCAAAACTAATTACTTCCCTCTAAAGGCCCTTCCCTCTCCTCTTCATCGTCCTACAATAAAAGCTATTAACTGGACCTATAATCACAGCATTGCTTTTTCGTCTCTTGCTTCAAACTCTGTTGCTTTCTCCCTTGGAGCATCTCTCAGATCTCAACCAAGAATTCAAAACACTTGCTTATAACTTTGCAGTCTGCAGGTTTTGGGGTTTACATCCCCCTCCTTGCCAGCCTTTTCACATCTCCATCCCACTGCTTCCTACACAGAGTACAGCTGCCAGATTCATGATACAGAGATAAAATTCCATTCTCAAGAGCTACCTTAGTAAAATGTTCTTAACATACAGTTCCAGATAGCTTGCTCTGTCTGCATTTTCTTTATGCTTTCAGGTTCACCATATTGACCTTTGCCCCTTCAGCAGGTGGAACGATACCAACAGCAGTAGCAGGGTGTTAACCTCTGTGCTCACTCATGTCACAGGGAAGGTGCACAGTTGAGGAAGATACCAAGTGAGTGGCTCCAAACATGTTTAGTCCAGCAAGAGGCTGCTCTATGAACTGCTAGGAAACAGGGTCTAATGGACCAGGGTAATTTCTTCCTGTTGCACCAAGCTTGACTCCTCCCAACACTACAAATCTCCTCGGTCCTGCTTCAAACTCCTCGGCGTCTCACACTGTCTCCATCCACTCTGAGGTTCTCATTGGTCCCACTGTATCCGCATTCTCTGTGATAGCTTTCAGTGACCTGCCTGCTGGTGTCCTCAGAAGAAATGTCTCTTACACCAGTTCGCTCCCATCAGCTGTCTGTAAGCTTTCTGATGTCAGAAGGTCTCCAGGAAAGATCCAAAGGTGGGGTCACATATATCATTCTTCAAAAAGGCTGAAAATTTCTAGAAATTTCATCCTGAAAAGGATACCTAGCATGGAAAATTTCATTGGGAAATTTTCATGTTGGGAAATTTGTGGGAATAGCCTCTTACAAAAAGAAATGCAGGAAATGAGGGCTATTTGTGGCGCTCCTAGTCTGTGGTTGAAATAATTATAGGAGCTTTTGCCCACTGCTTTCCTAACTGGGAGTAAGGGCTCCCAAATGAGCTAAGTGATTCTGTATGTCAAGCCATACTAGTACTATATGAACTGTAATATTTCCTTAAAATCACCTTGCAGACAATGTACTGATTCAAACTCAATCCCATAGCTGCTGCAATGTCATTATTATACAACTTGTTATCCCACAACAGAAATGAGCTTGGTAATTTACACACAACTTTGAAAATGTGCCTGCACTTCTGACTGTGTTACCCATCATGACTTCTTAACAGCCACTTGGACAGGCATCTACCAAACAGCATCAGGCCAATCAAAAGAAACAAGTGAAAATGAGGCAGATTCCTCCAGCGTATGCTGAGGTTACGCCCATGGTCATTCTTTGCTGTGTGACAGTGGAGGCCACGGTGTTTCTGCAGTGTGAGGTAATCCACCAGAGAAATCTGCAAGAAGGCACAACATTTTGAGGTTTCCTCAAACTATTCAGGGTTTGGCAGACCCATTGTTTATACACCATTAATACCAAATTGATGCTTTTGGGAAACTCCACCCATGAGTGATCCAGAAAACTTCCTGATATGCTCAACAAGACTTCAGCCAAGTGCACTAATTGTAGGCTGCAAAATACTTGTTCAGAGGAAAAGGATTGGAGAGAAGAGAGGGTGAAAACACAGAGAGGAAGTGATAAGCCAAGAACTGATGGGCTGCAGTAGGGTGGACAATATAGGCAGAACAAAGCATTAGTGCAGAAGGAGGCAGAGTCTGTGGGTATGTTTGGGAAGACTGTTCGACCTAATTATCAGAGGCTGTACTTAAGCAGAATGGGGTTCATGTTTGCCTTCTCCCTGTATCTCTCTCTGCCTCCATTCAGCTTCTGCTGGTGTTGCCTTTTCCACACACCCCTAAAACTTAAAGCCTCTTCTCCTTGGAGGTTTTGGGGTCTGGCAGGGCTTACAGCATCACCTAGAAAATGACACTGGGGCACATCTCTTTCTATTCCCATTCTTTCTATAGCTCTTGACCATGCTGTGACAGCAGTACAGTTTGATTCTGTTGGCTGCACTAGCCTCTTGAACAATCCACTTTTGGATGTAATGGGTTTCCTGATTGAGAAAATATCATTAAAACTGTGAGGTCTGGAAAACATGAGATACTCTAATGCTTAAAGAGAGTATTAAAATGATGCTTACACCTGGATTCTGTTGTTTGGTAACACCAAGACCAAATCAACCCAGAGTTTAAATCACCAGATCTTCTCAATGTTGGCCAAATGCGTCTTCTCAGTCAGATGCTTTTCAAAGCCAAGCTAACCCAAGTACACAGACGCAATTAACATCCTGATGAAACTCATGGGCTGAAGGGAAAAAAAATATAGGAGGTTGTTAGAGGTTGAGAGTCTAGATTACAAAGGCAGATAAAGCTGACTGCTTACATCATGAGCCCTGAGGTGAAAGAGAAGTTATGTGCCTTTCCCAGCTTGCTTCAGCTATTGAGCTCCCAGGATCCTGGGCACATGCCTGTGCATGGTCCTGCCTTTGGATAACCCCACACTAAAGAGAAAAAAATGAAATAACTGGCACCCCCGAGGCTGGCTCCAAGGAAAATGAAGCAGATAAACCATGGAGCAGCAGCCAAAGCACAAACATACAGGCACTGAGGTGGTGCTCTGGAGTATATCTGTGTCTGAGGTCCCAAGAAACCACCTCATGACCAAAATTCCAGCAGCCACGAGTGCTCAGAAGACACTAGAAAGGTTGATGCAGCCTCTGGCCTGGGAGAAGTGAGTGAAGGAGACAGCGCTGAAGGGCACAGCTAGTACAGGGAAACCACAGTGCAATTAAGCAAATACAGAGGAGGAGAGAATATTGGCATTGGGAGGTCTCCTGAAAATGTTTAGAAATTAAGCTCCATGTGGTACAAAAAATATTTCATTTCCAGGGCAGTTTAACCTGAGCAGCTTCTCTGGAAGCGAGGAAAGCTGCTCTGGGTCTCCCACATAGCAACCCAAGGGACTGGGCTGTACGAGGTCCTTATTGTCAAAATTCTGAACAATCAGAAAAAGCCAGGCAGAGCCAATGTGTATTTCTCCCAGGGCTTTTTCCCTCTAATTTAAAAAAAAAAAAGAAGTCAGGAAGAATTACAGGTTCAGTCGAGAGCCATCCTGGAGCTGTGGAGCCTGGAGAGCTGCCAGGCAAACTGGCAGGAAATCAGGAAGGCTTGTGATGGAAACCTGCCTGTGTTTCATCGGAAGTTCATCCAAACAGAGATGCTTCTGCAAAACATTTTGCTTACGACAAATCGGCATTCTCTGACAAAAACCTGTGCTATTGGAAACCTCCCAGCCAGTGTTTCTTATGGCATAAACGTTCCTTAAATAATAATAAAAAAAAGAAGAAAAACTGGGTGTGCTACAGCTAACATTAATGGGCTACATTATATATAGTTTTGTGAGTGATTCCTTATATGGGGCAAATCTTAAAAATAAGACCTTGGGCATTTCAGTCTGGTTTTTCACAATGAGTGCTGAAGGCTCAGCTTTGTTACCGTACAATGTACACAGATGTAAAAATAATGGTAAGATGCTGGGTGAGGATAGAGTGCTTTTATTGTATCCGTCATTTTTTCATTCTGAATTGCTTTTTTCAGATATTGCAGATTGTTAGTTTTGCATTCTTCCCTGTTCCTCCCAAATCCATTAGACAGGAAAATATGGATAATTTCCTCCCAATACTCAGATTATGTAACAAGGGCATAACTCACTCACTTTGAAATTACTAACTTGAGCATTTTGATAAAAGACAGAAATGTGGAAAACACATACACAACTTGGAATAGCTGAATAGCTGAGAGCATTTTTCTTTATAAAAGAAAAAAAGACAAAACGGGGGATATTTCCTCTTTCATAGTTTTGAATGACACTGGAAACCTCTCTTATTCTAGCATCTCTTCCAAAGGAGTACCGAAAAGATTGCAGGATAAGTTCTGCATACAAATTGAGGACCTAGTCCTGCATACTCTTCATTTACCTGAGTGCCAGAGCCAGAAGTGGGAGGCTCTAATTCAGATACCTGTGAAATAAATAGAAAAGTATGTATTTAAATATAAAAGATCAAGTTATAATGGCTATATTTGTTTTCCATGTAGCTTTGAAAGAAAACAGCCATCAGCTGCTATTCAAATTTTATTTCTTTGCCCCCCAGTTATGTGAATACAGTGCACAAGATTAAGGTATTTTCAGCATGTAACTTCAATCATGTGAGAAGACCCACTGACTTCAGCCAGCGACTTCCTATTGAGTCAGCAAAGTACTTATGCTTGCGTGTGATTTTATGACTAATCTCCCTGGCTGCATCTGCCCTGGTGGGGAGGTACACTGGGCAGGATGTCCTGCGGCCCCGGCCCCCAGCATACACCCTAGCAGCATCCTGGCTCTGGGCTGGGACGCGATCAGCATGACCACAAGCTCCCACATGCTGCGCTTTCGTTTGGGAAGAAATGCCTGTGCCCAGAGACGGCAGGAAGTGCAGCGTACTTTGTGATAGTCTGCAGCCGGGGTGATTGAGGGGATGACTGGAGGGGCATCTACTCTGCTGCATGGCCAAAAGCCCAGCTTCGTGCTTAGTGTTACCCACATGCTGAAACTCTCTGGTAACTTGGAGTGGTACTATATCAGCCCTGGCTCGAACAAGGCTGTCACAACCTCTCTAATGAACCTCTCACAGTCTTTCAATAACACAGCTATTTATAGGCTAGGTCTATACTGAATAGATTGCAGAAGCTGCACAAAAGCTCACAGTGTTTCGGCAATGAAGCTGTGGAGAGACATCAGCGCAGATTGAAACCACTCGGTACAGTTACATACAATTAAATTTTATAATCTACTGTGCTTTGCCTGATTACGTTCACTGCTTAACTGAAAAGTTAATGGCATCTTATTACATTTATAAAATTGTCTTAGAAATGAAAGCTGGTCCTGTGAAGTAAAAGAATTTTCAAGTCTTACCGATCAAGAGCCAAGTCCTGCTTTTGCTCGCAACATCGATTTTTAGGTGTAGCATCACTTAAGAGAATACCCCCAGTAATCAGTGCAGAACTTGGACATAGTCAAAAACCATCACCAACCATCTTATGTCTCTCTTTCAAGATGTTTTTAGGCTCTAGCAAACATCCTGGGTCTTGTGCTCCCAGCATGCATCATAGGGTGAAAATATTAACAAAAAGAATGATTAAAAAATCTTCAACAAGTGCTCTTTTGAGGAAGAATTGCTCCTGGGAGCATACTGCCCTCTTCATCACCCAAGTGAATTGCATCTTATGTTTCCTCTTGAGATGTGCAAGATGAAGGTAGCATGAAGCAGCAGGACCCTTTGCACATGGCTCACCTGAATCTTTCTTAGAAGAAACCAGATAAAGGATTTTACTGCTTTGACCTTTCCAGACTTCTGTCTCTATGACACTTGTCCATAAAGTCCCAATAAACAGCAGACTACTGCAAACATGCTTTGCTTATGAATCTTATAAATCTTCTTCTAAGTCTTCTTATGAATCTTCTAAATCTTCTCCTGAATGAGAGAACTGACATTCGATATGGGTGTTGAAATAAGCGCTGTAAGCCTCTGGCTTCCACCATTGTGGCCAGAAAAGGCTTCAGGCTTCAGTAACACCCTCCAGAACAGAGTTCCTTCTACTTTCTCTTTGTCCTAAGGTTTTATCTCTCTAAAAGGAGCAGGGACTGCCTCTGGGAATTAGGACAAGGAAAAAATTTGAGACAGAGGTACTATTTCATTACAATACAAAGCACTAAACCGATGAAAAAGATATCTAATGGTTGTCTTCTGGCAAATGCTTCCTCTTTAGCAGCTCTGAAGAGAAGTTGGGTCCTTCTGTTTTACCCAGGTCTGTAAGGGCACATAAGCCATAAAGGGGCTTACAAATCTATCTGCTACTCTGAGTTGCAGAATCCTACATTTAGATGGCATTGAGACCCTCAGCATTTCTTCTTAGCCCACTCCTGCCTCCACAAGTGTGCTGAGCCCTCTGATGCCCAGATCTCTGCCATAGGCATGGGAAAAATCATGCGATCCCAGTCACCAGCAGACTCAGTAGCCCCGTTAATGCCAAAGCTTCAGAGGGATTCCTGAACTAGATATTACTGCACTGGTCTAGACTGTCGCTGCTTCCCAGACAGCCAAATTTATATCCAGCCCTCCTTAGGTGAGACAGTGACTTGTGAAAGGTTAGGTTAAGCACATGGATCCAAACCAAAGTCCATGCTCCACTGTACTCTTATGAGTAGCCTAGAAATTCCCAGAGATCCTTGGAAAGAAACACGTAAACTATCAAAGAGCATCTTATCTGATCCTGACACACACGGATGGCTTTTTTCCACTTGTTTTATTAATTTTTGCTTTTGAAGACAGGGAAAATGAAGTGGGACAAGGTAAAGATCTTAAGTTGGTTGTGTAGCTTGGTGGCAGGAAACATGTGAGTGAAAATAAGCTTTAAGTTGCATTTACAAATACACTGGCAGTACCATGCCTACAACAGCCGACTCTTACAAAAGAAGTATTTTGGAAGGGATGAAACATTTTGTCTCACGCAAAGTTCCTCAGTGCTCACCAGTAAAATTCTTCAATAGCAATAAATAACCAAAGACCTTATTTCCATATTATTAAGACATTTAAGTGGAGGTACAATACTAAGTTATAAATATGTTCTGTAATAGGTAATAAATGCAGCTTATTGCTCACTGACTAGCTTAGAAACTCACTTTCTTCTGCTGGATTTAAAATTTCTGGTGAAATTGGTGAGGAGTATACTCAGCACATCCTGTTAGCTGAGTCAATTGAAACTGCACCTGTTCTTGGATGCAAGTCATAACAAATGCAACCCATATACATTGTAAAGAAAAAGACTTGTATGCACTTTTTCCAATTAACATCTGCCTTTTGGCAAGTCATTAACCTATTTTCTCACAAAGAAACGGCTTCAATTGTATTACGCATCTGAAGCGTGCAGAAGTCCCCGAGGGGGCACTCTGACAAAAACATACTGTTCCTGGATCCACTGTGAACATACATATTTATTAATTGTTTGGGGCAAAGAGCACAGAATTTCTGATTTTTACAAGTCTTACAAGGTAAACAGGTTACATAAAGCTATGTCCCTGGAAATACATTCACATCCCAGCTACCGTCACTCAGAAAACTCAAGAGTGGTTTTGTGCTGTGATATAGCAATGAAAATAATTCAGCAACATTTTAATAAGTATTTTAGGAAGAAAAAAACCTGTTTACCCTAAAAATAATACAGCATATTTGTTTATTTAATAATTAAATATAAATAATTTAATTAAATAGAAATAAAGCTGGGAAGTTGTATTTCTCAAATCACTCATGCTACAGGGATCCTAAAATGTTGAGAACCGATTCTACCACAATTTCCCCAGACAGAAGATTAATCAAAATTTAAAAATACAGTTTAACCATAAAGATAATGATAATGAAACAATGAATTATTATCTTACACGTGTAAAAGCAAGAAGCAACATTCTCCCAAAGATGAGGGAGTTATTCAGATACATTTGCCTCCAGGAACTGGTTTTCCAAAACACTGAGTTTATAAAAAAATATGTCAGCAGTAGTAAAAAGTAAATACCGAAGATTTTTGGAGAATGGAGTCGTGTGTTTAAAAAAAAAAACTCAACCAAAACCCAAAAAATGGAACAACCTCCAAAAAATAAAAAAGGAAAATCCAGAATACAGTTCGACTTGTGAGGCTGGGCCATAAAGCACAATGGATTAATGGCATAAACTGGTGTCTCAATCTGATTTTGCACTGGTATTTGAAAACCTTGGTGTTCAGATCAAAAGAAAAAGCGAAATGCCTTAAGGTCCAACACTGCAACATTTAGCCATTTGGTGTCTGCCTCCAAAGTAATAATTAGGAACCTCTAAATGTGCTCCCAAAGGAATTGGATATTGCCATCCAAATGAAAAACTGAAAAAAAAACCTTTATTGCCTCAACAACATGCTTTATGTAATGCCCAGGATAAAAATTCCATTAAAATTTCACTAAACTTTGATAGGAATAACAAATAAAATTTAAGACGCAGTAGTAACTGACAGTATTCTTTCAATTTGGAAGAGCATTTTTGTTTCAAAATGTCTGCAGAAGCTCGTACAATGAATTGCTGCGCTACTGTGTAACGCTTTGACACTTCAGGAACTTGAAGTTGGGTTCCTCCAGAGTGTCTCCCAGTGATGCTGGCAGGAGAGGTTATTCCTGCTGCCACCTTCTTTCTCTTCCCCCACAAACCTTGGGGATCTACTGCATGTCATTCATGCATGTCATGGTGTTATTTTTTTTTAATAAGTAATTGAGCCATTTTTGCAGTAGCTAGCCTGGATGCTGGAAGCAGTCTTTCTCCAACAGGATAGACTATTTACATTTACTATCAGAGGGATAACTTAGCTTGAAAAAAGCTGAACTGCCTCAGATACATGGTTCAGCTTGTTTAGGACAAATGCATTTTTAGTACTTCACTGCAGTCTGCAATACAGATATACTTTCCATAATCATTTAAAGACCAGTGCAATTATTTTTTCACATAGTGCAGAAGCACAACTAAGGCTAAATAGCAGCCATTCTCCTCTAGCTCTATAAGATAATTCAAATTAGTCAAGTCACCAGTTACTTGCCAGAGCACAAACCCTAGAGTAAATGCTTCTAGGAGTTTAACTGGCCTCTTTGGTGCTTTTAAAGGAAGTTCTTCTATTTCATAGCTTTATTTGAAATTATATGGATCAAGGGAATGAGATACCTAGCCCACATCAATGTTCCTTTAAAAGAAACATCACATTAGCTGGCTGTGGTTGTGTTTTACAAGAGCTATCACAGCTTGAGGAAAATACCTCCATCTTGTTCTCAACCAACCATCTATAGTTATACACACATGCCAAGTGTCATGTATGTTGAGTTTCAGTATCAAAAGACCCCTCAAGAGAATAAGAACGTATCTTAATTTGGAAATGTTACGTTAGTTCACCAGATTCACGAACAGCAGAGGAATAAACTGGATTAAGTAGTAAATGCTCCAGGTAATAGGTACTGAAAATAAAGAAAGAATAGTTGATAGTACCCAAGGCAGAAAGGAAAATTTCAGCAGATTTTATTAAAAAATACAGAAGTAAAAGAAATTTCCAAATCTTGTTGATAAATAATCCTGAAAAGCTTAATTAAAAAAAAACCCTACAGATTTAAAACATATATATGTGTGTGTGTAGTTCACTCAGAGAAAACAAGAAAAAAGCAAAGGGTTTTAATAGCTACATGGTTTTGTGTCTTCTAATGGAGCCAAGAAAAGGCAAAGACTACAACAGTATTGTTGCAATAAATGCATAGAGCAAAGTACATCTGACCTAAAAGACAGTATTTACATAACTATGTGTTATATAGCATTATAAACAATTGCATAATCAAAGGTCAGGCTGTTTACACTAGAATATGTAAGACCATCTTTTCACAAAAAAATCCATGGCTAGGATGTTGCATAGAATTAGTTGTATCTAAAATTTTTATAAGAGACTGCTGCTTCACTATGAACAGGACTACTTAAGACTGAGCTGAAAATATGTAGTACTTGTTGGTGAAATTCAGAGTTTACCAAGAAAGTGAGGTGATGTCTGGCTATTTGAAGGTGATTACTATGAGAGAAAATGAAAAGCTATAAAAGAAAAATTGATTGTTCATTGCTTTGGCTCAAACCGCAAGAGTATTTGCACACTGAGTTTCTGTACTTAAGCTGAACTCTATTGATGTTAATGAGGTTCAGCCTGGGAAATGGGCTTTATCTATATACAGTCAGTGGCAGAATTGGATTAAAATGCTCCCCCCATTTCAAGTTTCCTATTTTTCAACATACTAAATGTGAAGCTGCAGAAATGGATGACTATCTAGTTTTGATTGTGGATTTACAACTGTTCTGCAATTACTATTTTAAAAAAATAACAGGTAGACATAAAGAAGCATAGACGTTTTCTATTAAAAAACAAGACCTACAATCGTCTTTCTAAAGATTGCATTTTTATTAAAAAGAAAACCAAAATCACCATACATTGCAAAGTCTTTCCTGATTCATGGCTGCATTCATAACGCATTAAGTGATGGGAAACATTCATAGCATAAAAAGCTTGAGCACCTGTGGAATTCTTTGGAGGATGAGAATCCTTTGTATCTATGATAAAGATTTTGCATCATTGTGTGTTTGGTTCAAATATATTCTTCAGAAGTATGAAGCTGAGTTTTATTTTTCTAAATATGAAAAACAAATTTTGATGAGGATGAGGTAAGCAGAAGTGCTCAACTGTATCAGTATTGCAGCTGAATTCACACAGATGTAATTACAGTTTCAAAGTTTAAGTGACTTCATTTTCATATTTGTAACTAGAAGTTTTTACATTACAACTTCTTCCAACCATCACTAAAATGTTTAGAAGACATAGAGTAAGTGTTGCCACTTTTTGGTAAAATATTTGAGAGTATGCAAGGGACAAAAAAAACCTCTGGCATTTTTGGAGTTAGGGCTAATTAGGTCTTACCTAATTTAGGTGCTTGAGTACTGTTGTCATAGCACAAAGAGCATTATTTTCACAATCCTTACCCAAGCTAAAATAACTGCATAGTGTACTTCCATAATACTTGCTATTCATCTAAAAATATGTAGTTTGTTGCTTAGTCATATTTAAAGACCTTATTAGGATGAAATAAGAGTCCTGTAATGTTCAATGGGAATGATTTTAGAAAATATTTTCATCTGGGCTACACTTTATTAAATATATAACTGGAATATCTGCTTGCTACCAATGTTTAAAATGTGTTGTGTATTTTTTTCTTCAGTTCTTATTACACTGACTCATAACAAAAGGAGGATTTATTTTTTTTTTTGCTTATAGGAAAATCCAGTGAAGTAACATTATTTTCTTGGGAATATATGAAAAATATTCACCAATACAGTTCATTTTCATCTTTTATTCTTCCCGTTTTCCCTGATGTAACATTTTTTTCTGATTTTCTAAACATTCTTTCAATTTATCTTCAGTCAAAGTCAAACGTTGTTCCAGGATTGAAATAGTCTGAATGAAGAGGACAGTAATTTCAATTTGGTTTTATATTACTTATACAGTATTATAAAAGTATGCAACATAACTATATAAGAAAAATAGTTTTAACACAACAGGAAAAAAATCTTAAAATGGCTTTTCCTTAGTTACTCCACTATTTACAACTGTATTTAAAAATAATGGCTTTGTATCTATGGAGATTGTTTAAAGGTTTAAAATTGTTTTCACAAAATATTTTTGCTGACAGAAAAAAAAATCTATATCTGAATATATAAATTACTCTGAAATACTATGCAAAAGTTGCATCCATATTTCAATAGAAAACCAGCCATCACTGGTGACCCAAATTATGCCTTCCAGAAACCTAAAAGAAACTTCTAAGGCATCCCCCAACAAAGGAAGTGAGAAAAATATACTATTAAAAGGCATTCTTCAAGAGATTACCTTCATCAGAAAAGGTAGGTTTCTGGACACAGGCTGGCAGTTTCTTTTTAATCCAATTTAGTACACAGATAATTTTCAACTAATGACTTGATAACTCAAGAAATACGTTTTGAGAAGTAACATATATATTGCAAAAGAATGCAGAAAAAAAACCTTAGCCACTTCCTTTTGATTTGATGTTAATATATTACAGACTACAGAATAGCATCTTAAAACATAGATTGGCTAAATCTGGATTACCAAAAAGAAGTATTGAGCATTTACAAACAAGTGACTCACAGTCACTAACTGAGACTAACTAGTATTTGTGCAGTTTCACTGACACTAGGAATTATTCCACTGTTTAGATTCCTACCTAAGCCAACACCTTAAACACTATATTTGAAAAGGGATTTATTGATATATTGCCAATTTACTTTGTTCATCCCCTACTAATGACTGTTCAAGATGGAATCTGACAATATCTACTCAACAAGTAGCTTCCGGCAAATCTACGCTGGATCTCACTACTGAAAAATAGTAACTCTTTTCCTCCAGAGTTAAAAATACAACAATAATCTTTGATTATGTAGCAGGAAGCTTTCACTGTAGCCAACACAAGACATGCGATCAATATTTGCTGAGAGGAAAAAATCAAAATAGTCGCTTGACTATACAACTACTCAAAATAACCCCATAGACTTTAATATTCTGATTTCTGAACATGGTTCCTAGTGGGGTTTTTTTGCTTATTGATAGCATTATTATTTTCCACTGCACTGTTATTGCATACTTACTAGAGTTAAAACATCCAGCTGCTCCACAATGTGCTCCAAAGCATTACCCAGGGAGGGGGAGATGCCTGTTTGCTTTTTCACATTATGCACAGCTGATTCGCTCTCATTCTCTGACTTCCTTTTTGAACTTGTTGCCAAGATTGAAGCAGGGGGATACTGCAGATCCTCACTGCTGACATCATCCTTGAATACAGAAACATCATTTGAAGATTCAGTTGCCTTTGTCCTCATTTAATTGAAACCACACAAGAAGATAGGGAGAAAAGTCTGGCTTTTAATTTTTTTAAAAAATCTGTTTACACATATATGCACACACACAAAGGCCTTCAGATTTGCTTCCTGTAGCAGGTCCAGTTCATAATGCTTCAATCAGTTCTGACCTAAGAAAGAATCTCAGCTGGTATGGATGAGGCAATAAGAGAAATCTCAGCAGTCTTCATGTACATGTTTCGGGTACATACGATTGAGGAACTACATGCTGTAACTACAGCTTGAATTAAAGTTCAAATAAATACTATTGCTGACTCAAGTTTTCTTCAAAAAGATAGCTCTAGTTAACAAAGGAATTCATTCACAGCAATCATATGGATGAAAAATCCATATGTGACTAGATGATCACAAAAGTTCCTTCCAACTTCATAGACATGAAACCTTTGTCTAGTACAAATGAACATCTTTCAGAATAAAAAAAAAAAAAGTTTTTAGTCATTTATTCAGTGGCATTACTTTTTGAGAAACTGATTCCTTTAGAAAATGGGAGGAGGAAACAACAGAAAAGACCCACACAATGCAAAGTTAAGAGAAATAACTCTGATGTATAAATATTGCTCCAGAGTAAGTGAGAGCACATGATCTTTTCAGTCACTCCTGGTTTTGTTTGTGCCTTGACGTTCTTAATGGCACTTCTGAGTCACAAAAGGTTAAATCATCACTAATTCATTAGAAGGTCCTTCATAACAACTTTACCTGATTTATTAATGGCTTTTTGAGATTTCTTTGAAAACTACTTACACCTTCAGGTAATTTTAGTTTCTTTTTACATTAAAATAAACTGAGGTTGTCAAGTTTTATTATCTCTGTTTCCAATATCCACAACATTTACAAAATGAAACTTTTAAATGGTTAAAATTTAACTGTTTCTCTAAAATTTATCCACAGCTGATGAAAATAGCCATTAGCTATGCAAAGGAGAAATGTTAGTCTTACCTGATGTACTTAAAATACATGATATTTACAGTGTACCCAAAATATATTTATGCTGTAAGCTGAACAGATATTCAAGAGTCTTAAAATCATTGTCAGCCATTAAAAAAAATTCTAAGTCTACAAAATAATCTTGTAGAATGCCAATTACCAGGCAGAATTAGTGGCAAACCTTCACAGTATTACCTAGGCAAGTTGATGAGTTTCTGTCATGAATGATTTATGAGCAGTTGACCCTGCCTTAGAATCAGGTAGGATCAGAGTGTGATGGATGAAATACTACTACTATGATAATGTCATGATTTTAAATATAAGTAATACTAAATCATATCAATATTATGAGGAACTTATACTGCTGCATTATCTACAGTACTGTTCCTGTATCTTCAGTGCCGTCATGCACATTCCTGACCAACTAACATGCTCTGTTCTATGGACTCACTGTTGCCAATTCTTCAAAATCTTTTCTTCCCTAAGTGCTGAAGTTGTGCTATCTACATCAATGAGAAAGAACTATGCAAGAGACAAGCTGTGTCCACCATCCATCTGCAAGGGCTTTTCTTTTTACTAGCAAAGTACAAGAGGAAAGCAAAAATGGCACACACAAAGTCAGAAGACGACTGTGGTGGGGTAAGTGGGTTTCGTATCTTAGGAAGTGGAAGGCAAAGAAGAAAGTCTCACCACCCTCTCTGGGTTAAAAGCTCCATTGTGCGGTTAAGTTCTGCAAGGACAGGTCTCAGCCCCCCAAGCAAGAACCCATGAAGTGTAGAGCATGAGCTTGTTAGGGATAGGAGGACATACCCATGCATATACTTCAGATCTTCATTTACAGCACTACAAAACCACAAGGAACCCTTTTCTCAAGGCTTGACAGTACCATGTTATTTGGCGATTTGTCACTTTCATTGATTTCATTATGATGAAAGAAACAGATAAATTAACTAGAAGATACCTCCAGTTCCCTTTCAGCCCTCTTTTCTGCGTTTGGTGACTGATCTGTGCAAATGAACTAAGCACGTCAAGTAATACAGGTCTGATGCAAATAATACTGAAATCCATCGGTGATTTGTATTTATACTGGGTTGTGTCAAAAAATAAAAAGCGTGTTAGACATCAAACCACAGATTTCAAACATTAAACATCTGAGGCTGTTCTACAGAATGTCCTAATGGTTACAATATTTGCATTGGACTACAGAGAACTGGCCTTCTCAGTCTAAGGCTATTTAAACTTAGGGCTCACAGTGCAATGTTTTGTCAGTCAGGCTGTTGCCTTTTAAATGCACAAAACTGTGGAAGAAAGGGTACTCTCTTCAGCCACGCTGTTCAAATTTTGCCACTGGTCAACAGAAAGCAGCTTTAGTTCAGCGGTTAGGACACTCAGTCAGGAGCAGGTAAGTCCTGTTCCATGAAAAGCTTTGTATTTTATATATAAGGGGATAAAATGAATAAAGACTTCATAGAGAAAGGATCTGAACCCAGAACTTCCCCATTCCTAACTCGATGGTTTAATTACATCTTTCTCTCCAGTACCATGAATTTCAATTTCTTCTCAGTATGAAAAATCTTGTGATGTCAACTTCAAATTATTCCAAAGAATGGTACATTGTGAAAGAGTCACCTGTTAGCACAAAATGAAATAGAATACAAACAGTTTGATTTTTAGACAAGGTAGGCAGAAAAAGGTTTTCTCATTTAGTTTTACTTTGTTTAGCTCCTTGCTTTAAAGTGTTGGAAGCACTCAAAAGAAAGTGTTCCAAATATCTCACAGTATTTTGGCTCACAATATATCCCATGTACTTTTAGATAAGCATGAACTATACAGGATTATTGCATTTTAAGACTGTCCATATCTTCTCTTTTCAAATTTTGTTATATGAGATACCATTAATTCAATCCTAGAAGAGCTCAGATTCAGGGTGTTATTTCTGACGTACCAAGTTATATCTGAGGTCCTTAGGAAACAGGATTAATAGAAGATTTTTGGCACGCTTACTAAATCACGGGATGGAGATAGTCTCAAATGCTGATTATCACAGAAAAGATTAAACTCAATTTGGCATTCAAATATTAAAGAAAAAATATTGCCATACATTAAAGAATTCCTGCCTTACAACTAATCTTATGATGAAGAACATCGTTGTATTTGACTACAACAGGAAAGTCTGTTAGAACAGACTTCCTAGTGAGATTTCTATAGAAAGATAGTGAGATTACAGAAGCCTTGCTTCTGTCTGTAAATTTGAGTACTTGCCCAGAAGCTTCCAAACCTCAACCAGGACTGGCTAAATTTGACAGAGAGGTAGAGGGCTCACTGATTCAGCTGCAAGAAATTTCAGGAAAATTGGAGGTGGGGCAGATGGGACATGTTGAAGGAAAGACAGGTATAACTCAAGCACTGTATCTTCTGCATGGCAGCAGCAAACTTGCCTAGTCATCATATGCCTTATGATGCGCAGGCAGTTGATAAGGCAAGTTAAAAATGTCAGTGAAAAACAGCAGTTGGTGCAGAAACAATTTGTAAAGCTTATGCAATTATCCTTTGTAGACACCTGTATGTGTCCTCTGAAAATTTTGACCCCTTTTGCTCATTTTAATCAAACCTAATGAAGAGGTGGGGGTCTCAGAAGTAATTAAGTTCCTGAAAGCTTCAGGAACCACTTGCCAAAGTTTCCCACCTGAGGTTAATGCAGGTCTACAAGTTCACACTCCTTAGCTCCGAAGGGGAATAAGGATGCCAGTTCCAGAAGTGCAAAAAAGACCCAGGCTGGAACCCATGTCTTCACAGACACCAATAAACCTAGCAGAGTTTGTCTGATCTTAACAAAGTTACTTCTATTAATGTTTGGAGAAGTACATTCCACTCTGAGATTGGTGTTTCTCAGTTTCTTTTCAAACAAGCCTGCTGTACTTCAGACTGAAAATAGAGGAGAGATATCAGTTTAAGCTCCCACAAAGTGATTACAAATTTTGCTTTTAAGGCCAATCTAAATAGATTCTTCCAACCCAAGGAGGAAAGCTGTCAATCCAGGTAAACAGAGGAAATGCTAAGCTGCTAAAAATCTCACCAAACATATTTTTCTTACAGTCAATCTAATCAAAAATTCAATGTATCAGACAAATAGGCTGTGAAAAATACTTTGTAGCTCAGTAAATTGCCACCAACACTGCCAAGCCAGAGTACTGGAAAAGTATTCTTGTAGTTTCATGGGTTAAGCAGGAAACTTGAGATTCTTCTGTTATATACTCAAAGATGTATAGGGACAATGCGACATGAAAGTGCTTGTATAAATAAGGCAAAGGCCTCGATGTTTGTCAAATCTGAAATGATCAAATATAAATAAGCAAATAATTGACCTTTCAAAATTAGTAAGAGAGGAAATGAAATGAGACAGTTTCAAATTTTCAACCTAAGTCGTGCCAAAATGGTCGTTATTTTTATCCCATTCTAGAAATTTGCAAAGATTTTTAAATGTTGTCAGACATCAAGTCTGCTCCTATAGCCTTGAGGTGCCTGCTTTATATTTTAACCTTTCCTAGTATCTAAATTTACAACCTTCTTCAGCTCAGTGAAGGGTCCAAAACTGCTGAAATCTAATGCAACACTGAAATGCCAAACCTTGTTATACAGGAGTGACACTAGTTTCAGTAGATTTCCTTTAATTTTGGATACCAATCAGTTCATGTCCACCACTTTCATTCAGCATAATATTTTATAAAAAAGTTATTTTTAAAGAAACTCTTTCTACCCATCAGCCTATTTTACATAGTGTTTCAAGAACTAGATGTTCCTTCCTTCAAATTAGCCTCTTTCTGAAGTACTTTAAATACTACCAATTCATAAACAGTTCTATATGTTGCCAGCACTGTAGTAAAAATGCCTCATGATTCAAAAAACCAAACTATTCTGAAAGACTTCAGAGCTATAGCTTATTTCGAGAGAATAGATTTGAATCAGGCAATCAATTTTAAATCGTTACTTCTGAGCAAAGCTAAAAAGAAAATTAAAATGTTTACTGTGTTTCCATTCACAGCCCGTTAGTAATAAAATGGACTCACATTTGAGCAACTTCATGCGAGTTACAAACAAGGAGGAGAAAGAACAGATATAATTAATCAATAGAAAGTTATTACCATGAGATTACCGAGCGGATGTTCAGTAGAAAATTAAATTTAGCTTATAGATGATGTCACAAACAGAAAACGATAATTGCTCATCTTTGTTTTCTGTCAAGTAAAATAGCCAAAACTCTGTGGGTAGTACTTAATCAATTTGTGAAAAATCCTTATATATAACCTTATCACCTCTGCATAGTCCCAAATGTTTTCCCACAAAACATTCACAGATCACACAGAAACAAACACTGCATCCCAGTCTTCCTTTGCTTCATGAGATATTAGGTAGATTCTGAGTAAGATGCATCCATATATAATGCATTTTTATTTATAGAGGAAAAAAATTCCCTCAAGGAAAAATATATGAAAAAAATCCAAGTGTCTGTCACTCAGTTGAAAATCATTAGTCTCCAATCTTCTAAGACCTTAAATTCAGAAAATATGGACAACAGCTTCCAAATTAATATCTTAATGATCTTATAAATAAAACGAGCTTATATGAAAAAGTGACATTGGTAATCTTCCTAATGAATCATAAAAATTGGCATGGTCTGCTTTTTAAAAATAATCCTTTAAAATTTGAACACATGGTACATTTGCCTACTAATACAACATTTCTGATACTGTGATTAAAACAACTACAAACAATTAGTCCTAAGTAGGGCATTAAGCTCAAACAGACCAAAGAGCAAAGGCATAAGAGAGTGGTCTCCCACCTTACCAGACCTTGATGTCCTGTGTTGTTTGGTCATTTGAAATCATGGGAACTTTCTCAGGAGAAAGAATACTAATATCATTATCAATGTTTTTTCTTCCATTTTGTGAACCTACCCTTGAACAAAAATAGTTCACTGTGGATATGATAAATGGAACCATTTGGGAGATGGGGTTTTTCTCCATTTTTTTCATAGGCCATAATTACTCATGGATCACTTTCCATTGCTCTAAATTATTTTTTTTTTCCAGTCAGTAAGTGATCCACATAAAACAGCGCTCTCTGATCTATTAGGCTAACACTGAATATGTTAAATCACAATATGTTTTATCAGTTTCTACTGCAGAAAACTTCCCTGTAGTTTCAGCTGATGACAGCAGTCTTCATTTCCTCTCCTCTCGCATGCACATGAATCAAAAATGAGCAAAAACTTGCTATGTAACAAACTGCAGCTTTCTGCCCCTTGCTGTCTGACAAGGTAGATCTGGTATAATTTATTTGCAAACTTTAATCAGAGTTTTGCATTCAAGCAAGATAAAGATAAGCTGTGCAGTGCATCCAAAACAAAGTTCTGCCAAGCATTTCTAGCTTGAGCAGAACTCTTTCACAACAACTCAAAACACAGAATTTCACAATTCAAAGTCTTACATGGCTTCTTATGCATCTCAGGCTTCTCTAGTTCTTAAAAGAATGTTCAAGCTAAAACCAAAACCTGAAAGCACTTAATGTAGGTGCACCTCATTCAATCTGACAAATAAATATTCGGTCTCCTCCTCTGTGGCACAGGTATCATCACTGAAGGTAGCACATCCTTCAGTTTAGAACCTGACCGTGAGTAGTGGTATCAGGATACAAACTCACAGCCAACAAACCAAGACAGACTATCAGACTGTATTCCTTAGCAAAACAGGCATTTTCACCTAAAATGGCATAGCGCTTTAATCTTAAAAACAAGAAATTCAGCTGGAAGCTAACTGAGTTTATGGAGGTCACGAGGCTAGTACAGTAAAACGAAAAACAGTTGCTAACTTAAAAAATTTTTTTTTTTAAAATATCAGTAGAAAAATAACTGAAATCCTGATATATTTACAGCTATGGTCTCATTAATCAGATTTATTTATTTCTACTGGGATTACAGCTATGTTAAATTTAGCATTGCTGTGATGGCATGAAATAATAAACTTCTGTTCACAAGCACATATTAAGATATCCTGAAAAGACAGTTTTATGTAAAGAAATTATATCATACTTTACAAGTGTTCTTTCACACACATAATGAGAAACTGGCTACGTTGTTTTGTTATGTCAGATTTTTCAGATTGCTGCTGATGGTCTGAGAAAACACTAAACCAGTGTACTGAGTATTCTGCAGTTCCACTTGTACAGAATCTAGTAGAGAACAAGATTTTCTCCATATTCCATTCATGTCAAGAGAACACAGAAAAAGAACCAAAAATAAGCCTTGCTTTCTCCAGGAAATATAAAAATTAATTCTATTTCCCCAATAAAAAACTCTTGTAAGTCCACAAATATTTGAGTGCATCCAGTTAGAAATAAATATTTCTAAAATATTTTTCTAAACTCTTAGATCATCAGCAATACCTAAGCTTTACTTAAAAACAGATAATTTTTTTGAGCTTGCTCATTGATGTTAATTTCTGACATCAGTAGTTCCCTGCCCAGTCATAGTCTGTTTCAGTAAACAGATCCACAAACACTGAAGAGCTATGCTCTGTTTCCACTGGATTTAGATAAACCTAACCCTTAAAATGAAATACAGTACCTAAATACAGTAGCTGTACAGCTTGTAATGGAAGAAAAAACCCACAGTCCTCTCAAACATGTTCTAATCAAACCACTACATTTTAAGCATTTAGAGAGAACTGTGGATTTCCCACCACAAAACAAGCAATACTGCTGAAAAGTTAATAAACAAAAAAATAAATTTCATGGACATCCCACACAAACTACAAAGAAATCATTAGAGGTTCAGTTTCCAAAGGCGAGAATTTCCCTGCCAGGAAGTCAATTCTAAATATAACAGTTCAGGAAGACCATATTCAAACACTTTCATGAATTACAAAAATACTTGCACCATAGGCACTAAAAATAACAATTTTTAAAGGAAGGTAATAAATTATATTCAATATCTTCATCAAGAAGCATGATAAAGCTGAGGACAGATAACACGAAACCACAGAAACATTCCCACTACTCACAATTACAAAATAAAGTAGTCAATTTTACTTTAGGCAAATTACTTTGGACTGCATGTATGCACACCCAAGGGAACATTTTATAGTTAAAAATCAATGCTAAAGTTTCAAGTGATGACTTCTTTTTACCCATACAGAGTCCCAATAAAAATTATAGTACATACTCTGCTTGAACTTCTTATCCATACTAGGGCAGGGAGAAGCTGAAGGAGGGCAGGAGGAATACTTGTAACAGAAACTGGAAACATAATGAAATAGATAGTAGAAATGAAATAGTGACAGCAAATGGATAACCCTATATGGACAAGGTCTCCTTTCTAATACTATAAATAGACTGTTCTGCTATATTTGCTACTACAATTGCTAATGAATAAAAAAAGAAGTAAAAAACCTAGGACTTTTCTAGCACATGGGCAAACTGCCTATATTCCAAGTAGCAGATTATGGAGGGCATCAAATGGAGGGAGGGTGGGAGAGTGGGTTACCTCAGAGTGTGAGTGTGAACACAGCATCCTTACCAGGAACACATCTACTCCAGGAAATAACAGCCATTCTTCTGGACTGCCTGCTCATGACTTCTTTCTGTTCTCTTCACCCTACTTCAGAAACTAACTGGAAGTCTCTGCTTTAGACCAACAGCTAGCTAAATAAGTCTTAACTGAATTTACAAAGAAACAATAGCTGGTAATAGTATGATATATTGTGCAGAGTCTTAAAATATATGTAAGGGCTAGTACTTCATCTATCTAATTCTAATGGCTGGCAGTCACCTAGTATATTCGCTGGTATTGTTCAAAATGAATTTACAATGAAAAGAGATCATTCAACAAACCCAAAGAAATTTCTCATTCTTGAAGGAATGTTTACTCCTAGGAAAAAAAAAAAAAAATCAAAGTCTTTTTTCTTTTTTAAGTTTAATTTTTCAAACTTAAAATTTGTAATTTATTTCTCTCACATAAGTGTCTTTTATACTTAACCTGTTGGGGCAAAACTAATCTTGATCAATTTACACTATATGTAAATGTGAAGAGCTAAAGGAACGCACTTCTATCTTAAACCTTACCTCACAATAAGAATGAATAAACAATTACTGAAGACAAAACCCTGAAAAGACAGACTTTGCCAGGACAAGATGAAGGATTGAAGGACATTAGTAACCTCCTCCTAAACTCTGCGGAAAGCTGAGAAGAGCTGCAGTCCCTGTGCTCCAGGCTCCATAAACCAGGTGTCTGGTGCTTCACAAGGGTGGGAGACTGCTGCACAGCAGATCCAGCGTAGCACTGTCTAACGCTGCAGAGCCTCCCTTCATGCACCTACACACACCACATTAGCAGAGCCCCCTGCTGTAGAAGCAGCACATAAGATCTTTTTTGCCAGCCCATACATAAGTATGTACTAATATACACATACATATCTACACACAACCTTCTTACAAAGTTATAGGGAAAGCCAACATAAGCTCCTTTCTGTTGGCACAGCTGCACCCATACCAGGGGGTTTTGACAAGATAACAGCGTTGATGCTATGGTATGAATTATTTTTTTTTTTGGTACTTCATAACTTTCATAACATTTTGCATAGACAAACCTAGCTTGCCTCCCATTAGGGATGCTAGGAGGTGCAGGGTGTCCTCACAAAGATTTCACAGAGAAATCTTCTCTTGTAAGCTTAGATCTGGCAGCTTTGACTTCCCTCCAGAGCAGGGGTAAAAACCCAGTATACCACTTGACTGGATGGCTATCAACAATACCACTGGGTTTCTACTCCTACCTCTATGGAGCAAACAATCTCCCTCCAATTAAAATTATTTACAATAAAATATCTAGGAGTAAAAAGCATTAGAAACTAGGTTAGCATTCCAGCATAGTATAGTCCAAAGTTAAATCCAACAGGTACAGCAGAATTGCTTTAAGACTTTGCCTAAGAGCCAGATGCTACTATTTTTTTTTTTTTTAAATGCCCAATAATTTCACACCTTAGAACTGAAAACCCCTGATTATAGAGAGGAAAAAAAAAATTTTTACTATGTAAAAGAGGAACATTGTTCCTCAGCTTTTGACCAAGGCTTTTGTTAATAAAATGTTACACCTATAAGAGATGATGAAGAAAGGTTTGGCAAGGACATCATATATTTTAACAATAGTGTCACAGAAAACTCCCATAATAATAAAATGAAGCTTCAAAACTTTCCTTGAAAAGTCAAATTTATGTGCTTTTGTTAGGTTTCATTTAATACCTGGAGAAAGAAGAAAAAGTCTACACTGAGTTATTTCAGAGCTCAGCATTAGTAATATGCTGAAGGTTTGGATAAGCTATCCAATTTGTGCAGATATAAACAATACTCTACTGCTAAGCTTAGTTCAGAAGCAGAATTATCAAAAATTGCTTTAGTGGCGCTAGCATAACTGTACTTACGTCAGTTGTGTTTTACAATTTGCTGTGATAGGAATCAAATTAGAGGACTGCAGAAACTGAGAAATTTGAGAATTGCATACAAATATCCAAGAAATGTTAACTTTGGAGTGGTGTGACATACCTCTTATACTTTTGAAAAATCATTTATTTTAATTAGCACTCTATTACAAACTTCTGTCAAAATACACACGTTCAGTATCAATTAAAATGCTAAATGTGCTGGCAGATAAGATTGGTAGGTAGATAGGTTCTGATTGGCTGTATTAAAAAAAAGAAATTCAACAACAATAAAAACTACAGTTAAAGCATTAAGGTTGCCAGTAATAGCTTTATTTTGAAATGCTTCATAATTTTCTCCCACTGTTGGGCTGTGACAGTTGGAACCTTGAGGAGACTAAAATAAAAACCTTGCTGATTTAAGAATATGTTCTGCAGTTCTGCCAATTCATCAAAATCAGAATTTAAGAACAAAACCTCTGTGATAAACTGAGAGAGTGGGTTTCATTGCTCAGGCAATTCGTTAGCTACCAGGCTCTATGGACTTATATTCTCCCTATTTGACACTTGGTATTTGTATTTTAGCCAATTTCTTCCTACCTAAAGTGACAAAAATTAACAAAGCATTGGAGGTGATGAACTGTCAGCATGGGATAAATGGCAATTCCACTCTGAATTTGGGTGGTCGAGGCAGGGGGAAGGGTTGGGACAGTGTCCAACTCAGTGAGTTACAATTCCAAGAACATTTGTTATTCTTAAATTTCATGGGAACGTATTACTAGAAGAGGTCTTGATGACTGAATCCAGTCCTCAGGTACGAAAGAGTTTGCATCTATACCATACGCGCTGAGCAATCTCTTATTTTGCAACTGACAACATCTCCCACAGCAATTTCTTGTATGATTATTTAATTTCAAGAAGCATAAATATGTACAAAATTTAGATTATAGCATAAAACCTTCCCACTTCTGCCTCAACATACGTTTTCAGTATCACAATGGTCACATCCACAATCCTGTTGACTTTTGTTAAAATAAATACGGATAAATAAATAATAAGAGTAGTTAGCTGAAATTTAGGGGTTTGTTCTGCAAATGATGCTGGGAGAAAGCTCCCTTTTTCCTTAGTTCTTTGTGTGAGAATGTCTCATGGATTAAGATCCTGATTCATATTGTTATGGTGTGACATGGCTGGCTATTTTGCAGTCAGCTTTTCCTCCCTGCCAACCTAAAAGAAGAGGGGGAAGAAAAAAAATCTAGTACAAACTTCCGCCTCCCTCAGCAGCAAAATGCTACAAGGCCAACAACTTGAGGAAGCTCTGCCTCATGATTCTTACAGAATTCCTTTGACACTGAGTTGCAGAGAGGCAGCTGGCAAACACAGCAGAAGGGAAGCAACTTGGTCTAGTGTCCAGGACAATTCACAACTTTCTGTTCCAGATCCAGTTACTGTCGTACCTTACTATCCTTCCTTGGTACAAGAGAAAACTCCACTTACAGTTTTCCATTGTCTGTGGTGATGCTTATGTGACCAGAAAAGCTGAAGTACTACAAGCAGATACACAACAGTAAACATGACCAATGCTTACTCCTACATTCAGCAAGGTGTAGCATCTTTTGTACAGAAGACATTCTGAAGAACAGTCTCACTGTGGATTAGCACATCTCTCCATTTAATGTATATAAGTAGAAAATAATCATGTAATTTATGATTATTCAAAAAACAGCATAACATCACATAGGGCAGTAAAAAAATACATACAAAAAGAAATATCTCCTTAGAATATAAGGATATATAAAAAAGGCTATATATATATCCACACACACACCACTTTTCCTATATGTATTTTATATATAATGGTTTTATATGTGTGTATATATATACATGGATGTATTCCATATATATATGCATACACACACACAAAACACCTTACAATAGAACAGAAATAAACTACAGCTCTGTCCCCTATAACATGCAAAACTTTAAAGCTGTATGTACATATGTAGTAGGAAAATAAATGGAAAACACTAAATAAAGGGTTTACCATTTGAAGATAAATATTAAATTCCACTGGTCACATCATATTATTTTATTCATACATCCACCTAGGTTAAGTTAATTTGTTAAACACCCAGGCAATTCTGCACACATTCCATATTTCATTATGTTTGCTGCTACATTAGTAGTACTTGTGGTACGTGATTGGGGTTTCTTGTTTTGAACAGCTAAACTTAAAATATTGATTAACATTAGTAGTCTCCATGTGTTCAAAATGCAAAAAAATGTGGCTACACAATTATATATACTAAGTCATTGTTTAACTTGCTTACCATCCCACTGTTCTAGTGTACAAAAAGTATCTTGGAATTTTATTTGTGTTAGTGATATCCAGATCAGAACCTTCACAGTCTAAAACAGTATTCAGTATCAATTGTCTTTATGTGGGTCTACACAATTCAGTATGTTCTTGTATGAATGCTGTATCAAAGTTCTGACAACAAAAAATTAATCTACATCATCAACTTTCTTTTTGTTGTAAAGGAACATCTTTTTAATGTGACTAATCACACTGGCAGCCAAAACAGGAGAGTCAGTATGTTCCACAAGTAGGACTGAAAGCCACAGTACGTGTACAACCCAGAGCTGAAGCACAAGGGCAGAACTTGCTTGTGTCACTGTACCTCAGTAAACTACTTGCTATCTGTTCTGTAAATCTGGTCCTCTGGTTAGACCAGGACAAAGAGAAACCAGAAACTTTTACACTATTCCTGCTTTCCATTTCTTCAGCATTGAGGTCTCATGCTTTACTGAGCAACAGAACAGAAATTTTGTTAAGAATCATCATGGATTCAAATTAAAGCCCTCTTGTTTTGCAATAATGACTAAGTTGTAGCCTCTCTACAGCTTTTCTATTTTTAGAAAAAAACTCCCTTATTTGTACTATAATATTTTAAGACTTCTAAAAGGAAGTGTTTTATTATCACCAGCAGCAACCTGGTGATAGCAAGGACTTGTGGAACTGTGTGTCCATGCAAGATACAAGAGGATGTACCAACTCCCATACTCTAATGAAAACACAGTGTCACTGGCAATCCCTGACATTTATGTCCCTGCATCCTACGGAAAATAATTTATAATAACAACAGCAGCAAAGGACAATATTAGCACAAATCTTTGCTAGAGATCAATCAAGTTAAGCACCTACCACTTACATATAAGATATTCCTGCTAAGAACAGCAGCTCAGATTCTGAAATGTGCTTGTGCTTCCTTGTGCTTATGGCCATGTGGCACTTTCTTTGAAAGTAAGGCACATTTTTCTAAATAGTTTGGTTGTATGGGTTAGAATTGGATTATGGATATAAGTGAAATGAAATAAAGATATATAAAGAAATAAATATTTAAATATTTCACTAAATTATCATTAATGAAAAACTGCATTAAATACTATCCACTGGGGTATAGATAAGGAATATAAACACAACTATGCTAAAAGGCATGTAAAACAATAGCATACTGTTCCATCCCCTTTATTAATTTCATTTGATTCAGGGTGACTCTGTGTTTGCAGCTGCATAGAAGAGCTAAACAACA
Source organism: Athene noctua (assembly GCF_965140245.1). Lineage (NCBI taxonomy): Eukaryota > Metazoa > Chordata > Aves > Strigiformes > Strigidae > Athene > Athene noctua. The sequence goes on along the minus strand of NC_134039.1, from coordinate 38,737,702 downwards.
CGGCATCAATTGTACAGTACCAGTTACGACAGGCAGTGGTCTATTCAAGATGCGGAGCTGCCATGCTTAGTGGGATATGGAAGAAGGCATATCCCTGCTGTGTGACACACTCCACACTTGATGTTAAAATGACAATAAAAATGAAAGCAGTTGGCACTATAATCCCAGATCCACAGCTGGCATTCCAGTCCTAAATGCCAAAATCCTGTTGGGGGTTTAGAGCCTTTTCAGATAAAACATGCAGTTGCTTTTTACAACTGTAAAAGGCAGAAAAATACAAATGACCATAAATTAGAAGTGATAAAATACTGCTGATCAGGATAACGGAAGGCCTCAGCAAAAACTCTATAGCCATTAGAACTAGGAGCAATAAAAAGGACATTTCAGCCCACTTTCCTAAGGAAACAATGCTGAGACTATCATTTCTGTCTGCTTGTACCCGCCCCTCACTTCTAAGTTTTGAACTTGTTGCAGATTTAAGAAGTTCTGATGAAGGAAGAGATATCCTAGAGAAAGCTGATTTCATATAAGTTTCCTGAGAATAGACTGCCAGCTAAAGCAAAAAAATCAGTAAATACTCCCACTGGGAGAAAGGCTCTGGAATAAGTTTACACATTATTGGAGACCAGAGAATGCATGAGAGAAACAGAACTTAGAATTACCTCAAAGTGAGGGAAGAGTTTAAAATAAAACCTTACAGTCAGCTATGAAACACAGATTTGTAGGAAGCTAGGCTACATAATTTCTGCCATTCAAGGATTATATGTACTTTACAAATACCAGGAACAAAAGAAGTCCTAGCAATGGCACACTTATTAGCTAGAGGTGTTAAAGAGTGATGCAGAACTTTTTTAACGTGGTTAGTGAAGCATTTTTATCTTCCAATTTGGAAGATAATAAAATGCTGCAATTGTATTTCTGGCAAAATACTTTCTATTCTAACCATAGCAAAAAAGACTGTTAAACAATTTACACTGTATGTAAATATTTTTACATCTGGGGTTACATAGTTTGAACTCAATGGTTTTGAAATAACTTAAAAAGTAAGGTAAAGATGTTGATTTCTAACATATCCTGGAATAATGGAGAAATACTAGGGAAGTGGGGAAGCTGACATTCCATCAGTAGTTAGAAAGGATAAACAGGATAACTGTGTGGTCAGAGGTCACAGTCAGCTTGAGAATTGTGTCAGGGAAAAACACTGAACTGTTGATTTAGAACATATATAGCAAATATTTAAGGCATAATGTCAAGCAAATCAATATGGTTTGAGAAAGAAAAGAAATGGTCTGTCAAATTGAAGAGCTCTCTAGTGAAATACTTAGTCAAACTGTTCCTGATAAAAGTACTTGTTTTTTAAAAAAATCCATCATATGCATGCTAAAATTTTAATTAACACATTTTAGGTTGTAATGCAGTATGAAGTCAATTATCTAGCTAGTGTTTCTTCAAAAGCAGTTGAATCAGAAGGTTACTACAGAATTATGCTGGTTTTAGTGATTCCAGTGAAGTATGTTCTTGTTTCAGTCCCATGCAAAACATATCAGCGATCCGGAAGACCAAGTTTACAGACAACACAAAAAGGCATACTGGAAACCTATTAAAATAGTTGGGGTTATCTGGCAATCTGACTTCAGTCAGCTGTCCAAATGTAGCCTTATGTACACATGTAAGATCTCAGAGATGAAGACACTCTAAAGTAACCTACTATAGAAAGTTGAGGTGTTGAAAAGAACTACAATGACTGAGTAAAATGATAAAACTTTGATGTTATAAAGTTATCGAGTGAAGAACTACAGTAACTTCTTACATTTAATTATAAGTAGCTGAAAGTACTGATCAAGAGGTAGTATTGTACTGTTGTACTACACTGGCAAAAATTGGAAGCATGGACACAGAATTCCTGTCCTAAGAGATGTGTAAGAAATGAGGAAACACCTATAAAAATGAATCATGGCTTGGAAGAGTAATCTTTTCAGTGAGGAACATTTGGCATCGATTTATCTAAGAATATGTTAAGGAGGTTAAGGCTAAAGTAGTTCATTCTCTTAAATCTCTATGTCGAGAAAGGGGTCTTCCTCTTCAATAAAACTACTGCGATAGTCAACTCAGAGTTGTGCTGCAGCGCCTATGCTTCAGGTATCTGATTGTGCAGTGTGGAACTAACATCTTGGCAGTGAGTAAGTACAATCTCCATGCAGTTAGAATATGTCAGAGGACAGCACCCCTCCCTCCCTCCCTCCCTCCCTCCCTCCCTCCCCTAAAGTACAATACCATGAGGGAACACAAAAGAAAAGGTACATCTTTTCAGAATAGTGATGCCGTGTATCTCCACCTATGGTGTCAGTCACACAGCTCCTGCTTTTTTCTAAACACACACACACACACCCACCCCCAATACTATGTATTGCAAAATGCAGAATGGCAGTGGAATCCAGTGCTTCTCTTCCAGAAGAACACCCCAGTCACTAACCATGGACTGCTTCTCACTTGTTTTCCTCTGATGCCATATACTTTGTGTTTTTACTTTACAGTGGTTCAAATTCAAGCATGAAGGATGAAGCTGCCCCCATTCAGCTTCCGTCTTGGTTCCCTGCTGCTTAGGTTACAGCCATGCAGACAGAAGAAAGCAAGCTGAAAAAGTAACTGAATCCAACACACTGCCTGAACAAGAGGCAGCCACCTTCTACCACCTCCTTTGCTCATATTTTTCCAATGCATCTTAAAATAGATGAAGTTCAGATGTGTCATGCATGTAAAACACCTGTGTATGTTACAGCACAATTACACTGGATACATGGCTTCATGACATCAGTCAACTTCAGGTTACAACCTGCACTAAACTCCTGCTTAATCTCCAAATAATTTTTTCTCGTTATTTCCTTTGTGCCGGTATTAGCATTAGGATAGCTGAGCAGATCAGGGAATTGACTTGGATGGAATTAACCAAACAGTTGTTAAGTTAAAGTGACTGTGAAATCATCCTTTAGCATTGTCCTACCTAATTTCTGACCACAAAACTATTTTGGTGGAAGATACAAGCCAAGATGCTTTCACAGTTTTTCTATATCAAACATCTACCTGATGAAGGAACGTTTTTGCCCTTGGTGCTGAATTTTCTTTGATGAGTCCCAGTCTCTCATTCTTGTTTTAAGAAACCTATGTAATTTTTGGTTCTGAGTGTTTCCATTATCTCACATGAAGCAAGTAACTAAGTCTCTTACAGCAAACTAGACAGTAATGCAGCAAAGTTTGCAAGGAGAGATGTGTTGTATTAGACCAACTGATATATTTGGAAAAAAACAAGCTTTCAGGCAGAAAGCACCCTCTGAGTTTAGATATCACTGTAATCTAAGTGATAAATAGAATTTGCTAGCACTTGTTCAAGCACTGTTATTTAGAAAAAATAAGAAAATATTTAAACAGTATGAAAGTGTTTGCTTTTGTAACAAACTTCCATTAACCATTTTGAGTAACATATTGGTTATATATAAATCTATACTTCATTATACATTTAAGGTTCCACCACAGCTGCAAGCATGCTGTGCTAAACTTAGACTCCAGTAGTATTTAAGAACAAAGGGTAATTCAAGGGCAGTATTTTAGCTTTAGCATCTTGTTTTCTGACATGCTTGATCTGTAACTCAGCTTTATTATCCAACTTAAGATAAACAAAAATAAAACCTTGCAACCTTCTCCAAGAGTCACGCACAATGAACTAAACATTTCCTTGCTTCTCAGTCCCACAAAATGTGTGATCGCAGAATTATTAAAGTCCCATGAATACTAAGAAGTTCAAAACTTAACTTTCTACTGCATGAAAAAAAATTAAAACAGGTGTTTACAGAGTAACAGAGCTACTGAACGCTAACTTCATTAACTTCCATTAAGCTAAATGACTCACAAATGGCATTTAGATCAGTAGTAAATCATCATCTAGGTCAGGAGGAAGCTCATTACAGACTGACAATCCAAGTGACAGAAACACTTTTCTACAAGTGCTATAGTAGTAATTTCCTGTGTGAAAGGCTTGCTGCTGTTCCTGCATTCCACGGGGGACGTTTCTTCTCAGAGGATGTTACTCTTCCCCAGGAAGAGGAAGGAACCAGTTGTTATTGGATGTGTGGGCTGATAGCTGTCGGGCATTTTCTGCATGCCGCAGAATCAGCTGTGAGAACTGTGAATACAGTTTAGATTCCCAGCCGAAGCAGGGAGAAAACACTGTTTGGGCAGACAAGGTCAGAGCATACATGTACAGTATCTCAGGAAGTTGAAACAGAAATAATACATGGAACTTCCATCCCTCTGTTTCTCAGAAATGTGCTGATTTGCTAAAGGAACAATATACGACACGGATCAACTTGAAAAGCATTCCTGAAGCATTTGAACTGTTGCCGTAAGTAAGTAACCTATACAAAGTAAAATACTGCCAGTTCTACAAGTCATCTACCGCAAGCCATCTATCTTACAAAACAGTACCAACAGTCCAGCAATAGCATCTGTTAGTAGTGTCACTAAGGGCAAAGGCAACATAATTAAACAAACTGCCTTGTGAGGAATCTAAATACTGAAGCTTGATCTTTTATATGTCAGGGTGTGTGTGTGTAGGTTTTTTTTCTGTTAGGTCCTTCTCCTGAGCTTCCTGTCCTGCAGTAACTCAAGCTCCCTCCCTGTGTGCTGGGACACTTACAGGGCAGGTCACCCATAGCTAGTCCCTGCCTAGTTCAGTATCAGTGAATTCAGTGTCACATCCCACTGGCTTTTTCCTCAGCGGCAGCACTAATATATTACCTTATTCTAGTAACTGCTTATTTCCAAACTTGGTTAAAAAAACCCCAACCATCAAGTATTTGATTCAAAAATTATTAGGGAGAGAAGACAGAGACAGACAAATAAACACTACAATCTCATAAGGTACATTTCCTCAGGAAAGCAGGCTAAAAATAGGATAGGAAATATTATATTCTTCTATTCTCTAGTGCCCAAATTCAGAATTCTCTCTCCAATGAAAACCTGACTTTCTCTCAAGCTCCAGTTCACTCAAATATAATGAAGCCTATTAAGGAATATCAAGACATGTATTATTACCTAATTACATAGCGGCACAACACATTTCCTGTTCTCCCCTTGTAAACCAGCAGTTACATGCTGTGTTAGAATAGCATCACTGCAAAACACAAGGGCCATTTGGATCATATTCTTCTTTTATTACAAATGTTGAGTTCACCTTCATGTATCTGATCTTTTAAGTATTATTTGATGCTAGATGTATCAAAGCATATTGCTTTTAAGATTAAGTGCACAAATCTTTTTAAACATGCCTGTGCCTCTACAGAGGCTCAAGATGCAAGTTCAGAAATCTACTGTTCAGTAGCCAAATGCTTCATCCTTTCGGCGCCTGTGACAGAAGATGAGCCATTTTGTTCATATACACCATACCTTCTTTGGAAGGCCCCTAGTTGGGCAACAGAAAAGGCTGTCTCTAGTACCTCGTGGTTACTCCAAATGGATTAGGTGCAGCCTTTGGGAGGGATGCAGGACCTTCCTTCCCTGAGAGCAGTTGAACATGTTTAGCTGCAGAGCTGTGCAGAGAAGGCAGCCTATCCTCTTCCACCAGCCCCACCCCTTCATAGCATACAAAGAGTAGAAAGGTCTGTCTGCAGTGTGCTGCAAGCCAAGATGACACTAAAAATTGCTTGTTTAAGAGCAAGATTGGACAGAGAGGATTCATTTGCAAAGGCACAAGACCAGAGTTTACAAATTCTTATTTTTATTCTGTCACACTGAACACTGAGTTCCCCTATTTACAGCACTTCATCTATGTTTTTATAAGATTTAACATCAGGGATTCAGAGCCTGTTTGAGAGGTTTTGGTATGCTCATGTATGGAAAAGGTGCAGACAGTTTTACCTCAAAACTCTGGAGAAACGGGATCTCTTCATGTTACTCCTTACTATCATTCCATGTTTGTGATTTGGAGTTCAAATCACGGAGTTGGCAGTTTGTTCAAATATGTATTTACTGGTGATCAGAAGAATGGCAGTATATGAAAAAATCCATAGCTATTCAGGGAGTGGCCTTTCTTATTTCTCTGCCTAGGAGCAATGAAGGTAAGGTGATAGGAGAGGCTGGGAACTGTCAATTTTTATCAAAGCCCTTCTACTGGTGGGATCGCCCCTCAGTGCAGAGCTCAGTCTAATTGGCAACTGAGTTTTGGACAAGGAACACGAGCAGGACCTTTTTCTCTTTTTCTTAGAGGACAACAATTCCAAACTGCCTTTCAGAGGGATAGTGCTAGAACTTTCCTTTGGTAGAGAAAAATGTATGCTTATCATGTAATGATCAGAGTTTAAGTGAAAGGCTAAATGTCTGAGGTCCCAAGAAAACTTAACATCCATGAAGTACAGAAAGCTGTTGTGCTTTCAGATGAACTATAACAAGCAGTAAGGAGAACCACTGTGCACAGTGAAGTGCTATATGAGTTTTGGTCTACCGGCTCTTCCCTTTGATGTCTAAAATTCCTGTTCTTTCCTTTCTTCCTTTACCCCTTCCTTTAACCTCACTGAAGACAGTTAGTGTAAGGCTGATGCCAGGAAAGGATGTAGATCAGAATAAATTTGAAGTTACATGGTAAGGAGATATGCAGTGTTTTCAGCTGTTAGGATAAAATTTACTTTGTCACCCTCTTCTACAGGATTCTGAAGTTGTATTATGCCATGCCAGGAAGAGATACTACTCTAAGATCTTTTCAAAATAAGTTGCTGTGAGGAAGAACAGTTGTGTAAGACTTCAGGTACACAGAGATGGAAGAACAGACGCAAATTTTGCATTCATAATTGCTGTCCTTGCAAATTACATAGGATGTCTTTTAGGTTGGGGTGTTTTCTGGTTGTACTCAAAATAAAGGCAGAAAAAATTATGTCAAAAACACCTAAACCCTGAAATACATACTGGGGAAGCAATGTGTATAGGATAAATTGAGAGTGCAGATACTTCTACTTTTTACATCAACATACCCACTAAAAATGCAGTACAGAAACAAACAATGTCTTACCTTGAGGAATAAAAGTTGCACATGCTCTTACTTCTTTCACATATTTTACAAGTGTGTGTGTGGGGGTGGAATTTATTTGGTCATTTTCTGTTTTAAAACATAGTATGTTCCTTTTGCTCCAAACAGGAACAATTGTTTTACTTCCCCTTTTAATAATTAATCTGGTCTTAATTTTGTAGAAATCGTACTGTAAATGAACAATAAACATGTCTTGGTTTTGGTGTTAACTAGCACTGGAAGAAAAAGAACAAATATCTCTCAGCCAGCATAGACAGTCTGACTTCCAAATTACAGTACATTGCTTTGCTTCCTCCAAATCCTGTTTACATGAGCAAGGTCAGGAGATGGAACATTAAGAGAGCCTCTACAGTGATTTCCTGCTGCTGTCAGTAAAAAATACCAAGACATCATCAACTTTCCCTTGTTCCCAACAGCATATCAGGGACCGGAGGTTACTGATGTATTGCCTTACAGACTTGAAAAAACTCAACCTCCCTCAAAACTAAAAGTAAAATCAGAGGATGAAATAGGACAAAATAGTGCCAAAGGGAAACAAGACTTCCAATTCTTCCTTTTCAGTAGTTTAGAAAACAAAGTCAATATTAAGCTGCTTCACACACAGAGAAGAAGAGGTAGGAAGGAGGCAGTAATGCTTTCAGTCTTCAATGAGACAGGAAGGAGAAAGAAACACCACCCCCAGCCCCCAAAACTTGACCCCAATTCAGTGAACATTTTGAGAGTGTAAAAGGCTAGAACACACCCCATTTTTAATAACCACAACAAATGATGGCTTTTACCCTTGGAAAAGTCAGGGCATTATGCAAATACCAGGTAGTTAAGCATATAAAGCTTGTTTTCATACTCATTTCAAGTAACACACAGGAGAACTGAATACATGAATAATCAAATTCAAAGCTATTTTCCTGACAATAATACACAGACAGGAATTCTTAATGTTTTTGTAATTATAGTCCAAAAGAAAGCAGCTCCATACTGAAGATTACACTCAAGTTTTTCCACTGACACAGTGACCACGGTCCCTCCACTAGGTTTACAAAGGAAGTTGCATCAGCATGAATCTTAGATGAAAACAAGTTTTTCACCATGTTCAAAAAAACCTGGCCTTAGAGCTTTAAGTTAGAACACAGATTGAAAAGATAAGGTGTTTAGAGTTCAGAGAGTTTAATAATTTGATTGTTTTCTAGCAAAATGTCTACAAGAACATCCATACCTGCCTATCTTGGCTTAATCTTTGAAGCAAGAAAATACAAGTAAATTTAAAAAGCCCATGTAAGTAGGCATTTTAAGTACGGATGTTGTTATGGATTGTTGGCTTTGATGAAGCAACAAATTAAAATTCCTTGAAAAGAAGAGGAGGAGTGGGAGGAAAGATAATACCAGTATTTCCTCATACAGATAAAGCTCAAAATATAAGTGAATTGCTAAGGAAATAACATATATTTTATATTTACAGTAAAGAATCAAGAGTGTTAAATTTTTAAGTATTTGTTTTTCAAATATGGTCCAGGCAGTCTGTTTTCAAGAACAGATGACAGTGATACTTAGCTGCACCTTAATTATCAGGAGTTGTGTGTCCTGTTTTGGGCTTCTCAATACAAGACATTGACATCCTGGAGCAAGTCCAGCAGAGAGCAAGATGGTGAGGGGGATGGAACACATGATATACAAGAAAAGACAGAGAACCAGGTTTGTTCACAGCCTTAAGGAGGAGGATACAGGGAGATCTTACTGCCACCACAAATATCTAATGGGCGGATAGAGAGAACACAGAGCCAGACCCTTATTAGAGGACCACAGTGGTAGAATTAGAGGCAGACAGGTTGGAACATATGATATTCTAGTTAAATATATTGAAAAAAAATATTTTCACTAGTCAAACACTAGAGCAAGCTGCCCATAGAGGTGGTAGAATCTTCATCCTTACACATATTAACAAATGAAATGGACAGGGCCTTCAGGAACCTCATCCAAGCTGGCCTTGCCTTAATGGGGAGGTTAGATGAAATGACTCTAGACATCCCTCTCAACTTATGCTTCTCTATCATTGTTATTAAGAAATCTTTACAGAAGGGAAGAAAAGGAATACCTTTTTGCTCTGCCATAAGTCATCTTAGGGGCAGTAACAGCATATTTCCTATGACCAGTAGGACAGGACACAGTTCCAACAGCTGAAGAAGAGATTCTCAGATTCTCAGTAGGGAGAACACTTTCTCCTATTTCCTGGAGTAGCTTGAGATCTATGGGAGTTTGCCTGGTTACTGTTAAGGAATTTTGATAGCCATTCAACAAAACATTATGGGGTTTTGTATAGACTTCCAATCTCCTTGAAGATATTTCAGGGAGCTTTAGGGAACTTATCAGAGGTCCTACAAAAACTTCAACAAAGCCGGTTTTTAAATTCTTGAGACAGTGATCTAAGAAAGGCTGTATCTTCTTCAGTAGCAAAAGTAAATATGTTGATTAGCTACTTCCAGTGGTTCAGGGACTTGCCAAGGTGTTTTGTAAATAACCTTAGGGCCCTGCTGTGTTACATGTGTGATAAAGACATTGAACAAGAACCCTTAAGGATATGTAAGTGCAGGGTGCATTTTCCTCCCTGCACATATCAGAAGAGCAGAACTGCTTAAGCTAGAGCAAAACACTTCAAAAAAAGTAGGTATAGACAGGACATCTGTAAATTAACCTGGCAACCTGATCAAAGATTTTTATTTTTTGAACATTTGAACAGCATTCTTCCAGTAGAAATAGGAACAAAAAGCCATAAGCAATTTTAAAGTGGGTCTTGACAAGTTTGCAGAAAAAAAAAAAAAAAAAAAAGGTGTACAGTGATATTGTCTTTGATAACCAGCAGAAAAAGAGCAACCCAGGGTGGTTGGAATCAGAAGGAGGGATGGGGGAGGACAATGAATTACACTAGGGGTTGGTAACCTCAAATTAGAGGAGGATTAAATTTAAAAAAACCCAAACCCACAAAAAAAATGCACAAGCACAGTATCTTTCAAGTGAGGACAAACAGTATCAAGAGGAAATCTGGCAGTGAAGGTATGTTCGGAAGAAATCCAGCATCTGCTCTTCCCCTTTTGATTTTGATGAAGAACACATGAAACCTCTATACATTAAGGAAATCGAGCCAGCTTCAGATGAAAAGTTCCAAATCAGTGAGATCCAGAACCCCTTGGAAACAAGACAGAGACTGGATGGCTGGCCAGATTAAAAAACAGATGATAATTCCACAAAAACCAGAAGCTGGTAATGCAGCAGACACTGGACAGGATGATGACACTAAAAGATGAACTGACATTAGAAAGTAGGGAGGATCAGATAGCTTGGTGAAGGATCCTAGCAGCAGAGAAAACATGCAAATGGTTTCTGGATTTGTGTCAATAATGGTGTGTTGGAAAGAGCAGTTGTCCTTAAGGCTGTAGTCTGAATAACAAGGATACAGAAATATTGCTAGATGAAAAAAGATTCAGATGGTGAATGATGAGATGTAGAAAAGTGAGAATCAATGGTGAACAGGAGATCAAGATAATGGAAAAAAAATGTAGCAAGTACTGACACTATCAAAAGGCATGAATTTTGAAGCAACATTTTTGTAATAAAGACAACTGTAAAGCCAGAGAGCCAGCAATCAAAATTATGCTCTCTTTAGTGGGTCAACTTATTTCTACTATGAGTTCTAGACAAAGTTTTATAAACTGCTCTCATATCAAAAGAATTAATGACAGAGATGAAATGACTGGCAGATTTATAAGTATGTAACAAAGAATTACAGTGTAAACATATATTTGAATGCTGATCAGTATTAACATCAGGAAGTAATGAACACAGTATTTTAAAGTGGTAAGTAGCCAATAAGTTATATCCACCACAATCCACTATCTGTCAAGCTACTAACAGAGATTTCTGATAGTCTGCAAATTACTTTTCATGGAAGTTATCTTAAAAAAACCCATATTTCTATTGTGAAAACACAACTGTTAAACCTTAAAATATATGAAATTATCATCTCTCAAATAAAAGTTATGACAGGATTGCTTTGAAGAAAAGGTTTCTCTTAGACATCAGCCTCAGTATCATGATCTTCAACAAATGATCTTAAATAATTTTATAAAGTACCTTCACAACATACCTCTTCATAAAGCATTCGTGACAAAATAGAACAACAGAAACCACACCTGCTGTCTATTCATATATATTAACCCTTCAGCCACACAAACTTTTATTATGGTAACTAAAATTGCTCAAGATACAATTTATGCCTTCACAGAAACAGATTCAGAGCTAAAAGAGAAATTCTCATTTTAACCTAATTCTAGAACAGTACGTCTTTTAGATTTCATACCAGGAGAGCATATTTCTCCTCCTACGAAACTACCGTTAAAACATTGCCTTCCTTTCCTCCCACATGCCATACCAATGTCATATGAAAAGCTAACACTATAAGTATCTAATCCTATGATTCTGTCTTAAAATGTGTTACCTTTTTTTTTTTTCCTCCTAGAGAACTACTAGATGGAGATAAATTAAAACATAGTTTTTGGCATTTTATTGATAAGGCAACTATTCTTTAGGTTTCCCGTTATTTGCAGATAGAGTTACAAAAAGTGTTTTAGAATAAGCCACAAATTTTAACAGTAATATTTAGATGTAGTTAGCATGGGTTTATAATTAGAATTCTGCTTAGTATATGGGAAAATTACTAGCATGAAGTGAAAGCTTTGCTATTACACCATCTTCTGGTTAGCCTTAGAAACTGTGAAAGAAAGATTAAGTTAAAAAGTTAGGATATTGATCTCTGAGCAGTCAACAATCATTAAGAAATAGGTTTCATTCATACAGACAGAAAGAGCACATTTCTGATAACATGTTAGTTTAAGCTATACCCTATCTTTCCACCCCTCTCCAGGAGGCAACTTACCAGAGTACTGAAAGATGAAGAGGAACTAATTTCTATAACAGGTGGGTCAAGTGTTTGAGTATTAGTCACACCAAAGGTAGGGTTGACCTGTTGAAAACGAATTATGATATTATTATTTCAGGACCAATAGAGAAAGGGAAATAAGACTGAAATAAAAAGGACCCCTTGCTACATTAAGGCACCACTATTCACTAAGGACTAGAAACAGTCTTTAAAATCTGTGAAAATAAAGGTAGGATGTTACAGCCAACCATGTAAAATGCAATTATGTAATAAAGAAATAGAATCCAGATATGCATTTATTACAGAAATACAATTTATACTTCATAAACATCCATTATCCAAAACTAACTCAGGGGATTTCTACCACAAGAGGTGCAAGTATTAAGAAGTTCAGTTGTATGACAAATAAACAAAAAAGCAGTTAGAAATATAGTTTGAAATGGATTTACCAAGATAGCCATGCAATTGACAGAGTGGCTAAGGATGTTGCTGAAATATTGAACAGCAGGTAGTATTCAGACAACTTCCCAACTCTGTAACTGTCACTTGCAGGTGCTTTTGAAAGTTTTTGCATGTTCACAACTATAAGGGCTCCTGAAAGTCACCGCTGCGTTTTAATTTCCAGCATCAAACACTTACGGGTGCAGTTGTAGGCAGCCCTTCCTATTCCTCCTTCCACCAGGAGGACTGTCCCCAGCAGAAGTGGTGTGCTGCCCTGGATAACTGGACTTGAAAGCTGCCTTCTAGCAATGATGCTTAAATAGCTTGTTACAGTCCAAGGACAGCAGCAGCCCTCCACTTGTGGAAGTTTCCATATACAACTACGCAGCACTCTGTTTTTTATGTTACACTGGTCCCCAGCCTGTTGTAGTTTACTTAGGGCACATCCTCACTCACAGTCTCATACTGCAGCTTTTAAATCCCACTACAATTCAGCTTGAGCTAGGATCAGCTTGAGCCACTCCGGCTCAGCAATGCATAGGAGTGTGTGCACCAGGTCAGTCCCTAAGCCTGAGTTGCTTTACTGTTGTGGGTGCAGTATTAGCACCAAAGCTGAAAGTGAGCACATACTTAGCAGCCTGGATTGATCAGTTCCCAACTCACAGAAGCTCCTCAAGTCATCTATTGCAAACAAGCAGACGGACTGTTGACAGGCTTGCTTCTTACGCACCAACTCTGACTGTCAAAATAACTTGAAAAACAGGTAGGAGGTAACACTGAAATCTGTGATAAGTTAACCAGCCAAACTGGTGGTTTTAGGAACAGCACAGGAAAAACTGCTTTATACTGGAATAATGTCAGAGGCTGATTTGATCAGATATGTCATCACAACATCTGCAATTCTGATGTCTTAATATCACAGTCGGACTACTTGCTTATTGTTGGTTATAGAAGTTAATCTATAACTTCAACAATATTTTGCCAATGTCCTTTCCTGAAAGTGAAACATTAACAAAAATATAAGAGAATATGAAGTTTGAGAAAGCTGCTGCTTTTATTGATCTTACAGTTTTACCTAAGGATCAGAATATCCTCCCTATAAAAATCTGTGTGTGTATTTTCCCTACTATTGTATTATCTAGGTGTATCACAGTCTAATGCTTGCCCTCTCAGCATGATGAATGGAGGTACTGTTATTATTTTATGAACTGACAAAATTCACAGAAAGACTAGATGACTTTCAAATCACCAAGTCTAGTGCAGTAAAGAGAAATGAACTCTCCTTTTCAACTTTTAATCAGTAAACTAACAGCAGCCGTATCAGAGACAGAATTAATTCCAGCCATCTTAATTGAAAGCAGGAAAAAAAATAAAGAAAAACAACAAAACTCACATTTGCCTAGCGACAGGCTTATATTTTAGTTTCTGAAACTTTATTAGATACAAGGGCCATTTTATTTTGCCTTTTCAAGGAGAAAGACCCTACCATTTCACCTAAAGACTGTCAAAACTCTGGCTCAGCCAGAGATGCTCAGTCAGTAACAGCCACAGTTCTATTTCCACAAGCAAAAATCCCTGATACTACAGTCCATATTGGGCATACAGACTTTTAGGTCAGAGATCCATTTGTTAAGTAGATAGAATGTGATGTTAAAACTGTAATTAGTAGCTAGGGAAAGCAGGCAATGGTATCTTGTACTGCTTGAAGTCTTTTTATTCAGTTCATTTGGATTTCCGTAACTTACATGCAGAAATTTACGTTAACTAACAGAAGCAAGAACCTCCCTGGTAAATGTGGGTGGAAGGGCAGGAGAAGGAAGAAGATGAACAGAGCTTACTAGCAAGCAAGAACGTAAAAAGACATTTAAATACAGATGTTACCCGATTATTCGAGATGAAAGTGATCCTCGCACTTCGCAGCACTTACAAACAAGCCTTCCTTCAGGGGGGATATTAATTCTGGTTTTAAGTTAGTTAACCTTTCTGACAAGCAGTGCTTAGCTCTTTCTTGGATTCAGTTTCAACAAGCCATTCTTCATCCATGATCTTTTTTTTTATAAGTATTGTCTTTTAAATCAGATTACAGTTTCATCAGTCAAGAATGAGCTATCCAAAGACAAGCAGGAAAATCCGTTCTGCTACAGGGCCATCAGAGCTGGTAACTTAAAATTCTCCCTCAATTTGCAGATATTAGGATCAAGTCTTGCTTTCTTCCAATTTTGTCAAACAGGCTTGGAGGAAAGAAAGGGAAAAAGGAGAACCAAAGCTAGGCAACATGGTTTAAATAATAACTTTCCATTTGTCTAGAAGTTCTACCATTTTAACTGGACTTCTCCTTTAAATTCTTCTCTACGGAAACACGATTAATGAAAGTCCCCTCTACATATAGTATTTCTTACTACTTTATCAGAGTTAAGGTGAGGAAGAGGGGAATTGCAGATTTTACACACATCCCCCCGTCTATTTAGATTATGCAGATAACTGTTCCAAAGAGCTTACAGTTATTTAGTGCCCAGCACAATCAGGGTCATTTGCTTCTGACTTTCAGCCAGTCCTGTAACAAATATAATTAACACATTATCTGTCTGTCAATCATACTATGGACATCTACACTTAAAGTCTTTTTCTGACATGCATCATTTGGGGACTGAAGAGAGGGCAATGCACCTTCAGCACTCTCCAGAAGAGGGACAGCAGGTGCCTATCACCTATCAGTACTCTAATGTAGAGGAGCTACGTTATTACTAATAGCTCTCGAAACATCTTCTTTGAGATTGTGAATAAAGCCAAATGCCGGGGGCTGCCCTTGGGCCACAACAACCCCCAGCAGTGCTACAGGCTTGGGGAGGAGTGGTTGGAGAGCTGCCAGTCAGAGAGGGACCTGGGGGGGTTGATTGACAGCCAGCTGAACAGGAGCCAGCAGTGTGCCCAGGGGGCCAAGAAGGCCAATGGCATCCTGGCTTGTGTCAGCAATAGCGTGGCCAGCAGGGACAGGGAAGGGATCTGACCCCTGTACTCGGCACTGGTGAGGCCGCCCCTCGATTCCTGTGTTCAGTTTTGGGCTCCTCACTACAAAAAGGACATTGAATGACTCGAGCGTGTCCAGAGAAGGGCAACGAAGCTGGTGCAGGGTCTGGAGCACAGGTCGTACGGGGAGCGGCTGAGGGAACTGGGGGTGTTTAGTCTGGAGAAGAGGAGGCTGAGGGGAGACCTCATCGCCCTCTACAGCTCCCTGAAAGGAGGTTGCAGAGAGCTGGGGATGAGTCTCTTTAGCCAAGCAACAAGCGATAGGACAAGAGGGAATGGCCTCAAGTTGTGCCAGGGAGGGTTTAGACTGGATATTAGGAAGCATTTCTTTCCAGAACAGGTTGTTGGGTGTTGGAATGGGCTGCCCAGGGCAGTGGTGAAGTCCCCATCCCTGGAGGTGTTTAAGAGCAGAGCTGACATAGCGCTGAGGGATCTGGTGTAGTTGAGAACTATCAATGTTAGGTAAATGGTTGGACTGGATGATCTTCAAGGTCTTTTCCAACCTAGATGATTCTGTGAGATCATCTCCTTGTTATATACATGAGAGATATTGTAGAATGCGTTAAATGCTCTTTTGGATACAGGGTTACTAAATAAATACATGGTATGATTAAGTTAAGAAAATGTGGAATGTTAAGAAAAGTTAAGAAAAGCTGGAATGAAATCCTCCTCTGCATATAGTTCTGCTCATTGCTTTATCAGAGATAAGGTAGGATGGAAGGCATTTCATAGGGGCGCAGAAACTGTCATAGGCCACATTAAAAGATATTATCTATATAGATAGATAGATAAATAAAATTGTTAAGCAATAAGTCAGAAATAGCAAAGTGTCTAAAGAAAAGAGCACAAAAGCATGAAGGCTATAGCTAAACCCTTCTTGAAGATATTCATGTTTAATGTCACACTAAACATTAATGGGGTAACGGAATGAAGCTAAGTGTAAAAATTTCAAATGACTTGACATTTTCTGACAAGGTGGTGTAGTTAGCTGTCAAATAATCTCACCAAACATATTTGGAAAAACTTAACTTTAGAAAACAAGAAAGAAAAACAAGAACACTAAAAAGCAAAGTAGAGAGAACTGTCATGTATTAAAGGTTTTCAGAAACAGTCTTACAAAGCTTTCCTTTAATTGCCTGGTAAACTGATATATGAGTACTTTCATTATCTTCTTCCAATATGATGATACAATTGCCACATTTTGATCCACAGCACAAGAAAATGAAGGAAGGTTTCTACAGAACCTTTAATGTAAGGAATTACAGATTTCTAAAGACTGAAGTGGAGCAAAACCAAAATATATTATTTAAAGAAAGCAAGAGGCAGAAATAAGGATCACTGCTTAGGACAGAGAACTAGGGAAGTAACAAAAGAAGCAGGTTCAACTAAGTATGTGATTCTCAGCCATATGCTTTAAGTAAATGATTACGCCCCTACAAATATCCCTCTGTTGATTTTAATAAAGTATATCCAATCTCAAAAAAAATCCCCCATCTTTCACTTTACTTTTATAATGCATTTCATAACATTCATATTAGATCAAAAACCTCTTTTAATTTCATTATTTTTTAGGAAGTTTTAAGTGAATCACAAAGTATTTCCTAGGAAAGTGATGTAGCTAGCTGTGAAATAGTCTCTTGAAACATAACAAGAGAAATATAATTTGATTAAACACTGTTCTTTGTGTTACACGGGAGCCCTCAAGCCAAGTAAGCCATATATTCTTATTTCTACTGCCACCTAGCGTATATTTTCATTGCCTTCATCTAAGAAAGTACAACTGAAATTATACTGAAAATTTTAAGATTTAACTAAATCAGTAGTAGCTTTCATGGTCAAGATATAAACTCAACACATCTTAATATGTGCAAACCTCAATGCTATGTTTTTAAAAGAAACTGTTATTTCTATCTTCTATTTGCTTTAAAAAGGTGTCTAGTATTTGAAAGATTAATTATATGCAAACACAGGAAATTCAGAAACACAACTGTCAACAAGTGGAATGCATTTCTTTTAGTATATTGCACTAAAACTGCATTAGTGATTAAACGTACTATTTTCAAATATGTCCAAAAGCTCCTTATTTCAAAGGAAGGCTATAACTGGGATTTTTTTCTCATCTAAATTTAGACATACTGCTAGACACCTGTATCTGAGCTGGTCACCCAAGATTACCTCTATGGTCAATGGAAAAAAGTAGGTGCCTTCAGAGAAAAAAGTCATTTACTTACAGTTCCAAATTTTCTGAACAATTGTAATGATTGTAAGCTCTAAATCTCTACTTGATTAAATATTCAAGAATCACAATGATCAGTGCAGTTAGAGTACAGGTGTAAAGATTTATAAGTCAAGAACATGAAATTCAACATTGCATTAAAATTCAGGCTACTGCTGGTCTGAAGAGAAGGAGATACAAGCAAGGAATTTCTTGTAAAAGTTAATTATGCTTCAAAAAGTAGGCAGAAAGAAAAAAACTAGAGAAGGTATCTTAACTATTGCTGGCTCTGTGTATATCTTTGATGAGTAAGAAAAAGTTCTAAGAAAAGGTGAGAGTATGCTCAAGCTCCACATTTCTGTCACTGTCTTGAAGGCAAAATACCAACAATTCTTAATGCCCTTGTGCAAGCTGTTTTGTTCAAAACAGCTCATCCAAGTGATGATGTGTGAAAACATTACAGCTGTCTCTGAACCCAACAGAATAAATCCCGAGCAAAGTTCTGGAATAGCAGGGACCTTGCCACATTGAGGCAAGGAGAGATAAGACAAGTAATAATTATTCAAAAGCAGTAAGAAACCTGGATAGGCATGAAATATTAGGAATTTAAAAAGCATGGACAGAATTATTTCCCTTTGGAGTTCTACATGGACATCTGTTGAACTTCTTGTGTTCTACCACTTTGAATGTCATCCTAAGGCAATCATTCCTATTATAGAGGTGACTAAATTTAACCAGCTAACTGTAACGCGGGCAATGTATTATAACACATCTCAAGTGTCTAGATGACATTGTAGTGGCTTGTAGCAAACCTTAAAAGGTATACTTTTAAATATCCCATATTTGAACTGTCTCCTCTGCCTGCCTGAAACTCTTGCATATGTTACCAAGTCTCTTAAAATACTGTTACTTCAGTTTAATTAAGATAATCACCTTCCCGGAAAGCAGGTAGTTCTGCATTTTACCTGAGGTACAGATGAGATACTAGCTACTGTGTCATTACAATCGCTGTGCTGTACTGGAATAGATCACCCAGAGAGACTGGGGAATCTCCACCTCTCTTCAAGGCCCCCTAACTAGACACAGACATGGCTGACTCAATGTACCACTGGCAACAGGACCAGATGACCTCCAAAAGCTCCCTCTGACATGCCTGTCATTCAGTTCCTCCTTTTCCTCATATAATAGAAACATGATGAGCCACAAAAAGATGAGGGTGGTGTTGCAGTGGAACTCACTAGTGCCACAATTCTCTATATTGCCTCTTGCTTAGAAAGAGGTTGGGATGTTTAAAAAGAAAAAAAGTATGTTTGTTTTACTAAAAGGGGACAAAAATGTTTTTCTTTTTTTTCTTCTCCAGATTACAGCATAGGACTATACAGTAGGACTAGAAATGCTGCTTTTTCTGTTACAGGAGGAAATATTTAAGAAGGTGGAACACTGAAAAGTTTCAAGCATAGTTAGTGCCACTAAAGCGTGTTACTGCTGCTAGTAACCTGATACTAGTTTTGTCTGGATAAATTATGTCTCTGTTCAGATGGTGAGGTCCATTCTTCTTTGCCGCAACAGAAAACCCGTAATTTTTGTTGAGACAGAGAGGGGGCAGTTAAAAAAAAAAAAAAAGACAAAGACATTCTGATTAACAAAACTTGATAACTTCACTTTAACACTCTAAATTATTAAATCATTATATTAATTCTGGAAATAAGATGCAAAAGAGATCCCAATCATTATTATTATGTTATTTAATTTAGAAATATAAAAATACAGTACATTAATTTTTGTTGAAACTATCAGACACTGTTCTATCTCAAAGAATATCATGTTTATTTAAAAGCAAGATATTCTAATATGATGTTAGCAGAAAACTAAACACAGCAAATGCTTATTCTAAAATCCTGAAATCAGGATAGAAAATATACCACAAGAGCCCAAAACTTTGCTAAAACAAATTAAAAAGTCATAGAGCCCTCTCACTACTATGGAGCACGTAATCCAGAAGCCTGTAACATGCTGCAAATGTTACAGCCATGAAGAAATGAAGGCATTAAATTAAGTGAAATCTGTCAAATAATTTATTGATATTCAACTATCAAATTTCCTTTATGTGCCCTTTCAGTATTGGTAATGACGTGCTTCCTAGCCTTAGTTTAACTTTAGCCTGAACTCAGTGTTTTTCCAGTTTCTCAGCTACCTGAGAGCAGGGACAAAAAAAAAAAAAAAAAAAAAAAAAAAAAAAATCTGGAAAATTTCTTTAGAGAATATTCCTATCTTTGACAGGCATCCAAGCAGAAGAGGTCTGGAAAAGAAAGCAACTGAACCCTGCAGCTATAAACTACTGTGTTTATTAGCACATGTTATAACTGGGTGCAATTTGAATGGGTCTCGAAGCAAACTGTTGATACAGCAAGAGTGGTTTAAATCTGCTGGCAAATGTTGTGACTGAGTTTGTTCCAGCACTGACCACCTATACTGAAGGCTGCTACTAATAAACTTAACTTCATTCATTGACCTTACAATGAGTATGACAGTCTAGGACAGAAGTTTCTTTATGAAGCTTGTCATACATGCAGTTGGCATGCTCTTGTTCTGATTAAAATGCTAAGCATCAGAAAGCTTCACATCCAACTTGACAAGAGAAGCAGATACATGAGTATATTTAGTTAATGATTCTATTAGGGTTTCCCTCCTCCATCAAAATATTTTCAATCTTCATACTATTCGTTTTATATATTTGTATTGCATACATAAACACACAAAAAGCTCAATATCCTCAAACCTCAGTGTTTTAGAAGTATGAGCAGAAAACAAATGCCGTGGCAGCAGTATCTGCATTTTAAATGAACAAAACCAGGTAATGATTAATTTCTATAGTACATGACAGCAATGTGAAAGTTCCTAGATTTATATCAGATACAACTCTTGGACACTAGAGGTACCTGGAGAATATGAAAGAAGAGAAGCTAGCCAGATCTACCAACAACAGTCACAAATATATCCCAGGGGTTTTAGCATAAACAATAGTCTTGTCTAAGGCATAGTACTGGTTTCCTATTTAGCATAGCTCTCAGACAACCTGACAAACATGGGATTTTCCAAATACTGACACAGAATATTTGACATTTCACTTTGGTTCCCTAATTCCCAGTATTTCCAAGGGTTGCTGGTAGAAGATTTAACAGTGAAGTAACTGAAGAACTAAATTATCAGGAAAACAGACTACATAGTGACATAAACCATACTACTAGCCTAGAAAGGCTTTCTAAACTTTTAGATAGCAAGATCTCACAATACCTAAAGGTCTTGGAAAGAGGGACAACTGGTGACAATCAAGTATTTGACTTTCAGTAATAACATCACCTTGTCCTGCAACAGGTGGTGCAACACTTATCACCTAATGTTAGATTTTGAGTAGTCTCCTGATACCTTCTGCAACAGTTGCCACATTTCAGAAAGCAGACTATCACCTATGTTTTGTTTAAATCAGGTGTAGAGAACAGACTTACACAAGAAACATGAAAGGAATTTACCAGGATAAATCTGACAGCATCAGCTAGTCTAGTAATGTTAAGGGGGATTCATAAATTATGGTTACTTCCAGAGTATTACACATAACAAAAAGTTCCCTGGTATACATAAAACTATAAATGCTAGACAGACAGCGTTTACATAAGCTTCTCGTTTCCTTTATTAGTGTACTTATTGCACTCACCTCAACTGACTGAAGTTTTTCATCATGCAGATGAGGTGACCTTGGGTAAATATCAAGAAGATGAGGAGGACCATCAATATGTGTTCTTCTAATATGGTGTTTAAGAACTTCTTTATAATTAAATGAATCAAAGTTGGTTTTCCATAATAGTACCTGTAAAAAGGCATTATATCAGCAACTACTTGAAGCCTATTCAGTGCCCAAAACATAACTATTCAGTGAAGTCTGTTATTACTAATAGATCACAACATCAGAATGAGACTGCTGTCATCACTTAGTCTGGTATCTACTACAACACAGGCCCTTCCCCAGAGTATCTTGTACTTCAAGTCCAATAAATATGGTTCAATCTATTAAAAAAAAAAATCTCTAAAAGATGTCTCAATAATCGTAAAACAAAGCAAACTTCTCTCCCGCTGGACTGTAATAAGTTCTTTTTCTACCAAGTCAAGGAGTCATATACTATCAAATTTCTGTCCCCCATAAAGGCTTGCAGGTCAAATGAGAAAGTTTGAGCAGGTAAGAGAAACAAGAGGGTTCCACAGAAATCTAAAGCACCTGGTTCCAGTGTTTTAGCAACAGGAATCTGTTTTCTGAACCTCATCCAATTACATTCAAGGTAGAAACAATGTACAACAGTAACATCATGGCCAAATGCAAAAGTAAGGTAGTAAAATGCAGAGGTAAAATAGCAGAAGGTAGTCTATCCAGCCTTACAAATACATCACAAAACCAAATCATAATGCACGATATTGCTTTCTCATGTCACAAAACAATTGTATTTGTAAGTCATTTAATTAAGTTTACCATAACTTTGAATTATTTTTGTCAGATTTGTTACTTTAAGTGCTAAGGGAAAAATTAAAATTAAAAAGGAGGTTGATAACAACTAGGAGATGACAGTTTCCAAAAGGCTAATGCTGATTTTTATAGCTGCTCCCTAAATTAGAGGAAACAAAGATGGGACCATGATCTGACTTAAAATTACTTGCCTGTCCAGCCAAAAATATTTTTGACAACCATTAGAAGTATTTTTCAGAAATTATCAAACTACACATAAGTAGCACAAATCATATATTTGTTCACAGAAATTCCAAGCAGACTAAATAATATTTTTAATATATTCCTAAGTAGCTGCATTGTTACAAGTTCAGTTCAGGTTCAACATCTTTCATGACTCGAGTGGAAGATCCTAATTGTGTGCTGGGAAACAGTGCACCAATAAAGATGGATCCTAACTCACTCAGACATTAGTAACAGTGAAAGTGGGATGCATGGATCTCAGTACAAACTACATAAACCTGCCTCAGAACCTGGCACTTGCAGGACAGTTAAAGTGTTAGATCTGTTGATTCACAGCAGCTCACTGTGCTGTAAGAGGTAGGTCCTGCTTTCTCTTCCTCCTCAGCTGTGTAGTTCCACTACCTCCATCACCCCAATCTAGCATAAAGTTATTCACATTTTTTTTATGTAGCTTTCCCCATTTTTTAAGGCCAATTTTCTGCTCATTTAGCAATTTGAACTGTCTCAGCATGAAGTTTAAACAAGAGTTTAGGCAGGAGGCAGCAGAAGTAGGGCCTTTCATCAATGGTGAACATTTGAGCTGCTCAAGCTCTATGTTTCATTTTGCTCTAAAGTGGAAGGCCATGCCGTTGCAGCTTCATCATTACAAATAACAAAATTAGTAAAACCAGCATGGAAACATCCATATATGCCTCAAGTATCTCAACTGCAATGCAAACAATGTAAAAGTAACTATGCATATATGTCTATAGAGCAAGTAATCTGTGGTAAACTTACAGTGAATCAGCTGCCTCCAACTCCTGCTTGGACAGACAGTATCTTTTGGATACTACATGAGGGATAAAAGATATTTTTATAGCCAGCCTCTCTGTTCATCAGCTTGACATTGCCAATCTGCCAGCAGAACTCTTCAAATGAATACAGCCTACATTTACTGTAAACTAACTTAATTCTATCACAGTGAGTTGAGGTCCCACAGTTATTCTCCTGGCAGACATAGAAGGTGGCTGTGGACAAGTCAGCAAAAAAGGATGTTCATGGAGTACGTATGTGTATACAGCAACAGAAAACGGACACTGAGGAATAAAGTTCTTACGCTTATTATAGATAAAGAGATATACACAGGTAGTTATCACACAATGGTTAGCACTGCACATTTTAAAACTTACAACACAAAAGTCAAAGTTACAGCAAAATAACGAGCCCTCTCCCACTGGAATGTTCATAAGAGAAAAATGTCAACTGATAAAAACTTGCCTTTCTGTAAGGCAAATAAAACCACGATTTCTTACTAGACGTAATACAACAACTTTTAAAATTCAACATTTACCTAAGAAAGCACTTCCTGATGAAACTGGATCTTCCCTCTTATGCATTCAGCATAAAACCACTATACCAAACTGCTGAGAAACACGATTCATCTTATAGATTTTGCACTATAATACCTGCTCACTCCATGATCCCATTGCCACCAGCTCTACAGCATGGAGTCAGAGCAGAAACAGGGCATGGACGTGACCACACAGAACGTGCACATCATTCAGTGGGCCCCAAATTCAAAGGAACCTTGTAATAAGACAGGCATTCCCAGGGTATGCTGGCATTTATTTGGGAGGCTGGGTTAGGCTTAATACTGTAGGTCCTTTGCATCATCAGATTCTCAGATGAATTTTCTGTCACGTAACCTAGTTTAACACATGTACTTCACTTCCTCAAGTTAAGTGTAATACACCAATCATCATAAAAGAAAGGACTAATAAAAACGTAAGGTCAACAAATCAGGATTACCTAGGAATCAAAATTTCATTTTGTAACTAAAAAATTCTAATTAAAAAACACTTGAGTACAGAAAGTAAAAGATTAGACTAAGGAAGAAATAAATAAATATATTTTCCCCATTCTTGGGCATATTTTTTTTGCTTGTAAAATTAACATTGGAAGTTTGCTAACATTTTTGCTTTTCCAGTAGCTGCAAGCCTTGGCACTGCTTCTCATGTCTTGTGATAGAAAGCAATTTTGTTTTCTTTGAGTGCTCTCAAGTCATTCTAGAAAGTGTGCTATCTGAAGCAGCAAATAAAAACCAGAAGCAGACTGTATTCTTTCTAATGATACTGAAGCTTTAAATTAAAAAGTACGTATTATTTTTCAAGACTGAAATATGTTTCAGCTAGTAACAAGACAAACTCCACAAAATAGAACAGAAAAATGATTTATGGTGAATTCAAAAGATCTTAATTTCTACAGCATGGCTTTCTGTGTCTACATTGAGTTTTTAGCTTTTTATAACAGGAAACAATGAAAAAGAGAACGAATATTAAGGAACATTTCAGACTGTAAAACTCTTAAGTCTTGGGCTACACAAGTTCTTTCTCTATGGAGAATGTAAAAACCTGACAGAGTTGATTCCAAGCCTGACAGTATTTTTTGTAATTATGAGATTTATCATAGTAGATGAAGTGTATGATTTGCTGTTTACATTTTTTTGTTTTAAAGGCTCAAACAACTCTTCCCTATATGAAATCCAGTACTTCACTGTTTCACCCATGTAAATTAGCAAAGCTAACACAAGATATTTTTCCTCAATTCTAGCCAAAGTTTTCCCAGTACAACTTAATTCTTACAGTTACAGAGTACTGACTTTAAAAGAAGTGAAAAGTTAGCAGAGCATGTAGGCATTAATACTAATTGAACACAACTACTTTGTTGACAATGAATTGTAACATTTAAAATATTTCTCTTTAAAAGTCATTAATTTAGTTTAATATGTAAAACACAACTGGCTAGTATTGTGGTCTTCTCATTGTGACATCCAATTGAAAGTAGTTAAGTTCAATTTAAAAATGATGTATTTATTTTTCTCCACAAATTTACCTTTAGGCTAAACAAAGTCTATATAGCACATTACTAGACAGAATGCATGAGAGCATACTGTAATTAGCATGTTACTGCAACACACTATATTTAACTCTCCGCCGCTGTAACAAACATTAAGACATTTAATTTAAAGAGACAATACCACAAACCTGAGCATCTGCTCCACCTGAGGCAAATTTTTCACCACCTTTTGAAAAAGCCACAGAAAGTACAGGTCCCTGAAAGACAAAAAAAGGGCACAGATTAAAATTACCCTATTACTGTAATCATGGTATTTTAATGCAAAGAGAAAAACATTTATGCCATTATCTAATATAAACAGATTTTTCAATTTTAATAGAATAACAATTAACTGTAGAGAATTTTTTGCAAAACAACTTGAAGAGTTAATATTGCACATCCGTAATGCAATGCTGCATTGCAGTTACTACAATCAATACCAGGAAAATTGTGGCATTTTCCTTAGATTTTTATGCTTTAACTCTGCAATAAAAAATTATCAAATATATATCACATTACTTAAGACAATGTGTTTGAGTGATTCATTTTCACAAGTGGGGTTTGTTTTCCATTAAGAGGAAAGAGAGAAAACGTCTGCCATTCTTCACAGAAGTTACCTTCCATATGCTTCCCCCTCCTTAGAAAGCACTGTTTTTCAATAGACAAAAAGATTTGACAATTAAGGGAGTGAATTATTAATGAATTCAGAGTATGTTCTATTATTTAACATTAAGCATGCATAAAATATTGGCAGATTAACTGCATGGTCACAGGCAAAACTGATGCATTACTTTATGCACTTGCAACAATGTACATTAATACAACACTTTGCTGTCCAACAAAGTGTATCTTGCAACTTGCAGATAAAAGACACAATAGCATAAATGTTACTTTCCCTTTGAAAAGATGCTGAATAATCTATTAAAATGTCTATTGAAATAGGATTATTGTGTATACCTTGTGTCCATGAAGAGTATAAAGAAGTCTTCCTTCTAAGAGGTCCAAAATCTTAAGGGTACCATCAGTAGAAGCAGTGATGAGATAGTTACCAGAAGGATGGAATGATACACAATTAACCCCTGCTCTGTGAACTAATTTACAGAAGACAATATTCAAAGACTGTAGATATCTACTAACAGGAAATGTACACTTAATTTCTTTGCTCTTTTCTACTTCCAAAAGAATAACCTACTTCAGTTAAAAGAAAAACAACCAAAGTGCCAGGACATAGTAGACTCTACAAAGTCATTTTTAGCACGGAACTAAGCAAATAAGAGAAGCATTGCAAAGGAATAATCAGGATTCAGACTGTATTTTTAGGGTTGATAGACTACAAAAAATTACTTACAAAATGCCAATATGACCTATTTGTCCACCTTCCCCATCAAGGAATGAAATCATATAATCTAAATAAATTACATTTTGTTGCAAAGAGCTCCATTCTAAAGAAAATATAACAAACTAAATTATTTTTACTTTTGTAATGCTGCAGTAGCTTGTTCATTCGAATATCCCAGAGCTTCACCGTATGATTGGAACCTGCAGAAGCTATACATGTACCACTTGGGTTGAAATCCACAAAATTTGCAAATCTAAATATAATAAATGAAAATAGATTGATTACATGTTGCCACAGAAATATTTGGGAGTGTGTGTGTGCATATATATATGTGTGTGTATATCTATAAAACCACCACAGAATTAACATTTAGTTGCTACAAAATTGTGTGGAATCCACACGTATGGAAACTCAAATAAGGTATTTCAAGCAACTGAAATAAACAGAAGAAAACAAGATGTGCATGATAAATCAGACTGTACAATCTGGCTTTTGTTAAAAAGATAGTATAATTGTCCTGACTCAAACCTTTACAGTTTGTGTTGGAGTACAAAGTTCCTAGAAGAAAGTGCTGCAAAGAGATTGAAAACAGCAAGTAAAATAACTTTGTCTAAGAACAGAATATCTAGCTATCACAATCTTTTAGCTTGGAAAAAGGAAAGAGAAGGCATCCATCAAATTAGCAAAGCACGTATACAAGATTAATATTCCATTGCATTTGTTAATTAAAACCCTCATCTCAATATGTTTAAGAAAACTGCAGATAAGTAAAAGCAAGTGTTTTCTAAACCTAAATGAGGCAGGTCACTGAAGCCAACAGAATAAGGTTTTCAATGAGCGAAGAACTCAAACTTCTATTCTTGAAGCATCCATTATCAAAATGGAGGAAAAACATGAAAACATTCAAAAATCCAAGAACAATCTGACTTCCCTCTGGCCTGCTCCTTGACTGTTAGAAAACAGATGGATAAATGTAGTCAGTTAACTTCTTTTAAAAAACATGAAATTAATTATTTTAGTTTACATGGGTGGTAGAAGTTTGATCTATTTTCAGATATAACATATATAGACGTGAATACCACAAAACATTAATCTCAGATTACACATTTATAGTTCTCCTTTTTTCTAGAAACACTTACCCTCCATAGTCTAAGAAGTTATCAATACAAGTTTTATTTCTTGTATCCCAGATCTTAACAGATTTATCCTCACTGCAAGATGCTATTAGTCTTCCATCAGGTGAAAATCTGGAACATGTAAGTGTACACATTGCTAAACAATTGATACTACCTAGATTAGCACTAGAGACATAAGTAACAAAACATCAAAACCAAGAAAGCCTGTTTGAAATTAAATTGTATAACGTTCAGAGGACACTTGAATTTCTCATATTTCTCATGGAGTAAAAAAACTGAAAAACTTCTCACCTCACTCCTCTCCCCTCCATTTCACAATCAGCTACAATTAAAAACACAGCAACAACAAGAGAAGAGGGAGGGAGGGAAGTTAACAGCAGCCTAAGGTTGTCACTTCAAATGCCAAAGATATTATTACAGAAAACTATAGGCAAAAAGACAAAGAGGACACAGTAAAACCTTGTGTTCAATTTTAACCTACATATACATTCTCCTGTGAGTTCTCTCTAGACTTACAGACTGTCAGCAAAACATTCATGATTATTCCTAGACTAGCAGACTTCTTTTTTTAAACAGCAAAATTGATTTCTCTATAATTTCACCAATCATTACTATTTTTCATACTGAGCAACTGCATAGGGACATTAGAATACTGTTCAAGAACTTTCATATATGATTTATTTTTTAACGATCAGATACTTTGGAACTTTGTAGGGCTCTGCACTTCACCAGTGTTAAATTTTTTTCTCAAGAGGTTTAAATCAGGCCTCAGCTGCAGACTTTCCATTAATACGGAGGGGGAAAAAAAAAAAAAAAAAAAAAAAAAATCAGCAAAAGAACAATCTTTTCTTGTCTTTGAGGAGCTGCCCTGCCTTTAAATAGAGTGCAAATCTTAACTTGCAGTACAAAGGCTATTTCTTCTACCTTTTCCAGTGATGTAAGCTTAACTCATTTTGACTCACAACCATTCCTTTTATGCCACTACTGTTCAAGAATAGTTGAAAAAACCCCTACTGTGCGTAATAAATCCTGAAACAAGTGAATGCTGAGAAATAAGTTCATACAGCACAAAAACATACCAGACTGGGGAAAGCCGGAATACTGACTGAAAATAAATACAGAAGGTCCTATTTGTCCTTTAAAGTGAAAGAATTAACACTCAACAACAGATTTAATACGTACACATATTACACAGAGCAAGCTTTCAGACTTCAACTAGGAAATTATATAAAATGTGTGTGCATAAGATTGATTTATTAAGATTTCATTATTAGTGATAGATCATCATTTATCATTCACAGATTTTTCATCTCTTAGTTCTGCCCTGGGAAATAAACTCCCTTTTTTAGGAGTTCTGCTTCTTTACAAAGAGAATAAAAACAATGCTTACTTGGCACAGCGAACCCAATGAGTGTGTTGGAATAGGGAAAACAAAAGACACTGATGGCGAACACTCCATATTTTTATTGATTTATCATTGGATGCTGAAACTAGAAAGTGGCCATCATGCGAGAAGCTCACACTACGAACAGATGCTGTATGACCTTTCAGTACTGATGATTCTCCATGACTAGAGGAAGGGAAAAAAAAAAACCACATAAAACCACCAAAACACAATTATATTAAACAGAGAGTTTAAAATCCCATAAAACTCAAAGCTATCCAAACATATTTGGAATCTTATACAATGAAAAGGCAACTTATACAGGCTAAACCTTAGTGTTGCCAATTTTTTTTACTTTATTTGGATATTGATTATTAGAATAATACTTTGAAGTAGTTGTATTTAGCATGACCAATTTTAGAGAACAGTGCAATTAACTAGCAACATTAGTCTCCATACAGTATTTGAAAAAGAATTTATTATATTTTGATAGTAATCTACAAAACGCTTAAAGTAACACCAGTCTTTCTAAGATCATTCTGAATAGCTCTCATAATCACTACTTCTTAAGAAGAGTCTAAAAAGACAAGTCAAAAATATTTTTTCCACAAATGCTGTTTCCTTCATCACTTGTCTCCCCAAAATGAAGTGCAGCCATGCAATCCTTACTAAAAGAAATACATTCTTTAAGCCAGAGAAATACTACCAAGAATAGTCCTACACACATGAAATTATGACCTGTGAATTGCTATATTTTTCTTTTTAAACTACAGAATATTCAGTAAAGAACAAAATGAGACAGTAAAGAACCATGTTGCTTGTGATCCCCAAACTCGATTTCTGTCAAAGCCCAGGAATGTGGGAGGGAAACAGAAACTCTTCTTGGGTAAAGACTCCAGTATTCACATTGCACATCAATGAAACGCATAGTCAGCACTGTCCAGTTACACTCACATGCAGGGAATCCATAGCCTGACAGTACGATCTTGAGAAGCTGAAGCAAGTAGCTGCCCATCTGGTGAGAACTGTACGCTGGTCACTGCTTCTGTATGGCCTACAAATCTGTAAGCTCTGCACTGTGTCTTCAGCTTCCACACCATAAGAAACCTATCCAAAGAGGAGGTAGCTGGCAAGAAACAAACAATATGATGAGTCCATTCACTGTCATTAGAAAAATCAGAGCTAATGACTATGAAATTGGATTCACCAGTGAACTTATTGGGTATTAGGGAAAGGGAGCAGTTACTGGGTTTTAACGGGATACTTGGCCTGAGCAGAAGTCTGACAGACAGCTATGCCAACACCAGGCTTTTGGAAGGACATCAGAAGACTGGGAGGAGGAGTAAAGGATAATTCTTCACAGGTATTTAAGTACCAATTTTTTTCATACTAACATTTGGCTAGTTCAAAACACATTGTGAAGTTTTCAGTGTGGTAATAAAAACAGTATGAACTTTTTTTTTTGCAGTCACTTTACAGGTGGCTCACACTATCTACATTTGAGAAGGCAGACAACTTTTACCAGAGCTTGATCGTTTCCAGGAAACTACAAGCAGCAAAAGCAATGAGCAGCTGAATTAAACTGACAAATGTGATCTTCCTACACCTCTATTATCTTCATTTCTGCTAAATGCTAGCATGCAGGACATCAATAAAAACAAGGGATTCACACTCCCACCCCTCAGTTATAAAATTCCTATCACTAGTACAGAAAGGGAAGGAGAGGAGGAACCTCCTGGATGTTGAGGAGGACATGAAAAGGATGGCTCTTCCCTTCCCAACCTCTTTCAAGCACCAACATAGCACAAAGTAATGGAATCCATTTATTAGCGTGTGTGTCAAGGCAAGCCTTGAACAAAACATTATATATTAAATTCTCCTTAGAGATTCAGCACAGAGATATCATTTCACTCCCAAAAGACTGGCTTCTGGTAAAAGATGTGGGACCAGACTATCTCTACATCCATATCAATAGGCCAAAATTTGGCACAGAAGTACAGGATATTTTCCCCCCTTTAACTTTTCAGAACTCTATTTTACAGCAGGCTCTTTCTAATAGTACACGAATAATTTCTTTTTTCCCCATTTGATTCAGAAAAATGTGACCTAGAGCAGCATAAGACAGAAAGGAAAAATTGAAATGTAAGCTAAAATAGAATCTGAAAGCATCATATTGGATATGTGGAACAAACAAGATCGATGGTTTCTAGAAGAAATAATGCACAAAATAGCAAATACCTGTGGTACCTTATGAAGTGCACAAAGGCCATGTAGTACCAGTGGTCTTTGCTTTCAGTTCTAAAAACTGAAGGAAGTATATTAACAGATGACACTACATAAAGTCAAAGCCTGGTTTCTTGTAACTTGCTCTCTCACAGATGGATTATCCATTTGTTAATGAGACACAAGCAGGGATCTGAAGTTCTCTGTTCCCTGGGACGGCCACAAGCATATTCCTTATTCTCCCTGTTCCCTATGCTCACACAGCATCCTCTCTCCATCCTTAGGTAGGATTCTCTCTTGAAGCCACGTACATGCTCATTACCATGACATTCAAAGGCTATTATTATCTCTCATACTGCAGTTCCAGCCCAGCTGACACCACCACAGGGGTGAAGGAGGGAAGAAGTTCAGGACCTGCACAGGAAAGGGTGAGTAACTGGTAGACCTGTTGCAGAATTATCTTCTTAAAGCACATAGGCTGATGTGACTATCTGACCAGCATAGGAGAGGCAAAAACCCAAAGAAACTTTCAGCCAAAACTCTGAATCTATATTCAACTTTGGCCCCTATCCTTCCAAGGAAGCCAGGTCTCTTTACCATTAACAAGACTAGCCAAGTTAAGCTATTCCCAGTTCAGACAGGCTGCATTCGGCACATATGGCCAATGCCTACGCATTTTGATGCAACAGTAAACATCTTACCTTAGGTAACCACAGGCACTAAATACTATAGGGTATTTATGAATATTATAAATACTATAGGGTATTTATAGACTATATGTCTATAGGGTAACAATGTTGCCAGTAATAATTTCCATTATCAATACTAATCTTAAAAACAGTTTTATACATGAAAAATGTACTTTACTATTATCAAATAAACTTCTCTAATTCTTTTCTTATTCCGTTTTAAGGGATTTTGCCTACTTCATAACAACACTTCTCCAATTTACACAAGCACAGGATCT
The DNA here is from genome assembly GCF_965140245.1 of Athene noctua. NCBI lineage: Eukaryota > Metazoa > Chordata > Aves > Strigiformes > Strigidae > Athene > Athene noctua. The sequence continues at coordinate 38,705,362 of NC_134039.1, read as the reverse complement.
TAAGGGTTGCTTCTTAATCCTTTATGCATTTTTCTCCCCTCAAGTTCATATTGTCCATGCATTTAAGTGTTCAGAAGGAGGGGAGCAAGAACCTTCCAGGACAGATTACACATGAGGTCCTACAGAAACACAGACCAGACCCAGCTGATGTGTTCTGTCAGCACTTGCTAAGTATGCCAGTGCCCTACAGTCTGACTTTCAATTACCAGACCACCAGCCCACAACAGATGTCCAAGGCTAAATTTAAAGTATTGAAACTGAAACAAAAGAAACACAAAGAGTAGAAAAGAAAATTTTAGGATGGGCTGTACCACAAACAGGTATGTTGCCCATATATCCTAGAAGACATAACATAACCAGAACCATGTTTAGAGGTGAAAGACAAAATGTGTCCTTGATGTAGTAATGACAATATTCGGTCAATTGAAAAATATAACTAGAAGAAAATGAAAATTCCCACTGAGCTGACTTCAATATGCAACTTAGTCCAGTTTACAGCCTCAGTGCTTTTTTTTCCCCGTACACGCCCAAGTATAGTTGACACATCTCTAGGTAATTTGCTTTTCTGGTGATGAGTCATAACAGAATTGAACACGGAAGAATTAAGACTTGGCCTTAAGCAAAGGCCAGTTTACACACTGCTTTGCTGCAGTCCTCTAAACAAATATCTGGGCTTCACATTCGCCACAAAAATTTTTTCATGGTATTTGATATGAAACCAAATTCAATTTATAAGTTGTGAATATTGATGGTATACATTTTCGTATATACACATATATATATGAAGACAGAAGCTGCCGCAATATGGAATTACCATTACACTCTATTTCCCAGAATACCACAGTAGCGACTACCAGTTGTGCAAAAAATCAGAAGAGACGTACTCTGCCAGGCTTTAACAGCTAGATGTACCCCTTGGGCACCCTTTCTTTCCCCCATATACTGAAGCACCTCCAACATAATTATCTCAGGCAGTGCAAGAATTACAGGTCAGATGGAGTACAGGGCTGTGCATGTGATGCGTGTGTAAATACTCAACCAGCACCACCACCAAAAACCCCACACGCTTTACAGGAACCTTGCAAATCTCAGTGTGATAAAGTGCAACATCACTAAACAAACACACTTACCAGTGATTTGCAAGATTTCCTGCTTGCAGGAAAACAATTATTAAATGAACCTCTGTCAAGGGAACCAATCTGAAATTCTAAGTGCAGTGGATAAGTTACAGTGAACTTTTAATAACTTGTGTAAGTTCAAGTTCATAGCAGTTTTTAGTGAATGTCACATGTACTTATACAAGTGGAAAAGAACTGAAAAGAGGTCAACACACTAGCCAACATTTTTAATTCTGGATTTTATTTTTTCAAAAGAAATCCCAAAGCCCTCCTACATTTATTCAGTGTCAAGCTTACATTCAATTTCTTTTAAGTCACTTAAAATCAGTAGTTTAAAATATACACAAGTGTTCCCCAAGTTTTCAAAGTCTAACAGCATAGAAAATCTTTTAGATTCAGATTTTCTAGAAATCTGTACACACTGAAAAACATCTGGATGCGAGTATTTGTGTAGAATTGCTGCAACTCAGTTCAAAATTAGTAGAACTTGAAAATTGCAAGGTGGTTGGTTTTTTTTTCCTTCTCTTTCTCTCTCCTCCTCTAGTTCCTCTACCACCCCCAACCTTTTTTATTCCCATTGGGAACAATTTTTTTAAATTTATTTATAGGGCCAGGTTATTTATGCTTTTTTTTTTTCTTTTAGTTTTTAAGTAACCATGAAAATAGGAGGTGGTAGGGAGAAGGAGGAAGGGTTCAGATTCATACAGAAAGAGTAACTTTCCAAACTTTAAGAAGTAGGTTCACTTAGACTTATTGCTTAAAGAGGTAAGGAACACTTTGGATGTCAGTTTTAACATGAAGGTAGTTCTTTATATGAAATGTAGTTTTTGCCAAGTCCTAAAAAAGTTAATTGTATAAAAGTTGCATAGTCTATATTCACACCATTTAATTAATTACTTTCATCTGAGGAAACATGCATTGCACATACAACTTATGCTCTGTCATGTAGGAGAGAACCCAGGCCTTTTTCCTGTCATTTCTATTGAATGTAACAGTCTAGAGCAGTTTTTCACAAAAGCACATACTTTATATAATTTATTGCCCCAGTACATAATGACTGGCTGCCTTTTAAAATTTGATAAATGGTTCATAACTTGAAGGTCCACAAAAGAATTTATTCCTGCAGAGTGGAATGGAATTTCTCAGGACTGTCTCCCTTATATAGTAAAAAAGTTCCCTTTTTCCAAAAACAAAAAATCAGCTTAAGGGGGAAAAAAAAACCAACCCTAATAGCAAATAACGTCCTAAAAATAAGTCAAAGACTTAAAACAACCCATGCCACACAGTAGCAAGCATTTTTAGCATGATTCAGCTCTACATTCCCAGTTCCAAATTTTCTTATGTTCCCCTTCTATCTTAGACCGCTTCCACCCAAACCTCTCAAATCTTTAAAATCACTAAGATTCAAGAATATTTCTTAAGTTACTCTGCTTTTTTTTTTTTTTTTCCAAAATCTTCATTTATTTCAGGTTTCACTTGCTCCCTTTTAACCCTTCAACCTACTAACACCTGCAGCAAATGCCCAGCTACTACATTCCTCAAGTATCCAGATTCTTATTGCTCACTAGCTCAAGCTCCTACCTGCCAGCCCCACGTCAAGGGGGGGCTTGCTTACTACACTGCGGCTACTGAAAACATTTGTCACTCCAGTGAAAGTAATCAAAAAATCTGGAATGCCTGAAACATTAAGTGTTCAATTTAAGTCATACAAAGCTACAAGATTATTTTTTTCAAGTACACAATGTATCTATCACATCTACTGCCTATAATCACACCCAAAACAGATTAGTGACAATTCAAGAATCAACGTTCTTCAAAACTCAGCAAAACAGGATATAGAAAACATCCTAAATAAATTGTTCTGTGAAACACCTAACCAAAAATCTTGGTTTCGTCCAAACTGCCCTTTGCCTTTTCAACTGTCCTCACTTCAGGAACGCCAACTTCCCAACCTTACGCGAGGTCTCCATGGTACTACTGTGACTAGAAAATGCATGCTACATTATTTCAAAACTCTATCTAGGGCTGATGCATGCCAGCTGGTGCCAAACACCTAGCCCAAAATAAGACAGCCCAAGTTTTCCTCTGCATCTCCTTCCTCTAACCCACTGACAGACAGGAAATAAAAAGGATACACTGTATGGTCACCTCAGCTATGTGTCTCTGGGATGACAGGCTTACGGTGGAAAAGCTTACACAGAGGTAACGTAAATATTAAAGATATAGCTGAGAAACGGCAGTAGCCAATACAATTTTTGCTTTCTTTCCTTCTCCACTACCCTTAAACAGAGTTCTCATAAGGCAACTATTTCTTCCCATTTGTGGTATGGCCAGCACATCCCTGGTTCCACTGCTACTGCACTCTAAACACATGAGAACTCCTGACTTGCCCTCATGAGGTAAATTTTCCAGAATAGGCACAAAACCGCAAAGCAGTGCCAAAGCCCATCTAGAAAAACTTCAATTTCTTCAATGTAATACAGCTAGTTGCCACCCTGAAACCCTTAAGAGCCTGTAAATTCCCAGAAAACTGCAAAATATTACAAGGCTTAAGCCTCAACTTTCCACATAGATGCTGATTCAATCACATGCTACTGTAGCATTATTTAGGGTGTTAGATACATATCTTAAAATGTAACTGCAACACAGGTCAGTTAATTCCACTGCAAGAACCTTAACTTTTACTTTGGTAAGTAAAGATTTTTTTACTTTCATGTAACACTATCTTGCAGGTTTAATGTGTAGAACTTTTTTTTTTTTAAAGAAAAAAAAAATCCCTCCTCAGTCCATTCAAAAGCCTTTGATTAACCATAATCAAGATAGGCCAAAGTAAGAAAATAACGGATCAAAGTTTTACAAAAATAAAAGGCATTAGATCTGTATTCAATGTTTTAGAAATTAAATCCAAGTATTTACTTTTGCTTTCCATACAGTTCACCACAGCAATATAGTTTTTACACCACTAGGAATGCATCTGAAGACATTCCAAGGTATACAACTAAACGTCACTATCAGCTCACGCATATAAAAACCTTGTATATCAGAGTCCATTTGATTTGTACTACCAGCAGTGATTATTTCTCAAATTTCCAAATCTGATTTTTATCTGCAGCATTACAAGCTCCCATTTGCACATCAGCACGCCCCTCAGTTGTACGATAAGCAGTAAGGCACTTTCCCGAATGAGGATGATAAATAGTCCCATCTTCTTTGAAATGCCATATAATAATTTCTGGGATAGGAGACCCATCTTTTGGGCAGCTCCTCATACCTATGAAGTCTTCATGCTCAGGGACTTCAGCACACAGCTCAGTTACAGAGTTAAATCTAATCTCCTTATTTGATGTGTATTCAAAAAATTGATTGCCTCCCTGACCATGACATCCGAAAAGAGAAAGGTGAGCCCCAGTAGGATGATGTTCTGGTAAGACGTAGTCAAGGCATTCGGAAGCTATTCCTGCGCTGCGGATAGCACCATGCCAGCCAGGACGATCTTCCGGTACATGCAACTCAGCAAATATGTTCTTTAAATACCAGTTAAAACTCTTGCATTTTAAACGCTCTCTTAGTATCTTTCTCTCAGAAATATCTCCATAGTTTTCTTTTTTTGCTGAAGGATTTCTGTTGTAAAAGTGCTCTTTGTACTCATCCATCCATACCTCTGCAGCACGTGCCGTGTTCTGAAGGAAATTCGGTCTAGCGTAGGGCGCACGCTTTGGAAACACATGGCCTACATGGGAGCATGGATGAATTTCCAACATGCCTCCACACTGCCAAACCCTAAATGATAATTCTAAGTTCTCCCCTCCCCAGACATCCATTCCCGTATCGTAGGTACCCAGGTACTCAAAATACTTCTTGCTGACAGCAAACAAGCCACCAGCCATAGTTGGGGATCTGATTGGGTCAGTTTCCGACTTGCGCCTGAGGCGTTCATGTTTAGGCACCGAGTGCCACTGGAACGTCAGACGCCAGTCAAACCCCCCGATCATGGGCTCTGCCGTCTGCATGTAGTATTCAAATGTTTTCCAGTCAATGGTGTCAATGACAGGACAAATAATAACAGTCTCGTTCTCAGCAATCCTCTCAAGCAGTGGTTCCAGCCAACCAGAGACACATTCACAGTGACAGTCTAGAAACGTGAGGACATCACCAGTAGCAAAGGTAGCGCCAATCAAGCGTGCACGAACCAATCCTTCTCGTTTGTTGGTTCTTATCAAACGAACTCTTTTCAGACTGCTTATGTATTTTTCAAGTTCAGTCTTCAAATACACTTTATCACTCAAGTCATCCACCAGTATAATTTCTTTTAGAAGCACTGAAGGTGATGTTTCAAGAACACTATGTATTGTCCGCAGCAACGTTGACCAGGCTTCATTGTAAAAAGCAATTATAACAGATGTTGTGGGCAGTCTTCTGTAGTCGTAAGATTTAGTTTTACAGCCACTCAGTCGATTATCTTCAATGTGCCGGTGAAGGGAGATTTTATCACTCAAATAAATATTAATCGCATACTTCTCAATCAGCTCTTCTTCCTGTTTCTTTTCCTCGGGACTCAGCTGCAGGCGAGAGGGCTTACCCCATTCTCCAGGGGCATAAGGATCAGGCGGGGATTTGTCATAAACTGGACGAGCCAAATCCACAGCCTCTTCTGCTCTGTCAGAAAAGCGCCTCTCCCACTTCCCTTTGGTGATGCTCTCCCCGGCCAGGGAGGCACCGAATGAAGAAACCGACAGCTCGACCACAAAGTAAGCGATCATCAAGAAGCCGAGAAAGAGGCAGCTCTTGCGGACCCACGTCCATCTTCTCGCCAGACGGATCCTCATCGTAGGCGATTAAGAGCAGCCCCTAGCAGAGCAGAGCTCGGGGCGCTCCCCAGGACGGAGGGGGCTGCGGGCCCTCCCAGCTTCGGGCTGGGGCCGCCGGCCGCGGTGGCAGCCAGTCCCTCCGCAGCGGGCCCACAGGTTTCCGGGGGACCGCGGGGGAAGCGGGGCAGCAGAGACGGCACGGAGCAGCCCCCCGCCCCGCCGGCCTCAGCGCTCCCCTCGCTTACTTCCTCCTCCTCCTCCTCCCCTCTCGCCGCGGGACAAACCCCTCCTCCCGCCTTGTGGTTTGCTCAAAAAGTTGTCGCTTAAGGAAGGGGCAGAGACTCCTCGGCGCGCCCGGCCGACACGGGAGCCCGCCCCGCCTCCGCGCCCGGACCTGCACCCGGAACCGCCCGGCGACCCCGCCGGCTGCCAAGGAGGGAGGGAGGGAGCCGCCCCGCCCGGAAAGGAAACGGTGCCGGGCCCCGCCGCCGCACTCACCCAGCCCCGCGGCGTCCGCGTTGAAGGTGACGCCCGTCACCGCCGCTCTGTGGCCTCGGAGAGGCCGGATCAGGACGGGGTCCTCCTGGGGGAGAGGGTGCGCACCGTCAGCCTCCGGGGGGGGGCGGTCTCCCCTCCAGCCCCCCACCCCTCGGGAACTGTTAACGTCCCGCAGGCGGCGGGAGCGCGGCGGAGAGCGCACCCTGCACCCCGACCGCTCCCGCCGGCTGCCGCCGCTCGGCCCGCAGCGCCGGGCGAGCCCCGCCGGCCGCCGAGCCCGCTCGCAGGGCGGCGGCCGCAGGTCGCCTGCCCGAGCAGCGCCGCCCCGGCTGCCCGGGGCCGGGCCCTTACCAGCGCGGAGGCCATGGGCGGCGCGGGGCGGGGCGGCGCCGCGGGAGCAGCAGCTGCCGCAGCGGAGCGGAGCGGCGCGGGGACCCGTCAAGCGCACCGAGGCGTGGCCGGCCGAGCCCCGAGCTCGCCCGCGGCGCCAACCCCGCGTCTGCGGATCCGCTCGCTCCGCGGCCGCCCCGCGCGGGGCGGGGCCGCAGCGCCGCCGGGGAGGAGCGCGGCTCCTCCTTAAAGGCGCAGGGCGCAGCGCCCCCCGCCTTGCCCGGGCACGGCCCCGCAGCAGCGTCCGCGTTGGCCCGGCCCGGAGCTGCCTGCTCGGCCGGGCCGGGGCAAACGGAAGTCTCTTGTCTCCGAGCCTGTCCGCCGGCTGGGACACAGCGGTTGCGGCTGGGAGGGGCTGAGCTGCCGCCGAGCGGGCGCGGTGCGGTGGGTGCTGGAGCAGGCGAGGCGCCGCAGCCGGAGGTGGGAAACTCCACCTGTGCGTTGTTACTATTATTAAAAAAAAAAAAAAAAGGCAAGCCGAACCCTAAACCGCAGATTTTCCTACCAGCCTGTGAGGGAACCCCGCAGTGCGGGGCCGGTTCTCTGCCCGGCGGCAGCGCGGCGCGCCGAGCTGCACCGAGGGTGTCCCGCCTGGGGGGCCCTGCGGCCTGCCCCCAGCCTGGCGGCAGGTGGAGCACGGTTTCGCTTGCCTGTGCTCGAAGGCCTTTTCTTTCAGCTTAGCCCAACGCAAAACGGAAGCAAGATCTTCAAAGCTAGTGGGAGATGTGGCCCATGTTACCTCGATTTTGCTGCTTATCAATGGATGCGGGATAGCTCTGTTCAACACCTCAGGCTGATTTGGTATTAAGCCACCTTAGGCAGTTTGGCCTCTTTGCCTTTTTTCTGCTTGTTTCTTACCCTGTTAATACTTTCGATTTCCAAGTCAGGACTTGTGTTTGTATCATACAGAGCTGTCTTTAAACAGGCCTTTAATGCTCTAAAAAAGTACTACTTTATTTAAAAAAAAAAAAAAAAACACAAAAAAAACCCCCACCAAAACCCCGCAGAACTGCTGGTGTTAGTAGTGCTGTGAATGTTTGTGCAGCTTCATGGTAAACTAGATAAGGCAAGCAATCTCCCTGAAAAAGTACTGCTCCAATAGCTGTGCTGGTAGAAAGAGGGTTGACATCAACTGACAAAAGGAAGGGTTGTGGTAGCAAAACTGTCGTTCGATATGCAAGTGTTCATGAAGAAGTAACATACTGCAATTATCATTTTTTTAAAAAAATTGATTCATCTGACATTAAACTCTTAGATATACAGAATCAGGTCAATAATTAGGCCAACATGTAAGATTTGTCAGTTACAGGACAGTTCCAAATCAATTAGGTTTAACCATGAAATGCACATTTAAGACAATAATTTAAAAAGTGCTGAAAAAAGCAGGATCATCACAAGTGCATAAGAATGTTTCCATAAAAATCTGCTAGCCACTTCTTACACTGATTCTGCAGGCTGGTTAATCGCCTTTACAGCTTCAGAACGTAAGTGTTTTTAAAAAGTAAGTGTTGGGACAGGACACATTGACTTTAACTTGGACCTAACTAAAGCTACAATTTTATGTCACTGTTGTTGGTTTGGGTTTTTTTTCTGCACAGCTCACTCACCCATACCTTTGTGTTACCTCCCATGATTTAATTATCACAAAGTAAAACATAGCCTTAAAAAACAGTTGGTAATGATAAGACTTAAATGTCCCACATTCTACCACGTTGCAGGAACAGTGAGTTAACTAGTTAAACCCAGATTCATTTTCCCTCTCCACCACTACAGAAATCTATCTTCCAGCTGTTTCTCAACTGTTTTTCCAATTATCATCTTTCTCCTAGGGTTTATCAGCTGTGAATGATGCCTCTCAGCAGGGAGACAGCCAAGCTACATTTAGATCCTATCCCTCCTGGAAGCAGGTTTAGTATCAAACTTTGTGTGATCTTAAGTTATTCCATGTTTTCCTTTCCTTTCCTTTTCTCTTGAATGACAGAAACTACCCCCTGTGCTGCTATAATTGTGTATTATGGTATCTCAGCATTTCTGGTACCTTATGTTCTCAGGTTCAGATGTGTTCTGGAAGCTCCTTAAAATCCAGTGGACAGAAGCACATGTTATTTTATTTACAAGCTGAGCTAAATGACAGTTCCCAGTTGTACTGAATCTTTTTCCTTTTGCCTTCTCTACAGCTGCTATGCTTCCAGCAGCTCAGTATCCTTTACTCATTTTGGAGTGCTAGCAATAAACTGGAATCTGCATGTCCTCACAAAATTCCTGAATTATAAAGTGCTAGGTGATAGGCATAAAGCAAAGGAACAACTGTAATTACTGAGAGAAAGAGGGTGGCATCTCTCTTTCCACAAATTGTTGGAAGAGTTTCTCAAATTCTAGGGGCTTACAAAGTTAATCTGTTCCTTGCTGTTTCTCCTTACCTGAGAGTGTTTTGAAGACTCCCAAATGCTTGTAGGAAGCGAAGTATTCCCTTGCCACAGACATATAATTAACTGTAACAACTGTAGTTATAAAGCTGGCAGGCAATAGTTTTTATGCTGATTATTTTTTCTTATTAGCATGCATAGATTTTATTTTTAGAATGATTTTAAGATTACTGTAACTCCTAATAGTTTAATACAATTATGAGTTGGCATTGTCTTTTTAAGGTTGAGAATAACTGTTCTGCAATATACAAACAAACTCTACTGTATTAAGTTGTTGTGCACTGTGATGACAATGATAAATGGTACATCAGAAAATATCTTCTAAGCGTCATGCCTTGGTAGGCTGCTTTTTCAGCAGCTGTGAAGTTTTTTTTCTCAGGGAGTGAGATAAGGTAGTATATGTCCAAACAGAAATCATATACAGGGGAACACTTTAAGATTGTAACTCAAAGTTCGTGCTGGCTGCATGGTCACTGTAGGAAAGGACCCAGTAAAATTACGTGTAGAATTCAAGGACACATAGCCAAATGTGGTACCCTTTGTGCATGTATGTGGCAGTGCACACGCCAATTCCACGGATCACATATGGTTTCATAATAATTGAGGTAACACGATGCATGTGCGCAAGGGGCAAGTGTAATATACTAGCCCACCTAAAATTCTGTCATATCTAAAATGAGGATTTTTAGCTTAATGTTAATCCCACTTTAAAATAAAACTGAGAACCCCAACTTCAATTACTTGGGATCATACTGAGGGCGGTTGTGTTAGCAGCAGAGCTGCCCAGACCTCCTGAGAAGCCTTTGCTCTTGCGCTGTTGGCAGATGGGGGACACAAGCAGGTGGTGGTGCGCCATGGGTGCTAGAGGGGAGTGTGAGATATGCTTTGCCAGCGTGGTGTTGGTTATTCATCCACCTACACGCAGGAGAAGAATGTAGTCTCAGGGCACAAAGATTTAATTATAGGCTGTCTCACAGTTGTAGAACCATTATACCTTATGCCCCCGGCATCTTTCCAACCTCTGATCCTACCTTTTTTTCTGCTACATCAAAAAGGTTATGAAAATAAGTATTAAAACTGTAAAATAATTTGTGGAGTACTGTTGGGTTTTTTTTGTTTTTGTCGAAATTTTCATATCAAAATCCCATTAAATTCTGTTTGCCAATAGCAGCAAGAAAATGGAAAAGAATATCACATAGGTACATATAGATTTGAAATGCAAGGATATTTGGAATACGTTGACATTACTTTTAGTCTAAGAAACATCCCAGGGTCCTGAGGGAATTGGCAGGTGTAGTTGCTAAGCTCTTCTTCATCATATTTGAAGAGTCATGGCAATCAGATTAAATCCCCAGTGGCTGGAGAAAAGGGAACATCACAGCCAGACCCTGGGAACTACTGACCAGTCAGTCTCACTTCTGTGACCAGTAAGATCATGGAGCAGATCCTCCAGGAAGTTATGTTGAAGCATATGGAAGATGAGGTGATCTGAGACAGCCAACATGGCTTCACCAAGGGCAAATCATGCCTGACTGATCTAGTGGCCTCTATGATGGAGTGACTACATCAGTGGTCAAGGGAAGAAAAACTGATGTCATCTACCTGAACTTCTATAAGGCATTTAATACGGTCCCCCACAACATTCTTGCCTCTAAATCGGAGTGATATGGATTTGATGGATGGACTATTGGATGGATAAGGAATTGGCTGTATGGCTGCATTCAAAGAATTACAGTCAATACCTCAGTGTCCAAATGGAATCCAGTAATGAGTGATGTCCCTCAAGGCTCTGTTTTGGGACCAGTACTTTTTAATATCTTTTTTAATGGCATAGTGGGATTGAATAGACCTTTAGCAAGTTTGCTGATGACACCAAGCTGTGTGGTGCGGTTGACATGCTGGAGGGAAGGGATGCCATTCAGGGGACCTTGAAAGGCTTGAGGAGTGGGCCTATGCAAACCTCATGAAGTTCAGCAGGGCCAAGTGCAAGGTCCTGCACGTGGGTCAAGGCAATCCCCAGTACCAATATAGATTGGGGCTGAATGAACTGAGAGCCACCCTGTGGAGGACTAGGGAATACTTGTAGATTAAAAATTGGACATGAGGCAGCGGTGTGTGCTTGCAGCCCGGAGTGCCAACCATATCCTGGGCTCCATCAAAAGTAATGTGGCCAGCCGATTGATGGAGGTGATTCTCCCCCTCTACTCTGCTCTCATGAGACCCCACCAGGAGTACTGCATTCCACTGTGGGGTCCCCAGCATAAGAAAGAGATGGTCCTGTTAGAACCGGTCCAGAGAAGGGCCACGAAGATGATCAGAGGGCTGTTGTAGCTGATAGATATTTGAGATTTTTCCTTGTTCAGTGTATAGATTGTATTTGTACTGAAGGATAAATACGAGAATTTAAAGTGCCTGAAGGGAAACGTGTAAAGGGAAACTGCACGATTTAAAACCAGCACTTTAAACCAAATAACCATCTGGATTAGAAATTGAGAGTGACAATTACTCTGCCAAAGAATTTGTTTTAAAGTCATTAGAATTTGTATAAGAGTGGGTGTGTTATCCAAGGGGTTTTTCTGTTTGTTCCTTTTAATTAGATGCTTTGGTATAGAAGATACATATCTTTCTAATGACTACAGGGATTAAATTCCTTAATGTTTCTGCCTAAGTACCCAAACAGGACAGTAAATTACTGACATAGTAATGTGCAGCTGAAGCACATGCTGAGCTGTGTGTAAACCTCTCTTAGTGTTATGTCAGATTGTAATCAGTGTCAGATTGTAACTCATACTCCCTATAACATATGTCCATTATTTGAATCTGAGAATGTTTGCAGCCACTGATTGATTGTCTTCTGGTAATGGGACTGTTTTGACTATAGAATTTTCTAGGATTTTATGGAATTTTCTGGATACACACATGCAATTCTAAATTTGAAGAACATCTTTCTGTTTCTTTTTTTTTTTCTTTAATGTTTTAATGGATGATCAATACCAGTAATGTTTATTGTGTTGCCAGTAACATGGGTATGTTGGTAAATATATTTTTATCTCTGTGCTTGTATCTAGCCTTTCTAAAACTAAGAAGTTGTTTTCTAAATAGATACGTGGTATGATGACTCTTTGCCATTGTATACAATACCTGAGAAACTGTCACATTGAAAAATTCAATGTGTTGGAATAGTGCTGCTTTAACAAGTTGTTTGGTAATGTGTGTTTAAAATCAAGAACTATTCATGTGTCTCACCAGGTTCATGAGTGTTAGAAGAAGTTTGGAAGAATTTAGTACAATGTAGCAAAGGTTAAAACAAATATATTAATGCTTCAGCATGTGTTCTATAGAATGGTGTTTATACAGTATCTCCCATTAGTACTGCTTAACAACAGCATCATCTAGTGTAATATGGGTATTAACTGCAAGAGTGAATTGATGAAAATTGATGAATAGTGAACTGTTGTATGGAGATACTGAGCCTCATGAAGTAGCTGGTTAGGTATATATCACAAGGCAACACTTCACCTAAAGAATATCATAAGGAGAATGAACTAGGGAATGGAATAAACAGGACAAAGAGAAACTAAAATAAACAACTAGAAAAATGAGCTCTTGATATCAGAGCTTACTTAATTTTCGAAAAAAATGTAGCTTTTATTGAAATCTAAACTCTGTGAAACTGAATTCTGGCTTAGCTGACAAATCTGTGAATAAAAGGTGGCAGTAAATTGGTTTGCTGGGTGTTAACAAGGAATTTGCTATTTGCACATAGAAGAATTCATATTAGTAGGTATTTTATAAGTTCATGTGGTTTGTTTTAAACCAAACTACATAAAAAATGTATAGGTGAGGTTTTCAACCATTAAACTGAATCTAGAGAAAATATAAGGCATGATAAAACCTTAATACATCATGCTTGACTCAGCTTTTCAAAAGGAAAATTGGTACATGCATTAGCTTTAAACAGAAAATGTAAAGAAGCACTTGTTTTTACCACCTCCAATTACATTGATTAGTATATTTCAGGAACCCAGAAAACTGTTAGAAACACTCAGAAAATTACACAAATTTCCTTTTGTACATAGATAGACAAACACGATATGAGACAGAAACATGAACTGAAGACTGTGTAATAATCCAGAGTATATCAGTGAGGTTGGGTAGTTGATACACCATTGAAGACCAAAGACAAGAATGTTTTTTTTTCTGTACTTGACGGAACAAAACAGAAAGGGATGCATAGGTGTAACTATGAGGCTTTGGGGAACTAGCGGGATTGAATGAAAAATTGCAATATGTGCATATCATACCAAAAATAATCAGATAAATTCATATGGTGCTTTTTATTCAGAGATTGTGAAGTATTTTTCTAGTTCTATTAGTTGTTCTACAGGTAGGATGTTGCTTGCATTCTCATTTCTGTAGAAGCACACATGGTGGCAAAGGCTATTAGAAGACTGCTGTTGGAAATATGCACTCCAAAGAAGCTAGTTTTATGAAGGATTATAGCAAAATCAGAATCAGAATTAATATCTGACTCCTAATTCTGATTTCAAGGCTCCAAAAAATTACTAGCGTGCCTCCGGAGAATACATACCCTCCTAAAATTATGTAGAAATAAAATTCAGAGTTATCAGAATTGTTTTTTAAGGAATGACACTTGCTAAAATTACCTGTAAATGAGCATAACACAGTCCCACTCGGATAATGACATTTTCTGTTCAATAATCCTGATATTATCCCAGATTGGGCCAAGGTTTTGTGTCAAGCTTTGCTCAGACCCCATGTCTTATTGTACTTTATGTTAAGTTTAAGAGAGAAGTAGTCAATTCTGTCATCTTAGCTGGTTAAATTGTCTGTAGCTTTTGTTTTCCACTAGCTATTTGTTGGGGATTTTTTTGGTGGTATCAGATTCATATGGAAGAACAAGGGAATGGCTGTTTCTGTGCTTCTTGCATTGCCTTGGATATGGTGGTTTATAGCAAGAGGTATATAGGTATTTAGGCAGTACCTGGATTCACAGTGTAGCTTAGGTCTGAAACAGAACTCAAGGGGTTTTTAAAATACCTCTTGCTTATGTTGATAAATTTAAATTTGGTTTAAGTGTCTTCTAGCTCAGGCTGAAGCTTAATGGGCAGCCCAGTATCAGCAAGGTTTGTCAAGGATTGTTCATTGGCAGTATGTCTAAATATGCTAGTTTAAGACTAGCTCATGTCAGGTACTACTGCTTTTAAAATCAAGTTACTGTGTTAATTGTGAATTTTCTTGCACCCCTGTACCATATTTATACTTAGTTGTAGTACCAAAGCAGACATAAATAAATGTAGTGGTTAGCTCCTGCCAAAAGGGGCACCATCACTCCTTCTTTTCATGTTGGCATTAGAGGTCGTCTGACCTAGGACTAAAGTGGTTTAGGAAGCTAAACTAACATGAATAGTAGTGTGGTGGTTGCTTATTTATTGTTGCTTTAGTGTTCTGCCAGTTTAGTGCATTGAATTGATTCTTCTCAGGATCAGATAAATGGTAGCTGGCACACATCAAGTGGTTGGAGCTTGCTGCTGAGTGCTGGTCTGCTCCTTCTGGCAATATTTAGTCAACACATTGTCTTAGAAAAGTTGTCAAACTATGCCTGTAGGCAATTAATTTTCCTAGTTTCAGTAGCATACAGCTGCTACCTCATGCTCAACCAGTAACAACAACCATCGTGATTCATGTGCTCATTTACTTTTTCTGCTCCTGACGGGGGGAGGAAATGGACATTATCTTACTTTCTGTCTTTCATAAGCTTGCTTGTCTGCACTTACTCAAGGAGGACTAGGGGAAAACACACATAAATGTATGAAATATGAACGAATGGTGAAGGTACCACAGAAAAATTTAAGCAAGTGCTTGAAACCAATGACCAGAACTGCCAGGTACAAAGTATGAGAAATGATAACAAATGTTATTATAAGAACAAGTGAGGAAAAAACCAATATGCCACTGTGGCTGGAAAACAAGGAACATAATGGTGGCTGAAGACCTGCAGCTACAAGTGGAGGAAGGGAGTATGTAGCTGTTAAACAAATCACAAGTGGAGGTCAGTGGGCCAGTTGATCTTCTGGGTCCTCCACTAAGACTTCCAGTTGAACAAGTCTGTCTATAGTGGAAAGGAGGGGGAACATGGTATCCAGAGAGATGGAGAAGGAAGCAGAAGAGCACACTGTGGAGCACGGACAGTCAGCTGCACAGCCTGGTGCACATACCATGTTTTATCTGTGGCATTAGTTTCTTCTACTAAATGCTTGCTGAAGGCCAGGGTCCGACCCATCAGAGACTTCAGGTGCTTAGAACAGAGCTGAGCTATATGCATTTGTTTAGCAATGTCATAATGCTAGTCTCCCAGCTCCACACCACCCACGTGTCCTCTAAAAAGGATCCTTCACTCTGTATCTTATGACTGGTCCAGACATGACTTGGGCACTGGATTATTAGAAATGTCATTGCTCTCTCCTCTGCTGCCCCTTTGTGGCATGTATCTAAGGACTGAACCATCAGTTTATTTTACCAGGGATTAACTAGATTTTTGTTAGTACACTGAAAAGAATTAGGAGAACTTGATTCCACTCTTCCCTTAGTTTAGTTTCCAGAGGAACATGAGTAAGGCAAGGTGTTTCTGACTAGCAGTGGCAGACACTTCTGATTCAGGGTTGTTACAGAGAAGACTGGGTCACATGAGAAAGAAAACCTTTACAGATTACATTTTTGCCACTTCATATGCAACCCTAAATGCTGATTGATCTGCATTCATCATTGCTATACCAGAGTAGGGTAGGAACTTCTTTGTCTGGAGATGGAAAGCCTGCATCTGTAGGTGTTTTTTTGGGGGGTTGTTTTTTTGCTGTTGCAGCACTGGCTGCTTGGGCAGGCAGAGCTTTCCAGCATGACAGTTGTCAAACCCACAACATGACAGAGTACCACAGATGCTTCCTGCTGCTGCCATTTAGATTTTCTCTTCAATATTCCACACAGAAAGATAAAGGGATAACTAGCAGTTTCCGACTCTTAGAAGTTTTATTACTAAATACATTGTTCTGTTTGCACGCCTGCATCACTTATAAAAGTGATGTCTCATAAATGAGACAGCTAGACACTTGTCTGATTCAAAGAGTAAGTGCTGTAGTTACATTTTGTCAAATGCTGCTTATGAAATCATAAAAAATCTAACCAATGAGCCCAATTCCACTGATGTGGCATGCAAGTATAGTGGGTCATTTTTGGGGTAGAAAAGTCCAAACTGCAACTTCCTCACTCCACACCTTGTTTAAAATTCCCTTTCTTTTCCTGCAGGAAGGCTGTATACATGCCTAGCTGGATGTGTGTCAGCTTGCTTCAAGACCTCTTGCAGGGGGCCTGATGTTATGAAATTTTATGCCGATCTCAACATAATGACTGATTTTGTTACAGAGAGGGATGACACAGTTCCCCGTAGGATTCTCATAGAAAAACTGGCTGCCCATGGCCTGGATGAGCATACGGTCTGCTGGGTCAAGCACTGGCTGGATGGACGGTCCCAGAGTGGTGGTCAGTGGAGCTAAACCCAGCTGGCGGCTGGTCACAAGTGGTGTTCCTCAGGGCTCGGTGTTGGGACCATTTCTGTTCAACATCTTTATTGATGATCTTGATAAGGGCATAGAGTGTGTCATCAGTAAATTTGCAGATGACACCAAGTTAAGTGGGAGTGTTGATCTGTGTGAGGATAGGGAGGCTCTACAGAGAGACTTGGATAGATTGGATCAGTGGGCTAATGTTAATGGGATGAACTTCAACAAGGCCAAGTGCCAGGTCCTGCACTTGGGCCACAACAACCCCCTGCATGGCTACAGGCTTGGGGAGGTGTGGCTGGAGAGCTGTCTGGAAGAGAAGGATCTGGGGGTTCTCATTGACAAGCAGCTGAACATGAGCCAGCAGTGTGCCCGGGTGGCCAAGAAAGCCAACGGCATCCTGGCTTGTATTAGAAATAGTGTGACCAGCAGAAGTAGGGAGGTGATAGTCCCCCTGTACTCTGCACTGGTGAGGCCACACCTGGAGCATTGTGTCCAGTTTTGGGCACCTCAATACGAGAGAGATATTGAGGTGCTGGAGCGAGTGCAGAGGAGGGCAGCAAAGCTGGTGAAGGGCCTGGAGAACAAATCCTGAGGAATGATTGAAGGAGCTGGGAGAGGGGAGACCTCATCACTCTCTACAACTACCTGAAAGGACATTGTAGAGAGGTTGGTGCTGGTCTCTTCTCACAGGTGATTAGTGACAGAACAACAGAGAATGGCTTTCAACTGCAACAGGGAAGGTTCAGACTGCGCATTAAGAAAAAATTTTTCAGAGAAAGAGCAGTCAGACAGTGGAATAGGCTGCCCAGGGAGGCGGTGGAGTCACCATCCCTGGATGTGTTTAAGGGTCATTTAGATGAGATGTTGGGGGATATGTTGTAGGGGAGAACTTTGTAGAGTAGGGGCTGATGGTTGGACTCGATCCCAAGGGTCTCTCCCAACCTGAATGATTCTGTGATTCTAGGAATGGCTGAACAACCCATGTACAGTAGAGAGAAGCAGAAGGTGGCATCTGCTTAATATCACAAAATGGACCAGAGAAGAATGCTCCTAATTTTCTTGTAAAAACAAGTTTTCAAGAACCCTGCTCAGGTTCCCTGTAGCATTGTTATATCACAACACATTACATGTTCTTATCCATCTGCACACTAATTGCAACGCTCTTGCATATGGACACACTATACCCACAATCTCCATCACAGTTCAGTTGGGATGCCGCAGGGTGTTTTACAGTGGCAGCATACAGCTACTATAGAGACTGGTCCCAACTAAAGGGAGTAGGGCCTCATAGCAGACAAGATGTGCAGCACATCAGTATCGCTGTAATCCTTGAGCACTACAGAAAAGGAAACAGAAGTCAAAGCACCTTCCCTTTGAAAGTTAGAAGGGATATCTGGGCACTGCAGCTTTTGCAGATGGAGGAATCGCACAAGAAGCATGCTCTGATGGCTTCTGCCTGTTCATAACTAAACCAGGTAGATTTCCTTCAGCGTGCTGTGAGGCTGCCACCTAACAAGTATTTCCACCCCAGACAATGTCTTCAGTGGAGAAAAAATATTAAATTCCTGCTAAAATGATCACAAGACAGCCTGTTAGAGATGATAGCACAGAATTTGTGCCCTGCTTGCATTTTTTTTGCACTAATTCTTACTTAGAAATTCTTTACTGGCTACTTTCACTCTAAGAGAATTCATCCTTAACTTGCAGACAGGCCCATTTTACTGTGACACACCACTTAAATTATGTTAGCCACATTTAATTTTGTTATTTTAAATAAAAAACAGTAGATTAAGTTTCTTCCGTCAGTTTATTTGAACGTTCAGTATTCCAGTCTTGTCACACTCCCTCCAACCTATCGTCACCTATGTGAAATCGTAAAATGATCCATAGTGGTTGTCAAATTTTGGTATTCAGATTCACAACACAGATCATAGTAGGTTCTCCTCCAAACTAGAACAAGAAGTAAAGATGAGTGAAATGCTCAAGTAAAAGTATGAACTGATGGACATATTTTGTAACACTCCTAACATTAGTGCCTCCAGCTGGAGGAGCCTCTTTAGATACACACTTTCCAACTTTTTGCTCCTCTGTCTCCTGTTACCCTGCATTGCTTCCCTTGAAGCTTTCAACAACCTCCTCACTGCTCATGCTTTTCTTTCCACTCCCATTTAATTTCCTTCATCCACAGTATTTTCCCTGTTGCTTCCTCCACTTCCAATTACTGGGGCACTAGGAACCACAGAGGGGAGGACCTTTCTATTTGAGTTTCACTGTCCAGAGAGCAGCCATGCAGCAGCAGTTTACCTAGAAGTGGTTTCAGTGTGGTTCACCATGCTGTCACAGAAGCTGTTGAAATGGCACAACTGAGGGGACACTACAGGATCAGAGCAGAGGAGGTAACCTGAGCCAGCATCATGGACTACAATCCTGCCGTGCGAAAGGCTCGGCTCCAACCCCATCACAGCCCCCTGCAATCAGGCAGAGCAGTTTGCTCGGAACAGGTACGATCTTCAGCAAAAATTGCTGAACAGACAAGGCTGACTGTACAGATATTAAACAGGATGCAACTTGTCCATGCTTTCTAGTGGGATAGCAAAAGAGATCTCCAGCACCAGGAGAGCCTCTTTGACAAGTGTCAAAGCTGGTTCAAAAGTCTGGAGATTGTAGAGTATCAGCAGCAACAAGCCTTAACAGAAAAATAACACTTCCCCCTCAAATTCCATTCTTTGAACTGGCTAAGCCCTTTTATTTCGTAACATTACTCTTCCCCCTCTAAAGCAAACTTCTTGAGCTGTATAATTTTATTAGGGTGGTTAGTGGTTAAATGTATTTCTTCATGGAGTTTCCTTAAAGACCTGATTTCTAGCTTACAGTACAACCATCAAGCCTTGCAAGACTGAAATAAGGCAAAAAAGCCACAGGAGCAGTTTTCTTGTATTTGGCAACATCCCAAATGCAGTCAGTTTGGAAATAACTATCTATGGCTTAACTGTTGCACTTACAATCAATCCAAGTGCAATGCTTCAAGCTGGGTTTATGATAGCATGCAGGAGTAGGTTTCAGAATTTTAGTCTTTTTGACAATGATTGTCAGAGACCAAGCATGACTTTGGAAAACAAACACTGAGGGGTCTATTGGTTGGGCTGGTTGCTTTCAGGGACAGTAATTAAGAAAGCTGATGTAAAGTAGTATTCTCAAGTGGTATTTTATCAATTTATACTCCTCATCCAGTGATCAAAAAACCTGTAGCACTTCTTTGTCCAAACATAAAATGCTGATCATGTTCATTGGCATCAAGCTGACACATGATCATTTAGTTGATATTCAGACTTGGACAGTTTGTGGTCCTTTTGAAAAAGAATCAGTTAAATGTAAAGCCGTAACAATTGCATTCAAGTATTGACGTGCCTGCAGAAGGGCTGGGGATCCCTGCTATCCCAGGCTCTTTAAAAATGGCAGTTCAGAATACTTTAACCTCTTGCTTTAAGATTTAGTTCATCTTTTATTGAAACATTAATACCTTTGAAATTAAACATGCTGCAGTATACTGGCCCTAAAGAAGAAAATTCAAATGATTTCTGCACCTTTAAGAATGCAGCATATTAAGATTTAGTGGTATAAGCATTCCCTCATTCCCCTAAATCTTCTAAACCTACTTATTTTAAATGTTTTAGTTTCAAAAGCAGTATGTTCTTTATTAAAAAAAAAAGAGGCTATGACAACTGTTTTGCAGAAACACAGCTATTTTTCCAGTGGTTATAACGTCAAATTTCTATTTGAATCATCTCACATTACTTTAACATTTGGTCAGCCAGCCAACTAGTTTTACTGTACAGCTTACACGTGGAATATTTGACAGAAGCTTTTTCCTATTACATCCTTTTTAAGAACAGAATGGCAGTTTTGTAATGTCACGCTTCCTACATTAGCATTTAAAGTTTTATATACAATTATCTGAGAATCGGTAAAAAGAGATTCCAAATCCGATATAACACTAAGTTCTCCAAGAGTTACAGAAATGTTTTGTTACACTAGGCAAAAGAGGGAGCATTTGTACGTAACAGCAGAACTGATGTTGTATTTAATTTTCACTGATACTTTGCTCAGTTAGATAAAAGCCTGTAACACCACCACTCTATGAACTAAGGAGAAAAGTCAGCTTCTCAATTCCATTTAAATTATAGACTGAAAAAATATTTTTCCGTGCTTTTTATTCTTGAACATTTAGAACAATAATAGAGATTGTTAACTTTATATGCCTTCAAGAGAATTTTCTTTTTCAGAAACTGATCTTAAACACATAAAACCAGAAAAAAAAAAAAACACAGTAGCTTTGAGAAAAAGGAGCAAGTTCTTGCAATAGAGTCCCGAGTAAAGAGCAGGGCAGTGAAACCACACAAATCTGCAAATGTCAGCTTTTCATTTTTCTTGGAAATAGCCACAATTTTTATTCTTTATACACCTGAAAGATTTGTAAGACCCAAATAACAGAATGAGAAATCCTCTTATTCCTTGAGGAGTGGCTGCTTTCTACAGGTCTGAAGCAGAGCTTTCTGGAGATCATGTTAAAATTTGTGGGATTTCCAATGAATTACAGAGTTACTTGGAAGTGGCATGTCTGGCTTGCAGTATAAAACATAACTACTAGAAGATATAAACAAACAACAGATATCCATTGAAGACAGTTAAAAAATGGGATCACAGGATAATTCAGGTTGGAAGGGGACTCAGGAAGTCATCTAATGCAAACTCCTGCTCAAAGCAGAACTGCATGAAGTTTCATTCAGATTATTTCATGAAGCATCATACCTTTAATGCCTGCAAAGACAAAAAGGCTATGAATTTTCCTCACTAAAGAGCTATTTTCTGCTGAATAGTCTCCCATTTCCACAAAAGAATAACTGAATAAGCTGTTATTTTGAACATTTGAATACTGATTTAACCCAGCATCCCTCTTCACAGCTTAGAATATCTTCCCAGACAACTGTTTGCAGGACTGCATTACACTGTGATGGGATAAGCACAGGAAGAAGGGGAAGGGGCAGGGATTAGGAGCCACACAAAATCTGTGCAGTACAGCACTGAGCAGTAACAACTAAACTCTGTGTTATTTCTCCTGCAGATTTCTCTCCTAACAGGAGATGAGGAAAGCTCAAGTCTGGTTTAAGATTCACTGACATTTAAGATTCACGGGGAGTTAAAAAAAAAAAAAGTCAAGGTATCAAGTCTCCTACAAAGAGCTTTTCATTCATGACCAGTAACTTAATTGCTGACCATCTCTGAAATCTAAAATTATCACCACTAAAGACTTCAAGATTAGATGTTAGTTTAAGATCAGCTCACTAGAGAACAACTCTAAGAACTGTAAAAACACTTCAGTAACGTTATTTGCACCAAGCTTCATGTTACTTACATTAGCCATAGGACAAAATTTTACTTCTTTTTATTCCATTTTCATCTTGTAAAATGATATGAGAAGGCTGCTAGAAAAAAGAAGAGAAAAATGCATGCTTTTGTTTACTAAAAGATGCTTCTGCAGAGGAACGGGAACTACAAGTTTTCTTTAATGCACACATGCTATCCCCTTGCTTCTGAACCTAATGGGCCCATCTTTCCAAAAAAGACCAAAGCCACTGGCAGTATTTTAGATAATCTGAGTCCCTCTCTTATAAGAAGTCTTCTGGGATACCTAAGAGGCCAGCAAGCATAGGATATCATCTTGCATACAGTAACTTAAAGCCTGAAAGTTGTAGCATTTTAGATAAAAAACAAACAACATGGAGTTGCTTATGCTTAATCCTATAATTTTGGGAGTACTTTTTAAATGGTAGCATCTTTCAGTGCTGTCATTTAGAGCAAGTCACAGGAAAGCTCTTTTGACAAGATGTAGAGAAAGAACTAGCTTTGAAAAAAACCCATGTATTTTTAAGAGTAACAGCTTTTTTTCCCTCATGAGGAAAACAACTCTATGAGTTTCATTTCAAAGTTTTGAGACCAGAATTGCTTAGTTGGTTACCTAGCACATCAGGATTCCAGAAGGTGCATCATGTCTTTACAAAACATAGCTAAAGTTAATGTCATTTTAAGACATAAATTTTTTACTTTCCTAGTCAGTCATCATTCAAAAAGGTTTACTGTAGCAGAAGTGATCCAAGCCCTGCTATCACAGTAAGCATTAAAGCAGGCAAGTATCAGCAAGCCTCACTGGTCAGGTCAGTGTAAGAAAAGAGAAAGACAAATGTCACTTCCTTTCCTGCTTTGGCTCAGATTTCATCACTTCAGTGACTGACTTCTTTGTTAAATTCAATCTATGTGCACAATAATATCCATTAGGCTAGTGGGAAAGCCCTATAGAATTACAGCTCCTGCTTAAGAACTTCAGTATCACAGAATGGCCAAGGTTGGCAGGGACCTCTGTAGATCATATAGTCCAATGCCCTGGTCAAAGCAGGGTCAGCTACAGCAGGTTGCTCAGGGCTGGGTCTAGTTGGGTTTTGAGTGTCTCTAGGAATGGAGACTTCATAACAACTCTGAGCAATCTGGTCCAGCATTTCATAGAATCATTCAGGTTGGAAAAGACCCTTGGGATCATTGAATCCAACCATCAGACCATACTCTAAAAAGTTCTACACCATATCCCCCAATCTCTCATCTAAATGACCCTTAAACACATCCAGGGATGGTGACTCCACCACCTCCCCGGGCAGCCTATTCCACTGTCTAATCACTTTCTGTGAAAAATTTTTTCTTAATGTGCAGTCTGAACCTCCCCTGTTGGAGTTTAGCCATTTCCCCTTATTCTGTCACTAATCTCCTGTGAGAAGAGACCAGCAGCAACCTCTGTACAATGTCCTTTCAGGTAGCTGTAGAGAGGGATGAGGTCTCCCCTTAGCCACCTTCTCCTCAAACAGAGCAGTCCCAGCTCCTTCAATCTCTCCTCATAAGATTCATTCTCCAGGCCTTTCACCAGCTTTGTTGCCCTCCTCTGCACTCGCTCCAGCACCTCGATATCTCTCTTGTATAGAGGTGCCCAAAACTGGACACAATACTCCAGGTGTGGCCTCACCAGTGCAGAGTACAGGGGCACTATCACCTCCCTACTTCTGCTGGTCACACTATTTCTAATACAAGCCAGGATGCCGTTGGCTTTCTTGGCCACCCAGGCACACTGCTGGCTCATGTTCAGCTGCTTGTCAGTTAGAACCCCCAGACCCTTCTCTTCCAGACAGCTCTCCAGCCACACCTCCCCAAGCCTGTAGCAGTGCATGGGGTTGCTGTGGCCCAAGTTGAAGTTCATCCCGCTAACGTTGGCCCACTGATCCAATCTATCCAAGTCTCTCTGTAGTGCTTACCTATCTTCATGCAGATCGACACTCCCACTTAACTTGGTGTCATCTGCAAATCTACTGATAATACACTCTGTCCTTATCAAGATCATCAATAAAGATGGTGAACAGATTTCACACCAGCACAGTAAAAAAAGTGTTCTTTTGTGTTCAGGAAGAATTTCACATGTTGTAATTTGTACCCGTTGCCTCTTGTCCTGTCAAGAGGGCACCACTGAGAAGAGTCTGGCTCCCTCCTTTGATTGCACCCATTACACATGCACAGTTGTGGCAAATTAGAAGCCTATGCAACTGAAGAACATAATACTTGGTTTTGGGATTGGGTGGTGGGAAGGAAGAAAGGCTGTTTGCTACCTGTGGCCAAGGGACCTGTGCAACAAAGCACAATCTGCTCCTGCTCATGTTAACTGTGTTGCAGATCAATCACTTCTCCACGTACAATCACTCCAATCACTCCAGGGATCTGCAGGTCAGGATCACTATGCTTGTTCAAGTAAGTAGATGTTTTATTATACAGCTACCTTACCTTGCCTCCCCACATATTTTCCCTATTAAGTTGTAACGGGCCTTTTATGCCTATTTTCAAAGTCCTGCCCTGAGGACTTTTTACTAGAAGTGGGTCCTCAGGATATACCTGACAGAAGTCTATTGTAAAGTTTCCTGCCCAAGGCTTAAATTTAAGTGTTAGCCTAATTCTCAGCACCTGTACATCTGCAAGCATGACCAAAGTCCTGCTAGGTGTAGAGGTGGAACCCTGTCTATATACCAAGGTGCTTTCATAGAAGCAGGCACAGAGGTACAAATATCAAGGGCTCAGCTAGGTAAAGGGTTTTTATGAACTACCGGGAAGAAACATTTGGTCTTTTAACACTCATTCTCTACTGCTCATTCTTATGTTAATTCATTGTTCATTTTTAGTCTAAAACCGCATTCTTTAGGCTTTCACACCTATTAAAAAAGTGGAAAGAGCATGTTAAGGACCCTTCACTGGAAACACCAACAGACACATTGCACAGCAGTTTTCCAGTGTGTTTACTGATAGCAGGTGAGATCCTGAAGTAAAAGGCAGAACTGAAGATCTTAAGACAGGGTAGAAGGATGATAAAGGAGACAAATCCACAACTGCACCTTTTACTCCATCTGTCCTTCACTGATCCTGTATAATAATTCTTGGCAGACTGAACAGGGGAAGAGGAGAAAGGGAAAAGTTACTAAGTTTTAGGTCATGTCCATACTACTGCTAGATTTATTAGAACAGAGCCTAGTTGATTTGCTAAAAGGAAAAAGCTATAACTGACTCATCTTTTTGGAAATTAAAATATGATAGAAAGTACTTTTTATTTATTTAAACCTACAAGTTTAATAAGAGTGCTTTTTAGATGATGGTCCTCAATGACTGTTACACTGATCAGAATATTAATGACCAATACATGGCAAGTGAGTAAAGACACACTCTTCATATCTTGCATTGTCAGAAAGCAAATCCTATTGCTTCCTACCAAAATATCAAGAGCTACTTATTTCATGTAATCTATGTCTGACCCATGTATCCTTTGACAGGTCCTATGACAAGGATCTGAATGTTCCAAATTGATAGTTTTGCAGGCTCTCTCCTAAAATCCATAGCATAAACCACTCAGCACACTATTCATAATCAGCTCCGTATTTTCCCACAAACATCAGTCAAATAGTGGCTTACCTTCAGGAGATCTTGAGACTAGCTTAGATCATAACTGAAGATGCTTTTGTACCTACAGCCATCAGAGCAACCAACTTGTGGAAGAGGGAAAATGTCAAGTTAAATCCTGTATTTGTAAAACTGAAATTCTTAAAAGACAATAGATGTATCTTCCAAGGTTTATTTGTAGACTAGTTTTGATTTTTTTATTGTAGTACCTTAAATAAGAAGTTTTGGGAGGCTATTCACACAAGGTTTAGAAGCATTTGAGCTGTACGGTCTGATTCTCTACAGAAGACTCTGAAAGCTTTTAAATAGGAAAAGCTGGTATTCATTTTGTGCTCTAGCAATTATCATAGAGCAGTGCCAAGATTGTGCCTTTGCCAAGGAGAAAGCCATAGGAAGTTTTACTAAGTTTTATGTACGATCATACTTACAGTCTTCCAGCATGTTTCATCTTCATGCCCTGTTAAGAGAGGCAGCCTAGGAAAGCAGACGAAGATGTTCAGAATACAGTTAGATACTGCTAGCTTTGCAATGAATCAAAGGGATACAAAATGCATACTTGCATTTCAGCAACAGCTGCTTCAGTGTTGGATTGACCCTTATCACTACACCAGAATTTGAGATGCCACATGATGTTCTGGTATTCCAGAATGTACACTTCCATCAACCAAAAGCTGTTAATTCCCAGAAATCCCCTTGCCAGTCATTTTTCCTGTCTTGAATTCCCACCATCTTCCAGTAGAAGCAAACTAGGGAACTCTTTTCAGCCTTACCAACTTTTAAAAAACTAGACGTCAGATGCACGTTAACAATAATAAAGTGTTACAGAGGAATTCACTAAAACTTGAAGATCAGAGATGGCTGAAGCTACTGCCCATCTTCTGCAATGCTGGCATCCTTATCTATCTTTTAAAAGAATACACCCAGAACCCTAACAAGATCTGAAGTAGTCAAAGTTGTATGCGGACACAGAACAAAGTCCTCTGCCTGCTCCATACAGGGCAGAAGAAAGCTGCTTGCTTCCTTGCAGCTCTTTATGTTTTAGACATAAACTATGTCAATCTCTTCATATATAATCTCCTGTTAATGCTGCTGAGTTACTAAGAAAGCATAAGAGTCACGTCCAATTGGTTTCCCCTATTGAGGGATATTCCCTGCTTTGTCAGATTTGCAGTGTAAGCACCACCTCTAGCTTTATGCTTTGCAACTACAATGATGCTGCCACTATCTAGCGATCTACCTGTTTCATGCTGTCTTCTTTCAAGTCTTAAAACCCATCCCATTGTTTTCTAAGCAAATCCTCATCCTAGACCTCACTTTGAATGAAAAGGACAATTGGTACCTGTAGGAGGCTTTTGGTTTAGACACTGTGTAAGCCATATCTCCTTGGTGGATGCTGCTGTCTCTTGAAGGTGGTTATAGCTCTGTATACAGTCCATGGAAGAAAAAAAGCAGGAACAGCTCTAAGGCTCTTGGTTCTGGCCCAGAATTTCTCATGACATGGCCCTGAATAAGCAGGCCAGTTCAGCCTGGAGATAAGTTGGATCTGGACCCTCCATGCTGGCCAGGCTCATCCAACAAAGTTAAGGTATTTCAGTGAGGGCTTGAAATCTGTAAGATCAGAAGATATGCACTGCTTGGAGAAGGTGGAAGTAGAAAAAAAGCAGGAGCTCTTTAGAACGAAGTATTTGCATCAGAAAAGCAGTACAGACATTAAGACATTCTAATTTATGCAAGGCTTAATATGATCTAAATTCTTCTAGGGCTCTGCAGAGGCTGGCACTACTGGCAGTAGAAACTGAACTTATCAGGCCTTTGGAATAACTTCCCAATACAGTCAGTCATACACAAGTTATACTTCCATGAATGTTACATTTGCTTGCTTATTTTGTAATGCATTGGAAAACTTCCTGTTATTCTAAGAAAGTCTCTGGGAGTGTTAGTTCATATATTTTGGCTGCTTACACTTGCTACAGACCCCTGCATTTACCCATCAGTTTGGCATTAAGGCATTTGTTTCCATTATTCACTGCAGACTACTCCATGATGCAGCATTTTCCTCTTCCTGTTAAGATCAATACAGAAAAAAATGAGTGCTCTTATATGACAATTTTCACTCCTCCCTCACAGCCAAGATTAGGTGTCCTAACATTTGTCTTATACACAAGTACAGTAGACATCCTACCCAGGATACCGAATATTAAGCCACTTCAAACAGTAGTCAGTCTAAAACTGCATTTATGTTAAAGGTTACTATTGCTTGCTTGATCATACCACCATCTACACCATGGCCTCTTGAAAGGGAATAAGCTTAAAAGTGTAGGAAGAGCGAGTTTATAGAATTGGCATGCATTTCAGGTTTAAATCAGTACTGCACTAACATTCAAGAATTTCAGTCCTCATACAGACTGAGATGAACAGCACTTTTATTTATTTCAGTTACAAGACAGACAAGTAAACCTTACAACCAGAAAGGCAATGAAGGCCTCATGAGCTTAGCGATAACCATTTCATAATCTAGGCAACATCTTATGACTTCTTGAGATCACAAAGAAAGCATACTCCCTTCTTAAACAACTTTTGCTTATTTCTGTAAGGAAATTTCCTGTAAGAACAGCACATGGATGTTAACAGAATCAAGCAGGACCAAAGATGTACAAAGCCTACATTCACCCTCGCACCCCCCTCAAAATGCTTAAGTGTAGACTTTATTCAAAAAAAGGTAACACGCAATCATGACCACACCTAGGAGAGAGGGAAAAATTAAAGTCTGTTTTCAAATGAAGTCAAATTATCATGCATTAATGAAATTAAATGAAGATACTTTCTCACATGGCCATGTACTTCATGGGTAAAAAACCCCTCTCCTCATTTTAAGTCAATGCTAATCTGACTTTTGTAGTAGGGAGAAAAAAGCTTACATAAAAACTAATCCCTCTAGGTAAGAGCTATGAGGTAAGGGAAGTGCTAGAAACGTGGGAGAAGTTACTATACAAAGTGTTAAGTGCAACCCCTCCTTGCCTAGAATTCAGTGTATTTACTTAAGTAAAACAGAAGAGACTGAATTCAGGAGTGGTTGACAGTGGGATACAGTGCTACAGATTGAACATTAGCCACTAAAGGACAAACCCAAGCATGTATGTATCCCACCACAAGGGAAAGACATGCTTGAGCTTCCTAACCGCCCATTTCTGTAGTTTGCTCTAGCATTATCTCCTCCCTCATTACTAACTTAACTCCTGCACTCCTTTGAAAGTATCCCTCTAAAAATCTCCCAAATTCTGGATTATTTGGCAGAAAACTTAACTTGCTATTTCAAAGAACACAGAGCTGGAAAAAGGAAGGAAAAAAGGAGTTTACAACTCATCTCGTCGGTTGATTTTCTAAGTGTGAGGAAGTACCAGATCAAATACTGTTCCATCATCCTTCACTGTTTAAACAATACAGTAGAGGCAGACCATAACTTCTTCAGTCAATCGCTAGCAGGTCAGTTTTGATGCATAAGATGTTAATCAACTGAAAAATGCATTTTCACCCATGCTGTATGTCAGTTCTCTTTCCCCTCACTTCAGTGGTCAGGGATACATTTATTATGCAGTACTCACAGTAAGTCTTGGAATTTCAGGCAGACCTGTTCATTCCTAAGTAGTATCCTTTTGGCTCAGTTAAGACTTTTGAGTACCTTAGCTTACATTCATTCTGGAGGCAGCCACCGTGATTCCATTTACGCAAAGTACTATTTTTAGTGGGGCTGTTACCATCTTGAAATTGCAGTTTAAAGTTAAGCAGTAATACAAAAGAGTACTTTTCAGTGTTTCCAGTGAAGGAGCTGAGAAAAAAAAAATCTGTAAGAAACCATTGCTGCAATTTTATTTTAACAAAAGGGCAGATTTATTCATGTTTACAAACAAGTTTCAAAAACAAAAAGGAGAACATGTATGCTACCCACTAACAACCTTTCAAAATGCCAACAGCCCTCATGCTGCATGAAGGATTCTATAGATTAGAAAAAAATCACAGTTCACTCACAGTTCACCAAGACAGCACTAAACTAACATGTTTAGACAAAAACAAAGGACTAAGATTCTGATGTATTTTGATTTAATCCATTTTGCCCGAGATAACAGAAATATTTCAAGCAAGTTCCATCACATATTGATGTCCTGCATTAAACAATCCTACTAAGTTCTGAACAAAAGTTATTCAGTAAGTTTCTCAAAATTTTTAAAAATTAAACAGTTGTTTCAAAACCATTAAGTAGTAAATGTATTTAAGAAACTAATTAGGACAGAGGCCATAACTTCATTAGAACACCACTGCTCATGTTTTTACAAAGCATTAGTGTTATCTATTTGGCTATTAGTATTAGCAATTTATCTACAATATTTAACAAGGTAAATTGCAGGCAAAATTTAGTACAGTTTCAATAGAAACACCCTTTTCCTGAAAATACAGCAGTATTTGAAGGACTATTTTTTTTTGTTGTGTTTTTTTTTTTTTTTTCTCTGCATCATTTATAAGGAAGCTTCCCATCTATGAACAGGAACAAAAAAAGTATCTACAAACCTTGTAAACAGATCTGTATCATTTATAAACATAAATAATCCAAATTATTAACAGCCAACAGCAGAAATTAAAGTATCAATTCAATGATCCAGGGCCTACTTGCCCTTCCCAGCCTTCCCCTCAGAAAAGGATCATGATAAACTAAAGCTCTGCTAACACACTGTTCAGGACCATTCTTAAGTACAACAGATGATCCACAGGTCACTTATGCTGAGTTACTGTTTATCTGTCAGAGTTCATTATTACTCCCACCCCCAGAAAAGCACCCTCCAGTCTGGCAGAAAGCTTTTTTTAAAAAAATAAATCTACATTCGTACAAGTGTGTCTTCTGTTGAAGTCCAAGACAAGAATATCATCTTGTCCATCATAATGCGTGAAGAGACCCAGTTTCAATTTCTTTACAATGCAGCTAGTGTGTTAACATTCAGCTTACAATCAGAGTGATGTTTCCAAACTATGTAGCGGGCTCCCTGGGGATGAAGAGGTAGCAGACTTGTTCATGTCTGTTGTAAGGTGAATTCCACTGTCAACCGCATTGTTATTTTTATTGGGAGAGGGTGGGGGAGTAGAGTTGCGTTTTGTTGGAGCATCATCTTCAGCATCAGTATCATCAATAAGGGGAATATGAGGCTCGGAGTCTTCTATTCTAAACTCAGGATGCGTCATAAAATTGTGAATTGAACTTCGTGTCTCGGGTTTCTCTAGCCCCTCATACAAGGAGCTACGAAATGCATTCACCACTCGGATCTGTAAACAAAGAAAAAAAATGTTGTTAAAATGTTGCAGATTTACTGCTAGTGGCATGGTTCTTATGAGTTTGAATCCACAAACAGCTAGACATGAGTGAATCAAATTTTTATGTGATGTAGTGGAACTTGCAATAAACTGTAAAAAATGAAGAGCATTTCAGTAGAGCACTGCCAGTCTACACAGTAAGGAATAAAAATTGTAAGAGTACTGCAAAAAGCTGAAGGGCCTAAAAATTCAGACATGGCACTAGAATTGTTCAATTATTTGACATGGGCTAAGCATTTTTCAGAAGTGAGGCCAACAGTTATTTACTTGTTCACAAATTAAATAAATCTCAATGAGGGTTTTATTGAATATGGGGCGGGGGGGGTGTGTGGAGGGGCAGAGGGTGAAGGAGGGGAGAGGCTGAAAATAAGTTAGAGGATAAAAGGGTTACTAATTCTCATGCTAGGAATTAGGATGTCAACTGACTATGACAAAGCCAAGCAAGTGTAAGCCAATGTCACAATGACCGGACATTTACGAAGAGTCATGCAAAAAAGGCTACCACTGTAACAGCTGTAAATATTCGAGTATATACCCATTTACCACACTAGAGAAATTTCCTTACTGAATAGTGCTTTGAAAACTTAAGATCAGAACTAGGAAGTTCAATATTGTATCGTACAACTAAGTAGCCACAACAGGTTGTAACTTTGAAGAGACTATTGAAGTAGCACAAAGTATGAGAAAAGCAGGTGATCAGCCTTTGTTTGAGTCTTCAATTTACATTGAACCCATGGACAAAATTCCCAGGATGAGTAATATTTAATTGTTTAATTAACATTTTTCAAATCAGAAAGCTAAGTTTACACAATTAATAAACATTTCAGAGTGAAATTAGATAGAATAAAGCACCGCTTCATTTTGCAAATTGTGCATGTCTAGGTTAACTTGAATTCAAAAACTTTCCAAACTGTAATTTGAATGATGAAATCACCTGCTCGCACCCCCATTCTCCTCCCACACCCACATCTTCCCGACAACCTACAGGAATTCAGGTTTTGTTCTCGAACTGGTAAAACAAATAAGGTTAGGCAAAAGTCAGTGATGCCTTTGTCCAACACTTTTGTCAAGATAGTTTCCCTTGTCTGTTAGCTTCCTATCCAGTTCAACATCTCTGCTCTAGGTCTCCAGCAAAGCACAGCTTTAGTCTCAAAGCTCCTCTGTTGTACAGCAAGCAGCAGAGCAACTCAGTAGTAAGCAAGAACCTATTGTTACAGATAGCAAGTCCAACTTAAAGATATTTTTTAGCATATCCAAGATGATTCATTTCAAGCTGAGAAATACATCATGACTATAGTGCTTCCATAGAGCTCCTTAATAGTAAAAATAAAGCGGCTTTCAGATGAAGGAACAAAGCTGGAAGGTCAAGCAGATCAAGAGCAGACTTCAAAACAGCTAAAATACACCAAACCACCTCACTGTAAACACAGAGAAGGGCTCTCCAAAGGCAATGCATTATCAAATTTGTATCCCCAGAATCAACGCAAGTGACAGTCTTATGTCTTGACTGTTCTTCGACCTCTAGAAACAGCACTGTTCCCCCACCCCTTCCCCCTCAGAGCATTTGCACAGATAATTTTACTCAAACTATCATGTCCCTGTTTTTATACTACAGGTACATGGCTGAGCCCCATTAACCATGGAAACCATGGTGGGGGGCACACACACAAGAGGGAGGACATAACTACCAGTAAAGGGAGGACAGGGAACAGCGTGAAAGTACTTGAGAAGTAAAAGATTACAACAGCAACTAGAACTTTACTGTTCATCACCTGATAAAAAATGATCACGCTGTTAGGGAGCTGGCATGCTGCATGAGCTTTAAACAAGTCCAGCAATCTACATAAACTGCCTTGGCACTTACCAAGAAAATCAGCAGTGACAACGCCAGGCTAAAAGTTTGCTATGCCTTTATTTGGCATGTTGCATCCCACAGTTCCACTGATACATGTGGCAAAATGAGTATGACTGCCTCGTGGGACTGGTTTTCCATTGCTTACAGATAGTAAATTTGAACAAGAAGCAATGGAAAACAATTTTTGACTTAACAGGATAGCTCTAATTATCATAGGAATATAAGCATACCCACAATGAAGGCTTGATGCCCATGCAGAATGCATACTAAACAATCAGTGTAGACACCCCTATGAACCCAGGACACTCAGAGTCCAGCTACGAAGGCAGAAATCAGACTATAAGCATTTTAAGTTATACTTAAAAAGGGAAAAATCTAATGTTTTGAAGGCTTATTTTCAACTACTTGAGATAATTAGATGAGAAGTAACTAAATAAAATGCATAACTGAAGAGCAAAGAAGACAATTTGTTACGTATAATTTATACTGTCATCAGGCCTTCCTCATATTAGTACCAGAATAACAATGAATGGAGTAAGCCCTCCAAATCCTCCTATCCAGATGGCTGCTTAAGAGTTGCAAACTCAGTTCATAGGAACAGCTGAACTGTTTTCCAAACAGCTCCAAAAGACAGACACAATGAAATAACATATCTGCTTGCTATTAAATCATATTAGTTATCAAAACATATTCTCCTGAAGGGTGTAGAAGGCGACTGTACTGCTTAGGAAGGATCAAAAGCTAGTTCTCTGCTACTGTAGCTCTGTATCTGCATTGGTCATTTGATGCAATGAGATGCTGCAATGCCCATTAGATTCTGCTCAAATGGCAGCATGGCATGAAGTTCTCTCTAGAGAATTCTGAATGTCTAATTAATACTCTTGAGTGTAGTTAGGGATACAGGTTACTAATTAGCATTTTAACTAGGAGATGCAATCCTGTGTATCATTACTGTTAAGTCTACTTTTCATTTCATGTTCTTGAGGCATGCGAATTTGTGAGTCGAGCTGCTCAATACTACTGCAGGATAGGGAAATACCTGTCTCACCAATGGAGAATAAGCAGAGGGGTAAATACTTGTGCAAGCTCACACAGGAATTTTCCGCAAGCCAAAAAAAATAAAAAAAAAAAAATCAGAAGAGAACATTTCATTTAAGACAGCTCCTGAAATTAAGGGTCTTCATCCATCTGGTAATCTGAAAGTTTAAAAAGCAAGGGGGAAAAAGAAGCCCCCTCAGTTATTTAAAAAAACACCCCAATTATTTAACCAGTCTCTAGGAAGTTAGAGAAGTTAAACGTATATAATTAGGATGGAAAACTCTTTCAACAATAGATACTGGCTATCAGTATTCAACTACAACTATTATGCATCTTCAGGCTCCAGAGTTTAAGCCTACATATATGAGCAATTAAATCTCTAGCCTCTACAGAGAGGAAGGCTGAAACTGAAATGCCACTTAGAGCACAATATAGAGGGCAGAATTAAGGTGAGACAAACTTTACTTTCACTGATGACTTATGAACTGCTGCCAGAAGAACCTAGAGAGGAAAAAAATAACCTTCAGTTTTGAATGAGTTTCACCATTCAATGCTTAAACCTTTTTTTTTCTTTTTATATTAGCTAATTAAGTTTCTTCTGACTTGTACACATTTTAGAGGCCTTGTTTCACCACCTGAATCCTGATGTTGAGAAAGTTGTGTTATTCAGTAAAAATGGTCCAACAAAAGCAGAGATTCAGAAGTTCTTTACACGCTACAAGGAAAATGCATTTAGTGCTCCATGTTCTAACTACATTGATATTTTTAACACACCATTTGCTTTCCCATCAGCTTGTTTACCTTCAGTATCATTTGGGCTGCAGTGCAAGGCATCTGTTTTTGTTGACCTGGGTCCAGGATTATACAGTTAATTCACTTATTCAATGTAAGTCACCCTAAGAGGCATATACTCGAAAATTTACAACAGTTTTCCCGCTTTATCTTAAAACATCCCTCTGTACACAAATGGATGAAGGCACAGGATGTGCAGGCTCACAGCTTTCACATTAAAGTCTTTTGTTGAAACTGTTCCACCTGTTCTCAGCCCTCTAAGAAAAAAAAGTCTTGAGGACTCCACTTTGTGGAAGAGCTCTATAAAAGCCTGAACGATGATTTTAAGTACTAAGGAGAAAATGAGAAACGTTAGGTACGTGAATTAGGAAATGTTAATTTCATGCACTTTAGGAACACACACTCACACCCCACAGTAGTAGAAGCAGTAGTAGAGGAAAACACTACATGTGTAGGGGTAGAAATATTTGTTACATCATGGTGCTGGCTGGCGATGGAGGGTTGCCGCCTTAGAGCGCCCTGAATGGTACTTCCACTCTGGAAAGCATTCACTACATCCATCTGCAAGGAATCAGAGATTGTAACAGCTTGCTCAGCAAGAGAGAGAGAGAACAAGAGAAAGGACCATCCCATCTATAACACACAAAAAGTAAAGAAAAAAGGCACTTTTTTTAACAGAGCAGATACACAGTCAAGAGTTGCATTGAAGAAAATGGAGGACCCTGAGGGATTATACATCCATCCATACCCCCTTTTGACAGTCTCAGTCACACCAGTTAGAACCGCCACCTGAGTCAAAGGACAGGAGATGGAGAGATTTCCCTCATAACACCCACTGCATCCTACCTTTTTCAAGACCATACCTGAGTTTGTATCCTGTTTAGGCCCCTAAACCACAAGATCTGACCACGACGTAATTCTCTCTCAGCATGATCAATCTCTTCTACATCTTCTGCTAGTTCTTCTTCAGGAATCTCTTCCTTTTGTGTTCCATGTCCAGCTTCTTTAAGGAATTTCAGACGGCTGGTTGGAATTGTTGATATCAACTAATGGTGAATGAAAAATATGAAATCAGTATTACTTTTTTTAAAAAAAAAAATCTAATACCAGACTTCAGGCTTAACATAATATCCCGCATACAATTAGCAAAGTTGAAAAAAACAAGTTATATAAATGGGATAAGTGCATCAATGTAGAGTGATCACTCCAGCTGAATATCTGCAAAAGCTGCGAATATCCTTATCACCTCAACTGAAGCGTGAAGTTAAACTTCGACTACAAACCTAGAAAACAAGACATCCTTGCTAGGGACAAACAATTCCACTTTAACATTACTTACTATGCCAGGAAGGAGCAGTGCTGAAGCTACAAGAGAGTCATTAATTCTGTAGATTGTGCTTGTATCTAGAGCTTTCAGACCTCCACCAGTTTGATGAGCATAATGTGTTACCTCAAGTGAGAACTACATCATTTAAAGTAGCCATAGTTAATTCAGAAATACAGAATAAACATGCATTCTTTTGTGACCTGGAAGGTATCAATCCATTTGCAAGGTGAGTCATGTTCCCAAAACCCTTAATCCCAAACTGTTACTTTGCTACTTGGTGTACACTAGTTCACCTAACAAACTAAACAAAAGCTACACACGGCTGTTGCAGCTTTCCTTTTTGTCTCCACCTCCAGGGCTATTCTGGTGAACTATGTAGTTAAGGGGAGTCATCTTTTGATATGTCCCACCTAGCAGATCCAGATCAGTTCCAAGACTGCTTTCCTTGATCATGACAGACCTACAAGACCATTTCAGTAGCTGCAGAGGGAAAAAAGACTGCTCCAAAAGCAAGATAAACAACCCTTTATGCTGAAATTGCTACTGTGAATGCTCCCAGATCACTTTCTACTATTCTCAGTAAGTCAAAACCTCTTTGACTTTAATGAGATGCTAGACCAGCATGAACTGCAGCAGGGAAGGTTTGCCCTTGCAAGACACTTTGGGTCAAAGGTATTTCAAAGCCATCTCGATTCTCTTCTAGTCTACTTTTAAACCTCAGAGTGTCTCTATTTGATTTTTTTAAATAATTAATTTTCCAGAGAAGCTTGTTAAAAAGCTTACAGCCACTTTTAGAATAGGCGTTTATGTATGCCTTTACAACTAAAATTCACCCTACCAATTTTATACTGAAACCTGAAGTGTCATTTACAAAACGAAAGGAAAGAAACTGTAATGGAAAACTCTTCATGTGGTATGAAAAGTTTAGACAACTATGTCATTAAATAATGGAAAACTCCGT
This sequence comes from Athene noctua, assembly GCF_965140245.1. Lineage (NCBI taxonomy): Eukaryota > Metazoa > Chordata > Aves > Strigiformes > Strigidae > Athene > Athene noctua. The sequence continues at coordinate 38,668,178 of NC_134039.1, read as the reverse complement.
AGGCTCTAAAGTTTCATGTAAATAAGCTTGCTGCTTACAAGCACTGTTGTGCATGCAATAATAATGAAACCTAAAGGGGGAAGGGGGGGATGGGATAAAAATCAAAATGCAATAGCTTAGTAGGTAGGAGAACTTTCCAATAATTTTATAATTATGCAAATAACTATTACAGAGAAAATTGTTTTGAGTTTTGCTGTATTTCTTGCTACTCCAGGAAGTTTTTAAACCAAGAAAATACTAGCAAGCTTAGCAATTCTGATTTTTCAAGGAAACTGTTCAACACTAAGTTAAATATCTTTCAACATTAACATATTCATTGCATCTGAATTCTCACAAAACTTCTTTTAGTACTTATCTGGCTAAAGATATAATTTCATATCTAAAAGGTAACTACAGCTGCTTCTACTTATAAGTTTCTAAACGTAAAACAGCCATAGTATCTAGTTATGAAATGTAACTAATTGACCAAGTCAGAGTAAAGAATATCCAACTAAGGACTTCCTAGCTATTGAACTAGTCAATTTTAATCAGTATTTACTGTTAATCTCCATATATTCCCATAGTCCACTTGAAAGATCTGAATGCTAAAGATAACGTGTTTCTGTCTTTCATGTCAAGTATTCTATTGCAAGTAGATATTTGGCATTTTGAAAAAGCTAGTTTACCTGGCCCCAGAGTAGTGTTCCCATGCCCAGGAAAATGGACCACAGCCACTGTTCAATTGAGAGTTCTGAGCAACTGAAAGGCTTTCCACCAAACTGCACAATAATTATCTGTGAAGAGCAACATCATTAAACAACATGTATCAGTGGCTTCTAGTAACAAAAAATTCCCTAAAGCTTCAAGATCACTACAGACAGCTCTGTATTAGAACATAGTATTTCCTGTCTTAGTAAACACACACTTCCACTGTCTCAGTAGTTTGAGCAAGTTAAACCTAAGCCATCTTCTTACACTTGTCAATATTTCAAGAACTATCCATTTATTCTTTAAATGTCACTCACAAAAACCTGTTGACTACATTTTGCTTTCAGTTCTTCCCCTTCATTTCATAATTACATGTATGCAATGCTATAAATTTACAGTGATTATTTATCATATGAACACCCATATCAGAACCAAGTTGATAAATAAACTTCTATTAATACAAGTTGTAGATCCACAATACATGAAACATTTCAGAAATAATTCAATAGAATATTACTATGTATCCCATGAGAGTTAAGTGTCAGACTTCAAATCATCACAGTGTGGTATCTATGTGGTATGCCTTAGGGGGAGGGGGCAGAGCTCAAAAGCTAGATTAAATGAGCTCCTACTGACTTACCTATTACAACAAGCTGTACAGGCCCTAATGAGCAAGGTATCCCTCTGCATAGGAATTAAATGCATGAAAGTCTGCCCTGGAGAATCAACAATTCAAGTAGCAGGGCAGGTGTGAAAAGGAGACAGTATTGACCATTAAGTAGGACACCTGACAGCTGAAAACCCTAAGAGTATCTTCTTTTATCAACACAGAAAAAAACAGAGACAACAACTCAGGAGTTACTTATTTGGGAAAACATTCAGTCTGCCAAGTTTATAAAGGGAACACAGTTGCACTCAGGAGTAATTTTACATATTTGTCTTTGTTGCACAACAGTCAGTGCTGCATATGCAACCCATAAAAATTAAGAGTAGCTTCTGAATAAGTGTCTTCTAAAAAAACCTAAGCCTGGGAAAATAAGTGAACTAACTTTATGTGAAGCAGAGGTGCATACATTTGCATTGCCTGAACCACTATGAATTTGGTTGACTTCAGTGGAATCCCAAGTCTGAGGAGAAGCTTAAGGCACAGGCTATATCTTAAGCCTGAAATAACTTAAAGTCAAAATGAAAAAGACTTCTGAGAAAAAGTAGTATACTGATTTTTTGGATATTTCTTCTGATGAATTAAAAGGCCATTTAGAAGGTGAAACCATTTCTTATAAACTATTTGCTTTAGATTCAATTTTGACTTGGTATTTCTTAACACCAGTGTGTTAACCTAATCAATTTCAGATAATTTCATTTGTTAGGAAATAGTGAGTTAATAGCTTTTACGAATCTGACTACATGCACCAACAGAACATCCCTAGATATCAATGTTTTTCACATAAACCAGCAGCATCTATATACAGATAACTCATTTCTGCATCAGGAAGATAGAAACTGATACGTAAGTTTCTAAAGCTTGTTCATGTCCTAATCTCATTAAGAAGATATGAGAAGTTGTAACTTTAATTGTTTAAATGGGTTCCCGTTCAGATGCACAGGCAGATACTAAGAGGAAGAGTTCCGATGGGGGAGGGGGGGAGAGCAGAGAAACATACAACTTCTTCACATTTTTTCAAGAGATTAGAACACTAAGATCAAACTGAAGAACTAAAAAATTCAAAAGGTAAATACCAATACTTCTATATTCCAATTTTACCAGTTTCAACAAGGTCTCACATGAAAATCCTGTCAAGCAGAGCTTCCAAGTGATTTATACTGTGTTTGATACTGAAGGTTTTTCGCATTGCAGAAGTGAAATGCCTGGCACTAGTTGATTGGTATTTCTAATGTAAGTAAGTACATCAGTGTATTAAGTGTGTTTTCCCCTCACCCTCCAAGAATTTATTACTTACCTGCACAACAAATGTCCCCAGAACAATAGAACAGAAGATAGCGTTGTTAAAGATTCCTTCAAAAACGTTTCTTTCACCATGAATTTTTCGGGCATTAATTTCATTAAAAAGCTGCATCATCACAAATGTATTAAATACAATAGTATAATGCTCTGAAGGAGGAGCATGAAGAGGTGCATTTCTTCCACTATCGATATCAAAAATTCTCTCACCTGTGTACAAAAGGCATTTATCAGCAGCTTAATTGGCATCCTTACACACACACACTAAAACAAAAAACTAATTTAAGATCACATCTCTGTACAACTTCTAGAATAACTCTGTAAAGCCTAAGTATTCTTACCGGCAAACAGGAGTGTGAAGACCACTACAAGTTGGTAGAATGCATGACCCAAAATGTTCTTCATCATTGTACGAGAAATCAAAGGTTTGTTTCTACCATAAGGCTTTCGCAACAGAAGAGCTTCAGTGGGTGGTTCTGTCGCCAGGGCAAGAGAAGCTAATGTGTCCATTATGAGATTTACCCACAGCATCTGCACAGCTTTAAGTGGAGAATCCTATAAAGACAGATATATAAAACCTCCAATATAAGTGAACAAATTGCAGTTATTAAAGGCATTTATTATACAACATGGGCGTGTTCTGAAGAGCATTATGTTTTTTTAGACTAGTACTTAACTGGAAGTTTGAATTGAAGAGTTAATCACTCATAGCATTTTTCAACCTTTATTAACTGAAACAATCCACCACCAGTACGTACTTGTGTTATGCATGCTCCTGTAAAAGCAACGATTACTGCTACTACATTGACAGTAAGCTGGAACTGAAGAAATTTGGAGATGCTGTCATACACGTTTCGTCCCCACATAACTGCTTTAACAATACTTGTGAAGTTGTCATCTGTAAGGATAATATCAGAAGCTTCTTTAGCTACGTCTGTTCCAGCAATACCCTGGAAGAAAAGAAAAACACTATAACAAGATGCAGTGTCTTATGTAATTGCAGCTATTATTATATCCTTGGTGCTTTCACTTTGATGCACCATGTCTGAAGGACTATTTTATTGTAAGCACCTAAAGTTCTACTGAATCAATTCTGCTTGCAAGTTCTACTCAAGCATGGGGAAAAGTAAACAAACAAACAAGGTAATGGTGTCTTTAAAGAACTTAATAAAAATCCTCAAGTTGATGACAAAGACACTATGTTAAGTTCTCCCAAAGAAATGTTACTGAACCCTGTACAAAGTTAAAGGCCACCAGATGGTGCAGTACTACAGTTTAGTCTATGTCCTAATGAGTTTGCTATATTGATTCCAGCAGTAGGGCAATGCATGCCTTCATAACACATTAGAATACACGTTACCAAAACCCTTCTGCAGAACAGCACTGGCATTAAACAGTAGAATATGCAATGTCATTGTATATAACATTATTGAGTGTTAAGCACTCCTGTTAAGCAGTCCTGTTAAGACTCCTGTGTAGTCTCCTACAGTATCCAAACAGTTGAGTTCTGCATTAACACCTGCTTCAAGGGTATTTATTTTCCTTTTGGCATTTCAAAAACACTAACTCAACAGCAAATTTAATGATCCTTATTCTTGATGCATTATTTTGCCGAGGAATTGAGTCAACTGCACAGCTATGTGTACACCTTATATAGTAGATGGTAAATTTTAAGTGGTATTTAGATAAGCAGTTCCAGAAATTTGTTTCTTGAACAGATGAACAGAAGAGAGAAACTGCAGGAAACACTTAAGTTCTGGAAGATGAAAATAAATCTGCCCCTGACAGTGCCAACTACAGCAGCTATACAACAATAGCAGAAAACAGATACTCATTAAAACCAGACTGTTACTGTATGGATAACATTCCATGTGTAGCTCTCAAATTTGTAAGTTATGCTTTTGAAAAATGTTCCTTAAGAACAACATGAAAGCTCTCCCTCTTCCCATTTTTTCAAGATTAGCATTTGAGTCAATGCATCTGCATGTGGTGTAGGAGTGTGGTCCTTTTTTTTCCTTCAGATGCTTCATAATGAGTTTTTAGACTAAAGTGACCTACTACCTACTAGCACCAAACTGGACCCTTTCAGCTTAATACCAAGGGAGAATCTTGAGGCAAGAGGAAGCTTGAGGAATCTAGCTTACAGTGTTTCAAAAGAGACAGAAGCAAGCTGAAGCCTACATACTAGTAAAATTTGTGCCTTTAAGTATTAGCACTTAACACCGAGACTTGGTTTGACTACCATTTGAAAGGGTAGTTGAGAACATAAATTGAAAAAGCCAAGTAATCTCAGGAACCATCTAGACAAATGCAGATCCTAGATTGTCATAAAACACTGTTACTTCAGTTGTACTAGAGAGGTCTCTTAGTCTAGCCTCCAAAGCCATTTTAAACATCAACTGGCAGTCTCTCTCATTATAGTCTCCCTCTTCCTATGCATCATGTCATGGAAAATAGATTAATAAACTCATTCCATATCGTGTATCAACTTTATGCAGTCAACATAGTTTGCTACTACCTAAAGTCATTTTGCCTTATGTTGATCAGATCTCACTTCAGAGTTCTTCAGTATCAGTAATTCTGTTCCTACATTTTGCAACAAGCCTTTATGTATAAAGGTTTTGATTTGCAAGAGACTAGGGATCTACGTTTTAATTTTATTCAACGGCAAATGCCACATTTTCCATCAAATAAAAACATGGTTAAGTTGGAAGACTGAGGAAGCAGGAAAAAGTAATTGGTATTAAGTGTAAGAGATGTTGACTCCATTAGCTTAGTTGTATATTAGGCACATGAAACAAGCAAGGTAGTTCAATCTTAAGTGATTTTGTAAGTTACTTTATAAGTTACTTTATCAGAATAGGTCTCAAAATACTGAAGATCAAAAAAAAAATCATACCATAGCAAATCCAACATCTGCCTTCTTCAGAGCTGGACCATCATTGGTACCATCACCAGTTACTGCTACAACTTGCCTCTGCTCAAAGATAGTGCTGTCAATTATACCTAAAATAAAATGACATCTCAGTGTTACAGTTTAAAATTGACAACACAGCAGATTTAACCTGAAAGAAACCCAGTTTCAGAGTCAACAGATATTTCTCGTTAGCAACATTTCTCAAGCAGAAAACAAAACAAAAAACATCAGCTGGCAAATGAAGACACCATCATAGGCATTTCCTACTGCTCAGTCCTAGATTTTTTCAGAAGCAGAAAAAAAAATATAATCTAGCTTTATGTAGAAGGTCAGATAGTTTTTACTTACCTTTTACTAGAGTGTGTTTGTCAGTGGGAGATGACCTTGCAAGAACACGGAGCTTTGGCCAAATTTTATCTATTCGCTCTTGCTCTATCTGCAGAAAGAGCATTGGTTTTATTTTACAGTTAGACTTACAATATCTTCTGATCTACTTTACATAATCAGTATGCTTACCTCTCCTTTTTCATTGCGTATTCTCCTGTTAAAGTCTTTGCCCTCTAAACACAGGAAGTCTTCACCAGGATTCAGAATACCACATTTCAATGCAATAGCACGAGCAGTGTTAATGTTATCACCAGTGACCATGCGTACAGTTATGCCTGCACGTTGACACTTTTTTATTGCATCAGGTACCTGTAAGCAAAAAAAAACCCCACAGGCTCAGAGACTGTATGTTAGCTGAATAAATCTAGACATGTGAGCGAAATTAATGATTTTGGCTCAATCCAAGATAACTCTTCTTTTAAAATCAAGACTGTTGTTATGGAACACTTGACTTTTTTTTTTTTAGTGGCTTGCCACAATTCTTTTCCTGAAAAACACAAATGGCAATTCTGTCAAAGGGGCTTTTTTGTTATGTCATGTTCCCTTCCCACCCACCTTAATTTTTCAAATACTGCAGTATTCAGAAATACCACAAAAACCTTCATAACACATTAGACTGTAGTATTCAAAGGTACTGAGTACTGGCTCTTCATTTATGATTATGTGAAATAAATTACAGCTCTACTACTTCACCCATGACTTTCAACGTGAAGCAATGATAGTGCAGATAAGACTGGAGTTCCACTACATTGGCATAAAAGCGTTCACTATTGAAAAATATTGCCCTCCTTAAACCTCAACCACAAAGCCACACTTCTTACCTCAGTTCTCAGATGACAAACCCTCCTTTCCATCATTCCCCATGAGAAGCTGGCAACAAGCACAATGGCTAATATTATCCTAAACAATACTCCTAATATTCCAAATGGTAAAGAACTGACAAGTTGTTCTATCTACTGAGACTCTGTACAGTAAGCACCTTAAGTCATTAATTTGAACACAGCTTCAGTAACACAGTATAAAAGACATTAAGAAGTTTTAATCTGCTTTTATAGCTCCATTAACTTCCCCGAGAAATTACATTTTCATTTATCAACTACACTTGTCATACAATAGCAATTCAGTTTCTTGTACTCTTTGCATTACAAACAACATGAATCAAGCTCTGTTGTAACCAAATCACTGCAGTTTAGCCAGTGACCCTACCTCAGGTCTCACAGGATCTTCAATCCCAACAACAGCAATGCATGTCAGACCAGTAACAATATCATTTTCATTGTCCCATTCTGGCTCAGGTTCCCCTGCTGGGAAGTCTCTGAATGCCAGACAGATGGTTCTGAGCCCTTCAGAAGCCATTGGCTCAATTACAGTTTTCACGATATCATCACGGTCCCTAGGTCTAAATACCTTTGGTTCTCCATTAGCACTCAGTATTTTGAAGCACCTGAAAAAGAAGGTTTAAAGAGTTATCAACTTCTAACCAGAAGTTCAGCCCATTCAGTGGCTTATGAGTCACCTCCAGTTAAGTTTCCACAAACTTTGTTTTCACCAGACACACACACAAAGCAAGCCAGTAGCAGCACCTCTTAAGGAAATCTTCTCCATATGAACTTAATCTCTTCCCAACTGCAAAATACACTAGCTGTAGAAAGTAACAGCCAGTCATCCTACAATGAAAATGAAGCCCAGTGAATTCAAGACACAAACATTACTTATCTCCCAGATGTATCCATTTCTCCAGTGTATGTAAACAAACTGGTGTCTGCACTGGTTGAATCAGTCAACCCAGTTTTAAATTCAACAGAATAATCCTACCTTGTTATACAAGTCTCAGAAGTATACTTCCAGAACATGCATGTGGTGTCATTAACAGCTGTAAGAACTAAACTTACAGCACTAAAAGCAAACTCCAGTACTGCTAAAGATTAGTAGTAAGGTTTGTGTCCCCCCTGTCTAAGTGCAGAGAATTCAGAGATCATTTGGCATAGAGTTCTTAATATGAAGTATTAAAAACAAATATTTAAATCTGATTTAAATGTTTGTATAAGAGACTAGATTCAATACTATGTACACCCTAGCATTTCAACATATGCTCTTTTAGTTTTGTTTCTTCATGCCAAAGATGCCTCTGCTTTCAAAGACAGCATACATACTTTACCAATACTGATACCATGAATAACACTATTGACTTTAAATAAATATAAAATTATTTAATATATTTACTTTAAAATTTATTATTTTAAAACATTATTTATTATTTAGGAAGTATTTAAAATATTTAAATATTGACGTAATTTAGGTAAAAATATTGATTATGTAAAATTATAAATAATTATTAATAATTTTATCATGTGATAAATGTAAAAATAATTTAGCTAAAATTATTCGTCATTTTTAAAAATATTTATTATTTAAAATGTTTACTTTAAATAAATATAAAAATAAATAAATTTAGGCTTGTTCCTCTGCATCTTTAACAAAATTTTGCCATAAAGCAATGCCATAAGCATTTGTTTCACAAATCAGTATTATTGTGGCACTGAAAAAAATATAAGAATTTATGACTTTAAAATATCCAGTTCAGACCTGGCAGATGTGCTAAAATGACTACTGTTACATTTAAGTGTTTAGTCCAAGTGTTTAGGCAATTCCTAGGTACAAAATACAAAAAACCGTTTTCACCTTTGCCAGCAACTGAAAATGAAGCAGTCCCTTAAAGCTTCATGATATTAATCAAAAGTGAAATTTAAGGACTATCTGAATTGCCTGATTTTGGTTATCTGTTCAAATGTCAGCATCGTGCTGTTACCTGCAGTCACAGGTTTGTGATAAATTCACGGCATTCCAAGATGACTAAATAGAAGCCAATAAGCTTTACATAAAAGATTTCATTGAAACTTGCTTAAAAATTTCACCTAATGGTAAATAAAGAAAACTACTCTGCTTGAAAGAGTTTACTGCATTTCTTCCACATCTACTAGTGATTCTTCTGTATCTTATAAATATTCATGTTTAAGCTTTCAGTGCTCAAGAAGGGTCATACATGTGATAATAAAGAACGAGCAGCACAATTGACAAGTCAGGTTACAAGCTCCGAGATTAATTTCTGGTACTGCATAGGAAGCGATTAAAGAAAATGGCTTATGATGCTAAGTTTTTCCTAGTCAGTGCATACTCAAACAGTTTTGGAATTACAACTATACCAACAGTATCCAAATCAGTCTAGCTTTTCCTGTTCTTTGCCAAATGCATTTATTTTCTTGTCTCAGTTATGAAGCCAAGTGGACCACACAAGCCTGGGCAGAATGAGTTCTAGCAACTTCTACAGTTCAATTGCTCAGTAAGGCATAAAATATTTCTGAAGGTAGAAGTAGTGCGCAAATATAGGCATACTGAGACTCGTCTTAAAATTTAACTATGAAAAAATTCACATTTAAATTCTATATCAAAAGGAACAAGAGTCCTTTAAAGAATGACCTTTTGTTGTCAGCATGAAGTTGAACGGAAGGAAGATTTCATCTTTTTTCTTTAGTGCACTAATACTTTCCTGGATAATGATGGGGGAAGGGGCTAGTAGCAAGGAAAAAGGTAAATTGAACTGATGAATATAATCTCTGTGCTACTCAGACTAGAAATTGTCTGACATTAGAACCAAAACCAGACTGGCTACAACTGCTGTTCCTGGAGAACATGATGCATACATGCTTGACTTCTCTCCTCACCCCACCTAATTAGGAGTTACCCACAGCTGCCTTCACACCTAAAGGTTTGTCCCAGTGGTGACTAATCTCTCACTAATAGTCTAATCTCATTCCAATAAATCCTCTATAGATGTGCAGATGGATAAGGAAGCAATTTGCTTTGTCACATTAAAAACCCTCCATTGGCCAAGTTCAACCTCATCATAAAATGATCAACCTGGACACCAACTTGCAGTCTTTTGAAGCTAAACGTAACCACTTTTCAAAGGCACAAATCCTTCCAGGAATTTAGGCATATCAGCTGTTGGGACTTTACTGGAAGATGGGCGAGTATTTTGCCCAACCGTACCTAAACCTAAAATTGTTTAACTAGAGAAAAGATCAATTCATAGATGCTTTCCTGTATCAGAGTAGCATTTGCAAGTTAAAATTAAATCATAGCCAGCTCTTTTTGGAGGGGATGGGCTGTAAGAATTAAAGTAACTGAAATGCTAATCGCTCATTTTACTGTAGAAAATCAAGTAGTTGAGGGAGACAAGTTGGGAAGCTGGCTGCAATCACAAGGGTACAGGACTGCTGCACTTGTCTGTGAATAAGACAAGAGAAATATTTCACAGACTATGGTACAATGTTGCTTAGCACTTCAGTCTCCTTGCCTATCACAGCATTTAGCCAAATTCAAGTGCTGAATTACAGTAGTAATTGTTCTTACTTTTTAAGAACTATCTCAGAGGCACCTTTACTGAATATCCGGAAACTGCCATCAGAGTTTTTTAACACAGTACTCATAGATTTTCTAACAGAATTGAAGGTGTACACTTTGTACAAATCCTCTTCTGGTATCTCATTTCTTACGTCCTGATAATCACGTTTTAAATCCAAGAGCAATCCCAGCAAGGCACATTCAGTTTTATTTCCAACATGACGTGGTAGGCCACCTTCTTTTTCAGGAGGCTGCAAGAAGAACAAGAACCTTTGCTAATTAGGAGGTTAACTTACAAACCACTGAAGTACAACATTTAGAAAACAAGGAAGATAAGGCCAAGCTTAGCTCTAGATGGGGGAGTTCCACTTTCGTAATGATTACTTAATAAATTCCTGTGAGTCATGAGTCAAAGTCATACTGCTGTCTTCTGTACCTGTTTAGCATCCTTCAGTCCCCATTAAGTTTGTATTGAATCCTAACACGACCTTTCTAAAAGGCATTTTCCACTGCTTGAAATATCCATCTGACCAACTGAGTGTAGTCCCCGAATAATTATTTTGCATTTTAGAAGTACAGGTAAGTTTAAACCTATTTAAGCAAGCTAAATGGCATTATTTCTTCTAAATTAAAGTATTTTCTCCTGTAATAACTCTTCCTCAATGACTTAAGACTACGATCACATCACCTCTTAGCCTTCTGCTGAAGAAACTAAGTCTTTAAGCTTCTTAAGTCTCACTACAAGTGCCAGGCCATGGCCTATTTAACTGGAAAGAGTTCAGAAACAAGTTTCCAGCCCATTAATATCAGAACAAGTTTCCTATCTCAGCAATGTGGAATATGCACATACTAGTGCCATAAGTAAAGGAGTATCTCTCAAGGTATTTCTGAGCTTACACAGCTGTAACATTGCAGTGTAGTTTGTAGCAAAAAAGGCAGAAGCACTTGCTCAGCACGACATGCCTCAAGCAGCTAGAGCTAAACTACATTAATCATAACTCAGTGATCCATTTTCATCAGAGTGGCAAGATCTTGGACTTGGCTGTACTGAATACTCACACTTTCAAAATGTTCACTTTAATGTGCGGTTTAAGGTGTCCAGTTCTGGGCTCCCCAGTACAAGAGACATGGACATCCAGGAGCAAGTTCAGCCATGGGACACAAAGATGATAAAGGGACTGGAGCACCTGACATACAAGGAGAGGCTGAGCGAGCTGGGACTGTTCAGCCTAGAGAAAAGAAGGCTCTGGGGGAGAAACTTATCAGTATGTATTAAATGCCTGACTGGGGCAGGTGGGTGGAGCAACAGTAAAAGCCTGCCAAGCCAGACTTCTTAGTGGTGCCCAGTGAGAAGACAACAGGCAAGGGATACAAACTCGAAATCACATTTGAACATAAGGGAAATGCCTTTTTACTCTAAGGGTGGTGTCAAATACTTGACCTGGTTGTCCTGAGGTTGCAGTCTCCATCCTTTGAGATTCCTAAAACCTGACTGGACATAGGCCTAAACAATGTGCTCTGGCTGACCCTGTTTTGAGCAGGGAGGCTGGACCAGAGGACCTCATGAGGTCCCTTTTAGCCCTCTGATTCTGTAAAACAGACTAATTATGACTGCATTGGATGCAATTTGATTAAAATTGTAATAGTAAGAGACCTGGTCAGTTTACACGCAGCTACTTTTTTCCTTTTTATAAAAAGATCTTCAGAAAATAGACTGTGAAACTCCTCATAAGTCATTACTAGTATTTCAGTCTTGTTTCAGAGAAATCAGTGCTGGTGATATTGATGTGCCATCTCAAGTACTGCTATTGAGGAAATTCTTTCAGAGGTACCATTTTTATTGGCTGAAAAGTAGCTTTTGGACTGGGGTTTTACTGCTATTTCTGTATAACATTGCATTCATAGTGGAGGCTTCTACTAAATCCTGAAGTGCTGATTTATTTCTTTTTAAAGCTAATTCCCAAATATTATTTACTGCCTTAAAGAATACGTAAGTTATGCAACATGTTGGAATAACTACAGCAAGGAAGCTACATTTCAAGTTGCATAAAATGATGAACACAGAAGTGCCAAATAGTCCAGTATTTAAAATGTGTAAAAGCCCATTATTCTTTTTATTTTGAAAGCCTCAAAAGAGGTATGAGCAAAGATGTTAAAATTCTGAAGCCTACAAACTCATACAACAGTGTCTGGAATAAAACACCATCAAAATCCTCATGTGTATTGGTGTTTTCTGATTATTCTAGCTAATGTTATGCTACTCGTACATGTTTACTTGAAGTAGTACTCAAATCGAGCCAAGATCTCTTCAAGTAAGGTAAACAGTCCTGCTTATAAAAATAAATTTAGACACAACTGTGAACTTAAAGGAAGTTATCTTCCTGAGATTGTATCTTTGAATTACCAGTTCTAATCTAAATTATCAGTTCTAAATGAAATAAGCTGGTTTTGAAGTTTAGTCTAAAATAAGTGGTTGAGCAATCTACAGCAGGTACAAAATACCTTATGCTGTAGTTTTCCACAAACTTACTCTTAACTGCCTACCATGTGGCCACCAGACTACTTGTATCTTTTGAGGATGTTGTTTAGTTACCTTGATTATAATTAAGAAATCCACTTACCAGTATTTTGGAAGTATAAGCACAATTAACAGAAATTCCTGTCACAAGGTAAGCCATAGTTTTCTCTGGAATAGCTTCTGGTTCTGGAATTTTTTTATAATGTTTTTCATTGATGTAGGCTTGGACCACTGTCATTCTGTTCATGGTCAATGTTCCTGTTTTATCTGAGCAAATAGCTGTCGCATTGCCCATTGTTTCACATGCATCCAGATGTCTCACCAAGTTATTATCTTTCATCATTTTCTAAGGAAATAAAAGCAGTCAACAGCTATCAATGACCGTTAATTTACATTTCAGAAATTCTCATTTCGGGTGTCCAGTCTCTCACAGCAGTATCAGATAACACTTCAGATGACACTAAGTTATCTGTCATCTTACAGAGGAAGAATTTATAGCTACTACATTCTATAGGGATTCCTTTAAGTCTATTACATCATAGTAAACTTCATTTTGAACAAGGTTCATAAATACAGTCTTGTTCTCCTGTATCTGCATGTCACACTGACTACTGATATTATTCAGACTGTTAACAAGCAAGTAGTTTATGGCACGACTTAGAAATAGAGGAGAGGTACAGACTGAGCTTTACCAGATACAAAGTTTAAAAAGTATTTTTGCTTACAAGAAAGATCAAGGTATGTTACAGACTTATCCGAACACCAGAAGATATACAATTCAAAGGTGCTAGAATCAGACTTAAAAATCAAATACTAACTGGGAACCTAATGTTTCAGCTAAGATAGTGAAGATGACAAGTTTCACAGATCAAATATTGCTTTAAATTCTTTACTTAACAGCTTTGGATAGTATTTTAACCTCAAAGAGGTAGAGTAACTTGAAATTATGCAATGCTCAGGCCACTACTAGTTAGTGCTGTAAATTAATAAGCTTTAGAACACAAACTAAAACAGCCACTGTCTTTACAATTAGATTTTCAGATGAAGAACCAGTCTCAGCATGCTGAAGCAATAAGAAAATTAAGAGAACAAAGAGCACGAGTTAAAAACATGCAGTATAATTAAGAGAAAACTATGTCGTACAATATTCAAGTCCTCAAGGAGAATCAATCTGGAAACTTTTGCAGTAGTTGCTTAATGAAGTTAGGTAGAAGTTCGGGTTCATAGAAGAATTTGTTATTTACAAACTCCAAAACATCTATTTATTATAAGCAAATGCTACAATGTTATGAACTAAACCAATTCATCTTTAGTTAGTGACAACTGGCTGTCACTACTCACTGTTCATGTTAGTGTGTACTCAGAAATTAAGAAAAATACTGCTGCAGATTTCTTATACAGTTCAGGGAAACAAGAAAAGCTTCTCCTCAGTTTGTTATGTACATGTAATGCAGCATATCTCAGCTGAGATTTTACAGTTGATGAATACACCCACCCACCTTTAAAATCTGTTCCCCATCTATCTACTTACCTTAACAGAGTAAGCCAGAGATATAGTCACTGCAAGTGGAAGACCTTCTGGTACTGCCACCACCAAAACTGTAACTCCAATAATGAAGAACTTCACAAAATACTGAATATAAATTGGTGTACATTCAGCAAGCCAAGGCCTCTTCTGAACCCAGAAGGTATCAATTACAAAATATAACACAAGGATAATGACTGTGATTGCAGACATCAACAAACCTTGTTAAAAAGAGAATAAACAGTTTTCAGAAATTATCTCAAATATTTGGCAATAAAGAAAGTGGATAAGTGCAAATACTTCTGCCTTTAATATCTTAGTTATAAATTAACTTCTATAAACAGGCAAGTCAAGAAAGATTGAGGTAGTTTTCAAAGGTGTTCCAACTTTCGATGCAAGTATTTCCTCATGTATTTCATCTAGAAACTTCTAAAAATTTTTTTCCTTCCCATTTAATTGAAAAGTATAGATCTGATTATGAACAGGAGAGACCAATATGTAAAGTCATTTAACTAAGCAAAATAAGAACTGAAATAATTCAGCAGGCCTTCAATGATTGTGCCGCTGACTGACTCAGTAGAGAAAGCTGCTGACAGTCTGCATCCTGCTTCCTGCTGAAGGTGGGACTAAATATGGCAGCTAAGCAGGGTGTTCAATGGACTAGGAGTAACTGGGAAGACAAATCAGAACTGCTGTTAGCAAGTTGAGTGGCACACTGAAGACACCACATGAAAACCGTGAAGGAAAATGCACCTGTCTGGAAAAAAGGAACAGAAGTCACTGAAGGGTCAGCTCTTTTTTAGAAAGATGCTTCAGTGTGTGCACCATCCCAAAAGAGCACGGCAGAAAAGTGCATGAATGCAGTAGATGAGCATTAAGGGTGTGTGGGGAATTACAACGGATCAAAAGGTCCATAAAGGAAAAGAAGAGCTCTTATGAAAGGTGTGAAAAAAAATTGTTTGACAAGAGTATTTTACACTAAACATACTGTGGAACCTTTATTCAACATTTGTTAGTACAAGTCTCTCTGAAAAATGAACACTGCCATACATAACTATGGAGTGATAAAGCTAAAAGTTTAATTGCTTTGTCCTCATACCATAACTGCTTGTCCTCACACCACAGACACTGACATCAGCCCTTTTTGAGCTGTGGGCTGAGCTATAAGGCTTCTAGAAGTTCCTCTAGTTTAAAATCTTTCAGCAGTTCTACATGGACCAAAATAAATCCTGAAATATTTAAACCAAACCTCAACATACTATATAATACAGCCTAAAAATCTACACTGAACTTCACTGTTGCTTTAGTCTACTTTCGAGAAGCAACAGTTTACCAAATGTTTTGACAGGACAACTGAATATTAGCTGACAAAAGAGTAACAGAGGCTAAAGGATAGTAGAAAGTAAAAAAAAAAAAAGTTACATATCAGCAAAGCATATGCTAAGTGGAAATTCCTAAGCCTCTGAAAGTACCAGAGATAACCTGGTTGACCCTACCACGTTTTCCAGACTTCACTCAATTTATAGTTCTCTAGGTACATCACTAAATGCCATATCTTATCTGAAATTACCTTTCCTAACAGTTGTCCAGCATTATGAAGTTGGAATTTTCTCTCTCAGAAGCTGACACTAAAGCCTGAATCTATTTACATCAAGGAAAAAGAAGAGTCATCCTCATGACACAGTCTGAGAAGCCATCAGCATACTCAGGCACAATGGCATACTTGCATGCATTGGTATTTTGCACTTAAAAAATAATCAAACCAGTCAAGGCTAGCTACTTAAGGTGACCCCTCACAAACTGTGCATGTTCCAACTTTATTAAAACATGTGACATCAATGTAAGGAGGGTATTGATACATCATACCTGCTTTGCCAATCTGAACTGCAAGCTTTGTAAGTTTGCCTTGAAGAACCGACTTTTCTTTCTTTGGCAAATTTGCTCTCTTCTTGTCTTTTTCATCTCCGTCCCCACCATCCTCACTCTTCAGTGGTTGCATTTCCATGGCTGCACCATCCTGAGCTTTAGCTAGAAGTTGAAATCAAGTAAAGTTTAGCCATTGGGGCGTCCCCAGAAGTCAGTGATACTTAAAAAGCTTAGTAACACCAGGCTCCATTAAACACCAGTACTGTGTAGTACCTTCTATCCAGAGATGCTGCGGTACACATGAATGTTTAAATAAGTGCAATGGGTGTAGGTGCCCAGGTACGGGCAGCAGGGGAGCCGCAGCCTGTGGATAAGATCACAGTGAGGCAGCTGTGCCCCTGCAGCCCGTGGAGGACCACAGTGGAGCAGAGATCCACCTGCAGCCTGTGGAAGACCCCATGCCACAGCAGGCAGATGGGCAGCCTGTAAGGGGCCGATGCTGAAGCAGGCTCCTGGCAGGAGCTGGGGTCCATGGGAGACCCATGCTTGTGCAGCCTGTTCCTACAGGACCGTACCCTGTGGGAAGGGCCCGCACTGGAAAAGTTCATGAAGGGCTGTATCCCTAGGGAGGGACCCCATGATGGAGCAGGGGAAGAACATGAGAATGACAAAGCAGAGACATGCATTATGAACTGACCAAAAAACCCAACTCCCATACCCCTGCACTCCTCAGGGGCAGGAGGTAGAAGTGAGGAGTGAAGTTGAGCCTAGAAAAAAGGCGGGGTGGGGGGGAATATATTTTCTGTTGATGTAGTTTCTTACCATTCTACTCTATTTTTAATAGGCAATAAATTAATCTTCCCCAACATGAGTCTGTTTTGCCTGTGAAGAGAATTAGTAAGTGATCTCCCATATTTTTCTCAACCCACAAGCTTTTCATCCTATTTTCTGCCCTGTCTCCCTGCTGAAAAGTGGGGAGTGAGAGAGTATCTGGGTGGGCATCTGACAGCCAGACAAGGCTAACTCACCTCAACAAGAGGGCTTGTGTTGAGACTACCAAATTCATTTAAGCATTTGGTTGGGGCAGATTCACTTATGCCAACTTTAGCATAAGCACTTTGGATTTAAGCATTCAATATGTATTTTCATAGGAAAGTATGTATTCATTACATACACTCTCAGAAAAATAGGGATTTGCAAGAAAGGTTCAGAGAACCTGCATTTACCTTTGTTACGGTTTTCAACAGCTCCATCTTGCTTTTTACCTGTCAGAGAAGGGAACATGCTGTGTTTTAAATTGGCTGTGCAGAACTTCATTTAAGTGTTTATGTTTATATATAATGCATACATTACCATATCCTAAAATAAGCAACTGCATTTTTAAAAGTGTAGAACAAACTGGAGACAGAGGGCTGACATAACTGAAGCTTTACAAGCATGTCAACTCTCAAACAGCTCACATCAGGTTTTTTCAACTTCATTTTTCACATATAAGACTGCTGCAGTGTTATGCTACCACAGTTACGTGTGCACAAATTACTGATACAGACATTTACTATGCTTGTGAGGAAAGCTTTTGAAAGGCTTGCCTAAACATTTTTCTAGGAAAGAAATTTGTGACATTAAAGTGATTCTGAATTTATTAAAAGACTGAAATGTTACAGTTAACTAGAAGACCAACACATCACGGGTAGCTTATTGGAGTGGGGGGGACCACACTACCTCTTTTTGTTTGGGTGACAAAATTTTCTATTAATTAGAAAAAGCAAGAGTTTTAATTACTGTTTGTAAAAACCTGAAATGAAAGCACAAAACCAAGGAACTTAAAGCAAAACCCAGAATTTAGTAGTATCTCTGGTAATTAATTAAATCTTCAGCCTTAATTTATGCGGGCTGAAACATACAAGAATACCCAGGTACAAGAAATCAAATTATCAAGCAGTGTGTCTGGCATGACAACATTTAATACCTTCACTACATTATTACTGTAGACATAGTCCAACTTCTATACATAAGATTTCCCCCTGAACATCCTCATAACAGCTGATGGAAAAAAAAAGCACGTTCACCTTCTCCAGAAGATGCCACGTCAGACTTAAGAAATCATCACTTAGTTTCGCATTTGTTCTTTCAGTTTATCTTCCCCTCTTACAAGAGCAAATTCCTACACAAGATACTTCTAGCTCCTTGTACATACATTTGCTTTCATTCTGAACCAAGCCATACACACCCAACTAAAAATAGTCACTTTAATCTCCTTAACATTCACAGAGAAGCTAATTTAGTTTAACCTGAGTTTTACCAAGGAGAATCTTACCAGGCAACTAACTTAAGGGAAAGAGGAAATTGTCTATCTTGGGAGACAAAAAAAACCCCACAAGCATTCAGGCCCTAGGACACACCAGAACACTACCTTTCAAAAAGACTTCTGCTTTTACAATAGGAAGCACTGGCACAATATTAATAAAAACTACAATCTTCTCCGTATCTCCTGTAGCTGCTGGTACTACTGCTTCCTCCTCCTTCCACTGTAAGGGAAAGAGCAAAGGATGGAAACTGGTTCACACTAATCCCTGGAAATGATGCAGGTCCACTTTTACTCTTCACTACCATGCTCGAGCTTGAAAGTAATTTTGAACTTTCAGTTCTTATAACAATTCTTGTAACTTTATAAGTTTCAAGAAGGGTCATGTCCTGCTTCAGTTAGGATAGGGTTAAGTTTCTCCCAAGCAGTGAGAAGGGATCTCCAGCTGGGTTATTCATACCCACAACATGGGAAGCTTTCCTTTGTGGCTTTTGTCATGGGAAGCACGCACAGCAGGCTGGCTGTGTTCACTTCGGTATTTCTCTGTGTATCTTTTGTCTTGTTTACTGTTATTACTGTTTATTGTTGTTATTACTGCTATTGTTGTTGTTCAGATTGTTTATCACACTGTTGTATTAAATTTCTCCTTATTTTAACCCGGGGTTTGTGCCCTACTTGTGCCTGAGGGTGGGGGAGGGACAACAGCAACATGGTCTCCGGTCCCAGCAGGGCCTAAACTTTCACAGGTCAGAACTGTAAAGTATTTGTGAATGAGGACAAGACAAAAAGCACAATTCAGTCCTCACTCCTGTACAGAGCACACATTTCAAAAGTCACCTTTAGTTTGAAGGTCACTGAGATTCTAAGCACATTTCTGTATGGCTTTCCGTTTATGGCTTTCTGTTACTATTTCATATGCCTCTGATGAAAAAGTGTATTTTTCTGACAAGAATCTTCTCTCAGTCCCATCCTGTAGACCTCACGGCTGTTTCTAGAAAAATTTTTGCTGTGGTGAAGCTCAGGACTGAGCATGATTTGTGAGAGCTAATATCAAAACATTACTTGTTAACATTTCTAAGCTTTGACTCTCAGGATAAAGGCTATGGCTTAGATAAGTGACCTTATAATGCCAGCTACTGAGCAAGTCCTTCAGAATAAGGAAGGCAGCCCATTTCACACTTCACAGAAGGGCTTCAAAATGCTCTGGTTTACAAGCCCCTCATCCCTCTAAAAATAAAGTTTACAGAAAAGTGCCACTACGGATTTGCCTTGTGTGTAATCTCTGAGCATTCAAAGTTCCAGCTCTGGAAGAAAACGTGTGGCAGAAGCAGCTGTCTACTCATCTTTATCAAAATCAGTCTTATATATGCTTAAGATATCCACGAACTCAGCAGTATCAATGATACAAGCTTTTCCTCTTCAAGTGTCATAGAAGAACTCCCTATACAGGACATTTTCTATCTGTCAAAAGCAGAGCGTGATACTTACTACGTTGTTATTGGTAATAACCTGTTTGTCATTAAAAAAAAAATTCCTATTAGACATGAATGTACTTTGAAGTTACAAGAGATAGCAGTTTAACAGTTTGTACATGGTATGGCTGGTTAGGAGCTGTAAACCTTCTAACCTCTAATTGATCAATGAGATTTGAAGTTTAATTAAAGTCCATGGGACAAGAGTTATTAGTAGTTGACATCCTCTCAGATCACTGGACCGGGGTTTTTGCCTGTGAAACTTGGTGAAAGTATGAGGTTTTAAAAAAAAAGATTTCTGGCTTCAGATGACTGGAACATGTTTTTATCCAGTAACAGTCAGGAGTTCACCCCTCCCTCCCCAATGATTTAAGATTACTATGCCTACTTTTCTTGTCCTTCTTCTCTTTTTCCTTCTCCTCTTCATCTCCTCCAGCCCCAAGTAAGGTAAAGATAATTCCAGTCTGAGAGTTCACACCTACAGCAGTAACTACCATTCTTCCAGAGCCTTCCATCACATGTGTACCTGAAAGATTGAAGCAGGTTTTCCACTGAGACTTGAGCAGTTATATGGCACAGCACAAAGGAAATGAGTTCTCAAACTTCACATCGATGAAACCCTAAGATACCACTGTGGCCCTCTAGAGCTTTAATTGCCAAAACTGTCTCGAAAATAAACCCATATAAACTGAAAAACATTTTGTGTAGTTGCTAAGAGTCTGCTAAAGTTCTGTACTAGTTGCAAAGTTTTTAGATAATTGTAGGAGTTAGACTAGATAAGGTCTACTCTGTCAGATTTTAACCTCAAAATAACCAGTTTATTCCCAGAAACAAACTACTTTCTTCAGGAATTGTCAAAAGTTACACACCTGACAGCAGCATAGGATCTCTGTCCAGAGATTTCTTAACATGATCAGATTCTCCAGTCAGTGAGCTTTCATCAATTTTGAGGTCATTTCCTTGAATGAGTACACCATCAGCCGGTAAAAGATCACCTACAAGAGATCACTGGGTATGTTGACTGCAGTTCCTTTTTTAAAAATAAAAGAAAGTTCAACTTTAAAGATAGGTTTACCATATTTCACTTGTGCAATATCTCCAACAATTATGTCAGCTACTGGTATTTGGATGACTTGGCCACCTCTGATGACTGTGAATTTCTGTTCTTGTTCAATACGGCTCTGCAATCCCCGAAACTGTTTCTCTTTACTCCAGTCATTGAAAGCTGTTACTAATACCACACAAACTACAGATAGGAGGATTGCTGCTCCTTCAATCCAACCTGCTTCAGATTCCTCCTCCTCTTCACCAACATTTACTGATCCACATACTGTAGGAAACAGGTTTTAGATTTAAGAAAGTTCACACAGACAGTTATTTCAACAACAAGGTTTTGCCAGACAGAAGAAACTAATAGCTGCTAAACATTTTCCATGCTAGCCTTCTCTGCAATTTTACATTTGTTTTCAGTAAGAGTAATGCACAAAGAAGCTAATGAACCTGAACGCTAGAGCAGCTCAAAGAAGTTAAACTACCTACTTATCTGAACATCCCTGCTTATCTGAACATAAGAGAAGTTGATATAGAAAGTTACCCATCCCTATCATCCTATTAAATGATGGCAAAAGAATGCCAGACTAGACCATTAGTTAACCACCTTTTACTTTCACAACATTTCCCACCTTATCTTAACAAGACAGACATCACTGCAAAAATTCAGTTCCAATACAGGCCAGATCCCTTCATCTTCCATTTAGAAGTATAAATATAGCTTCATTTCTTAAATTAGAAAGTTACCAGTGTCATATTGCGAATCAAGAAAAATTTAGCACATGACTGCCAATTATAAATTGTTTAAATATTTAGGCAAAGCTAGAAAAACACTTGCACAGAAACATGACTGATCTCAGACAAGTCCTTGTTCCTGCTGCCTGCATTTTACCTTTGGCAATATTGTGGTCAGAATGATAGCAGATCATAACCAGGGGAATCTTATGTTGCCCTTTTTAAAGGCAAGCTAGAGTTTTAGTAGTGTTTGCTCAAAAAGGAGTAAGTTGCTTTTCCCCTGACTTACTGTCTCATCAGATTTACAGTATACGCATGCTGAACCAGGAAAGTCAGTGGTATAATACAGGTTCATACCTACTTTTTAAAAAGTTTACTTACGTGATTCATTTCCTCCTGGAGGCTGGTAAAAAGAAAGGCCCAAGGATACTACAGCTGCAATTTCTAATATAATTAGTGTAACATCCTGTAGTGCTTCCCATACTAACTGAAGAAATGTTTTTGGCTTTTTAGGAGGTATAAAGTTCTTCCCAAAAACTGCTTCTCTCCTTTCTATATCTGCTGGATTTCCACTTAAACCTATTTAATAATAAGACAAAGTTAGTGACACTTATTTGTATTTCACCCTCACATTAGAACTGATAGTTTTCCCATTCATGGAGTCAAGTCGCACTCCGTATTTCAGTAACAATACTGAAAAGCCATATCTCAAATATAATTACATAAGTATTATCCTTAAATCAGAGTCACTATAGAAAACCAGCTATATTTTATAATTCGTACTTTGCCAATATAAAGGTCTACCTACTTGCATATGACATAGCAACAGAGTAATAGTAGCAGACATACCTTTGTACCAAGTAAACAAGTTTGCAAGACAAGATCATTAGTAGAGTTACTACTATCGAGACTGAGTAGCACCATGCAGCTTTAGCAAGACCACAGCCTGTGAAGCCAGCTCTGGTTCCCACTGTAGGGATTCTGTATTCAGAGATAACATCCTAGGATCCTACAATTAATGTAACATTTATAATGAAATATTTAATATAATTAACAAAATATTGTAAATATCATATTTGTGTATTATTTATGTTATAAAAGACTTAAAAGCTGGTGCATCGTGTGGCAAGAGGCAGCCACTGAATGATACTGCTTCTATGTGGACAGCAACTGTTTGCTCTTCTGAAGCTTCACTTTCTACTTCTTCCCACAGAGAGCCCATATTTAACACTGCAGCTTCGTACCCATCTTTTTTTTTATATGGCATATTTCTTTCAGAGTCTTCTTCTCTGTCTCAACTCTTGTACCATCCTTAAGGGACACTAGCAAGTAAGAGTGAGGGGCCTTCACTAAAAGGCACTGCCTGCTTCGACTTAGCCCAAGTCCTTAAAAATCAAGGAATATCAAGTATATTCAGTGCAAGGTCACACGCTCAAGGTATTCCATAAGTACACCTCCTGTTTACTCCTTCAACAGCTTCCAGTTGCCTAACCTACCATTCAGAATTTGAGAGACACGCTCATTTTTCAAAGCAAAATGGCCAATTGCCCAGCCATGTTCAGAGGAAAGGTCTGGATAATCCAGCCATATTTTCCCCGAGGTTATGATCAGCACCTGCTTAAAGAAAACAATTTTCCCAGTAGCAGGTTTTTTAGTAGTTAAACCCAATTGTTAAAGACCCAATTGATAAAGACATTGCAAACACGCTAGGTAACTGATAAAAACAGCAACCACTGCAACTGGCTTTCACAAGTGGGATATTTAACACCTCTAACAGACAAAATTTCCTAGAACCATCACGTAATATTTCAAGACACTTTGCAGCAACTACTGAACTGCAAAGCTCAGTTTTAAATGCTAACAACTGCTATATAATCATTTAACTGAAAAGCATAATATTATGCGCCGATCATTTCAAAAGTGAAACGAATTAGACGTACTCTTAGTGGATATAATAAATCGGATGTATTCCGACACTCTCAGATGCACCTTGAATTCATGGCTTTGGAAGTTTAATACAAAGAAGCAATTTTACTATCTAGCCATAACACTGCGCTTCTGAAGTTCAAGCTCTGAGATGCCTACTTTCCACTCTCAAAGAGCACTGCAACACCATTTTGAAAATCAAGTTATATGAGAGAGTCTCAGGAAACTTAGGACAGCTTGGCCATTCCAAAAAGGCTGGACCATATTGCTATTTTGCCACAGATACCATTTCTCTCTTCCTTTTAGCATGGCAGCTTGGAAGATTATTTACTTTCCTCCTCCCTTCACAGGGTACCAGGATGCAGAACATCAGAAGTATACAGCAAAGGTCTTCAAAGAACAAAAAGTGTTTTCCAACAAGGCCGTATAAAGTCAAGCTACTATCAGAACCCCTTAGTGAAGATTAGTAAATATGTCTAGCAAAGACAAAAAGCATTTGTATTTTTAGTATTCACCATGATACACCATGCACCATTACTGAACTTGCTACCACACAGCTGGCAATTTCATAGTTCACAATCTACAGTCCTGGGGTTGAAACTACTGCCATTTTTCTGTTCATTATGTAACTTAGCTAGGGTAATTTAGGTTATTCAGGGCTAAGTTTGAAAATATTAATGAAGGGATAGTTAAAGCTTCATATACAAATTTTATTAGAAACCTAGAAGTTACTAGACAAACAAAATTATGCAGACCTGTGAAAGTATCAATGGTGGTCCATCTCTCCAGAATATAGGAAAGCCTTTTGCTACTACAGATATGTCAAACATTCATTTATTCACATTTGTATGCATTTGTACACATGTAAAGGACATTAAATACTAAGCAGTAAAGTCTGCCAGTGTCTTTTTTTAGTAATACTGGTAAAGAACAGTTCCCATTTCTCACTTCAAATCAGGTAGGTCTGATGCACCTTTTGCCTGAAAACAGACATCGCCTTACATTGTCAACAACTTCAAAGCAAAAAGTAATACAAGCTGAACTCACCCACTGTGTAGGATTTCAGAACTACCTGTACTTCTGCTGTGAAGTCACTAGTAATTACATAAGTCAGCATTTCATATCATAAAGAAACCTTCCAAATAGGAAGAAGTCTCAGAGGGCCTGTCCTGGTTCCGACCAGGATGGACTTAATTTTCATTGGAGTATTTCATTCCATGTGATGTCGTGGGGTGGAGCTCGCTCTCCCTGGCAGCACGGCTTGGCACCTGCTCGTCAGGCCGTCTTGTTGTGGGGGGCGGGGGGGGGGGGGAACCGGTCACTGCATTTGGTAAACCACTGCTGCATTTTACCTGTTTTCTTTTGAATTCACTATTGTTACTGTTGTTATATTTAGTAATTTTTTTCTTTTTACTCAACCCACGAATTCTCTTCTCTTGTCACTCCCCTGTCTTACCAGAGCGGGGGGGGGTGGTGGGGATGAAGGGCCTGCCACATGGCGTCTGGCTGCTGGCTGAGTTCAAACTTCCGCAGCCTTGCAGGTGTGTGTATACATTTTAGAGAGCTAGAACTAGTGTAACACATAGCAGTTTTCTGCTTAGATCTTGCCTAGATTTTTTCCATTAGAAATGTCTCAATTTCTATACTTACAACTTGAATTTAACAAGACTTGGTTCTACTTTTACAAGAGCTTTCCAGCACTACCTCCAAGAAATTTACAGCAGCATACCTGACAGAGAAGCTGTTTCTCTAAAGGTTCATGTAATGATTTTGAGACAAAATGACACCTTTGTAGAGGACACAGCTCAGAAAAGGTTAAGTAAGATGAGTTAAGAGCAAATTAACACATTTGACTGTTGAGGCCTTGCTGTGTTTAGGAGCTACTCCCACACTTCAAAAAAAGATGGTGCCCTTTTACTAAGTTAGTGATCGTATTTAACTGATTGCAGGACAGTACATCAAAATGTCAAATACTTTTGAAAAGGAAAGGTCTTGATCACACAGTCCTCAGTACAGCAGAATCAATCTGCAGGAAATGGCATCTAACCCTTTCTAGTTTATGCTGACATCATTCCCATGTGTTAACCTGCTTGTTATGTTATGAAACGAAGTGAATCCTGCAGTATACTAGGTATTTGATGTTTAGTGCATCCTGGTCATCTACAATTGTATGCATGCCTAGCTTGCAGTAATAAGGGGCCTTAATTAGCTTGCAGATTACTGTAAAACACAATTCAACTCTCAGTTCTGTACCCGATTGTAGAAAACTAAACCCCTTTCCACTGAGAAAGGAAACTGCCTTTCAATACTACTCAAGAGCTCAATAGGGTAATGAGAGACTGCTGCTCCTCCTACCTAAGGGGTGTTACTGCTTGTACACAGCTGTGCTTCACACACATGCACTAAACTTTACAACTCCATTGATGCCAAGGAACTTTAGAAGTTTGCCCTCCTCATGTTTTATAAATTCCTTCTTCAGCCTTAAACTGCTCAACTCCCATTCACTGGCCAGTCAGGCACGAGAGCTACTGGCTACTTCCGGTTTGGTAAGAGGAACTCAGTTCGTGTACTGAAATACCTTCATGAGTCTGGCTTCAAAGCAGATCAAGCCAAAACATGCTAAATGCAGTTGTGCCCAGAGATACCTTATGGCATTAGTAGGCTGTTCTTGATCCAAGGAGACAAACCTTTCCATAGCATTTCTGAAGAACAGAAAGCAATAGCTAGCCAGGTTTAAGATAACAGGTACTTTACTGCCACCAACACAACACATTAGTTAAAAGCTGCAACACCACAGTTTGCCAAAACAAAGATTTTGGTACTTCTCAATCACTACCAACAGCAGGACTTCACATTAAGTTTGAGTTAAGATAAAAATATGCAAAAATATTTGTACGTGATACTACAGTTTAGATATTTTAAGCTATACGACTTGCCTCTTTCACAAATTAAAGCTTATAGCTTTCATTTACACTGGAAGAGTAGTAAGAGCAGGCCGAATCTTAAGCAAAACTTCTGGAAAGCTCTCAGGAAAAAGATTTGATAAATTTATTTACTTCTTCTCTAGAGTTAGGCTGTACAACTGTGAGCAAAGGCATCAGGTAGCCACACTTCACAGAATGCCATCAAGACCAACATGGCAAAGACTTCTTTAAAGATGCTTACTTCTAAATAATAAGATTGTGTGATCACTTTACAGACCTCTACTAATAGTAACAGTACCTCTTAGTGCCAAAAGCTGTATTAATCGCAATAGCTATTTTGCACAGATCACATGAAATCTCCAGAAATACCATAGATTTAAAAACTAGATCCTGCTCTTAAGAATTTAATGTAATACAAATAGAAAACAGATGTCACCAGTTTTACAAATTGTTGCATCACCACTAATCCCTTATCTCACATGCAGTTTAGATCAACTGAAAACTCTTGCTTACTTATTACCATTGAATACCTCTGCCTTAGAGGAATAAGAAGTA
Organism: Athene noctua; assembly: GCF_965140245.1. NCBI lineage: Eukaryota > Metazoa > Chordata > Aves > Strigiformes > Strigidae > Athene > Athene noctua. Next base: position 38,640,944 of record NC_134039.1, on the reverse strand, counting down.
ATATTTTATTATGGTAACAAATACTTTTATGACCTTTGTTATATTACAAAAAGAAGTGGTTTTATTGACTAAGGTTTTTCCTAAATGGAGTTTCCTCAATAACAGTCTTAAAATTGACTTACCTTCATTTGGTGAAGTTTTCAATTTTGTACAGATACCATGTACATCTCCATAGCATTCCTGTATTTTATGCAGTGCATCTGTAGCTCGAAGTTCCATAAGAGAGCGGAGCTCTGCAAGAGTAACTCCAAAATCTCCATGATTAACTTCTTTTACAGCATTTTTTACGCCACTATATGCAACCGAGTTGTTTGCCATATCACCCATGATGCATGCAGTCTTTAGTGTAGACAGTTTCCAGTAAGGAACAAGATTTCAGCTTAAAATATTTCCAAAAGAAAAATAAATCCTTTGGGTATGAAGACAGTCAGAAGAGCAGACACATCACCCAAGTAAGAGACCCCATCTGGAGAGATATCTTTGAGGTTGTCCCATGGCGCGTTCTGTTTCCCAAGCCAAACAGCATGTACAGTCTAGGGAAAAATATAGAAAATTAGAATAAATATACATTCAGTTACATAACAGCTATACTGATAATACACTGTAAGACAACCCTACTCTTTGTATTGAGGTTACAGAACAAATTTCTGCTTAAGGTCAATTTCTTCAAACTTCCTGTAATATTTTTAGTTAGCATTCAGCTGGCAAGAGTGATGAGGCATAAAATGGATGTTTCCCATCCCAAAATAACCTTGCAGTATTATACTTTGTTAAAGCGTTAACATCTTAGAACAGCTGTTGCCTTTAAGTCTTGCATTTTGCTTGGTATACCCATATGGTTCATCATCAAGAGGAAACCTCTAAAAACACCTGGAAGTAAATCTGTTTCCAAGGAAATAGAGTTTGAAGCATCCACCACTGATGTCACATGGGGTAAAAGCATGCTCAAGTTAAAAACCAACTTTTCACTGAAGCTTTCACCTCAGAGCTGGGGATGAGCAAGCTTTTGTGTGTTCCCATGAATTTATTTGCACAAATCTCAAGGAAAACAGTTTCAACACTAAGTTAGCCCACACATTAAGTACTTTTGTAGTGTTGCAGGAGTATATCTCAGGCAGAGCTAGGTCTTAATGCATTTTCATGTCCAAAGAGTTTTAGGCCCCCTCCAGCCCATTTCATCACAACTCAAGACTCCCACAGTATCTGCATTTAATTCTTTGCAAGAGGGAAAAACTGCACAATACCACCTTCCTGCAGAAGTGATAGGGAGACAAAGAGCAGCTCTTCTGCCTGATTATCATAGGACTGTAACTGAGAAATTGACATCTACCCACAGGATTAACTTGCACAGGCACTCTATATATAATCCCTGCTTGGCTGACACATCTTGCATGTACACATTTATCTACACAACAGTACAGTGAACATACAAGCACTTCATGCCTTTATAAAGATCTGCTGTATGCAGAAGACAGAAGTCTGATCATGTTAAGTCAACTTTATCACCATAATAGGGCATGAGCACAACAGAATATTCCCCCATGAGATGTTATGATTGCCAGACTCAGGTGAACAATAACTTGGATGCTATCAGGTCAACAAGTACCTCAGGTGTCATATGCCTAGCAAAGACAAATGATTACTACTGACAGCACTGCTTTACAAAATCAAAGAATCAAATAGCAAAGAAAAGATTTCTGGCTATTGCCCTGCCAGGTTAGAGGACTGCTCAACTAAACCACTGTATCTGTGTTGAGGTCCACATAAAAGCACCTAATTACCAGAAATTTAATGTCTTGGTTCCAGAAAAGTCTCAGGTCTCTGCTCTGGAAGCAATCACTTTCAGCTATAATCAATCTACCACTCTAAGCACCATGCCACGGTACTGCATTGGTACTGAAGACAATCACCTGATGCTGAAGGACCCTGAAATGATGTCACCACAAGTGACAATTCATTTTCCAGCAGAACTACCACCACTCTTCCTATCACTAGGAGATTCTGAGAAAAGCACCATCTATGGCTGTTTTCTGGAGAGCCACAAAAACCATAAAGCAATCAATACTCATATGTTTAAAATAACATCAACATCCTATAACAGCAACAAGGTGCCTAATTTAGAATTTTTAATCTTTACAATTTTCTCTGTTACTTGCAAAATATGATGACAGTTGTAAAGTCCATGACAATGGGTTAACCTGCATGCTCAGATGCAGTTTTGATTAACACAAGTTCTTCAGGTGACAATAACATGTTCTGCTAGAGTATCCTGTAAGTGAAGAAATTCATGCAAATCATGTACAAAAGAATGCTCTTTAAAGCCACACTGCATCTTTATCTAATGCCCAAACACTGGATGCTGTTGGCCAACTAGTAGCCTAGGAGGATTTATCAATTGGCATCTGATCATAAACTATGACAGTATAACAAGAAGCAGAGCAGGCCAATGAGTTTGTATAGCTCTGGAGAAGATGCTGCAGCTGCTAATTAGGCAAAAATAGACTAAGCAGAATGCCCCACAACTATTTACATCAAACTCAATTCAATTTTAATTAAGAAAAGCTCTGTTCAAGCCTTGAGCAGAAGCCCTGCACTTGAGGCCCAAATACACCCAAATCCAAGTACAGACATGAGGTTAGGAAAAGCTACAGCTCTAGTCACTGCTCACTTGGCACTGAAAAGCATTGAGACCGAGTACTGGGCCAGGGCAAGACTGGCTTTCATGTGCAAGTAATCTTAAAAGCAGTAATATTGCTTAATCATAGCTCATACTGTGCTTTGCACTCTGGCTCTATCATCTCTATGCATCTTGATCCATTTTTGTTAAGACCTAATAGTCCAGTGATTAGCTATTAACAGTTCATACTGAAAAGAGGTTCTCAGATGTTCTGAAATACCTCAGTGGTGTCCTAGCATACCAAGGGACCCTCAGGGTTCACAAACAAGTTCAGTAAGCTTATGTTAACACTATAAAAGCTGTGCGGTTCTGCAGATTAGCTCTAGTAGTGTTACAGACTATTTGGCACACCATGTTAGGAAATAGCTGTGGAATATTGAGGGGAACAGTGTCAATACTCTTCAAATTCTGAATACTGAGCAAGAACAGTTTTACTCCAAATCATAAGAACTTGGTTAAACATTAGCAATTGTTACATAAATCAGACCAGAAAGAATCTGCTTGAGAAGCCCATTTTTACCAGGCATTTCAGCAGACAATACAAAAGCCTTTCAGAACACAGGTACAAAACAGACTGACCTTAACATAGTCACTTGGCCGATTCCTACAGAACAAAAATATTGCTACAAATTTCTTGCAGAAATATCCTTAAAACAGTTTTGATGTCAAACGTTGCAACATTCGATCGCTTCCTGTTACAGCAAGTTCCAACAGTCTACTTTTGTAACAAAGTGATGATGCATAATGCAACTATAAACAGTGAAATTCAAGCATTATAAAAGAAAGCACTATTTTAAGCTACATAGATCATTATCTCTTCAACTAGTGGAATACTTTATTTGTTTTGACCAGTGTTCCAGTTCTCAACTCAATTCTTGAAGCAGCCATTTGACATACATTGAGTAGCATGAGCTCTGAAGTACTATTGTTAAAAGCAACTCGCCTCAAACTTCCAATCTGCTAATATCTCAAATTTTAAATGCAAGAAACAGTCATCAAACAAAGTCACTTATACACCATTGCTGAAGTTGCAGCTTATTTAAAGTTTATTCAGTTGATGTTAGTGTCCAGCTTAAACAAGCTGCACACAAGTTGATTATAAAAAGTCTGTCTTTTATTAGGCACATCAACTTCTGGATAGTCCTATGTTTACTTATCACTGATAGTAGGGAACAACATTAAAGCTATTGTCTGTCTCACTCAAGTGACTAAAAATCCTGTACTGCAGAGGCATCTTACAGTAGCAGCACATACTTTCATTGGCAGAATTCAGATACTTGTGGCAAATCTCTCTGAAAAGACCCTGCTGCTCTATGACTAATAGCTTCACTGACATATCCTGTCATCACAGCTGCCTAAGAGTACTGAATCTTAAATTCCTCAGCCAAATCAGTATTTATTGCTAAGTAAGTGTGCTTTGTTACCAAAGACAATAACCCAAAACCATAACCCATGAAACAAAAGTTAGATAATTTTACCAGTGCTAGAAGTTTGACAACCTCACAAGCCTCTGTACTTGGACTGGAAAAGAACAAGCTCTAAACAGAAGCCTACATGTAGAGAACTTTATTAAAGCATGAAGAGGCTATAGATTACAAATCTAATTAGTGCCACCAGAACACAGTGTGTTAGCAAAGCTAGAAGCTGTAACGTGTTTCTTGAAATGTTCTTGTAACAACACTTTAAATATAAAACGATGTTAAACCCCTGCCCAAAACCCAGCTACTTTTGAGGCAGCCCTGAACATTAACTATGCTTCAAAAAGGACTCCAGAAGAAGTCCTACATAAGTGAAAGTATTTACTAATTAGTAATTTACAGAATCCCAGAATCAGCTAGGTTGGACAGGACCTCCTTGAAGAACATCCAGTCCAACCATTAACCTAACACTGACAGTTCACAACTACACCAGATCCCTAAGCACAGTGTCAACACGACTCTTAAACACCTCCAGGGATGGGGACTCCACCACCTCCCTGGGCAGCCCATTCCAACACCAAACAACCCATTCTGGAAAGAAATACTTCCTCATATCCAGTCTAAACCTTCCCTGATACAACTGGAGGCCATTCCCTCTTGTCCTGTTGCTTTGTTAAAGAGACTCATCCCCAGCTCTCTGCCGCCTCCTTTCAGGGAGCTGTAGAGGGCGATGAGGTCTCCCCTCAGCCTCCTCTTCTCCAGACTAAACACCCCCAGTTCCCTCAGCCGCTCCCCGTACGACCTGTGCTCCAGACCCTGCACCAGCTGCGTTGCCCTTCTCTGGACACGCCCAAGTCATTCAATGTCCTTTTTGTAGTGAGGGGCCCAAAACTGAACACAGGAATCGAGGGGCGGCCTCACCAGTGCCGAGTACAGGGGTCAGATCCCTTCCCTGTCCCTGCTGGCCACGCTATTGCTGACACAAGCCAGGATGCCATTGGCCTTCTGGGCCCCCTAGGCACACTGCTGGCTCCTGTTCAGCCGACTGTCAATCAGCACCCCCAGGTCCCTCTCTGACTGGCAGCTCTCCAGCCACTCCTCCCCAAGCCTGTAGCGCTGCTGGGGGTTGTTGTGGCCCAAGGGCAGCCCCTGGCATTTGGCCTTATGGAAACTCCTCCAGTTGGCCTCAGCCCATGGCTCCAGCCTGTCCAGGTCTCTCTGCAGAGCCTCCCTACCCTCGAGCAGATCAACACTCCCACCCAACTTGGGGTCATCTGCAAACTGACTGAGGGTGCACTCGATCCCCTCGTCTAGATCATCAATAAAGATGTTAAACAGGAGTGGCCCCAAAACCGAGCCCCGGGGGACACCACTCGTGACCGGCTGCCAACTGGATTTATCTCCATTCACCACAACTCTTTGGGCCCGGCCATCCAGACAGTTTTTTATCCAGCAAAGTGTGTGCCCATCCAAGCCACGAGCAGCCAGTTTCGCCAGGAGAATGCTGTGGGAAACGGTGTCAAAGGCCTTACTGAAGTCAAAGTAAACTACATCCACAGCCTTTCCCTCATCCAATAAGCAGGTCGCCCTGTCGTAGAAGGAGATCAGGTTTGTCAGGCAGGACCTGCCTTTCATAAACCCATGCTGACTGGGCCTGAGCATCTGGTTGTCCCGCATGTGTTGTGTGATGGCACTCAGGATGAGCTGCTCCATCAGCTTCCCGGGCGTTGAAGTCAAGCTGACAGGCCTGTAATTTCCTGGATCATCCTTCCAACCCTTTTGTATTCAGTAATTCCTTCTTTTTGGGAGAAAGCTATAATCTGTGTTCTACATTTATTAGAATTAAGTCTGTCTTGAAGTGATAGTTTGCAGTGGCCACGTACTGACCATCAAATGCGAACAGCAGAGTTTAAGAGTGGTGCGTGTAATTACTATTGCCCAGATGCACAGAACCTAGCATACCTTTGGCCCCTAACTAAGCCTTTCCTATTATTGAATTTGCATTTAATACTTGCTTCACCAACCTACAGGAATGCATTTTAATCTTGATTAAGAAAATTAAATCTTAAAACACCTAAGCATATTCATATCTCAAGAGTCAAAGCTCCAGCAGTTGTATATCTCATGTCATTCAATTTAATTTATACATCTGCTTGAACACTGTGCATTCAGATAATAAGCATTAGCTGGTACTAGCATTTGACCTTCAACAACAAACTAAAGCTGGTTGCTGTAATATAGGAAAAGGCTTGCAAAGTGATTATCTCAGGAAAGCCTTTGTTTAATCTAATTAGTTCAGTGAAGACCAGACAGATCTACATACCAAGAGGCTGCAGTGATAGAAACTGTCCCCACGTTTTAGTTGTCATGCCATTTTAATCTGTTTCAAAAAACAACTTTTAAGATACAGAAAAATATAATAAGCCTTTGCATACTTTTGTTTGACACCCACAGCACTGGGCATGTTCCACAGCTTAAAGCCATTACATGATTTTTTCCTTTGGAGAAGAAAAAAGTTGTCCATAATATTATAATGGAAAATAATTGTAACAGAGAAAGTGACCTGACAGTCACACTGGAAAAGCCTGAGGTAGTCTGCTCTGGAGGGGCAGATTTTAAGAGACAGACCCCCTCATACCTACTTGAAAGGCTACAGAAATTCACCAGCTGTTTCACAAGAAATACAAATGAATGTTAATAAAACATAAAGTTCATACAGAACAACATGCATTTACAGGTTACTATCCCGTATGTTAAAATGTGCCTAAGGGAACAACTCTAGGAGTTAAACTATTTCAGTGACATGCTGCTGTTTTAGTGCAAGCATCTCAGAGCCTGGCTTATGAGGAGACAATTACAAGTAGATTGAACAGCTAAGAGGGAGAGGGCACAATCGTGGAAGACATTCCACAACAGAATGTTTTTAATACATCACCTTCACCCTTAAAATGTGCACAACAGTGTTGCAATGCCAAGTTTCCCTTATTACTACTCCTGTGTTATAAACAGTAAATTCGAAGGTTATGAGTTTTGCTGAGTTTTCAAACAGAGATCTGACTTCATTCTGAAGTTTAATCTCTTGCGAGGCAGATGTACTCGCCTAACTGAAACGAAAACTGGCTGCTGTTCCTAGACTCTTGCAGTGGATGTAAACACTAGTATTTATCACACTTAATCTAAAAGATTGCTGCTGTCTACTGTGATTGACACTTCTGTAGTAGCACTTTCATCCAGTGGTAGTTTCTTCGCTTTAAGATCCCAAATGATTTATTATTGAAATGATGGCTAACAAATTAGGACTTCAGTAGTCTGAAGTCAATTTGGTCGTATAAATTAGTAATGTTCACACAAAAGATTCCTGCATCATTTCTCTCCTATTTTGGTAGCAGCAAGGGAAAATTATAACAGTCTTGAACTTGAGTTATTACAGCATGAAGACCATGACCTTCTCTTATGAAGCAGCTTGCTCCACAGACTCTGCAAGGAGCCTGGCAAGTGAGCAGACATTGTTTTATGCCATCAATCAACCACGCAGGCCTGTACTCCCCTGCCCTTTCCAAACTCATGAAGCAGGTCAACTCCAACTGAAGTGATAGCTGGATTAAGAAACAAGATTGGGAAGTGCTGTATAGAATAGTCTGAATAGAAAAACTGTTTTATCAAAAGCTTAAACTAATAATTAGCTTTCCGTATTTAAGGTATTTTAACTTGAAAATGAGACCTGAATAAATACAAAAGACTAATACAACAAGTAGCTCTTCAGGAAGACCTATGAACACTTTCAAGGGACATCAGACTTTGAGACATACTGGAAAGCCCTTGAGAATAAAACCAATGTGATCATCAGTACAGAAAGCATCCAGGGTCCTGTGTATTTAAAATACTCAGCTTTCATACTCTCTCATATTACAATCCTGAGTTGTCCATAGAAAGCCAAACACTTCAAGACAAACCCATGCAGAAGAGTTAAGTTTTTAACTACTTAAAACACTTTTCTGGAAGCAGGAGTTACTCATTCTAAATATCCATCAACAGAGCAATGTCTTTAAGGGTCTCCTAAATCCACAGCTCTGATCAACACTCAGCTCAAAACAGCTTTTCCCTTCTCCACTCGCAGGCCCTGAAGCTTCCTTCTCAATACTTCCTTTTACTAGGCTAATCTAATTTTTGCTCTGTGATGACATTGTAAACTAAAACAAAAAGGCTAAATTTGACAGGACTTCTTATGATACCAGGTAATTCCAGGTTAAAACTCTAATCTCAGAGAAGAAAAGTTTTAACCTCTAGACATTACTCTGTCCCATTCAGCATTGTTTATAGCATGTTCAAGTATTTAAGATGCATTTACTATGTGTGTCAGCTTCCTCAGATAACTTCAGATTAGTGGAGCTGCCAAAAATTGGACTAAGGAGCTGATGGCTGAAGGCAAATCTGGGATATCATGAAGTTCCACCTACCAGTGTTTAAAACCCAAGAAAAAATTTGTCCAATGCCCATTAATATTTTCCTTTACTTCAGATTGAGTCCTAAATAAAATGACTGAGGATTTAAAGTCCCTTAATCCTGTACAGTTCAGGTTAAAAATATTTATTTGGGATAATTATGCCATAAAGTAAGTTCTATTAACAGGTCTGTCATATTAATAACTTTATCTATAATCCTAAAAGCAGATATATATTTTTAGTGCAGTTAAGTCATGCACCAACAAATACTGACAAGTTCAGAACAATTTACCACACTTACCAATACTTATCAAAACTATATTGACAAAAATTACAAACTTTTTGAAAAAAGAGATGGTAGCATGGCATTCTACTTAAAATCCTACTTAAAATTATGTATGACTACAACAGAATTTACTTGCAAAAAGTAAAAACTCAAATTGCAAAATGCATTCCAGTCATAAAACCTGACAGTTATGTGTTAAATGAGGCATATAACGTCATTATATGCAGAAAAGTTTCGAGTAAAGGGAAAGTGAGATGCTACCAAATTTCACCCAACAGAGCTGGAATCAGATTCCTGTATTTCAGACACTTACTGCATTTAAAGCTCAGTGCGTGCCTGTGAGCAATGCAGCCAGCTGGTCAGTTCTGACAATAATTATGACTCAGAGCCAAACAGCAGCTGACTTCTTTATAACAGTTATTCCTACAGGTATATTACTTGTCTTGAGACATCTTTTTACCTTTTTTCATAAAGCCTCTAATTTATGCTGCTTCTCCTTAACCCTGCCTCCAATCCATTTTGAGCTAAACACATATTTCAGATTTTACCTCTATTTTTATTTACTTCCATCTTTCAATTCCCATAATACCACTGCATACCACTGAAATTGCTTTAGTCAGTTTGAGCAATGGTTTTCTTACCTTCCTATGTCATTAGACACTAAGTAGCATCAGTGGAATTTTTTTTGTTCTGAAGCTCCAAGTAAACTTCAGGAGTTCTGAAACCAGAAACCTTGTTTCATAACACACTGCACCCATTTAAATGAAAACATGTTTAAATTAAATTGCATATAACATTTCAGCCGAAGTCAGATGTTTACCATCTCATTCTGATTTGAACACTCCCCCTTTTTTCTCGCAGAAAGTATTCTTTCATATTGACATCCATTTAAGCAGAGCAGTATGCTTTTGACTGTAACCATGCTTCCCAATATCAAAGAAATGCCAAAAGCTCTCCAGAGCTATGAGCTTTCAGGCAAAGGCAAAAGTCCATCCCTACCTGATTCTTTCAGTATTCAGGAAACCTCAAGTGAAATTTAAAATTAAGACTTAAAACTACTATGAAATATTTATGCCTAATGAGATTAAGCCTAATTACATCCATAAAGTCACTCTGCATATGACTAACTTCCTTCTATTAGAGTAGTAAAATTAACTTAGTAGGGTAAGCTTAAAGGGTTTTTTGCTACCTTGGACTAGTTACTGCTATGTAGAAACAGTACTATGAAATATTCTATAAGCTCATCGAACTGTAAACACATAATATATAAATAGTAACATTTAGGTGACAAATCATCCATTTATGATCCTCAGAAACACACCCATCAAGTGATGGCTTGGAACATAAAAATAAAAATCCCAGTTCTGGTCACCCATCTCAAAGAGCACACATTATGATGCCAAGTTGGATATCTGTTTTGTCCTCTCATGACCAAAGTTTAAGCAGCTTCCTTCTTGTTCTGTAACATGCCAGTTTAAGAGACTTCATCTTTAGATTTTTCAAAGGCCTTCTGGAAATACAAGAACAGTTTATCCTTATCCTCAAACCTTTAAAAAGCCTTTCTTCTTGAAAAATTTGTAATTGGAAAGCTATGCTAGCTTCCCCTGCATGTCATATTAATCCCTGCCTGCCAGAAATACACCAACTGACTTAAGAGTCTTTCTGAGAAAACCCCGTTCAAAAACTGCAATTACATTTGCCATCTTTTATTCCTAAAGAGCCAAAGTTTTTTTAATTGAAACATCATAACTAGTTTACACTTGAGTAGCTCTTTCAGAACTATTGAACAAGTTCGTGGCAAGAGGAGGTTCATGGTTTCTTTTGTTGTTTTTTGTTTTTTAACCTCAATATTTGAATCTGAGAATCCACTCTGTGGCTTTGCAAGAAACACAGGTGTGGAATCTCCTGCAAACATCTTCATTATGATTATACTGACCATCCCTTTCACTCTTTGATGAATTTTGAGAGTTTAATTCACTATTCCATTCTAGTGGGCCTCCCCTTTCCGGTACAGTACAAGAAGCACCTTCAGTAAGGTAACCTCATGGTATTATCTGATACATTTTACCATTTAGTGAGGCTACATACTACTTTATCCTTCAGGCACATCTCCAGTTTCACAACTAGTCCTTCCTCTTGATTGTACTTTTTGATCTTTCTGAAGTCTGACACCCACTTAAAGGCTAAATTCTCATGCTGTCTGCACTGTCCTGCTCTTTTAGCTACTCCTTTTAAAGAACCTTCTCATTTATGCAGGGCTTCTTGCTGATCTTGAGGTTTTTGCATACATTTAAGCATTACTTCAATACAGTTACTGGTACCTGTCCAAAGGATGATGTTGATTTAAATGCTGTGTGATCAGTATGAGTTACATACATGACAATCCCTGCTCCACCATCAATGTAAGGTAATGAATTCCTCAGTTTGCTTCTTTAACTTAGGGAGTATATGAGCAGTTACTAGACAGGATGCACAAAGCTGAGATCCTCATTATAGCACTTCGTACATCTGATGATGCAAGTAAGTCTGTCACATCCTCTGGTGACCAAAGGTATGGCTGTCCTACAGTGTGGAGGCATCAGACTTCCACTCACAGAGGTACTGAAGCAGCTCTCATTATTTGAGACTAACAACACTGCAACTTATTCTTTTTCATTGGGTAAAGCCACCTACATTAATTGGCAACTGCGTTAATGAAGTAAGAGACTATGTGAAAGCCTGCTGTTGCAACAGTCACACAGGCAACCCAGGGCTCAGAGCGGTAACCGCTTGTGTGCCTTATTACTCTTCTTTCACAGCACCTCAGCCACTAAGAGACAGCAGTTAGTTTTGGGTCCTGCTCTAAGTCCATCTCTCATGGATCACACAACATTCCAAACAGTTTTAGGATACTTTCCTCTACTAATCCTTTTTCCACTGGTCTTGCCTTCTCCCTGCATTTTGATGATCTTTAAGAACAATTTTTTTTTTTTTGACAGCAGTGCAATCTGCCCCTCCAGATCCAAGGAGACAGAAAGAACCACACATGTTCTAAGCCTCCACCCTCCCACTAGCTGTGATCGTAGCCATGCAGTTCACTTCTTTACAGTCTAAGAGTGGGATACTCACAGCAGCCTGATGCAGAAAGCAGTCATCCAAAAAGAATTTTCCCCCCACACCAGCCACAAAATAATGCCAAAAGATTTAAATATAAGGGTTTCTACTGGATGAACAAGTTACCACAGATTCCCCAGAATTTTTTCCACAAGATGCCATAATAGCTGATTTATTTGCAGAAGTCCTAAAGGCAATGTGGATATGCCAGCTTAAAGAACACACATTCAGCTAATGCTGGGAACTTCTTCATCATGGAACTACGTTGCTGCCATTTTAAACATTAATCTCCATTCAAGAAAGGTTCATTTTCTCTGTTATTTCAGGTCAAGTGACATGCCACTACACAAATCACATAATATATCACTTTACTGCCAAGGTCAGACACCATTTGGACTGAAGAGCAAATTCACTAGACCATCAAACAGCAGGTTGAGCAGATTTAGTAAACTTAATTCATTTCTCAGTTTTGGTAGGCTATTTAATAATTGCTGTACAACTGGCTATGTGCCATTAACAACTGCAGCTTCATTTCTAATGTCTTCAAGTGTGAAGATCTGTACCATGCATAACTCTTTTAGGTTTCTGAGAGCACAAGGACATCAGTTGCATGATTAATTCATGAAAAAAAATGACTGGGAAAAAGAATGCAAATGGAGCCATGGTCTATGATAATATTTAAAAGTCCTATTCCACCCAGTAAAGGAAAACCCTCCCAGAGTTTCCCATAAACCAAAGGTCTTAACTCTTCACTAGTGTCCTGGTTCAGATAGGATAAGGTTAAGTTTCCCCAGCAGAGAGAGAGGGGGAAGGGATCTCCAGCCGGGTTATTCATACCATGCTGATGTCAGGTCCGGCATGGGAATTTTTTACTTTATCCTTGGTGGTCTTGGTGGCAGGGAGCTGTTCCGTGACCCTTTTGCAGTATTTCTCTGTATATCGTTTGTTTTGTTCACTGTCATTGCTGTTTATTGTTGTTATCATTGCCACTGTTGTTGTTCAGATTGTTTATCACACTGTTGTATTAAATTTCTTCTTATTTTAACCCGGGTTTGTGCCTCACTGCCAGCCTGACCGGCTGTGGGTGGGGAAGGGGCAACAGCAATGTGCTCTCCAGTCCCCGCAGGGCTTAAACCACCACAACGAGTATCAGCAGACCCTAATGTAATTTGTATAAAGTTGTGTTTCCAGTCTAAGCAGCAAGCATTCAAACTAGGAGGTGAACTAGGTACCTATTTAGCTCTGGCACAATGCTTATTCCTCTCAGTAGGGAAAGGCCATGCCTTGAAAAAACTTCACAGCAACCAGCTGGACCTATTCAGTACTGAGAATCAGATATTTATTTCCCTCACTCCCCTGCCCAGCTGAAGCACAAGGCTATCAAATAACATGGTAAACCAGCAGGAACTCAGGTGCCTAGAGCATAACTACCACTGGCATACATAGTGAGGTGTCACTCTCCTGCTAAGGCAGCTCTGAATTATCAGCAGTAATTCCTAGTGGCTAGTTCAACAAGGGTAATGTTCCCCCTTCCAAAAGACAGTATCTGAATTGGGAGGCTACTGCCACCAGTTCAGCTGCAGCTGACCCTTAGGGCCAAGAGTCTACGCATCCATGAAGACTACAGATTGTCGTTTGCCCTCAGCTAGATCAGACCCATTTTGTTCCTTCTACATAAAGCTACTTCCTGTAAACAAACTGGTTTATTCTACAGTGGCACACTGTAACAATCTGCAACTTCTGCAATCAGGTCATTTTTAGCAATAGCACAGTATCTCTGAAGAAAGGGAATTGGGAAGAGTGGTATCAGCTCTTCCACTCAAGTGACAATCTTCAAGCAACCTGCAAACTGTTGAATTTGTGCACGTTAGACTAACTGGCCACTGGTGAAAGCAAAAACTCTTTTAAGAACCAAGATTTTTACGTCCAGCTCATTGTTTCCAACAAACTTCCTCGAAGGGCCATTGTAACTACATGTCTGACTGTAGCACACCTCAGCTCAGCATGAGTTTCTTCCCCCATACAGCCAAGTAGGGGCTCACAGTCCAGTCCTGTTAAGTCAGCAGCTAATCACATTTTTAATCTAACCCCTGCAGCTCACAAGTTTCCCTTACTGCAGCAAATGATAAAGCAGAGTAGAGAAGCAGAGAGCTTCCTCTAGCCTGAGGTTAACAAGACTCTGGGAAATTACTGTTTCCCCATAGAAGGGAAATGGCTGAAAAAAACATCAGACTATCATGAAACAAGAGTGACACAGCACCATGAAACAAAAGATAACACAAATTACCAAAACTCCCACAGTTAGGGACGCAGTCTTTCTAAGGTAATTTTGGAAGACGAACAGAGGTTTCCCCCTCTGCCTTCTGCTCCACAGATTCCTAAGCAGTCTCCTGTATCCCTGTCTTCCTCTCAGGATACCAGGTTTATCAGCATCTTCAATAGACTCTTTAGCTTGAAGGACACACAGCAGTCTGTCTCCATTTCTAATGAAGAAAAGAAAGCAGACTTCTAGGAAGCAGCTGTGCTAGGACTGTTCTCCAAAAACCTGTTTACTATTTCAGTCCCATTAAGAATTACTTGCTTCAATTAGTTTGTCAACAGAAGTACATGAAGAAGCCACCTGAAAACCTTTATAATTAAGGATGACTTTAGTATCATTTCCAAAAAAACCCCACCTGAGGTAGACAAAACTTAGAAAAAATTGGTGCAAGCATGAAGTCTGCTAGTAAGAAGTAGCAGACTTGTTTTTCACACTTTCAGACTTCATAAGGTCTCTCTAGGCAGGCTACCAAACACTGGTTAGGAATAAGTTAAACTTCTGAGTCCCACACATTGAAAAATAACCATACACCTCACTTTAAAGTTATGAATTTGGCTCATTTAAGTTATGTGCATATTCAAGTCCATACGCTGTGTCAAGCAGGTTGACAGCCAAGTCCTACCATGGTCTCTAATCTCTTCTTACTTTGATTCTACTTACAATATTGTTTTCTGTTTCCTCCTTTTCTGGAGGAAGGGGATGCTTGAAAATAAACAAAAATTTATACCAACAGAACCCTGAATATCCTTCATATGTTTAACATTCACAGGCATTAGCAGCACGCAGCTTAAAAAAAGTGCTTCCAGTTCACCTTCAGAATAAACATGCATTTACAGTGAACATTTATTTACAGGCAGTTTTGTATTTCGCTCTTGTAGACTTGATACAAAAAGGTTAGTAGTTTTCTCTAGACTGTTAACAGCAAGTTGATTCTTGTTGTGCTACACTCCTGCTACAGGAGTCAGATATTTGCAGGTGCATCCATTGAAAGATTGAAATCTTTCCCTCTAACCAAACCAGCATGAAATCAGGGTTGGTTTCTTGGGATTTTATGGGATCTTTTTTGGTTGGTTTTTTTTTTCTTTTTTTAGGGGGGTGGAATATTTTATTTTGTTGGTATTTGAACAGTTGAGAACAGTTACCTAATTAAAGGAACTCAGCAATGTGACCAAACAGTATACGATCAGAATATAGAATCAAACTAAGTGTGAAGGAACAAACAATTTTAGGTAGTTATACAGATGTCTGTCAAAACTACAATCTAGTTTGAGGCACAATGGTTTATGCACATTAAGACTAAACAGCTTTTGAGACAGCTTTCTTCCTGAAAACTCAAAAAGTAGGTACTTACTAAAACATTACCTTGTTGTTAAACAATTATTATTAAAATAAGTCATTTTAGCTGTCAAAGGATTTTTCCCAGAGCAAATATTTTTACGTATTTGAACAACTGCCTCACAGCAAAACTGCTCAAAGAAAGCCTAAACCAAGTTATTTTAAGCTACTTTATTATTTGAAGCTATTTTAAGATTAGGAGTCTCTGACTCCTAAACTTGGAGGTTTCTAAGATACACTAGGCTTTCTGAGAAAATGGAAGCATTTCCCTGTGCACTGAGAATCCTCAGCTGTTCTTGCTTGACAAGACTAGGGTTCAAGGCAGGCATTACTAAGATAATTTCACAGCCTATATTATGCAGGTCTGCAAGTTTTAGTTTACTTGTCAACTGACATGAACACTATTAAAATATATTGGACATTGAAACAAAAACAATTGAGTATGGCAATAAAAGTCTAAATTCTGATCATAAGTGGGGGATATCCAAGTCATAGGGCTAAACTTCAAGACCTTAATCCACAATAGCATACCCAAAGGGAAAAACTGGAAGAGCAGGATAGAAGGTACACACTCAGTGTAAGAAGTTTTAACCTTTAAGTGAACACCTGGGCAACTGCCTGTTTTTATACAGCCAACCAGTCCCTTCTCAGTAGAGCAATGCCTAAAGACATCTGCAGACAGCCACAGGTATACCCAAAGAGAAATCTAACAGGAGGAACCACAGAGTGTTTGGCTGGAACAAACTCTTAAATAGGGTTTGCATGGTAGTCTTACCATTCCGAAATATTTAACAGTCATGAATTATACAAGCAAATACCTGGACAAAAGACTGTGCTTTCCAGGAAGTGTACCTTGTGGGCATGAAAAGTCAGAAAACATCCTCAGACATAAGAAACCAGAAGCCAGGCTTTCCACATCACAAGGCTCAGGGGTTCTTTTTCAGATATCCTGAACTAGCTAATGCTAAAGAGGCAGTTTGGCCTGTTACTCTGCTTACCCAGCTTCAGACCAGTTACTCTCAGTCCTACAAAACTGTTAAACCATCCCTAAGTTCCAGAAAGTAAAAATAACTAAAATTGTAGTATAATAGAGTAATATTATTAGAAAACAAGAAAACAGAATTAACTGCACTGGCATGTAAAGTTATCTGTTGACTTCCAAGAGCAATTGTTTTGATTATGGACCTAATAACACCTATCTATACCAAGACCTTATTCAAGGCCTGAGCTTCTTCCATTCTGGCTTAGAATTTTTATATCTGATATCTCTTCACACAGGAAGAAACCAGTAGTCTCAGAATAAACAAATAAATGTGCAGACCACTGTAATTTATGGAAGGATATGTTCTCTTTCCCCATGGGAGGCTTCCAGATATCATACCTCTTTATGCACGTATGGCAGACGGTACCTACAAAAATAGGGCTCAAATGTATGACTAGAGGTACAAGTATTTGGTATCTTATTTTGGATAGCCCCATCCAATCATTGATACAAAAAAACAGACCAGACTACAATTACAAAGGTATATACAACACCAGTGTTTACCATTATGGCACGAGATAGCATCTGAGACACCTGATTAGCTTTCAGTAACTATTTGTTGACCCATTTTTTCAGGAAAATCCCTCTTTCGTTCATTAAGCTATTCTTAACTCAGAATTTCACACAGGTATATTTGTAAGAGGCACTACTCAACTATTTAAGCTCATGAAAGCTATTTTTTCAGAGCCAGCAGAGGGAGTACAGACATCATTTTACTTATCAGCTGTGGAAAAGATACTCACCTTGTAAGAAAGCAGTAGAAGAGCTGTGCCTGCAAACCTAATGCGGTTAGTTTAAAGCATGCCAAGAACTTCCTCAGGCTTTCAGTGACATGTATGTCAATGGCCAGCAGAGCTGGTGTTTTGTTTCTGATCCCAACCAGCAGTCACATCTCAAAGTCTCATATCTGACAAAAAACGCAGGATCAACTCTAACAAGCACTAACAAGCACCGTAAGCCTGATGCTTCACATGTCAAAACCACTCCATTATATAGCTACAGTTCAAGCTAGTCAACAGTTTCTATGCCTATGGATTGTGCTATTTCAATTCCAGAAAAGCTAAACCCTTTTGGTTGTTCATTACTTAAAAAAGCAGCTTCACTGACAGGAAAAGTTGAGAAACTTGAGAGTTCAAGACAACCCACTAGCAAAGGAGCAAGAAAGGTACGGTTGGACTGGAAGGTAACAAACAGCTAACCTTTCTGCTGGCGTTTGCAGAGGCATGCACCTCTACTGGCACATGTAGTTTTCCCCATCCTCTGAGGCAAGAGCTCTGCTGCTTTATTTAGCATTTCCATTGATCAGCCTGCTTTGGAGTTGGGAATTACAACTGAATGGACGGCTGCAGAAACAGTTTGAACAAGGAACAGGTTTTAAGCAGGCAGATTGATAGCCTTTTTTACCATCTCATGGAGGTGAACACTAGGCTGTAGGCCAACATACCTTCCCGGCAAAAACTCCACAGACACTCCTTCCTTGTTTAGACTGATTTTTTAATCTTTTGTTTTAAAAAAATAAAGTCAGTCTTTCCCAACTTCTTAGTAAGAAGCTAAGCCAAGACAAAATTCTTGCCAATCACAAGCATTTATCAAATTATTTTACTGGGTGGCTATTTCTAAGTTTCACTATTTAAAAGTTTGTATATGAAAAGCTTACACAAATGCCATGAGCTCTTTAGTCTCAAAATTTCCTCTGGAAAAGCAGGAAAACACCCTCTTCATTCCAAAGAAAAATTCTATCATCTTAAACTTCACATGAACTTTTAAAAAGCTTTGACAGCTTGCATCATTAGATTTTGATTACTACCTACCCAAGAAGAAGAATGTGCCTGTAGCTGTGGAATTTAGCCTTCGCTTGTTTCAAGTTCTGAAAATAGAAGAACCACCCTTCAGCAAGTTAGATGGCTGCTTCTGCTCCCCAGTTCCTACTGAAAAGCAGTGTTCACATCTCAGCTTCATTTTCACATAATAGATTCACTAAATATGTCAAAGCAGGCCAAACTGGTTCCCATCTTGCAGAGAACACAGATGCATATCATATAGCTGACTAAATTTTCTCCCCCAGCATGGAACAAGACCACCTCACAGTTTTGCTCTTGAAATTGAGGGCTCCAGCAGTGTTCCCTATTTGTGTGCTGTGCCTAGTTGGTTCCCAGGACTCTGGCCAGGCTGCTCAGTATGCTTTACGTAGGGCAACCACAGCAGGAAAAGCCCTGCCTCTTTCATCACAAACATGGTGATGCCCAAGTAACAGGATGAGTCCCAACCACTCTGATCATCCTGCTCTTTCCCACGTTATTGCTGTCTCTTGTGACAATGGTGAAGCCTCTGCAGATACATAAAAAGCTGATCCAGAAAAGAAAAATGCTGTTTTTCAGGCAGGCTGGTTATCTAACCAGACTGACCACACAGATAATCCACTACCATTGCCAACCCAAAACAAGCTACAGAACTACACTGAACCTGCTTGAATCAAGCAAATGTAAAACCACACTTGAGGGTAAGTTGCACTTTTCAATAGATGTTACTGAATTTATGACTACAAAGGTCATAAGGTGGCATAAGCAAGGTGAATGCCAAAAATTCACATAGCAATTTATTGCTGGAGTATGATACCACAACTCTAATCCATCTTGCAACTGCAGCCTCATTAAGCTCACAAATAATTGTAATTCCTTTTACATTTGAGACACTGATATTAGGCTTGTAATCAGCAAGTTAAAACATTTATATGGAAGAGGTAAAGGGAGGCACTGAAAAGCCCCTTGAAACTCGAATATGCTTGGAGCACTCTTCCTCTTGGATAAGTTTCTACAGCATAGTCCACAGAATTTTACAAACTACTACATCTACCTTTAAGGATCTACAGAGGTTTGTTATCTCAGGTTTTTATCCTGAAAAGCTGAAGACCTTACATTTAGTATGAATGACATAATTACATTTAGGATGAACAACTACCGTTTCCAGTTTTAATCACTCCTCAAGATTTAGTGCTTCAATAATTAGTAACAGATAGCATGCAGCAGATACAAGAACTTAATAAGAAGCCAATGCCCAAGTTGTGCACTTCCTCATCCCCTTCTCTCACTACTTGGAGGTCCTATCTGAAGTTCTGAAGCCTGTTTGCGTTCCACAGGTTAAAACTTTATATTCCTCCCATCACATGCAAGATTCACCTAACCAAATAGCACCACCTATATCTAAGGTAGACACTTCAGGCTTTTTTTGTTTGTGCTTTTTTTTTTATAGCCAATGGATAAATTATAACTTCTCTGACAAAAGACTGAATTTAACCACCTAGGACATGAGCTAACATTCACATGAATCTCATCTTAGATGCGTTTCTGTGTCTTCAACAACAGAAGAGGCCTGGAATGACTGGTTTCAGGTTTTTTTAGGATATTAATATGAGTGGCCAGGATTGTTTTGCTTAAGTCAAGCACAGTTGGCTGGGCTGAACTCACATATTGAGCAGCTGCACTACCATATCAGAGCAGGCACATGCAAGAGGAAGGATGTGGTTTCACAGTTAGTTTAGGAATATCTGAGCCTATGCTACTGCCAGAAGGTACACTCCTGCACCAGCACCAATGCACATCTGACCACAAGGCCAGGGGACAGGCCCAGATGAGAACTGATGACAAAGAAAACAGCAGAAACACTGGAAGTTCCTCCTGAAGGTCACACAGGTGACAAGATGACTGCTCCATTCCAGCACAGGCCTCACCAGCTTAAGTCAATCATGGAAGCTCTTCTCCTTACCACCATGTTCATCCGAGGAAAAAGAGGAGCATGACTGCACCTCCTCTGTGATGCCCCACTGAAGACTATCACAAAGGTCCCTCATTAGCCGTCTCCCTTCCAGGTCAGGCAAAGCCACCTCATTCAACCTCTCCGTACACACCACCGGATGGCTCCTAACTGGCTTAGTGACCCTGTGACAGCCTCTGTCTGTCAGGGGAGCTGCAAAACACAACCAGATTTTCGATGTAGCCTCAGGACCATGATGGAGGGCAGTAACTCACTGGCCACTCTTGCTAATGCAGTCCAGTGCAAGCTAGTCCTAGCCAGCAGAGGAGAACCCTACTGCTGACTCAGGCTCCCCTGTCCAGTGGGGTGACCAACACCTTTCCTACAGACCTCCTCCTCCAGCCCCAACTTTCTCATTCATCCACACCCTTAGGGATCTTAGACCGCCCAGCAGCCCTACCACCACAGTCCAACACCGGACATACGTCAGCATTTCCAGCTACTTCCAACTGTCTCAGAGAAGAAGAAAGCCCTTCCTTCAGCCCTTCAGTGTTTTTACTTTGCCAGTTCAGTAACAGTCAGGAGGGGCCTTTGGCAACTCCCATCAGGAGCCTGAAAGAGGCCTGTTTTATGATCACTGACTCAAAGTAACATGTATTTACTTTGTCCAGTTCAAAGCATTTTGCCTGTGGTTATATATATATAGCTTTATTCTCTACATTAATTTCTCTAGCTTTAGATTTGACAATAAAATGAGAACAAAAAGCTTCAAGCCTATGAAAATCCAGCATTTCAGTTTTGGAGTTGTCCACTCAAAAACGTTACTACAGTACCTTCCCAGAAAATATAAAATACTCCCCTCAAGCATCCACCTGTTGTATTTTTCTATCTGGTAAATTGATTTCCTGTGCTTTGAGGTAGCTTAAGTTCACACCACAGCTTTAGGGTGTCAGACTTTGCATAACCAAGACAAACTTTTCTGAATGATTTTGGTAATAAGGTTTGTGGTGCTGCTGCCCAGGTCCAGCAACATCAGGATCAACAAGAAAAAGGGAAAGCCACAAAAGAATTGTCCACTTACAAGCAGATGATACCCTCAGTATGTACCACTGCTTTATATGCTGGTATTTCATTTTTGGAAGTGCATGTTTGTACTAAAGCTCTTTCAAAAGGTTCCTGTAACCTAGTACGCACCATGAGCGGCCATCTCCACCTGAAGATTAGCTCCACTAACAGAAACCAACCAACATACATGCACAAATAAAAGCAAAAGAGACTGTGTTTTTCTCAAATCCTAGATAATTTAATGCTTTATTACCAAATCTCTTTCAACTCACTTTAGAAATACAGCTCCAGTTCAGAAACAAATGCCTAGATCTTCAGTTACCATGGCCAGATCTACCTATTGCCAAAACACACATCTGAAATCAGACTTTGTGGAGATCTTAAGATATCTTACTATGCAAAGCAAACTCATTGCAGAATGTGAAAACCACTGTTAACTACATGAATTTCAGAGATGAAGTAGGTGAACAGAAGCTGAAATTGAGTTGTTAATAAAGCAGAAGTAAAGCAATTGTGCTAACAGTGGTAGAGCACATTCCCTACCCTCCCCAGCTGTCAGTCTCAACTATGTATATTTGAAAACCATCTGGCAGAGATCCTACCAGCCAGTTTAAATCATTTCATGTTTCATACAACCTCAGAGCGTGGCTGCTAGACACTGCTCTAAATTTAAGTAATGATTTGCATTGTATTCCATAGGCTTCATCAAGCTTCGCACCAGCTTCGTTACCAAGTGAAGGAAAATTGGCAGGCCCAAGCAACGTAAAGCAATTTCAGGTGCAGTATCAACAGTGATACCAGTAGCACCTAGATGGAAGTGAAAAAACTCCTGCTCAATATGCATATTAAGATCCTGCTTTAGTCTCTACCATGCCAAAATAGCCAGGAGAGGTTCAAAAACATTATCTGAGAAAGGGTGATATAAGGGCTAACCACTAGTGTCATCTTTTCTACCCACTTGTTACTATCTCCTCAGTCTTATCTAAGTAAAAACCTCAGAAAGCAGGTCTGGGGACACAACACAACAAGCTCTTCTTCATTTCCTCCACTGCAGTATCAGAAACCATGCAGGTATATACAACTAATGTGTTTTTACTTCGTGCAAAGATCTTTATGGATAGATCCAAAAAATCTCTTCTGGAAAGCCATTAGTTGAAGGCTGGCACTCAAACTACTCTCATAATAACAACTTCAGTTCTTCTACATGAAAAGGTAAACACTCTCTAGAGAATGGTTTCACATGACAATAATGCAAGGAGGAAAGTTCCCACACACCAATTTGAAGACTCATGCTGCTTCCCTTGTGAGAGCATTGCCTCTCACCTTGGTGAGCCCAGTCTGTGCCCAAGATTGTGTAACGCAAGTCAGCTACTGGTGCAGCAAGTAGATACAAAGAAGCAGAGATGGCACAAAGGAGGGGGGAGTTACTGAGCAGCCCAGGACAGGGTGGAAATTAAAGTAGGTACTAGGCCACCTCAGCCACCCCATCAAACTTTCCACTCACAGTGACAAGCCAAATAGGCAAGTACAAATGAGGCTGTCTCACTGTCCTTGCCGTTTCTTGGATTATGCTGATCAACACAGCAGCTTCAGAAGGCCATGATAAAAGTGCGCCATAACTTCAGAATATTAAAAAGGAATCAAACATTAACAGAAGTGACTAACAAGTCTTTTGATCAAGACTTAAAAGACTTCCATCTCTTGAAGCACCTACCATACAAAACCAAATATTTTCCAAGCTTTTGGAGTGTAACAGTGGTCATCCTCTTAACTTCGTAGAATATTCTACAAGTATGCCTAAAAAAAGTTTGCAGCTGATAAAAGACTTCTTTACTGCTAGTGGCTTAGTGGCTAAGTTCCTTTTTTCAACAAAGAACACAGCACTATGGCTATTTCTTTCTATGGTGGAAAAACTCCATCAAATACAGCTAATGTCTCTTCTTCCTCGTTTCCCCATATGGAGCTTTCAGTTGGTTTTGATCTGTTTTAAATCCAGATATATTCTGGTCTGATTCACAGATGAAGTTTATTCTATCATAAAGCAATCTATTTATTTTACTTTAAAAAAAAAACCCTAAATTGTTAGCACATAAGACCCAAGACGTCTTGATTTCATTAGAAATGCAGTAGTTCAGGAAGCCAAATTATACATCGCAGGCAACACATCCTTGTATCTGCAGAGACACGGAAGCAATCCTGAAAGAGTCACACGGACAAGGCTCCAGTCACTTCTCAAGTGCAAAAACCACTGTGTGATCTCTCTGTAAGGGCACATCTGTAACACTCCAGAGAAAAAGAGCACTTGATTTTTCTTCCACTGGTGCATGTATTGTAAAGGTGATTAAGATCATCTCAAACTCAAAATCTTAAAATTAATACCAAAGTTTGAGTCTCAGTGAAGACATAAGACAAGCAGAAAAAGAGCACACCACTGCGAACATTGTGTTGAGTCTCAGGAAGTTAGCTACTTAAGCAAGAGTGGCTGAATCATCTTTTCTGCCTTGAGATGGGGTTTGTCGCTATCGACTACACAGAGTACGGTACATCCCGGACCTCCTCTTCGTAGACGAGACACAGTACACCAAGTGGTCAGAATCCAATAGTGTTGTATTCCCTGCTGCCACCTTATCTTTCTGTGAATATAAGGGCACAAGTAAGGGTAGCAGATTACAAGTGATAGGCTCCACAGAAGTGTGTTTTAAGAACATGGTGTTTCCTGTGCTCACTGGGAATTAAGGCAGCATGCAGCTCATAAGCAATATTAAAAAAAAAACCACTCGAGACATGCAACTGCCGAATTTCACCATAAGTAGGAGGCCATGCAGAAACTTACCTAGCTTTCTCCTCCAAAGCAGTATCAGAAAATAGCCAGCAACAAGTCAACATTACCCATAGTGCTGAAACCAGACGTGTTTTAAGTGGCAAAACCCGCCAGACTGAGCGGCCAGCACTAAAGCTTATCACCTCTGTCATCCTCAAAACGCATCCAATGCAGCCCTTAACTGCACAGCACAGCTGCAAACAACAGTAAGGGAAGGGTATACCCTCTTCCTCAGTCCATTCCCCTCCAAAGGCAAGACAGATGTTATTTGCCCATCTTGTAACAGCATGTTACATCCTATCTCTCAGTGGACAAAGAGAATTTGGATTTATTTTCAGAGCTATTTCTGGCTTTTTTTTTTTTTTTTTATAAAAAACGCCTCCTACATTTTCTTTGCATTTCTTCTCCCACCAGACCTTTGAAATACCAACTGAGAAAGCCTCATGCCTACTTTGCAATTCACCAGAATTAAACTAATAACACCTCCTGCTGTCATCTGTCAGTTAGAATAAGATTTTTAAGTGGCAGCAGAAATCACTTTCATAATGTTTACAGGAATATGAATAGCCTGAACAGGCAGATTCCTCAAATTTACTGCTCATAAAGTGAAACCTGTCATGAAAACTAGAAATTAATTGTTATAAACAGTATCTGAAAGCCTGACAATTTAGCAATAAAAGAAACTGGACAGTACCATGTACTTGTGTTGAAATTACATTCAGTGTGAAAGGGTGCAACTGTTGCAAGGTGAGTTAGTCTAATATTTTGTCTGTTGATTTCATTATACAATGATACCTCCCAGAAATCATCCTTCTATACTACATATTGTCATCTCCTCCATCTTCTGTATGCAATTGTCCTGTTTCAGAGATGCTGAAGACATTCTTAGTTTTTACATGCCAATACATTTGGGGGGGGCTTCACAAACAGAAAAAAAAAATCCTTCCTTCCTTATTTTTTATTACTCTGCTGTACAATTAATGAACATGGTCTTTTCAACTATTTGAAGTCAAACCTTGGGGAAAACTAACATTAGCAACAGTTATTTAAAAGTGAAGAAGTCAAAATCTAAAGACAAGCCATTTTGAGTTAGATTAGCAATTCCTAATGCTTCCAAGAAATACCCATCCTCTACATAAATCAGAGGTTCACTTTTCTTTTTCAAACAGGCAACAGTATCACTTCAGGTCCACTGCCCTCCTTGTTCTTCAATCAATTCACTTTGTAAGGAGAAATAAAAATATTGCTTTCAAGAGAAAATCCAACAGGTTTGAATAAAAAAAAATAAATAAACCTACTTGAGACTGTTGCACACACTATAGCAAGCCAGTAGGCAGAGCTAATCTTAGGTTTTTCGACAATACTGCAACCCCTAGATTTTATCTAATTTTTAATTAAAATACTCTACAAAGAAAGATCATTATCTCCCAACAGCAGTTTTTAACAAGTTTTATTATTCATTTTATGACAAGTTGAGAATACTAAAGAGTACAAATTTAAGATTATTATTGCGATTTTATTGATCCTTTTGAGGGAAAGTAAGAATGTGTTTCTATTTTTAAAAAATCTGCTATAGATTCTAGTAGTCTTCCTTACTTTTCAAAAGATATTTGCATTTAAATGCCCTGGGCTAATCATGGCTGTTCGTTATTCTGCATTAGATTAAATTTTGCTAACTGACACCTGACTTCAGCTCTGAGCAAAATGCACATCCTTGTTGTACTAGTGTTATTTTCCCTTTAAAAACAGAAGAGAACATATATTAAAATAAACAGTTCAAACACTGAAAGACATCACTGAGGTCACATTTCAGTGGTAAAGAATGCTCAGTGCCATTAATATTTAGTCTACCTTAATGGAAGAAATTTGAGTTAGAAGATACTTTAGGTTATCTTGTCCACCCTTATGTCAAGGGAGACTTGCTTGCTATGGCATGTTATTGATTGCTCTGCCAAGACCATTTTTAACTTGTCAGTTAATATTGAGTTCCCAGCTCTAAAATCTTAAATGTTGGCAAAGTTAATTCTTCCAAAGAATCCATTTTTGAGGTGGCTTCAGCAGATCAAACCTACATTTCTTCCTCTTAATGTCTTCATCTTATAACTGTCTCCACTTTATCATATTCTTCTTTTCCAAATAAACTCAGTGGGAAAAAAAAAAAGGTAATTACTAGACCTTCATGACTGAGCTGCAGGGTATTTACAAGCCTCTCAGCTTCCTGTTAAGCTTCCACAGCACGGTTTGGAGGTTCTCAATTTTAACAGCTGGCAGAAGTTCTCTATATTGTGGTCCATGAAAGAGTCACTTTCTAAATGAGATTCTAATGTTAGAATGCAAAGCATTTTAATTAGTAGGATCACTCAGAGATTATTATCTGCTTGTATATTACACAAATGGGGATCCTTTGCTTATATCATTATCTATATGTAATGCAACTTTGTAAGAAATCAATACACAGTTTACCCAATGCTAATGTGACACCAGTCTGTTTTCTGCTTTAAGTTCCCAAACACGTCTGCTTAATATGCAGTAGTGAGTCACTGTATGTGTGCATACAGAGTACTGCCACAATTCCCTTCCAAATTATTCTTGACTTGTATCATTTCGGTTACCCCCATTGTAAGCAGCATTTTTCTTTGAATGAATTTAAGTAGTAATGTTGCAATTCAGCACCAAGATAGCAACATTGATTGGGAAAACTTGCAAGAGTCCATATACAAGACAGGATCCCCGTTTTCTCCAGATAATCAACATAGGTGGGTTACCATAATAAACAAAAAGAGCATCAATACACCAAATGACCCCAAGGATGCTGTTCCAGACCAAAAATTTCACATTGAAGTGTATGAGGTTTTTTTCCCCCTCACTGAATTCAGTGACCACTTTTTCCACTGACACTGAGAGTTTCCATTCATTATGCCATAAGTATTAAAGTCCTAGTACATTGGAAGCTATTCCTGCCAAAAGAGCCAATAGTTTGAAGATACACAAGTTTACTTCTGTTGGAATTCATAATTTGTGGTGTTTGGAACAAATCCTTGAAGAGCTCCAACAAACACGCAAAAAAAAAAAAAAAAACCAGGCACTGGTTATAGCTACAGCTACCACCTTCTGAATACACTGTATGATGAACCAAGGAGTTGGCAAGTTATCTAGCCAAGATCTTTTAAAGCACATAAAAACACTGTTTCAACTCAAATACATTAAGACCCACAAGTGCTTTAAAGATGCAGCAGCTTTTGGACAGGTCATGGTTTTCCAAAGGCACACTCTACTTCCAACAACCTTGACTTGCAGGGGGCAATCGCTAATGGTGCAAAGACACGTTTCACAGGTACATTTGGCTTGGGACTTCCACTTCCAATGAGGGACATGATCTGAATATTTACCTAGCCAGTCACCCCTCAAACGCTGCTAAGCCAAAACACCAATGTAATCACATTCTCAGAATGGTTTAAGGCAAGGCATAAGGTATTATCAGCAGTTCCTTTTGAACAGACCTTGAAGAAAACCTCAGCACCTAAAGTTACAAATTTAAGAAAGCTGTATGCAATAGGTATTGTAAGATTTCTGTAATGGGGATCTTAAAATAACAAGAAAGAGACCCCGAGATTTTGTTAACGGCGCATCTTCCCTTCCCACCCCTCCCTTCTCATACAGTTTAAAAAATGAAACGTAAAAAAAAGCATATGAATATTAGTAAGGATTTATGTCGAGTGTGGAACATGCGTAGCACTGCATAGACTCCGATTACAGTGGTGCAAATAGGTTGCCCCTGAGGTTGAAAAACCTGGGACTGACTCACGCACAGCTCCTGATTTCCAAAGCCATCTCCGGGCTCAGGCTGACACCCCCACCGCCCCGGCAACCTCCACTCGCACCGCTGGGCAAGAACCGCTCCCGAGGACCACACGGCCACCTCCACCCGTCAGCTTGCCGTGAGTCCTTCCTCCCGAAACGCTCAGTCCTTCCGACTTCAGCCTTCTCCTGCAGCCCGAGGGGCTCGGCGGGAAGCCCGGGCAGGCGGCGGCGGCGCGGCCACCCGCCTTCCCGCCGCCCCGCTCCGCTCCGCCGTGAGCGCTCCCTCCCGCGCCCGGCAGCGGCCAGCCAGCCCCCGGTGGAGGCTCCGGCCCGCTCCCCAACTCACGTGGTGCCGCATCCAAAGGTTACCCGCACCGCCGGGACGAGGATGACACCGCGGCCGCCGTTAGAGGCGCTTCCCGCCGCGCTCCCGGCTCCCGAAGGGGCGCCGCATCCCTTCCCCGCCCGCGCCGGTCGATGAGCCGCCCGGCCAGGCATCGATAAATCAAAACAGCCCGCCCGCTCCGACGGAGAGCGGCGTACGACCCAGCCGCGGCCAAAAACACCGCCCCGGGGGGGCGAGGCGGACGGGCTGGCGAGGGAGGGAGGCGGCGGCGGGGGAGGCTGCGCGGTTGCGGGCGTCGGGTTCCCCCGGCCCTCGCCGGGCGGCGGAGAGGCGCCCGGGATGTCGGTGTCGTGCAGCCGCAGCGGGCTAATCCCGGCTACTTAACCCGGCGGGCGGCGGGGGCCGAGCACCACCTTAATCCGCGGCGTGTGCGCGCCCGCCCGCCGGGGGCTGCGGGGCCGCGGCGTGCCGGCCCGGCCTGGCCCGGGGGTCCGCGGCGCTGTGGCGGCGCCGCGCCCGGCGGCTGCGCTCCCGCGGAGGCTCAGCCCCGCATCCGCTGCCCTCAAGGTCACGCCGCGCCCCGGCTGCGCGGCGGCGGCCAGGTGTGCACTTCGGTTACCTGCGGGGAAAACCGGCGAAAGCCCGGGAGAGCGGCACCCGGCCCCACCGGCAGCCCCGCTGCGGCGGCCACCCCGCTGCACCAGCCGCGCCGCCCGCCGCCACCCCGAGCGAGCCCGGCCACGGCCCACGGCGGGAGCGGAGCAACGCTGCACCTGCCGCCGCGCCGCCGCCCGCCCCGGCCAGCCGGGAGGAGACCCGCCCCCAGCCGCCGCCGCGCTTACCTCGGCGCTGCGGAGCCGACCCTGCCGCCGCCCAGCCGCCAGCCGGGGGCCGGGACGAGGCGCCCGTGAACCTGCCGCCGCCCGCCCGCCGAGCACACAAGGTCCCCGCGCTCCCCGCCCTGCCCACGGCCGCCCGGCCCCGCCGCGCCGCCCCCGCCCTGCGGCCGCGGGGGTAGGGAGGGAGGGAGGGAGAAGGGCGGGAGAGGGGGCGGGGGGGAAGCGGCGACCGAATTGGGGAGGGCAGGGGGGAGGGAAGGAGGGGGCACCGGCGCGGAGAGAGCCAGGGGAGGAGGAGGAGGAAGCGGGGGGGGGAAGGGGGGCGCGGACGGCCTGCCCCGCCCCCGTCGCCTCACCGGCAGAAACCAGCGATTCGCCCTCCTCGCGGGCGCTCCCGCCGCCGCTCCCCGGGGCCCGCCCGCCTCCTTCCACCCGCACGCACCGGGCAGCGCCGAGCGCGCCGCCGAGCCCCAGCGCCGCAGAGCAACCGCTAGAGGAGTCGGGCGCCACCGGGCGGGGCGGAGCGCAGCGATCCGCCCGCCTCCCTCCTCCGCCCGCCCGCCCGCCGCGGTCACTCACTTGTTCGCTCCCGCCACCCCCTCCCCGCCCCGCCCGGCGCCGCAGCCGCGGTCTCCGCCACCCCCCCGCCCCTCACCGCCTGCGGAGCGCCGGTCACGTGACGGGGCCCCTCGCGCGGCCGGGGAAGGGGGGTCCCGACGTGCGGCGCCTTCAATGGGGAGGCGAGGGAGGGGCCCCGATAGGCCCGGCGCCTGCGGGGGCGGGGCCCGCGCCTCTCCCCGCCCCCCGCCGCCGCTGGCGGGCGGGGCGCTGACGCGCTTGTTTCCATGACGTTGGCGGGCGGGGCTGCGGCGTTTAATGGGGCCCGGCGGGCTTCGGGGGCCGGTGACTTTGCCGCGAGCGGATCCCTCGGGGCGGGGCGGGGCGTCCCCCCCTCCTCGCCCGCGGGCCCCGGGCCGCCGTCAGCCGGGCCGGGAGCTGCCTGGGGCGGGGATCCCCCGGCGGCGGGAGAGGCCGCGGTCCCGCGAGGGAGGGATCCGCTCCGCGGGGCCGGGACGCGTGGGTTGTCCCGGGGGCGGTGGCGACGCCGCGAGGGGAGGCGTGACCGGGCGGAGCCGCCCCAACGGTCCGCTGGGGCGCCCGGGGCGCGGTCCTCCCCTGCCCCAGGGGGCGCGGGGACGCCTGCCGTGCCGAGCCGTGCCGTGCCGTGCCGTGCTCGCCGGGGCCCGTGTTGGCGTCGCCTCACGGCTTCCCCCCTCCCCGCGCCCGGGGGCAGCCGGGCAGAGTGCTGAGCGCCGGGCCGATGCCTGTGGGAGCCGCGGCGTCTCACCGGCGCGTTCGCGGCTCCTCAGCGGGGAGCGCGGCGGAGCCTGGGCGAGGCTCTGCCGCGGCTGCAGGGGTAGATCGGGCGCCCCGAGGTGCGGCGCGGCGGGAGGTGTCGAGTCCTACCGTTGCGCGGGGCCGCAGATGTCTGGAGCGACGGGAACGACTCCCTGCCGGTGGTGGGGACCGGGGAGCCCCGGGTCCAGCCTCCCATCAGGTGTGCCCGCCCCTCCGGGAACCCTGGCAGCTCCCGGGGGAGGTCGGGGATGGTGTGGGTGCCGCGGGAGTTCAGCACCTCCGTGTCTCCAGCCGAAGGGTCTTCGGTTGGAGAAAGAAACATAAATGGGATTATGAACGTCTGAGCCCAAGTGAGTTGTCCGGGGAGACGCTGGAATGAGTAACAGGGCTGAGAATGAAACTGGAAATAAAAAGACCCCGATTTCAGCTCTCCTCTTCCAATGCGGTTGGACACACACACAGAAAAATAGCCATCCATAAACCATACGTAATTCTATAACCCGTTTCTGTGTTTTTTCGAGCCTTGTTTTGACATCCTACGCACCCCTCTGTTGGGCATCTCGCTGGAATGACTGCCCAGCTGTGCCACAGGCTGTCAGGTTCTTTGAGCCTGCCATAAATTCCCCACTTCTTT
This sequence comes from Athene noctua, assembly GCF_965140245.1. NCBI lineage: Eukaryota > Metazoa > Chordata > Aves > Strigiformes > Strigidae > Athene > Athene noctua. The sequence continues at coordinate 38,609,716 of NC_134039.1, read as the reverse complement.
GTTACCGTTCAAATCCTACTGCTGCCGGAGACAGTGCTGCAAAAGAAATGGAACGAAGAAGCTCATGTATCACTACTGGTGCAGACCCGAGATGGTGCAGAGCCTAGAGGGTTAAAGCAACAGCACAAAACAGCCCACAAGGACTGGCAAATAAATAAATCATCCTAACTACGTTATTATCATGGCTTTCCTGCGCTTCATTGTCTCTTTTCTTTCTTACCTGAATGCTTGTTACATTTTTCTCCTTGTTCAAGAGAGGCAATCAAAAGATACTGTGAGCAGTAAATGGCTCCTGCCCATTTTGGATTTTGCTAAAAATGCTACTTTACCTCTCCACATCTAGAGGTCAATTTAAAAATCAAACTACTGAGGTAAGCAATCCTGCAGGCTGTTCTGTTGAGGGAATTTCTTGCATTTCTTCCCAGAAGGAGAATATAAAACTGTCTGAACATGTATAAAACAAATTCTCTTGCATTCTGTCTGCAGTTCAGCACCCTCCTCTGCACTGACCACTGTAGCTCAGCAAGGCTTCCCCAGGCTCTTGGAAATTGCATTTCTCGATGCAGCTTTATAAGACTGGCAGATGTGTTCTGCACAGTTCTGTCATATCTCCTAGCTCCCAGGCAGACAAAATTAGCTTTGGTACAGCTAAGAAGGAGATGATGTGTTTAATACATTGCAGTTTGGGTACATGTCTGTACCTGCTTCCTTTTGTCTTGAGGGAGGGTAGGTAGGTTGTGCTTCAGTTCTTTGTCTATGAAATGGGAATAATATCCTCTTTTCTTTGCAGGAAGGAAGCAACGGTGGGAGGGGTACATATCAATTTCTTTAGATACTGTTAGGGTAGAGTTCTCTAAGTGGATACATTTTTCAAGGCACAACATGGTTATTGTTCCATGTACCCCTTGCACTGATACACAAGGGCAGGATAAAAACATGCAACACGTTGACTGAAAGTAAGAAGAAATTTCTTCTAGCTCTACAGAATCTTCTTCCTGAGGATTTCAAAATGTTTTCCAAATTAATCCTTGACCTACAACACTCTTCATGATTTTTTGTGAGAAAATAGGCACTCCTCCTGTTTCTAAAGGTTAGGACATGTAACTGACTAACAGAAAACATTCCATGTAATGTAGGTCACCCGTCATATAAAGCAAGCAAAACCAAGATGCACAAAGGAATATTTCTGGAGATCTTTCATTTCACTTTTGAGGAAACATTACCATTTCAGGAAAATTCAGCATGGTTTGCAGACAATTTGGAAAGGCCAGACTTGACAAATCAGTGACAATAGCTCAACTCATTATGTGAACAATACTCTAATGACAGAAGTATCATATGTTTTAAGAGGCAGAAAATGTGTCACAGAGAATTTAAGTAGGTTGCCTGAATATGATCTGCTTACTAAGAGCCTTTTAACATAAAGAGTATGAATTGAAGTATTTGGATCATTACAATATTTGGTCAAAAGTGCGTAAGATGTCCAAGGTCTGAGTGACCACCATTCCATATGAACTATGGGCCTTTTGCCAAAATCACATGATGGGCTTGACCTGAGAAAATAGAAAACAGACTTTTCATACTTTGTGCATAGATCTAAACTTTATTTCATTTTGAAACTGCTTTCTTAACTATCCTGCTAGTGCTGATCCTGTTCAAACTCAGTCAATGAATTAAATTTGATGAGACTGCAGAGCATCGAGAAAATGTGAGCAGCTGGGAGAATATTTGTATGTGAGCACAGAGAGGTGAGTGTCGAAAGATTCCATGGGGCTTGCAGAGCCAAAGATTTTCCATACCAACTACACTTCTCCCAGCTGACTTTCTCAGACCAGTACTACCGTTTGACCGCTCTCCACAGACCCCCCTGGAGAAGATTCCTGTTCCTGGTGCTCCTGGCTGGGGCCCTGCCCCGATTCCTGCTGGGCAGTGGGGGCTGCATCTTGTGATGCTTCCACTTTCCTGAATCCTAACAGATCAGTCTGTTGCCTAAAAGACCAGACAGCCATCTAGATAAGCAAACAATTGACCTCTCCCTCATCTTGTATGTGTCACAACGACCAGATTACTCTATCATCCACCCATGCAGTTTAGCAATGGCCTTGTGAAACAAAACAGTATCACACAATACATCCTGAAATTGTCCATCCTTCCCTTAGGGAAGAGGCCTATCTGTAGATTTTGCATTTTTATCAGCTCAAATTCTTTTGACTGTTCAGGACCTGAGGATTTGTGCATAATGTGTTTCCTGTTGTGAATCCATATAACACTTTTTTGTATATACTGTTTTGTTTTGTTTTGTTTTGTTTTTCTTTTAATTTTATGTTCCTTTACTGCAATGCTGCAGAATCAGGAGGGTGAAAGATAAAAAAGAAAGCAACAGTTATGCCACAAATCACTTTTTCATGTATATTAGATTAGAAATAGAAAAAATACACGGGACTTCATTTGTTAACTGCTTCTTCTTTACATGTTCTTTTCAGATGCCACCACAGCACAGCAGTATTACAGCTCCAGACCAGATGAAAGAGTGGAAAGATATTTCATGAACAAAGGTGCAGCCTCTACATGCAAAGAAAAAAAAACAACAAAGCATAAAATCCTGGAATTGATGGAGAATCTGACCAGTTAAAGGACTTTGATCAGGCATGAGAGAGAAGAAGAAAAAGAGAAAGCAGGGTAGGATAACCATACTTTACACTGCTTTAAAGAGCAGGAAAAAACATGTTTGGTAAGCTTTTCATGATAACACATGAAAAAGTAAAAACAAGTATGGATGTGATGAGACAGTATGACCATGCCTGCCTCTCAGAAAGTGAGAAATGACTGATGAATGGATGTGTGTTATTACTCTAAAAATAATATACTAATAGAGCTCAAAAATACATACAGTGAGCACCCTACTACCTCCACTGCAGTTGCTTTTCATACGTAACTCTTACCCAACTGGGAGTTGATACTTTCTCCCTCATGGCTAGATCCTTAACTGCTTCATTATTGAATTCCTAAAGGATGGCCAAAGTCTCAGGCAAGGCTGTCCTGAAAGCGATTTGGTCCAGGTCACTAGGAGGGTTTGCTAAAAATAACACTGCTGTTTCCCCGTCTCCCTGAAGCTGCTATCAGCCATTATCTCTCCGTGCCTGGCCTTGGTATGGATATGTATTGGTCAGGCAGCTTACCTACCACGACAAGACTCAAAATGTGGAAGTATCCATTATAATTACCAAGGTACAAATGTGCTTTTGGGGGGTTCATGGTATGTACAATTATGCATTGAAATAAAAAGTGTTAGTAATTTGATTTATGCTACCGTGGGTACTTTTAGATGTGTTGCTTTTTAAAGCATCTTTGCTGAATTTGCCTGATGAAGTGATCTGTCTTATCTTGGAGAACCACTCATCAGCTGATGTTAGTTTGTGAAGTTTCATTGATTTCATTGTTTTTGTGAGCCTGTTCCAATTCATGCTGAATGAATACCTCATTCAGAAATTGTAATGATCTGCTCTTCTGTGATCAAGTGACAAGGATTTTGTTTATTTTTCCTCTCCTCTCCTCCCCAAGATAAGAAGCGACACAGGTAACCAAACTATCTCTCTCTGAGGCTAACATCAACATCACCAATCAGTCTGAGTCACGCTTCTGACTCACAAAAATTGGTTTAAGGAAGAGTAAATGTACCCTTCCTCTCTCTCATCAGTGCTGGGTAGTTGTCTTGAGGAGAACAATAAATTATCTCTCAGCAATGCTACTTCAAAGTCCTTTGGATAAGAAAATAGATAATTCAGTTAAGTTTTATGTTCCTTCAGAAAACATTAGCATTTCTGCCCCTTGGCTGTTGTTCAAGATGGTTTTGAAACATTTAAGAGTCATTAGAGCTATTAGCTTCCATTCTGTATTTCATTCACAGAGGAGTATCAGAAAAAATGCACTGCCTTATTCCCGCTACCTTAACCAAGAATTAAACATTCAAATAATAAACAATGACTGGAACATACTTGAATAAACTGTTTTCTTTGTTGTTCAGATACAGCTCTAAATTATCTTGGCTGTTTTAACATACTAAGAAAACCACCCCATCTCCCTAAAATTGTATTTAAAAAATACTAATAATGACCTATTTCACATGCATAATTTAAAACTCTGGGCTCAGCCTTGCAAGCCTTATTCAGCAACAATCATTTCCAGATTATAAATAACAGATCTGAAGATTATCAAGATCAAAATCTGGGTATCTATGAAAAGGTGAGGCTATAAAATATGTAGTATCAAAACCCTAAAATAAATTGCTATTCATAGTAGCATAAATTATAGTAAAAGTATTGAATAAAATGTTTATACTTGTATATATATAAAATCAAGTATGCTTAGAGTGCTTAAGTGTAGATTATGGGCAGTCAAAAGAGGAAAGTCTTGACTAGGGCATTGACTCTATCATCAGGTAGTAATACATCTATAAATATTATGGGGAGTAGGAACAAATTTAAAAATAATTTAGAATGTCATAAAACCAAGGAAAATTAATTGAGTTGTTGTGACATCAACTACATTTCTATTATGTACTACTAGAAATGATTAATAGGATTTTCCTCTGCCTAAATTCCCTTTAGTCAATTGGATAACAATGGCAGCCATGTATTGAACCACCAGAGTTCAAATATATCATGTTACAGGCACATCTAGTACTAGGACTGATGTAGGTTGTTTTCAGGCTACAACATGTTATATAGCAGTAAAGACAGCTGGTTTAGGACAGAAGTGGATTAAAATATATAAAAATATTATATATAATATTATTATATTTGGGATAAAAATATTATATGACAGCAGTCCAAACACTGACAGTTTTGTTACCCTTCAGTTCTGACCGGATTCAGTGAGAGCTGCACTTGCTTAATAATTACTAAAACTGACACGTATGTTACTAAAAATACCTTGAATTACTAAATGGGATTTTAAAATGAATCCCCATAAAATTCTTTTAGATCTATTGAATTTTGTATTTATAGTAAATCTTAAATTTGTTTATCTTTTGTGTTTCACTCAGCTTGATGTTGAAAGCAACCAGGTCACTTTCACTGTTCCAGCCAGTCCTCAGTGCCTTTCATGTTCAAGCCCCCAAGCCCCAACAGTGGCTTTTGAACTGCACGCCATACACTGAGAACAGCCCACCAGGATACCAGAAAGGGCCTGCAGCTGTTCTGTGGGACTAGAATTAGGAGTATGAGATGTCCTTGCCAGCATATGTAAGGGTTTTCAAAAATATTAAGGGCTGGTGATAATCAACAGGTCCAAATCATCTGAGAACCACTGTTCTAGTGCATTTGTGCAGTTTTTGGCTGTATACGTTGAAATCAATGAATGTATCAGTCTCTACAGGAATACTTGCTCTACAGGTCATTGCAGAAGGGCTTGTAATGGGACTGGAGTGTGGGAGGTTTAAATCAAACTCGGATACAATCACGTCTCCCCATTGCCTGCTCTGGACTGAAAATACTAGATGGGAGACTTTTGTTTTATAATGAAGATGACCCAAGTGTTCATATTTCTCTGCTGTACATAGGGAAAAAGTAGGGGTGAACCAATCAAGTATTCGGTCATGTTATAGTGCAGTTTCATAAACAGCCAAGGTAGGCATTGGGAATCTTCTAGAGATCTTTTTTTAGGACTTGCCCAGCCCTGCACCAAAGTGCTGAGTCACCCAAGTCTTCCACCTGCTTTGTTCCTTTGCATAACTCCCTTTGCCTCTTTTCCTTTTATGTCCTCCCTCCTTCACTTTTCCTTCAGTTTAGTTTCTGAAGTCCTTTAGTTACTTTCCCAAGTAGCAGCTTTCTCACACTTCCTGCCAACCAAACCAAAGCAAACCAAACCCCAAGAACATCCCATGGAACTAATGCCTCAGATGATGAATTTGCAGTTTGTGGTGTTGGTGTGTGGTATTCCTCCCCTTGCCAGTAGGATGGGATTAATTTGTCCTCATATGGCCATCTAAAAGGGACACGTCTAGACCTGTACTAGTAACCCTAGGCTCCTTTTATAGTAAGTAGTGAAAAGCTGCAGCCTTCAGAAGGCAATGTATGTCATTCTAAGTTTAATGTTTAGAATCATTCTGTAGTTGTCTCTGTTTCTTCTTTAATTATGGAGGTAAACAAGGGTGACTAGTTTAAATTTAAATGTCTTAACTCTTAGAAAGTTAAGAGTGGGTATGTGAGATGAACTTCTCTTTCAGACTGCATGATCTTCTGGACTCTCTTAATCTACCAGCAGTTACTTTTAAGTGGAGACTGAACAGAAGAATGTATGCCAAAATACACTAGCAGAACCAGGTTTTAAGACAATCCATTGCTAGTGATTTTTAATGAATGCAATTTTTTTAACAAATGCAACTTTTGCTAACAACTTTTCGTAATTAAAGCACAGAAACTTGTATTGAGGTGAATAATCCATACAACGTAAATGACATGATCTTAAGTAATGACATGAGTGAGGTATGTCTGAGTCCAGTGGAGCCATCTGTAAGGAAAGGGATATTGGCATGCAGAAGGCTTGAAGGACATGGCTCCTGGCTTGAATTCCACTGAGCTGGTTGGTTGTGGTCCTGATAGCCTCAGTTTAGACTAAACTCCCCTGAGATTGTCCACTTTGTTGCTAGGTCAGCCAGCCATGGGAAGAAAATGAGTGTGGGTCCCATACTGGAGTTTCTTAAGAATAGGATTTGAGATGCAGTGTCAAATTGCCAGCACTATCACAGTCTATTTTGAAAATGATACTGAGACTTGAGTGACACTGAGACTAAAGCTTTGACCTTTCTAATCACTAGATGTTTGTCTGCCTCCCACCTTTTTATGGTTCTGTGGAAGTCCATGATGCTCTGCCAAAGTGCAAGAAAATGTTAGCACTTGGAAAAGTGTCAAGAACTCCCCTCAAAAATAAAGTGTTGGTGTGTATAAATAAATATAAAAATATACATATACATAGAGAGAATCTGCTTAAGAAGGCATCTGTAATCTAAAAATATGTCCAGCTAAAATTCTAAACCAGTATTACATTTAGCAAAAATAATAAAAATTTTAAAATCATAAACCAACAGTAAAATGTCCATAAATTCTGTTGGCATTAGAAAATCCAGCTTGTTACCTAAACCAAAATTGTTCCTTTCCTTATTACTGATATTTTCCTCATGCATATCCCAATCCATTTTAATTTTGTTGAGAACACAAGCAAAAATATCCATTTTAGAAAAAAAAAAATAGGAGTTCTGATCGTTTGATGTGGGAACAATGTCTTTTTTTAAAAAGGAACAAAAACTCTTATGATAAACAATAGATGTTAACCAAGAGAAATGAAACCAGAAAGAGTTAATTAAGACCTCTAAAGCCAGTAAACTGGTACTGATACATTTTTTCCCCCTCTGATCTTTTCCTCTTGCCTAAATTAGATAAAAAAATACATGAAACATTAAATTGGCAGACAAGTAAATCTAAGATAAAGTACCTCTCTTAAACCCATAATGCCAGGAAATTCAGAGATGAAGCTACAACATTACTCTTATCCTATACTGCAATACTTTTGGTGTGTGGGGTTTCTCATTGTTGACACAATATTGAGAAAGGTAAAAACACAGATAATTGTTTGCCTTCCGTCAAAATTGTTTTGGTTTGAGGTTGAGGAGTAGGGGTTTTTAATAGCTTACTACAACATTTCTATTTTCTCCTTCAGGGTGTTCCACACATTGGAATATATTCTTATTTTATTTTTGGTTTTATGGTTGACTAAATAAAATAATGTGAGAGAAAATTATGAATACAATATGTGTCTTGTACCTGCATTAGATGAGGGGTTTTTATTGTTCTGTTGCAAGCTTCAAACAAGAACATGTATGTAGATTAAGTTAAACTTATGCATGCCTTTGCAGGTTTAGGACATAAACTGCCTAAAGGAATTAATGAAAACATATTGCTTGTGTTGTATCAGGGAGTTTCTGTATCTCTCTCTCAGTACATCCATTGTTTCTCATCTGCAATATTAAAAAAACATTTACCAGAACTCCAGTCTGTTCCTTTGAAAATTTAAACATGAATACTTATTTTCCATTGTTATGATAATAAGGATTTTTTTTTTCCTTAATATATTTCAACTTTATTGCACTCCTGAAATACATCAAGGAAGCCTCACAGTGTGTCATTTTTAGCAGAATTACAAGGATCAGCAAGTATTTTTAAAACAGAAATCACTGGGCTGGGCCAATTTATTTTGCTGTTCATCTTTTCCCAGTTTTTACCTGTGGCCCACTGTCTGGAAAGGATGAACGACTTTGCGTAGTGTTCACCTCTTTCAAGAAGTGGTAGGAGGGAGGGAGGAAGTAAGAAAATTAATCAACGAAGTCCTGGTTCCACACACCCCTACACAGCTACCACTTTGTATATCTTGACCTATTATAGTAGAAAGACATTTATTAGTTCTTCAGAGTAAGGAGAAATCAGAGGCGTAATGGATCTCAAGCATGAGCCTCTGAGTCATTGTGTCTTAGACATTCATTCACAGACTTGTGCAATCTAGTCACCTCCTATTTTTCTTGGCTGTCTTTAGAGGTACTCTATCAGTCTACAGGAATTAAAAACTAACTGAGCACAAAAATACAAATAATCATATAAAATGCATTCACCTGTATTCCGATTCCTTTAATCTGTATTTTGAACCACCAGTGAAATAAGAGGTGTAATATATCCAAATGTATCTAAATTATGTTTCAAATATATTTTTTTTTTTAGTTTTTAAGACAGATAATTGTATTTTTATACCATAAACTATATAAACATCAATGGCATGGTCTGTTTCTACTTGGCTTTGGTAACATGAGTTATTTTTTGTTTTATTTTCTTTTTAACCGTGACTCATGAGGTTCTCTATGCTCCTTATACAATACTTCTTCCTTCCCGATAATGCCTATTTGTTCTCTATTTTTGGCTTGCTTTTCCATTGTTATCTCTAAATGATGTACATTTAGCTGATGACTGGACGATCTGTTTAATTAATACAACCATTACAGAATAGTTACTGTATTTTGCTATATATTAAATGTCTTTGGAGAAATAATTTTTAGTATTTGGTGCTTTCATTTTACTCTTCTACAGTGTTCCTATACTATGATACACTCTATGCACTAATTATGATTTCTCTGATTACAAAGCCAGAAATAAGTTTAAAATATAGTCAGGTTTCCCTGAAGAAGGAGAAGTTTCACATTATCAAAGTCAAATGGCAGGAAGAGTAAAAGGTGATATTTGTGTAAACTGTGGAAGGCGTATCAAAGGTTCATGAGAATTCAGATGGGCTAAAATAATGTTAATGTACATTGATAATGTAGTAACTTCTTATTGTGGTTAAAAAGGTGTGTTAGTTTACGCCCTGCTGGGACCGAAGACCATGTTGCCGTTGTCCCTCCCCCACCCTCAGACACAAGTAGGGCACAAACCCCGGGTTAAAATAAGAAGAAATTGAATACAGCAGTGTAATAAACAATCTGAACAACTACAGTAGCAATGATAACAACAATAAACAGCAATAACAGTGAACAAGACAAAAGATATACAGAGAAATACCGCAATGGTTACAGACAGCCCCGTGCTTCCCACGACCAAAGCCACAAAAAAAGGAAAGCTTCCCGCGCTGCCACGCACACAGGACCTGACATCAGCATGGTATGAATAACCCAGCTGGAGATCCCTTCCCCCTCTCTGCTGGGGAAGCTTAACCCTATCCTAGCTGAACCAGGACAAAAGGGAACAGCCTTCTAATAAACTATCAATGCAACAGTTTTTAGAAAAACTAGTTCACTAAATTCCAGATAGTACCATTTCAGTAGGTAAAAAAATAAAGCAGTATTCATTCAGAATTACCATGGCAGAGTCAAGCTTCTAACAGTCTGAAGAGCAGCTGGGAGAAAGGTATCCACATTTTATTCTTGTCTTCTCTGGTATTTGCTTTCTTCCATAGTTAATATTTATCCTAACAATGGGTTTAATATTGCTTTGAGAAACAGATGATACAGTGAAAGAAAATATGTATCAACACTGTATAAGCTCAGTTTGTTCTCTAAATTTTAAAATTCTGATTTCCTTAATGAAGTTTACAATCCTTATTTTTAAAGATAAAATCTAATCTACAAAGAGATATTTCTTATCCTTTGGTATACTTTAAGTTTCATATATTGTTCACTCATTAAATTTATTTTACAAGATAATAAAAGGGATATATTTTTCTGAATATAGTTTGATATAATTGCTATTCCCTATTTAATGATATTACCTTGCAATTAAAAAATTTGATTTACCCAGACAAAAATTTTCCTTTATATATCCTTTTCTTTTTGTCCACTGAATTGCTGCTAATTCTGAGGTGAAACTATTTGTTGTTTCATCACACTCTTTTCCTTTGGAAACAGAAAACACAGAAGAAAAAATAGTGTTGTCTCTGGAAACTTGTATGGGATATAAACTGTCATTCATAGCCAGTATAAACCTATGAGGATTATGCCTCTGCAGGATAATGATGAAACTTTAAAGGAGAAGAATTCAAGTTTCTATTTTTGATGAATTATTGTCTTCCTTTAATTGTACCCAACTTGTTTTACAAGTTATGTGGTCTTTTACCAATAAGTTATGTAGTCTCTCACTACTAAGTTATATAGTCATTCAAGAGTTCTGTGTGTAGTACAATGTCTACTCATCAAAACTGTAATCAGGCACCACTTGCATAATGGTCTGAATTGCTATGGTGCAACTGAGTTTTTACATCAGCGTTACAGTCTATCTGACAGAAACTGCTGCATATTTTGGGATATGTTTTTCAGAGACCGTGTCTCCTGGTTTGTTGTTGTTGGAGCTGCTTTATCCGTAACAATTTGAAAATACTCTGAGTGTATTCCGCTTAGAAGATGGGACTTGCACACAGTGTAATGACAACATCCATCAGCTCTTCTTCAGAAAAATACCCTGTAGTGTAGGAAACATGGCACTGAAGTGCCTTCAGGAAATTCTTTACTCAAAATTGTCCGCCAGATTGTTTATGCTATTGGGAAACTGGTGGTAGGGAAAAATAAGGCCAGAATTAACAAAGCATAAAGCCCAAAATCTTAGAAATTTAAATCCAGTGTCTATCTATCTGAGACAAATGAGGGGAACAAACCACATTCTGCTTCAGCCTTACCTCTTCTGAAAATGTCTGCTGCTAAAGGTTAGAAGGAAAACCCGCCTATATGTCTATTTGGCCATACCATTAGATTTATTTATAAATTCATGACCCTTTTACTTGTACCTATTCATATTTGTAGTTCTTCAGTAGCTGACAAACAGTAACCAATACACATATGTGTCAGCTGGGTTTACCCACTCCAGCTTGAAATCCTGGCTAATGGCTAAGCCAGGTTCTTAACTAAGTTTTCCTGCCTTTTGTTCAGTTTTTATATCAAATACTGCATATTACATCCAGATTTTGATAATGTAAGGTATCATTTTAACCAAATGGCCTCTATGAGTAAGGCAGAAACATTTTTTGTTTTCTAGGGCAATTAATTAGACATCCACATTGTCACTCCCACACTTAAATTAACCTCCATATGTTCAGATATAGGAAAAAAAATAAATGAAAGGAGAAGCTGACAGGAAAACTCTTAGCCACATCTCTGCAACGTTTTTTTAGACACCTAAATTTCTGTCAACATGTTGGGAATTCATAACCTCATTATTACATGCTTCACTACTCAGCACACTTCATAATTTCCACACAAACAATGGCCCAGTCACTTTTCATCATATATTTATAATAAAACAGAGAAGAAAAAAAAAAAAAAAGTCTCACATGAGACTTTAGTACTTTTATTACATGCAGTTTAGGACAGTTACTATTTACCTGTGAAATACTGATTCTGATTTAAATAGCACTTCTCAAGTGACTTGTTTTGTGATATATTGTCTTTGGTTCATTTAATAACTTGTTTCATTTCCTTTCTAATTTAAAAAAAAAAAAATCCATACTTTTCTGGTCATTTTTTCTGAATTGCCAATGTTCTAATAGGTCTTGTTGGAAACTCTTAGATCACTTTTTAAATTAAGTGTCTTGGGTGATGGGTGGTCTCAGGTAAAAAAAGAAATATGGAAAGCACATATGAACTAGTGAAGCACTTTAACACAGGAGATGTTAAGAACTTGCAGCTAGTGAAATGCAGAAATATAACACCTTATGTATCCCTGGCCTGATACAGTTTTTTTCTCTATGTAACTTTCCTGTGTTTTAAGGTATTAAAAATGTTCCCAAGACAAAAGTATCCAGCCCTGTCCCAGCATTTCAGCTGCTCAAGAGACAGTCTGACTGATCAGTACATATGAGGGAACAGACTGCTATTGCCTTGGGTGCGACTGAGATGGAGTTGATTTTTCCCATAGCAGCCCTCATAGCCCTGTGCTTTGTATTGGTAGCTAGAAAGGTGCTGGTAACACACCAGTGTTTTGGCTACTGTTAAGCAGTGCTCACACAGCATCAAGGCTGTCTCTCCAACATTCCCCCCTCACCAGTAGGCTGGGGGTGGGCAGGATCTTGGGAGGGGACATAGCCAGGACAGCTGAACCAAACAGACCAAGAGGATATTCCATACTGTATGATGTCTGTTCAGCAATAAAAGCTAAGAGGAAGGAGGAGGAGGGGGAGCATACATTATTACGATGTTTGTCTTCTGGAGCAACTGCTATGTGTGCTGAAGCCCTGCTTTCCAGGAAGTGGCTGGACATCACCTGCTGATGAGAAGTAGAGAATAAGTCTTTTGTTTTCCTTTGCTGCTGCTCACAGCCTTTACTTTTGCTTTGTCTTTACCCATGGGGTTTTTTTTTCGATGTTACTTTCATCCCCTCAATCCTGCTGAGGAGGGGAGTGATAGAGCAGCTTGGTAGGCACTTGGCATTCAGCTGAGGTCAAACCACCACAACCAGGCACAAATCTTTCAGGCAGGGCTGCACAGCTATCAAGAGACAGATTCATCCCCTCTTTTAGGCTGGTGCACGCCTGTGTTTAGGATACTTACTGAATAATTTTGGCTATGGTAAAGAGTTTTCTCCCAACTTTTAGAAAAGAGTATGACGAATGAATTCTAACACTCTGCTGAGGCTGTTGAATGATACTAGTGCTATCATTCTTTTCTCTGCAGTAGTTCAAGGTATTGCAGGTACTTGAAGCTTATAGTTTTAGGAAGCTGACAACCTGGAAGATTTTATAGTCTACAAGTAAACAAAACCAGATTAAGGAGGAAAGTGTTTAAGCCATTATGTAAAGATCTGTTTCATATGTCTTATATTAGTTCTGTGACCTTCCTGTCTTTAAGGCTTCACTTTCAATTTCTGAATTTTCTTGGTTCTCAGGATCTCATTGCTTACTTGGGTCAATGTTTTCTTTTATTCACCGTTAATTTGCTCAATTTTTTAATTCCAACTAGGTTATTCTCCATGTATAGCTTTAGGACAGAGAAGACTGCTTAGTTATAACAATGCCTTTTTTTTTTTTTTTTTTTTTTTTGAGGAGATTGGAGAAGGATGTTGGAGCTTAATCAGTTGTATTCAGAATAAAAAGGCCTCCCTCCCTCCCTTTATACTTCTTATATTCCTGCCTTTCTCCCTTTTCTCCTACCCTTCCTCCCTTCCTCTCTTCCTTCCTTCCCTATCCACAGAACCACTAAGGAATTCAGTGAGATTTCTGAATTGATTGTAACTATGTAACTAGACATTAGAAGAATTATTCTTCTGTGTAAGGGCAAATAAAACAGCAGTTTAGTGAGAAAATTTCCATGGAAACAATAGTTCAGTGACAATGAAAAATATTTCTCACCACAATGTGGTAAAAATAACTTTACAAGTTTATAAAATTGGACAATTCTTTTCTGATAGCATGACAGGCAAAACCATTGTATTTTTCATCTGGAGGATAATATGGCTCATTCCAAGCTCTGCATCTTTAATTCTTGAATAGGATAACTTTGCATTTCCAAGCCTTCTTTTTTAAGCCTATTCTGATGTTAGGTATTCCCATTCATCTAGATACAGGGATTACAAAGCAAAGTGGACTACATTGTGTGCTCGGTTGCTTGCCATTTCCCAAATTATCCTTCACTGTTGCTATCTCATGGCAATACTAAGATAAATTCCCTGGGAAAAGAGCAAGTAGTGTGGATCTGCATGTTCTTCGCTATAGCAAGAACTGTGTATTCTTTTACCTTTTCTACAATTTTTAAAGAAAGAAAGGTTGACTGACAGTTCCTCTACAAGATACAATAGAGCAGTTAAATTGGATAAGCAGTCCTTCTTCATGAAAACTGTCACTGTACCATATATGCTGCTGCTTTTATCATCTGGCTTATGAAATTCCCTTTGGGATCTCAGTTTTATGTTAGTATATCCAACAGTCATGTATGTCCTTGGGGTTTTTTTCTGCATTTGGTTTTCAAGTGCAAATATATAAACACATATCTGTGATGATTTGTGTATTTAGCTGTATCTAGTTGATTGATACTGGTAAATATAAAGTATACACTAGTCGGCTGCAGACTGCAACTCTGTTTTGTCTGTAATGGTTGTATGGTCATACCTTGTTTTCCCACCGTGTTTCACTGTCTTAGTGAGCTAAAATTTCAGTGGAATTATCTGTATAGGTTGGTTTGTTTAGCTAACTAAAACATCGTAGTCATAGAGGAAGGAGTTAGTTTCTATGAAATGAAGTAGAATTGTACAGATCACTTGGTCAGCAGAGTTGTCCAGCAGGGTTTTGTGGTCATCTGATGGGTCTTGTCTGACAGACTGGAAGGTTTAGAACAGAAGGAGCTAAAGTAAATATGTGTACTTTTTCATTTTTGACAACCTACTTAAGGAGAAATTGTCTGCAAGAACAGTTTGAATGAAGAAGAAATATTCCTGTCTTCTTGCTGACCGCTGGGTCCTCAGGGCTTTCAAGATGAATGGGTTTAAAAGTCCTGTATTTAGATCTGCTACTTATAAAGCAATCTCTGACTATCTTTGTTTTCTCCTTTGAATAAATGAAACTGTATGCTTGAAAAGATCATGTAGAAGTGCAGTTGCTCAGAATTATCATGTGTTTTTTCTGAGAAAAGGTATAGCTAGGTTATGGTGGTAGTTGGAACTGGATGCTACTTAGACATAGCCAGATTGTGGGTTTGGCTCTGAGGAGAAATGTTAGATAGTTGCTCTATGTTCTCAAATTGAAAAGTAGCACTTGGATTATGTCCAGATGGTGGAGGTCTCAAAATGGGAGTCAGTAACTGAATCTCCTCTGTTACATGAGATTGTCTGCAACTGGGTTCTTTGTTAGGTGTTACAGTGGTGAATGATACAGGTTACGGTCTTGTGGTGTTTTCTGTGCCAAGGACCTGCTCCTCTAAGTCTATTTGTGAACCACTCTGAAGAAGTAGTATATCAGTAGCTTTAGTGCCTTAAGAAATGACTTAGAAAGTTAGAGAAACCATCATAATTCAAATATGTAAACATTTAAATATGAAGAAAGTCTTTAGGGGGTCAAGGTCAATACACCAAGACTGCATAGCCTCCTCCAGTCATATATTGGTAAAGCAAATCTAATACTCTTTTGAACATGAAATTCTGAAAAAAAAAAAAAAATCATTTGAGAGGTAAGATGGGACATGCAATGATAAAATAATGACAGCTTTGTCACATCATTGATAAAAAAGAATTTTAATGACCAATGTATCTTTCTTTAATATTTTGTCCATCTATGTAATAAGATTTATTTTTAGATCAGTTCAACTTAAAGTTGAATATCTGTGACATATTTATTTACTGGTGGGAAAGAAAAAGCCTAAAATTTGGATTCTGAAGAAGAAAGTTGAGACAGAACTCTCAAATGAAGGTTTGACTGAAAGAACAGATTGGAGGGGGAGGACACACTCCTTATTTACAACTTTGAGGCAGAATGAACACAATAGATGAGATCACTGAATAGGGCCAGTATAGAAGTGCAAAGAAAATGAAACCTGTCTTAAATGGAATTTCTAGGTTAGGTAAGGACAACATGAAGCCTTGTTGACCATCCTGCACAGGGCTTTGTGGCTGGCAAAATGGATAGGGCCAGGACCCATACATCTTGACTGTCAAAACCGCCTTTACTCTACTAGTGGCCTTTTCTGGAAGACCAAATTGCTTTTAAAACTAGTCTTAATATGCAGGTTTTATTACGTAAACATGTTCTAATTTGGCATCTCTACATTGATTGAGTGACTCAATTTCTTTGTGCTTGGAAGTTTTGTGGCATTCTCATTAGTGATCATGCTTAAAAATACTTGCTTTGAGTAGACAGTCTTCTCTGCACAGTGGATTTAATAAATACTCTGAGCTTCAGCATTTGCAGTCAGAACTCCCTTTAAGTGGATTTTGGAATGTCAGATTGAACATACCTGTTGTGGTAAGGCATTAGCTGTCTTTTTCTATCTGCTAAGCCACAGAAATGCGGCGTTCAGATCACAGCTAACCCTTGCAGGAGGTTAAAACCTTTGCGGGAACAAAAGCACAGACACCAATACGATGGTTGCTACTTGTTCAACTTATAAGCTGCGCAATTGCTTTATATATGCTCCTTAAAAGGATCCACCTTAAGCATGGCTGTGTTTAGGTAACGTTCTTCTTCGGCATGTTTGATTGGTTCCCTATTCTTCCCGTACATCGCAAGATCTTCCGAGCACCTCTCCCTACACATACCCTCCTGCCTGTGACCAGAGCAGTCAGCCATGTGGAAGGTTTTCAGCCTCTCTTTGTGCTCTTGGCTCCACTGGCAGTGCAGGTCTTGCACAGTTGATTTAAGCTGACTGTCAGCAAGCAGTTTTCTTTGCTACCTGTTAAAGATATGGGTAACAGTTTATGCAGATTATGTAGACCGTAACTTGAAAACCTTTAACTTAAGAAACTGTTATACTGCATTATGTGACATATTAAATAGTATGTAGCACGACAGACTTGAAATGGGCTTGTAGTAATGAGCATTTTATGCAATAATTATTTTAACTAGGTCCCTTTCTTTGCATTACCTGAGCCTAGATCCAGAAAAGCATATATCTGTATGTGTCTTCACTAATAGGTCATCTGCCCCTGACCTCCAGCCAAGACCTAGTAGCCATTTACATTGCATATACCTAAGCTTTACTCTTGCAGAGTCTAGTTTCATCCTGGAAGATCCGAATGTCCTCCCCAGAGGTTAACCTTGTTCCTGTGGAGTTTGGAAACTGAATGCATACTAAGCGCTATTTATAGGCTGCAGATGTAGGTAATTAATTCTAGAATATGGAACACTGAAATTGGCATTGCCTGACACCTGTGTTATGATGGGTGTCTTTCTACCAGTAGAGTTCCCCAAGTGGACATAGGTCTGACCTGAGGGTGCTCAGAGACACTGAGGAATGCACAGGACTGAAAGAGTCACTGAAATGAGGCAAATTAGGCATCAGCTTCCAAAGTGTGGCTATTCGGCTAACCCACTGTGTGTATTTAGAGAGTGCCAGCTGAAGAAAACCTACCCTAAACCTCAACTGTGATGCTGGAAGAACTCTCTTTAACTGCTAACCTGATGCTTAAAACTCTCACCTGTTAGATGGGGCACGAGTCTCATTTCCTTCTGTACAAGATTTCAACCTTCCACTTCCTGGTGAAAATCTGAAGATCAACCATTAGCATATTCTGGGTTTGGATCTTGTGGCATCTTCTGATGAAAGATGAGAAAGAAAAGTGGAAACACAGTGTTCACCTAGGTGAGGCCACATCCAGCATGCCAGCAGCTCTGGTG
Source organism: Athene noctua (assembly GCF_965140245.1). Classification (NCBI taxonomy): domain Eukaryota; kingdom Metazoa; phylum Chordata; class Aves; order Strigiformes; family Strigidae; genus Athene; species Athene noctua. Next base: position 38,591,875 of record NC_134039.1, on the reverse strand, counting down.
GGTGCTTGAACATCTGTTGTGACTGTCCTCCCAGGCTGACAGGGAGGGCTCCTTCTGCTTGGGCTGCTTCAGTTCTTCAACTCTTCCATTCTTCTCATAAAGGATGTGAGGCTTTTCTTGTGTTATGTTTCCCAGAAGTGGAACTGGCTTTCTTCTGTTCTTTCAATGAGGAGTGGAAACATTTTTTTTTAAAGTATTCTAGTACATAACTACCATTTGGGATAGGTTGGCTGTTTTCTTGTTGTTTATATAAATAGGTTGTCAGTGTTTCATTCAAAACTAAAATAAATCTGAGTGAAGACACAGTCTAAAGGAAAGGACTGCCGGCTCTGTTAACTCTTCTCCCACTTGGCAGCAGATGTTGCCTGAAACATTAGGTCAAACGTTTCTAGAGACCTAACTCGTTGACACAGGAAAATGCTGCAAACCTATCCCAGTGCTGCTAACAGTTGGTTTGCTCCTCAGGTGCTGGCAGCATTTAGAGCCTTGAGGTAAACAAAGCTGCCAACATTTTCAACATTGTTATTGATTTAGGGCAGGCCTATTCAACACTGCTTAAAATGTTAAGAGGCCGTCTGTGTTCTCCTTATGCTGTGGCTCCCAACTTTACTGATAGTAGGGAAGATAAATCAGTCAAGATTTTAGGTGTTGCCGTGGTTTAAAGGTTTATAATTATTTTTTTTTACTGAAGTCTTCTCCCAGAGCGTAGAGTGTGTACTCTGGTTCCACCGGGATGGCCATGCTCTGCAAGCTGCCATCACAGCCTGGAGGTGTAGTAACACATTTTAGCTTCTCCCTAAGAGCTGGGATTATGGTGAGAAGTACAGGATGTTCTGCAGGAATGCAAAAGGTGTCATTGGTGGGCCCTGAAGAAAACCTGCTAGTAATCTTGGTCCAGGCAGGAGGCTGCTATTTGAGAAGAAATGCCAAAAATTGCCATCAATGATGTAATGCAAATCTTCTGTTATATCAGAACAAAAATTGGTTAGATATGATTTTTTTTTTTTTTTCAGTTAAAAGATAGTAAATTAACTACATCAACATAGTCCTTTGGACTTCAGTTGTATCAGACCACACTTCTATAATATTAAACCAGAGATGACTTAAAACTTTTTATTTGTGTTCAGTGGGTCAAATTCTTAGCTTCTGTGACATAAATCAGATTCTGATCTTGTGAATGCTCACATATGGTGCTTTGTACTGTAAATCACATACGTTTTTCAATATATGTTGTACTGCAAAATAGAAAACATCTTTTTGAAAGTCAGAGATTAGGAAGAAAGGTTGATATAAAGCACAGCTGGAAAACTTCACAGTGCCTTTTATTGTGCCTTACATGACATAAAAATATATTTGAACATAGGGTGATAAGGACAGAAAGCTTGATGAAGGCCTTTGGCTATTTTTGTGACACCTCGACTGTCTGCTTTGTTATGTTTGCTTTAGTTTTGTCTTGCCTTTACTGAATATCTAATATTTTTTAAATTTTCTATATATTTATGAATGTTATTTTAAGCATTTGTTTCCTTTATGTTATTTGTATATATTTCAAATAATACTTTGTCACAGAATTATCAGAGTGTAAACTTTAAAGCCTTGATTGGACTTCATTCTTGCTTGTTAATTGAGATTCTTGGGGAGACTGTCAACTAATTTCAACTGGCATTTTTCTTACAAGTTTTAGGATAACATTCCTAAAAATGGAAATTTAGTCTACAAAGAAATAATTTGTCACTGACCTTTTGTATTGCTACTTTGCCAAGTTCAAAATACTGTGGAGTTTTCCTTTTTTTTCCTTCAAGCTTAATTTGTTGCTAAGTTCCCACCACTGTATATAGTGTCATTGTTTCACTTATTCTATGTGGTTTTGTGTTCTGACTAGATTTAGTGGAATGACTGAAAACAGAAAAGTTGTAAGGATGCTTTGTGGGATACTAAAGCAGTATTTAATTTCTGGCGACATATTGTAGGTATTAGCTGTGTTGTAAAAATACTTAATATGGATAGGAGGAAGGAAAAGGAGAAAGAGGCAAATCATGCTCTCCCTTACATGGTTGTAGAAGACAGACAAGGGTCTGGAAGGAGCAAGTAACATTTCTTTTATAGCTTATGTAAAGGTTTTGGTAAGACCACAGGGTAGCTGCTGTCAATTTGCCCTGAAAAAGTCTTGTTGGAAAACAATGGAGAAGAAGTGGGGAAAAAGGTCATTAGCTGGTCTAGATGAATAAATATGTACCTGTCAAAAATGTGCACCAGTTCACTTCCTACCTTACTGACACATCACCATATCTCAGGAAGATGCTGAGTAGCAGAATGCTTCCACAAGAAACCCTCAAGTACCCCAGAAGCTTGAATAACTAGTTTGTTCTTCCATGTTTTGTAAAAAAAAATGAAAAAAAAAAAAAGGGGAAAAAAAAAAAAAAAGGGGAAAAAAAAAAAAAAGAAATCAAACATGGTTCCAAGCATGAAGATCTTCCAAAGGTCAGCTTTGAATAACAGAGAACACGAAAAATGTTTAGAAAGAGGAAGACATAAAGAAGATCTAGGTAAGTTAGTAAAGGTGCGGTGAGGTAGTGAGTTTTAAATAGGGCTTGAAAGCAAAGAAAAGTGCTTGGCTGACAATGAGTGGGAGGCTTCCAAATATAGGAAGAAACATTAAAGAATGTAAAAGTTGAAAGAGGCAGAAGGATAAAAGAAATGAAGAAAGAAGCCAAAGCTGAGATAGGGACAAAAGGGTCACTTGAAGTTTTCCAGTTCTATTAAATTATTTACTTTTTCCCCTGTCAGAATCTCCACCTCTTCAGTTATCTGAAGCCACTAAAGAGTGACTCCTTTTCTTTTCTTTTCTTTTCTTTTCTTTTCTTTTCTTTTCTTTTCTTTTCTTTTCTTTTCTTTTCTTTTCTTTTCTTTTCTTTTCTTTTCTTTTCTTTTCTTTTCTTTTCTTTTCTTTTCTTTTCTTTTCTTTTCTTTTCTTTTCTTTTCTTTTCTTTTCTTTTCTTTTCTTTTCTTTTCTTTTCTTTTCTTTTCTTTTCTTTTCTTTTCTTTTCTTTTCTTTTCTTTTCTTTTCTTTTCTTTTCTTTTCTTTTCTTTTCTTTTCTTTTCTTTTCTTTTCTTTTCTTTTCTTTTCTTTTCTTTTCTTTTCTTTTCTTTTCTTTTCTTTTCTTTTCTTTTCTTTTCTTTTCCTCTCCTCTCCTCTCCTCTCCTCTCCTCTCCTCTCCTCTCCTCTCCTCTCCTCTCCTCTCCTCTCCTCTCCTCTCCTCTCCTCTCCTCTCCTCCCTTCCCAAATTTCAACATATTTATGTTTAAAGTCATTGGGCAGTACCAATCCTACTCCCTTTTTTTCCATATTCTGATAGTGGAAGAGAACTTAAAAACACTTTTTTCCCCATCTGTTTGTGAAGCCGAAATGAACAAGTTTGAGACCTGAGACTTGCTACTCAGCATCTGTATAGCAACTCCTTTTTAGCTTGAAAAAAAAAAACCACCAAAAACAAAAAAACCCACAACATTGATCTGAGACTTGGCTTGGCAGGTTTTACATTTTCATTAAATATTGATACTCAAACATCATCTTTGTTTACACTGCATGTAGCTTCCTCTAGGTTTTAAACAAGGTGAGGTTTCTGCAGATAGTGTCGAAATCAGGAGTTCATAACGACTTTACTTATTGATGTGTGATAAGTTTATCAGTGCGTATTGAACAATATGGATATACTCAGGTATTGTGAATGATGCTTAAAAGCTGTGTTTTTTATGATATCAGGTTTCTGACTCCAGTCATCTTAAGGAATGCTTTCAATTAAATCAGTCATAGTCTAAGAAATAATCTGCATAAATATCATGTTAGGTTTGGTTGATGCACTAGGATGTGAATAGTAAACTTGAAGGACATCAACATTTGAAATTGATTTAATCTGCCATCTTGTCCTGATTGTTTGCATTGTATTTGCTTTCTAGTGAAACGTATTCTGGTGGTTTAAATGAAGGAATTGCTTGTGCGTATATTCTTTAGTTTGATTTTCCTGTTCTCAAAAAATTATTGTATTTTATTTTGTATTTGTCTCACGGATTAGGGAGAGGCAGAAGGAAGGCTGAGAAGAAGGACTTTAAGGTAAAATTTTGAGATTTTGTTAAGATAAGCAAGGCCCTGCTTATGTGTTTAGCTTCCCAAATCGGGGTCAGATCCTTCCTTGAGGTCATTACAACAGGGTAAGTCAGCTGCTGTTGGCTATTGCTGCCTTGTGGATAGATGTGCTGGGATTGCACAATCTCACAAGCGGTAGGTCACTTGTAACATGACTGGAAGCAGATTTCTCTCAGGGTATGGCAGAAAGGGGAAGGACTGTCTCCATCTTACTTCCCCATGTCTCTTCTAATAAAATCACATGAGAGAGTATTAAATCAGCACTTTTTCACTTGTCAGTGATACCACTACCCTGAGAGTTCATGGGAATAGAAAGTTCAGGATATCTGCGTTGTCAGCGATTCAAGAGGCAGTGGATTGGGCATGGTGCCAAAGTTTGCATGTTGCTACATCAGTCTAGATTTAAGTAGCCCTGACTGCCACACAGAGCAGGTGAAATCATGGAGCTGTACCATGAACACCTACTACAAGGGTAATGTAAGATGACACCAAAAAGCCCATTAGAAGGCAGAGGCGTAGGCTAACTCCATCTTACATCTTCCCATAGCCACCCACTCAGAGCTTCTTTTGTTTCCAGTCCTTGCATACAGTAATTTTGGCTTACCCTCGTGTCATCTGGAGCACCAGAGACACCTATGCTACATTAATGTCATATCACATATAACCACCTCTTATCTGTGAAAGATCCTGGCAGATATCATACAGTTGCTAAAAGAAAGCTGTCTGAAACTGATGCATTCTTGAGTTACTGAGAAACATACAGATTATACAGCCACAGCCTCCATGTCATCCTCCTTCAGATGGCATTTGGGTTGCTGAGGCCATCATCTGCTTTCTGCACTTTGCTGGACTGGATCCACTGGTCTTCCCCCTTATGCTGGTGTTGGCAACCCTCAAAACAAATATAAAATAAAGTAACTCAAGAAGTTAAAAAACAAGTATGTCCAAGAATGAGAGCTCTGAGCCACAGCTATACATTAGGCAAGCCTGATGGACTATTAGAATAGTTTGTCAAAGGAGGCAAGTGGATTCTCTGTTCAACCCCTAGAGACAGATTTTCTCTTTCATAGAGATACTGTAGTTCAGTCGGAAGTTACAGCTTCATACAGAAATTAGTTGGATTAAAATTGATGACCTAGATTATCACTGTGAATATATTTGTTTTGCAAACAGAGTCCATGCAATAATCTGCTTATATCTGGCAGAAAAAAATAGGTAGGCATCAACATAATTTAAAGAAAAGAAATCTAAGAATAGATGCAAACTGGAAAAGTACCCCTGAGGTCAGTAGAACTATTCCGATGTAACTGGCACAGGTTCACAGTGAACCACAAACAAGTCATAAACAATGTTTCAAAAGGAAAGAAGGTATATGGAATATTAATATCTTAAGCAACGAATAAAGGTGAGTTACTATCACCAGCTCATTTTGTTTATCATAGTAATGACTGGCTATGAAGGGAGGCAATTATTTCATCATTTTCCATGAGTAAGTTTTTCCATTGTATCTTTTATGCCCACACAGAACAATCGAAGATACAATGAGGAGTTGTAAAATGGTTTCTGAAATTGTATGCCACTGGCAGGCTCAGGTCAGAGGTAAATGGGTGTACCTGCCACTGTGTGGGGCTGAGCTGTGCCAACTGCTGTGCCAGGAGGCGTGACAGGATGCCCTGCTATCAGGGGTTTCCTCCTGCCCCAAGTTCCAGATTAGGCCTTAGGATCCATCACTGGGACCAAATCTGTTAATTAACAGGAGCCTGATGTTTGGATGCCAATAGTGTCAGCCAGCAGATCTGAGAAAGACAAGTGAAAGGAAGAGGATGGGCTGATCAAAGCTCAGATTTCTATGCCAGGAAAAATGAGCAATAAGTGAATTAAACTTCACAAGAGGCACAGAAATTTGGGCACCCAAAGATGGAATTGATTGCTGAGTCAATCTTTCCACAGGACTAGATAACCAATACAGCTAATGCTCTGAAGACCACCACCATCCCATGTATGTCTGAGAGGAGGAGAGGGAAAGACGGGGTGAGAGCTGGAGTATCATGCATGGAGTTGACAGATCTAGCTTGTCTGTCATCCATTTGAGCCTGGCTTGTTTGCGTGTTAGCCTTTGGCTCTGGGTTAACTAATTAGGTCGTCTTTTCTCTTCTTCCTTTTTTTTTTTTTTTTTTTTTTTAAATTTTGTTTAACACTTCTGGGAGATATCTTGCATGTGTTTCTCAAGTTAAATGCTTTGTGGTGAGCTAATCCTCTCTGACTGCATGGAACATGAAGACTCAGCAGCTCAGCTTTTCTTCTCATGCTTTCTTGAAATGTCAGACAGCAGCGTTCGTATCTGTGCAATGACAGGGCAGGAATCACCCTGTAAAGAGAGTTTCAGTATTGATGCAGTTCTAGTTTCTTTTCAGCTGAGTGGAAAAAAACTGACTATTTTTTGGCAAGTCCTGATAATAAATGAAACTATTTTTCTGTATGTACATGTGAATTGTTCCACCCTGCCAGCAGCAAGATAGGGAAATTAATGTAGAAATCCAGCTTGACCACTACGCTTCAACAATATAAAACTGATTGATTAAACTGAGTTCGCACTGCTTCGTATTGCCAAATAAAATAAAGATATATTTCATAAAACCAACTACATCAGGCAATAATTCAAAAATTGTAGCCAGGACACATTTTCCTGTATTATCTTATTAATTGTTTGCATATTTTCCTGCTCTCAGAAGCCATGTATTGTGATGACAATGGGAATTTTGATTACTGTGTGCATTGCTGAAGAGATCATATAATTTTGTTTAGACCTGAGAAAAGAGTAGTCAGAAAGAAGTTCCAGAGTTAAGAGATTATGAAAAATATATTTGTAGCAATTACATTTGATTGGCATAAACTCTTTCTAATCGAACTATACTTGGGGTGAACGGTACCCTTTTCTAGCATGATTTATATGTCATAATAAAAGCTATGAAGAAAGAAATGAGACTTGATCTAATAAAGAATTGTGGGTTTGAGTGCTTTTAATGTTCAATATGACTTTGTCTACAACAGTATGCAATAAATCATATTTAAGCTAGTATAATTTCTTAATTGCAATGAGAATTGTGATCTCTACCATCAGACAAAAAGTCCACAGGTTATGGCCTCTCCAGGACAGAACAGAGGAGGAGAGAAGGAGATGTGTATGTATGTGTGAGAAACCTGATGACAATAAGATCACACTGCGTGCTCATAAACAAAATAATCAAGTTACTAAGAATCTGAGAGCTTTAATGGCTTATTTAGTTGTGAATGCTAGTGCTAGAGAGAATGGAGAAAACATGAATTGACTGAAAATTCATTTTGCAGATGTGTGAACTCTTTTTTGCAAAATGCTGTTTGATCAGTTTTGACCACACCTTTCCTGTCTTCTAGATAAAGCTAAAAATATAAATGAGGACTTGTGGTTAGAAACTGACAACACTTATTTGGTTGCATGGTTACAAGCTGTAAGCATATAATATCTGTTAGGGTAAATGGATTTATGTTATTGTCAGCTCTGAGTGTTTTGTGGGGTTGTTTCTAGGTACAGTCCCAGAAGCTGTTGTGTAGATCAACAGAGACTTAAACAACAGTTAATGTTTTGATGAACAACTGCTGAATTCAGTTAAAAAGGAAAAGGAACAACAGAAACAATAACAAGTAAGTTTTGTATGCTGAAAATGAGAACATTTACACCTTACTGTACTTTAATTGGGAGTTCAATGGAATTTGGCTCTGCATTTTTAGGGGGAAAATGGGATGAAGGATGTCTTACAATGCAATGGAGAACATAGTTATGTTCTGCAATGGCAGAACATAAACTGTGCAGAGCTGTCCCTGAATATTGTGTCTTGGAGGTTGTTTACAGGAAAGAGTTACCATGTATTTAGAGCATACCTACACTTCAAGCTAATCTGATTTGGATGTACTTAGCACGCAGTATGCATGATACAGCTGCTTCCACTGAGAGCATTTCACAACCTGAAAATAAACTACCTTCAAAAAGAATGGGCACAAAGGCAATATCAAAAGCAGAAGTTTGGCTCTTGAAATGCAGTGTTGATTTAGGTCTCTGCGCTAAAGCATGCAATTTTAAAACCAGAATAAAATAAAATAAAAAATATAGAAATAGGCCTGAATGACCTGTACAGTGTCCTCAAATTCTTGATGAACCTAAGTTTCATGGCAAAAGTCCCTTGCAGGCAGTTTGCTGGTTAAGACAATATCCTGTGAGGGGGAAGGGGCTACTCAGTTTAAACTACTGGGTATATTGCAGGAGTGAAAAGTAATGTAAAATTCAGAAAGTTTCCTGGAAACAGATGATATAGTAATCCTTCTAACAATGTGCTGTTGATTTAGAAACAAATGAGGCAAGAGCTGAAATGGACGTGAGGCAACAGAACAAAATGTCACAAACACTGTTGTGGAAATCTTAATAGTATTCACAGATTGTTCTTGCCCCCATTGCAGTCACTGATAACTTTGTTGGTTGCTCTGTCTAGCAGGAGTTTCCTTCTACTCTGGCTTTGATTTATGGGGATTTAGGCTGCACAAGGTCTCACTAGATCCCTAAAATTTGTTTGCTAGCAGGGAAAAAGCTGACTTGTTACTCAGTTGTCATGACATCTTCAACCATACAGCTACCAAACTTGGGATGAAGGCATCTATTCAACCTGTCTGTAAAGAGACAGTAAGATCATGGCATTCCACTAGAACTATTCTTTCATTCTTACTATGGACAATGACAGTAAATGGAGCATAAGACCTCTCTTGGAGAGTCCAAAAAGGGCTTTTTTTTCATCAGGACATTATACTGTGCAAACTGGCATAATACCCACTAATTGAAATGGAAATAATCTGGTTTATACAGGAGGTGTTGTTTGAAAAAGAAAATCTTCTTGCAGAAGTCTGTACTGCGGCTAGAACTCTTGGGGAAAAAATGCAAGCAGGCCAACAGAAAAAAACCTAAACACAATGTTTTAATTATTGCATTAGTTTTACAAATTGTTAATATACATACTGCTAAATGAGTTGTAAAAGATGGTCTAATGACAAAATGATACGTTACATGATGGAATTAAAACCAGGTGCTGGCTACATTAAGAACACTTGATATTTCATCATGATCTATACATTTATCAGCACTGTGACTGAGATGTAAGTAGTCCTGAAAGTATTCTCCTGCAGTCCTTCAGAAGCCATTAAAGCAAATAATCAACAAAAGTCTAGAGATCAAAGATAGACTGCCAAATAGCTGGGCATGGATTTTCAAACCCATAGGTATAGTAATAACAGATAAAAATCTTCATGTGTCCATGCTGTTTTAGCCCATGGAAAACATCAGGTCTGGCAATGTTTATATTGTAATTGCAATATTTTTTTCTGGAAAAATCTATGCCTTTAATAGGCATTACGCATCAATGTTCAGTAAAAGTATATATATAATTTTTTTTAAAAGTGGCAAAAGAGTGTTGTGGGGTTTTTGTTTTGTTTTGTTTTGTTTTTTTTTTTTTTTTTTTAAAGGCAATCCAGCTGTTACTGATACCCAGCAGAAAAATGGACATAGTTTAAGAAAGCTTGTTTATTGAATTTAGCTCTGGTATATATAAGCATACAGGCTTCATGTCTGTAGAATCTGCAGTATTAAAGGCAATAAAAACATTTTGGCAGAGAGGGGTTATCTGAAAGGGAGGTTACAGACTGCATAATGCTGGTAAAATAAGCTCACACTTTTTATGTCCACACCATATGGCCTATGTATAAACACAGTAGTTCAATAGTTGTCTCATTCTTATCCAACATTCTCTTCCTCTTATTCTCATCTTCACTTCCTTGTTTATTCTTTCTGCTAAATCAGCAACATTGTCTATGGACGAGACAGGCATGAGCACTAGAGTTTCATATAAAGTTGTAATTCCCATTATTGGCTTTTCCGCCCCCCCCCACCAGTGATCAGCATCTTGAACTATTCAGAAGTGTCTACAACCCTTAAACATGTGAACATAAATTCCTCAAACTCAATTAGCTGAGTTCATTGAAACTATGATAAAAGGGCATCAGACCACTCATGCCTAAAGAATGAATCCAGAGGAACAAAGAAATATTGTGATAGGTTATCACTGGGCTGGGTTGACAGTGAGTGAGTAAATGTTAAATGGTCAACAGGGAAAGTTAACAAAAATATTCACTAGCTGAAACTGTAATCACAGGGAGAACCGGTTCGACCAACTCAGGTTTATTCTAATTCTTGGTAGCTTGGCTGATGGTACTTGTTGCCAGCCAATGGAATAATGCACTCCTGTGGCTGCTGCAGTTACTGTCATCTTCTTTTTCCATGCCTAAGAACAGTTGATTATATTTACTAGCTCCACCCTGTCTTATATCAGCTAGTTAAGATATACAAGCAGAAAATGTTTCCTATTACCTTTGTGTAATCCCATGGACCTCTATTGGCACTACTAATGCTGATGAGAGAGACGATATTGAAGTACCAGAAAGATCACAGAATCAAAGAATCATCAAGATTGGAAAAAGACCTTGAAGATCATCAAGTCCAACCATTAATCTCACACTGACCGTCCTCAACTACACCATATCCCCAAGCACAGTGTCAACATGACTCTTAAACACCTCCAGGGATGGGGACTCCACCACTGCCCTGGGCAGCCCATTCCAACGCCCAACAACCCGTTCTGGAAAGAAATCCTTCCTAATATCCAGTCTAAACCTTCTCTGGTGCAACTTGAGGCCATTCCCTCTTGTCCTATTGTTTGTTACTTGGCTAAAGAGACTCATCCCCAGCTCTCTGCAACCTCCTTTCAGGTAGCTGTAGAGGGCGATGAGGTCTCCCCTCAGCCTCCTCTTCTCCAGACTAAACACCCCCAGTTCCCTCAGCCGCTCCCCGTACGACCTGTGCTCCAGACCCTGCACCATCTTCGTTGCCCTTCTCTGGACACGCCCGAGTCATTCAATGTCCTTTTTGTAGTGAGGGGCCCAAAACTGAACACAGGAATCGAGGGGCGGCCTCACCAGTGCCAAGTACAGGGGTCAGATCCCTTCCCTGTCCCTGCTGGCCACGCTACTGCTGACACAAGCCAGGATGCCATTGGCCTTCTTGGCCACCTGGGCACACTGCTGGCTCCTGTTCAGCCGGCTGTCAGTCAGCACCCCCAGGTCCCTCTCTGACTGGCAGCTCTCCAGCCACTCCTCCCCAAGCCTGTAGCGCTGCTGGGGGTTGTTGTGGCCCAAGGGCAGCCCCCGGCATTTGGCCTTATGGAAACTCCTCCAGTTGGCCTCAGCCCATGGCTCCAGCCTGTCCAGGTCTCTCTGCAGAGCCTCCCTACCCTCGAGCAGATCAACACTCCCACCCAACTTGGGGTCATCTGCAAACTGACTGAGGGTGCACTCGATCCCCTCGTCTAGATAATCAATAAAGATGTTAAACAGGAGTGGCCCCAAAACCGAGCCCCGGGGGACACCACTCGTGTCTGGCCGCCAACGGGATTTAACTCCATTCACCACAACTCTTTGGGCCCGGCCATCCAGACAGTTTTTTACCCAGCAAAGTGTGTGCCCATCCAAGCCTTGAGCAGCCAGTTTCACCAGGAGAATGCTGTGGGAAATGGTGTCAAAGACCTTCCTGACGTCAAGGTAAACAACATCCACAGCGTTTCCCTCATCCAATAAGCAGGTCACCCCGTCATAGAAGGAGATCAGGTTTGTCAAGCAGGACCTGCCTTTCATAATCCCATGCTGACTGGGCCTGAGCATCTGGTTGTCCCGCATGTGTTGTGTGATGGTACTCAGGATGAGCTGCTCAATCAGCTTCCCGGGCATTGAAGTCAAGCTGACAGGCCTGTAATTTCCCAGATCATCCTTCTGACCCTTCTTATAGATGGGCATCACACTGGCCGATTTCCAATCCGTTGGAACTTCCCCGGTCAGCCAGGACTGCTGGTAAATGATGGAAAGTGGCCTGGCGAGCACCCCAGCCAGCTCCTTCAGCACCCTCGGGTGTATCCCATCTGGTCCCATAGACTTGTGTATGACGATGTGATGCAGCAGGTCACTGATTATCTCCTCCTGGATTGCAGGGGTGTCATTCTCCCAGTCTCTGTCTTCTGGCTGTGGAGGCTGGATTCCCTCAGTACAACTGGTCTTGTTATTAAAGACTGAGGGAAAGAATGCATTAAGGACCTCAGCTTTTTCGTCATCACTCATTTCCATGTTTCCGCCTGTTTCTAGCAGGGGATGGAGGCTCTCTGTGTTCTTTTTTTTTGCTGTTGACATACTTATAGAAACATTTCTTTTTAACCTTGATTGCTGATGCCAGATTAGTTTCTAGCTGGGCTTTAGACCTCCTGATTTCTGCCCTGCATAGCCTCACAGCATCTTTGTAATCACTGTGAGTGGCTAGCCCCTTCTTCCAAAGGCTGTAAACTCTCCTTTTCTCCCTTAGTTGCAGCCAAAGCTCCCTGTTCATCCTGGGTGGTCTTCTCTGCTGCAGGCTTCTCTTACAGCCCCTGGGGACAGCCTGCTCCTGTGCCATTAAGACTTTCTTCTTAAAGAGCGCCCAGCCTTCCTGGACTCCTATACCCTTCAGGATCATCTCCCAAGGGATCCTGTCAAGCAGTTGGAAACGTGCCCTTAAACATATACATGCATACTTGTTTTCATATTTGCATATATACTCTGACATATGTGAAAAGACGTATCAGGCTGACAGATGAAGACATATGTAGCAACATCAAACCATTAAGGACTGAGCATGAGTAAGCAGTGTGCCCTGACTACGAGGAAGGCCAGCCACATCCTGGGTTGTGCTAACAGGAGCACAGGCAGTAGATTGATGGAACTGATTATTCCTCTTTACTCATGAGGCCACACCTAGATATTGCATCCAGTTTTAGGACTCCCAATACAAGAAAGACATCACTGAACTGAGCAAGCTCATCAGAGGGCCACAAATTTGGTTGGGCTTGGAGCACTTTACGTGGAAGGAGACATTAAAGAAACAAGACTGGTTCATTATGGACAAAAGAATATTTTAGGGAGACCTAATAGCTGCATCCACCCCCACAATGCCTAGTACCTGCAAGGTATCAAGGGAACAGTGCCAGGCTCTTCATGGTGGTGCATAGTGGGTGCACAAGGAACAATAGGGATAAATTAAAACAAGTGAGGCTTCTACCTGATAAATATATATATATATTTTACCATGAGGGCAGTCAAACAGGGGATGGTCTGAATTATATTTTTCACTGTGTGGACGGTCAAGCAATGGTTGCCTACAGAGGCTGTGCAGTCTCTTAGATGTTTCCAGGACTTTACTGGATAAAGCTCTGAGTAACCTAGTCTGATCTCAAAGCTGAATCTGCTTTGAGTGAGAATTTAGACTATAGACTTCTTGAGATCCCTTCCAACAGGAATTATTCTGTGATTTTGTCATTCTACATGGATGAACATATTTACTATATTGAACTTTAAATTCAGCCCTATTTAAGCAAAGAAAAATGAGAGACTATTCTGTTATTATTAGTGCTACAGCTGTGATTGTGAAGCTAAGATGTCAAGATATGAAATTCAATAAAAGTGCATTTCAATTAAATTTTATTTTATAAACCCACTTCCTTACAAACCAGATCTCAATTTCTTGAGACTTACTTGAATACAGCAAATGTGATATAGCAGACACTGCATGTACATAGAAGAATTTATATCAGACCAGACTTACTACATACAGAGAACTTTACATATTGCATGCAATGTGCTGAATTTCCTGATATTTGTTGTTGTTTGGGAACCATATAAAACTAGAGAACCAAAGGCTGGTATCCTGTAGAATGGCTTTGTCTTGTCTAGTTTTTCTCCTTGAGGAATGAAAAAATGCTCACATATCACATTTTGCCTCACTCCAGGTGCATTAAATGATGTTCTAGATATATATCTTTAATATTTTATAAACATTTCATGTTTCTTATATTTTAAAATAGAACTATGTCAATAAACAATAGGATAATATAAATAAGGGTGACAAAATAGAAGGAAAACAGCAAAGTTAATGTTCTTTTTATCAGACATGAACATTTGAGGATTTTTTTTTTTAAAGTTCTCTGGATTTGCTCTGGAATTCCCTGTTCATAACAGCAGAATTAGACCCACTTGTAGATGTAATTTTTGAATAAAGCAAGATGCAGTGAAAAGTGCTTCTCTGGAATCAAAGAATGCATGGAAGATGTACAATTTTGCTTAATTTTCATTTGCTCAAAGTAAATTTCTCTTCTATGGCAAGGAGAGAAACGGATTCAAATATCATTTATATCATGTCCTACCAAACAAGTGAAAAGATAAAACTCTTTGTCCTAACAGTAGTGAATGAGTTGGATCAGATGAGAGAAAATGTGGTTCTACCCAGGCAGCATTTTGCACTCTGAAATGATAGGGTGATGGAGTCTAGTGTTTTCCAAGGACAAACACAAGCTTTAGTACTGCCCATAATTTAGCTAGTGATTTCAGAAGAGCAGTAGTGTGTTTAACGGTGCTATAATTCATAGCAGTTATTGAAGTAAAGGTGGCAAAAGAGTCCCCTGATCAAAACATATCTCTGGAAGTGTTTAGCCCCATTTCAGAATTTGCTATGTTATCTAATGCAGGTTAACAAGCACTTTTTTACTTTCTGGTATCCTGACATGCCTGGGTATCCTAGGGCCATCTGTACTGTGCAAGACCTGGATGCGCAATGAGGATGCTAGTTACGGTTTGCACACTTCTTTCATGGCACCCATCTTCCAGAGGTACCTGAGAACCATTCTGACTGTTATATGTGACCACTTCAATCACAGGTAACTCTGGCAACAGAATATGTAAGGTGTACAAGCATTCTGGATACACCCCCTTTTTTCAGAAAAGAATCTATGCCTACTAACTTGTGCTTATTTCTCAGAGGAAATTTCTTTCTGATCAAACACCTATATTTATGTGCTACTTACACCACTGAACAGGTAAGAGTAACGTTAAGAGCTCAAGGTTGCACAACAAATCTGTGACAGAGGGAGTTAGCTCAGATCTTTCAGGCCCCAGTCTATTTTGCATTTAGCTGTGAAGATATTAGACTCACAGGTTGTGAATTCTCTTATTCTATAATATAAACACTTGTGTCCAAAAATCCCCAACCATCTTTAACTAAATGTGACATTTTAATAGAAAATACTTTCATTCCTTTTTTTAAAAAAATAAATATATAGACTGACTCTGCAATAAAAAATTCCTTGTTGATCAAACTGTATTTTATTTTAGAGAAAGGCTAACATGTTGTGCTAGTTATAAATGTACTCTAATTTGATAGCCCTATTATCAAAACACTGCTTGTAATTTATACTATACCTGGGTGAGCATCGTACATGTTTATGGTTAGCATTACAATAGTATGTGCAGTCCAAAGAGATTTGGTGTCTCATTCTATGAAGGTATAAACACATAAAAAAGATTATTCTGCCTGTGAAGAGTTTTCATGATTAACTAGGTGTCTAGTTATTAATGACAAATGATTTCTATATTTCAACTAAGACAGGGCTTTAATTCATTAGCTGACATTCCTTAGATGAGGCTCTACATAGAGGACTTTGGGTTCATACATGTTAACCTCTGTTTTGTTTCAGTACTCACTGTAAAAACCCTCTCTTCACCTCACACCCTCTGAAAGCTGCGTGTAAAAGAATGCAACAAAACAGAAGTGCAATTGTTTCTTGATTATTAACTGAGTCCTCTCCTATGATGTGAATTACCTGTATCTTCACTGGAGCCCCAGTAAGCTCTAAATTAACTAGGAGGAGTCCTACTTATTCTTGTAGTTTACCCATTGTAGTATGGAGTTGTTAATTTCCCCTTTCAGCTGTCTTCATGTCAGAGGCTGATTAGCTGACAAATATTCCTGTCCATTTTACTTTCTTCAGTACTGATAGCACGCTGACCATTTTTATTCCATCTTGAATCTGTAGATCATCCTCCTCCCAAATGGTTGACCCACTGAGATTAAGTAAACCCTAGCTGTTTATTCTTCTTCTCATTATAGCTGATCCATAACGCCATCTATTCTGCTGTCTTATACATTGACACAAAGTGAGTTTTCTTCTATTTACCCCATCAGGTATTTGCTCCTATTCTTTTAAAACATATTACAGAAGCAGAGCTCAGAATGATCTAATTGCTGTCTCAGGAGGCCCATGCTGAGCTCCATGCTACTGCTCTACTGAGGTGATTACTGCCAACCAGGGAAGGTGCCCCCCTGGACCTGCTTCTTGTGAGCAGGGAAGAGCTTGTAGGGGAAGTAAAGGCTGGAGTTCGTCTAGGGTGCAATGATCATGAGATGACTGAATTTTCAATCCTTGGAGAAACAAAGAGAGGGGTTAGTAAAACTGCCACCTTAGACTTCTGGAGGGCAAACTTTGACCTGTTCAAAAGACTGATGAACAAAATCCCTTGGAAGGCTGCCTTGAAGAATATGGGAGTCCAGGAAGGCTGGACATACTTCAAGAGAGAAGTCTTAAAGGCAGAGGATCAGGCTGTTCCCGTGTGCCAAGAAACAAACAGGCGGGGAAGGAGACCGGCCTGGCTAAACAGGGACCTGTGGCTGGACCTCAAGAAAAAAAGGAGAATCTATCGCCTTTGGAAGAGGGGGCAGGTCTCTCATGAAGACTATAAAGGTGTAGTGCAGCTATGCGGGAAGAACATTAGATGAGCCAAAGCACAGCTAAAGCTCAACCTGGCTACAGCTGTTAAAGATCATAAAAAATGTTTCTATAAATTCATTGACAACAGACGACTAGGGAAAATCTCCCTCCCTTATTAGATGCAGAGGGAAACATGGTAACATAGGATGAGGAAAAGGCTGAGGTTCCCCATAGAATTCTCATAATAAAACTGGCTGCTCATGGCTTGGATGAGCGTATGGTCTGCTGGGTCAAGCACTGGCTGGATGGACGGTCCCAGAGAGTGGTGGTCAATGGAGCTAAACCCAGCTGGTGGCCACTCATGAGTGGTGTTCCTTAGTGCTCAGTGTTGGGACCATTTCTGTTCAACATCTTTACTGATGATCTTGATAAGGACATAGAGTGTGTCATCAGTAAATTCGCAGATGACACCAAGTTAAGCGGGAGTGTCGATCTGCATGAGGATAGGGAGGCTCTACAGAGAGACTTGGATAGATTGGATCAGTGGGCCAACATTAATGGGATGAACTTCAACAAGGCCAAGTGCCAAGTCCTGTACTTGGGCCACAGCAACCCCATGCACCGCTACAGGCTTGGGGAGGTGTGGCTGGAGAGCTGTCTGGGAGAGAAGGATCTGGGGGTTCTAACTGACAAGCAGCTGAACATGAGCCAGCAGTGTGCCCAGGTGGCCAAGAAAGCCAACGGCATCCTGGCTTGTATTAGAAATAGTGTGACCAGCAGAAGTAAGGAGGTGATAGTCCCCCTGTACTCTGCACTGGTGAGGCCACACCTGGAGCATTGTGTCCAGTTTTGGGCACCTCAAAACGAGAGAGATCTCGAGGTGCTGGGGCGAGTGCAGAGGAGGGCAACGAAGCTGGTGAAGGGCCTGGAGAACAAATCCTATGAGGAGTGATTGAAGGAGCTGGAACTGTTTAGTTTGAAGAAGAGAAGGCTGAGGGGAGACCTCATCCCTCTCTACCTGAAAGGACATTGTAGAGAGGTTGGTGCTGGTCTCTTCTCACAAATAATTAGTGACAGAACAAGAGGGAATGGCTTTAAACTCCAGCAGGGGAGGTTCAGACTGGACATTAGGAAAAAATAAATTTCAGAGAAAGAGTGGTCAGACAGTGGAATAGGCTGCCCAGGGAGGTGGTGGAGTCACCATCCCTGGATGTGTTTAAGGGTCATTTAGATGGTCATTTGGACTCCATGGTACCAAGGGTCTTTTCCAACCTGAATAATTCTGTGATTCTGTGATTTAAGATAGGTAGTAAGTCAATGCTGTCTGTAAACATAAACAACTACCTGAAAGGAAGCTGCAGAGAGCTGGGTTTGAGCCTCTTTAGCCTAGTAGAAAGTGACAGGACAAGAGGGAATGGCCTCAAGTTGCTCCAGGGAAAGTTCAGACTAGATATTAGGAAGCATTTCTTTACAGAACAGGTTGTTAGGCATTGGAGTGGGCTGCCCATGGAGGTGGTGGAGTCCCCATCCCTGGGGGTGTTCAAGAGTAGGGTCGATTTAGAGCTTAAGGATATGCTGTAGGTGGGAACGGTGCTCGGCGAACGGTTGGACTAGATGATCTCCAGGGTCCTTTCCAACCTAGATGATTCTGTGATTCTGTGTGGTAAGTTTTTACAGTGCAGTAGAGGTGCTCTGCTAATATACATCATGTCGTTCAACACCCAAAATACTTGTTGTGATCTTTCTTTTCTTTCCTAATTTGAAAAATGACTTCAACCCAAACTGAATAGAACTGTAACACAATTACATTTGTTACAACACTTCATGGCTTCTGTCTGAGAAATGAATAAAGTAATTATGGAGAACTATGCAAAAGAATTTCACCATGTCCTTTTAACTATGCTTTCAGTGCATAATAAGTTCAAAGTTACAACTTTATGTGCAAACTGGTTCATTAGATTAACGACTCATGTAAACAGCTGTTTGGACAAAATAAAACAATAAAATGATTTAGAGGGTTTTTTGTGTATATGCACTTTTTCACAACAGGAGAGTTACTGTCTTGATTTTGTTACGGAAAACTTCCCTTGAAATTCAAATTAAAGATGACATTCAACAGAATCATATTGTGTTTAAAGATCACTGAAAGTAGGAGAAATTATTAGAATGATCCTGGAGATCACTTTGATATCCAGGGTTGAGGCAGGCTTTGTTTATGTGGAATTATACACACTGAAGATGAACTTCCAATGTGACAGTGTAGTTAAAAGTGCTGGCGTAGCTCTTAGTTGTAGAAACAAAATGCATGAGCGTGGAGGCTCTATCACCTTTGTGCTTGTGAAAGCAACCTCTACTGGAATAGCATGTCCATTTCACATGTCCAGAGCTCAAGAGAAATATTGAAAACTGAGAATGTGTGAAAGGAAGAGTTATTTGTAATAAGAACTGTGATATCAAAGCAGTTTCAGCAGACATATTCTCTGCATTTGAAGTAAAACACATTCAATCTTGAATTAAGCAACATGTGGGGTTTTTTCAGAAGAGGTAGTTAGGTATCAGAATAATTTAACAGGGTGGATTCTTAATCAGAAATATTTGAATATAACATAGTTTTTGGAGGGATTTGTTTGGTTTGGGTGATTTTTTTGGAAACACATGCAGTAGTTCAAACAGGAACAATTTGGTAAAAGTCCTGTGGCCTAGTGGAGATGAGAAGTATCAGTCATTACACTTAGCTGACATGCTATTCTTAGACTGCATACCTTCTAATTATACTAAGGAGATATGTGGGGGCAGAAAGGGATGTTAATCCTATTCCTAATTCTATCTCAGTGTACTGGGTCTGGCTGAGCTGGAATTGTTTTTCCCCTACAGCAGCCCTCATGGTGCTGTGGTTTATGCTGGGAGCTGGCAGGGTGTTGGTAGCACCCTGGTGTTGTGGCTGCTGCTGAGCAGTGCTTACACAGCACCAAGGCTCTTGTCGACATTTCCCCCCAGTGGGACGGGGTGGGCAAGATCTTGGGAGGGGACACAGCCAGGACAGCTGACCCGAACTGACCAAAGGGATATTCCAGACCATATGACGTCTGCTCAGTACAAAGCTGGGAGAAAGGAGGAAGGGGGTGGGGTCACCCTTGGTCTTCCGAGGCAACCACCACGAGTATGGGAGCCCTGCTCCTGAGAAGGCCTGACATCACCTCTCTGTTATTCTTATAAACAGAGAATAAATCTGTTTTCTTTTGCTTCCGCACGCAGACCTTCGCTTCACTTTGCTTATATTACAATGGCTTTTGTTTTCCCCACAAGGGTTGGTCTATCTTATTTTCTTTCCTCTCTTTGCCCTGTTGAGAAAACAAGGGGAAAAGGTGGGGAAGTGATAGAGCGACTTGGTGGATACCTGGCATTTAGCCAAAGTCAAACCATCACACTCAGATCACAGGGGTGATTAAACTGAAGAATAAGTGAGAAGAGACATCAGACACTAATTACTATTATTATAAAAGCAATGGCAAGTGTAAATATTTCATCATAGATCTGAGTGACATTGGATGTTTTTTCTTAGAAGTGTAACTCCTGAAAACAAATGACTGGGATTTTCAACTTTTCTTAAAACAAAACAAAACAAAACAAAAAATCTTCCTAACTTTCTCCTTTCAAAGAGAAACTTGAAAACAATCACAGTTTCACCCTGAAGGGTCAGAAAGTAATGGGTAAAAGCACACAAATATATAGTTAAGAAATAAAACATTATGATTTTTGGAGAAGCAATTCATAAATTTTACATGTTTGAGGTTGACTGTACTGACACTAATGCACTTGAGTAATCACTGATCCGCATATTCTAGGCACTATGTCCTGTGCTTCACCTTTGGAGAAAGTGGAAAAAAGCAGATGAGACTCAGTTCAGATCACATGAGAAAGACATTGCTGTGCCTCAACAAAGTATTTAATCCTGAAATCAGTTAAGATTCCTGTTTTCTTTTTAATAACCATGAAAGGTATCGAATTGTCAACTACAGAAAAAGACAAACTTTTTCTGGGAACTACAGGCCAGTCAGTCTCATCTTTGTGCCCAGCAAGATCATGGAGTGTATCCTCCGGGAAACTGTTCAGGCACATGAAAAATAATGAAGTGATTGGTGACAACCAGCATGGCTTCACTAAGGGCAAATTGTGCCTGACAAATTCGGTGTCCTCCTATGATTGATGCATAAGGGAAGAGTAACTGACTTCATCTACCTGGACTTGTGCAAAACATTTGACACTGTCCTGCGCAACATCCTTGCCTCTAAACTGGAGAGACGTGGATTTGCCGGATGGAGCACTCAGTGTGTGAGGAATTGGCTGGATGGTTGCCCTCAGAGAGTTGTGGTCAAAGGCTCGATGTCCAAGTGGAGAGCAGTGACAAGTGGTGTTCCTCAGGGATCAGTATTGGAATCAGCGCTGTTTAACATCTTTGTTGGTGACACGGACAGTGGGATTGAGTGCACCTTCAGCAAGCCTGCCGACAACACCAAGCTGTGTGGTGCAGCTGACACGCTGGAGGGAAGGGATGGGCCATCCAGAGGGACCTGGACAGGCTTGAGAGGTGGGACCATGCAAACCTCATGAAGTCCAACAAGGCCAAGTGCAGGGTCCTGCACATGGGTTGAGGCAATTCCAAAAACAAACATAGGCTGGGAGATGAGTGAATTGAGAGCAGCCCTGCAGAGAAGGACTTGGGGGTATTACTGGATGGAAAACTGACTATGATCCAACAATGTGCACTCATAGCCCAGGAAGCCAACCATATCCTGGGCTACATCAAGAGAAGCATGGCCAGCAAGTCGAAGGAGGTGGCTCTCCCCCTCTACTCTGCTCTGGAGTATTTTGTCAGCTCTGGGGCCCCCAACATAAGAAAGATGTGGACCTGCTTGGACAGTTCCAGAGGAGGGCCACAAAGATGATCAGGGGGCTGGAGAACCTCCTTTATGAGGACAGATTGAGAGAGTTGGAGTTATTCAGCCTGGAGAAGAGTCCAGGAAGACTTTATAGAGGCCTTCCAGTATTTAAAGGGGGCCTACAGGAAAGATGGGAGGGACTCTTTATCAGGGACTATAGTGATAGAACAAGAGGTAATGGTTTTAAACTGAAAGAGGGTAGATTTAGATTAGATATAAGGAAGAAATTATTTCCTGTGAGGCTGGTGAGACACTAGAATGGATTGCCCAGAGAAGCTGTGGCTGCCCCTCCCTGTCAGTGTTCAAGGCCAGGTTGGACGGGGCTCTGAGCAACCCGATCTAGTGGAAGGTGTCCCTGACCATGGCAGGGGGTTGGAACTAGATGATCTTTAAGGTCCCTTCCAGCCCAGACCATTCTATGTTTCTATGGTTTTATGTTGAGGCTATGAGTAGCGGATATCAAGAGGCAAATGACAGATGCTAACAGAAGTGACAGATGCCTTTAAGCACTGCCTGCTTCCTTCCACCACCTCCTGCCCTTAATACTGTTGATTTCACCTAGGACTTTTAAAACACTCACATACAGCATTCATTAAATCTGACTGGGTCCAGAATTTTTCATTGCCTCTTTGTTTCTTGTGCTTCAACCCGGACTCATAAGCTAATGAAATGATTTCCTAAGGATATTTAGTAATTTAGCAAAAAAACAGTTGTTAGGAAAATGGGCCCCTCAGATGAGTTAGGGACCTAAGGGGTCTATGTGTGCTTAATTAATAATCAACTAATGATGAGACCTGAGCTGCAAGTACCTTAATCTGTCCTTTGCTATTGTTGTTAGGGAAAATACTTCTTATCTTAATTCATTGAGGTGACAATGCACTGAATTTTGATGCTGTATGACTCTCAATATTAAACTTAAATGATGTTTCTTTTTAAACGTCTCTTTATTATTTTTGAATATTAAATAAGACATTTAAAAATTTGAAAATACTTTTCAAAAAGGTTTGGGTTTTTTTTTTTTTTTTAGGAAGAAATACAGATTCAATTTAATTTTAGCTTTTGGAGTTGTTAATTTCTGAATGATTTTTTGAATGTTTTAGAGTTATTTGCATGCTTGCTTTTTGGAGTAGACTTTTTTTTTGGATTCTTGTCTGTTGTGGACAAGCTTGGTGTATTCAGTTTGCTGCTCAGAGCTGACAAAGCCTGAGCAATTTAAAGATTTAATTTGTATAATTATTTATAGAAATATTTTAATTATAAAAATAATAATTGTTTAGTAACTGCAAATTAGTTTATACTACAACTGCAAATGTGTGATCCCTAAAAAAAAGATAGGTTGTCAGATAGGTGATAGCTTGGGACCTGCAAATTGACAATATAAACATGAGTTAATCAAAGTGATTTAATCAACTTCTTTGTAATGTGCAGTACAATATATTTAAAATGTATTAAATCTCAAAGTATCTCCTTAGCCAAGCTTGTGAAACAGCTAGGAGGAGAGAAGCAGTGGGCTTACACAGAGCAGTAATTATATGATATTCCAGCTTCCTCAAAGGTCAGGTCCCTGGCCTCATGTCCAATTGTACTAAGGTTCTCAAGCAGTGCAAGGCAATGAGAAATCTGCTCTTAGTGCAATCAAATCCCTGTTAGAGACTCCTAGTCCCTTCCCCTTGCAATCATGTAACATTAAATCAGGTGTAGACAGCTTTTACAGCACTCATTTGCATGATTCCACCTAAGAGAACTATTTTAATTGGAGATTTGTGTCATGTAGGCTGAACCACAGCTTTATGGACTCATTCTAGACTGACAGAGTGGTCCTCTTGGATCTGCTGTAGCCAAAAACCCATGGAGTTTTGGGCTATCTGAATTATTCCAGAGATACTAATCCTACAGTGATCCCAGATTGAGGAAGACCAGAAAGGAGATTAGAGTTAATTCCTATGTAAACCATGATCACAGATAGCTCAGAGTTCTTCACAATGTTCAAAAATCTGAGTTGTGTCCCCTGGGAACATGCAAACTTGGACAGTGCTTCCATGTGAAGGCAAGATGCCAGAGGAAAGCTTTGCAGAAGTCAGTGTACCTTTTTTTTTTTTTTTTTTTTTTTTTTTTTTTAACGTGGGGAGTGTTAAAAATTGTCAATTCTGCTAGTGTCTGGTTCTGCCTGAAAAAGATGACACTAACCCTCCTGCTCCTAACTGCTGTTTCTCCCACACTTTCATGGTTGCAGCCACAGCTGACCAGCATACTCTCACTCTTCCTTCTCAGCAGCAGCTGCAGACCTGGCTTTCTAGGACTTGAAAAGCCACTTGCTGTCCCTGGCTCTACTACCAAGGACAACTTACTTCTTTACCTGTATCTATAGCTTGCCCCAACTGTAGTGTCATTGAATGGCCAGTTTGGACTCTTCTAATTCTCAAAGTATTTCCAGACCAGTGAGAAAGCAGTCAACATCTCCCCAGTACACCTTACTCTATTGCTATTGCTTTTCCAGCCTTTTCCTGGTGAGGTTCTTAATTTCATGAAAGCAGAAATTGAATGATTTTGCTACTAACTGACCTTAATACTGTCTAGACTAATGTCGTTTCATACCTCCATTTCTATGGTTTTCTCCACATAATTGAAATTAAAAGTCTGTGCTTATTATTGTTGTCAAACAAAGATCACCCCTTCCTCTATTCCTGGTGTAAAGGTTAGTGCAATGTCTTCACAGGAGAGAGAGAATTTAGGTAGCTGTGTGTGAAGAATTGGTTCAGAGTGAGAAATCCCTGTATGTTTGAGACAAAAAGGATTACTCATATCCTATCCTGCACAGGATTCTTGTTTTAAGATAGCACCCAAGGCAGGACCTCACTTCATCACACATACTGTTCTCAGGAATATATGATTGACTTACTCATATAATTATGCTCTGACTGCAAGAAATGTGTTGAAGAACTATGAGAAATGTCTTTGTTTAACTTTGTATGTTAACATGAAATATGGCATAAAGGCAGCTTTTTTCTATGTAGAAGACACTTAAGCTTCTATTCAGAAATGTGAGAGATGGTTTTGAAATATGTAGTTCTCTCCTGTACTCGTGTCACAGGTGCTGGATTTGGAATTCATACTGGCAGAATTGTTTGTAAATGTGTGTATGTGCAAATGAAAATATTCATATGCTTCTCATGGAATTATAAACCTTGATACAAAGGAAGTTCCAGTGGACCTAAGTAATTATTGAAATATTTAACTCAGAATTTAAAATTTCCAATGCTAGCCAATTTTTTTAAATTAAGTTGTTTGTGCCATTATTGGTCAGTCAACTATATGGAGCTAAAGTATTAAAGAAGCAACAAGACTTTAAAAATGGAAGAATGATGCTGTTTATGGCTTTGAGGTGACTAATTTCAGATCTTTAAATAGACTGGTATTTTTGAGAGTAGATCTTCATCACTTTATGGAAAATTAACATCTGAAAAACTTCTCTGTGTGGATATTAAAACACTGAGCTATCTCAAAGCATCAGTTTCTGCTTGATTAGAATAAGTGCCCAGAAAATTATTGCAAATAAGCCTGTATAAAAATCTTGTTCATGTAGCTCTGTATGTGACAACAAACACTTCTAAAGTGTGTTATTTGCATTCTGCTTTTTTAAAGTCTTAGAACTCGATTTTTTGGTAGATCTTTGTTTTGATTCTAATCTGTCAAGTGGATTTAAATCACCTTGTTCTTATACCTTTGTTAGAAAGTATATCAACATACACAAAGACGTAAAAGTATATCTAGACTGAAATATTTGCAGAACATTTTAGGGTATTAATCTGACCACACTGAACTCAGTTGACTGAGGAGAAGTAAAGGCAAAACTTGTATTTCTGGAACGTTTAAAGAAGCAGAAATTGAAACTCCAGGGTTTATTTGCATTTGACCCATGCTTAGAATTTGCCATTGTAATTGAACATGTGATAGCCATGAATTGTGCTAACTGACTTCTAATAAGCACTGTTATTAGCAGTGCTATAATAAACACTGTTCTGTTTCATGCCAAATTCTCTTCATCAACAGAACATTTTAAAAGTTTCAAATGCAAGATTATAAAAAATATCATGTTGGAAAAATTTTAGTAAGATGCTGGTTATAGACAGCTTCACATTTCCTGGCAAGTATGTAAAACACGTTGAAATATTTTTATATGAATAATTTTCCTCTTGGAAAATGTGGTTTTGCTGAAATGAGAACTTTCTGTGGGAAAATGTGAATTTCAATGCATATTTTTAATTTTACTGCTGGAGTAATCAAAACAAAGCTCCCCACATTTCAAGGTGACAGTTTAAAACAGAGATACTTTTCAGCTCCAAATAACTATTTGATTTTTTTTTTTTTTTTTTTAAATCAAGTTACACAGAACTTTTGTTCCAATCACAGGTGTGGTAATTTTTCAATTTGACAATTTTATTTTCAAACTTCTCTTAGTTTTTTATCTTACATTTTTGATACTCCAAGTTTTCACTCTGCTTTGAAGTAAAAATTAATTTCCCATGGAACAAAATTTTGTTTCCCAACCAGGTCTATAAGAGATCAATCAGTGAAGGTTTTCAGTAGGAATAAGAGAGAAATACTTTATGAATATATATGTACCAGTTACAGTTACCTGTCTGATCTCCCAAGCTGTTTTCAAACAACTCAGGAGAAAATTATCACAGAATTTTAGAATAAACTAGATTGGAAAGGACCTTGAAGATCATCTAGTCCAACCATTAACCTAGCACTGACAGTTCACAACTACACCAGATCCCTCAAGGTTATGTTGACCTAACTCTTAAACACCTCCAGAGATGAGGAATTCCACCACCTCCCTGGGCAGCCCATTCCAACGCCCAACAACCCTTTCTGGAAAGAAATGCTTCCTAATATCCAGTCTAAACCTTCCCTGGTGCAACTTGAGGCCATTCCCTCTTGTCCTATCACTTGTTACTTGGTTAAACAGACTCACCACAGCTCTCTGCAACCTCCTTTCAGGCAGCTGTAGAGGGCGATGAGGTCTCCCCTCAGCCTCCTCTTCTCCAGACTAAACACCCCCAGTTCCCTCAGCCGCTCCCCGTACGACCTGTGCTCCAGACCCTGCACCAGCTCCGTTGCCCTTCTCTGGACACGCTCGAGTCATTCAATGTCCTTTTTGTAGTGAGGGGCCCAAAACTGAACACAGGAATTGAGGGGCGGCCTCACCAGTGCCGAGTACAGGGGTCAGATCCCTTCCCTGTCCCTGCTGGCCACGCTATTGCTACACAAGCCAGGATGCCATTGGCCTTCTTGGCCACCTGGGCACACTGCTGTCTCCTGTTCAGCCGGCTGTCAATCAGCACCCCCAGGTCCCTCTCTGACTGGCAGCTCTCCAGCCACTCCTCCCCAAGCCTGTAGCGCTGCTGGGGGTTGTTGTGGCCCAAGGGCAGCCCCTGGCATTTGGCCTTATGGAAACTCCTCCAGTTGGCCTCAGCCCATGGCTCCAGCCTGTCCAGGTCTCTCTGCAGAGCCTCCCTACCCTCGAGCAGATCAACACTCCCACCCAACTTGGGGTCATCTGCAAACTGACTGAGGGTGCACTCGATCCCCTCGTCTAGATCATCAATAAACATGTTAAACAGGAGTGGCCCCAAAACCGAGCCCCGGGGGACACCACTCGTGTCTGGCCGCCAACTGGATTTAACTCCATTCACCACAACTCTCTGGGCCCGGCCATCCAGACAGTTTTTTACCCAGCAATGCCTGTGCCCATCCAAGGCTTGAGCAGCCAGGAGAATGCTGTGGGAAATGGTGTCAAAGACCTTCCTGACGTCAAGGTAAACAACATCCACAGCGTTTCCCTCATCCAATAAGCAGGTCACCCCGTCATAGAAGGAGATCAGGTTTGTCAAGCAGGACCTGCCTTTCATAATCCCATGCTGACTGGGCCTGAGCATCTGGTTGTCCCGCATGTGTTGTGTGATGGTACCCAGGAAGCTGCTCCATCAGCTTCCTGGGCATTGAAATCAAGCTGACAGGTCTGTAATTTCCCGGATCATCCTTCTGACTCTTCTTATAGATGGGCGTCACACTGGCCAATTTCCAATCTGTTGAGACCTCCCCGGTCAGCCAGGACTGCTGGTAAATGATGGAAAGCGGCTTGGTGAACACCCCAGCCAGCTCCTTCAGCACCCTCGGGTGTATCCCATCTGGTCCCATAGACTTGTGTATGTCGATGTGATGCAGCAGGTCACTGATTATCTCCTCCTGGACTGCAGGGGGGTCATTCTCCCAGTCTCTGTCTTCTGGCTGAGGAGGCTGGATTATCTCAGTACAACTGGTCTTGTTAATAAAGACTGAGGGAAAGAAGGTACTGAGGACGTCAGCCTTATCCTCAAAGCTTGTTACCATGTTTCCTTCTGTGTCTAGCAGGGGATGGAGGCTCTCCCTGGTCTTTCCTTTGCTACTATCATACTTATAGAAACATTTCTTGTTGTCCTTGATTGCTGAAGCCAAATTAATTTCTAGCTGAACTTTAGACCTCCTGATTTCTGCCCTGCATAGCCTCACAGCATCTTTGTAATCCCTGTGAGTCACTAGTCCCTTCTTCCAAAAGCTGTAAACTCTCCTTTTCTCCCTTAGTTGCAGCCAAAGCTCCCTGTTCAGACAGGGTGGTCTTCTCTGTCGCCGGCTTCTCTTAGAACACCTGGAGACCGCCTGCTCCTGATCCATTCAGACTTCCTTTTAAAGAGCACCCAGCCTTCCTGG
Organism: Athene noctua; assembly: GCF_965140245.1. Classification (NCBI taxonomy): domain Eukaryota; kingdom Metazoa; phylum Chordata; class Aves; order Strigiformes; family Strigidae; genus Athene; species Athene noctua. The sequence goes on along the minus strand of NC_134039.1, from coordinate 38,563,349 downwards.
ACCCCTATACCCTTCAGGAGAGTCTCCCAGGGGATCCTTTCAAGCAGGTGCCTAAACAAGACAAAGTCAGCCCTTTGGAAGTCCAGCATGTCCTGCTTAGCCTTCTCCTGGCATCTCTAAGAATAGAGAACACTATTTTTTCATGATCGCTCTGCCCTAGTCGTTCTCCAACCGCCACATCATCCACCAAACTATGTCATTACCAGATGTAGAACTCTTCAGAGTAACAAGAAAGTTAGCAACATTACACATATGAAGCTGGTTTAGATTTTCCTTTGACTGGGTTACACACTCAAGCACTTCAGAAACCATCTTTTTTTGAATCAATTCAGAAACCTTCCTCAGATCTGTAACTAAAGTCCATGAGAACTGGGGACATTTTTTCCAGGTGAGAAGGATATAAAGACCTCTCCAACACTTCACATTCCCAAACAGATACCATCCTGCATGATCAGTGCCCTTCTGCTGTCTAATCGCTTTTTTCTTATGATATTTTATGTGTTAGCATGTGTAGTCAAAGATCTAACAATCTGAAAAATCTTATCTGAGGAATCACCTCTTTGATTTCCACTTCACTTGGTAAATAGATTCTTTAGTTCACCACAAGACCTTCACAACCACTCTCCCTGTCATCTTCTATGAACAATGATCTACTGAATAAATATTATGTAAACCATGCCTTAAATCTGCATTGCAGATGACCAGTTAAATTATTATTCCTACTAAAGATGATCAAGTGTTCTGTAAGAAAGAAAGTATTCTCTAAACATAGCTTTTAATTTGCCTGATTGCTTCTATTGAGACTTCATGGTGTGGCTCCCAGAAATACAGGGTTATTTTTCACTTAAATTTTAGTCTCCAATATTTTGAAAATCTAGATATGTTGAAAAACATTATCTCTAAAATAATAGATGCATCTCACATATTTTGGAAATTAGCCAGAAAAACGTGGTAATTTCACAAATTATGTTATTGTTTATTATTTTGATTTTCATGGTAGCAGATCAACACCATTGTACCTAGGAAATTACATCTAACTAATATCTCTTCCAGCACAGAAGTGATGCTAGGAACAGTATCAGAAGCCTGGAATATAACCAGTGAGGTGGAGTTCTGGATGTTATTGAAGAAGAAAATAAATCTGTTTCTGGAGGCCATGTAGTTAAAAAGAAGTATAACGTTATAAACAGCATGTTTCAGAACAAGAATTTTCATTGCAGAAGATACATGGTATTTTCCTCGTTCTTTCCTGATTCATTTTGAGGGTAGACTTTACAGTATAATCTAAAAAGGCTGCTATTAGGCATAAATAACAAGAAACTGCTTCCTTAATCATATCATAAAAGTCAACAGTTTGATTAGCCAACATGTGTTTAACAGAATGAATCAGAGAGCAAGACAGTTCCTTGCAGACAGAACATACTCTTAAGGAAGGACTTTGGGAACAGCTTGTGGGACTAAGATTAAATATCTTATGTCCATGCATCTTGGTTATATCTCAAGATTCAGGATGTAATCACTGGAAAACAGTTAGCTTTCCCAAAGTGTTATGAGATGGAAGTAGATAAACCTAGTCCCTGATTGGCAAGGAAAGGAAGACTTGCATAAGATTCACTGTGGCTGACAGTGTGTGGCTGGGCAATAATTAGTATAGCTGTCTCTCAGCGATAGCATTTATAACTGGACCCAACCCTCTACAGAGTTCATGGATGTTTTGTTTCAGTCCCATCACAGCTGATGGGAGTCATGTGTTTCTATTCATTGTCTCAGTCTGGGATGGTCAAAAGACTGCTTGAGCAGAGATCTTTAAGAAACATAGCATGTGCAGGAAACAAGATACACAACTCCTTTCTGAGACCTTACTACTAAACCATATATCTGCTATGATTCTGTGAGGATTTTTATGTTACCGCTGGCCTGCGAAAAGTGCTCAGCCTCTCACACCATAGGAACTCTTGGATATGCCCCAATTCATCAGCACTGCTTGAGGAGGGGAGGAAACTGAAGCTCAGGTTTTATTTACCTGGATGCTCTCTTCCATGGTTTCCAAGAGGTGCCAAAGTTCTAAGGGGAGAAGTTATCTAATTTTCTTTTTCTGTAAATCTTAGAAAAAAAAAAAGAGTCTATATGAAGTAAACCTCATCTAACAAATAGGAGCTCTAAAGACAGTACATGGTTGACACTCCTTTTTCTATCACAGGGGTGACACTATTCAACAAGCAGTTAAACCCATTTGGGAAGAAAAAAACATAGTTCCCTGCCATAATGCAGTAGGTTATTATCCAATTAAAACCGATCTGATAAAAACACTTTTTAACATTTGTCATATTTTTTGCCTGTTTGTGATCCAGCCAAAGAATTTCTATCATTTTCTGAATGCAACCAAGATGTAACTAACTGTTGCCATACCAATAACTAGGAAGAAAAAGAACCTCCTCCACATGGACTACCCACACAGATCTGATGGGCACAGTTTGTGAAATGCCTTGGGAATAAAATGGTGTGGTGACTGATGGTATGCACATGGCTGCTGCAGTTGGATCTGGCCTTATACTTACACTCTCTGTGCGTGTGTATGTGCATATGGTATAAGTGTGAATCACTGAGGCATTGTATCTGCTCATGTTCGCAATCACATCTCCCATGTAAGTTGCTGGCTACTCTTTTTCCTCAGTCTGTCAAATTGTACTGGGTCAGAGGAGCTGTGGGCCTGAGTCTGGCTGCATGGCTGCACATCTCTAACAGCACAACTCACATAATCCTCACAGAAGAAAAATAAATAAGATTTTTTCTTTTTTTCTTTTTTCTTTTTTTTTTCTTTCTCTAAGTTGAGGAGAGTTTTGCCTGTGTATCATCTTGAGTTCTTTGATGTCCATGTCATACCTGTTCACTGATAGTAGATGTTGAGACATTCACATGTGAAGTGAAAAAGACTTTATACACTGCAACTTACACATATTTTCAGCTTTAATACGTCCACTAAATTTCCTTTTAAAGCAGCATTTCTTTTCCCCTTCCTTCTCTCTGTCTTCTTGGCTGTTAAATGGTGAGTATCTTGGAATAGAATTCAACTGTTTCTGGATTATTACAGTAGGTTTACACATCATGAAAATGAATACATATATATACTAAAAAGGATAAGAGTCTGAAGAAGTGACTGAGTTATTTATTTCTGATTTATGTCATAAACCAGTAAATAAAACAATAAATAAATCTCTGTTGTCCTTGGAAAACACTCAGTTGAAAAGAGATAGCAGAATATATTGGTTTTTTCATCTTTAGACTCTCACAGATATTGAATTTACTACCCAATTATTGTTGCCTTGTAATGTCAATGTTGTGATAGTACTCACTGTCATGAATAAATATAGTCATTGAACCCTCAACATTGAAAAACTTCAGCCAGTTCAATTAAAAACAAATTTTGCATGGGAAGAGAAGATTTCTGAAAAAGGAAAAAAGAAGTCCCATGCTGCTTCATTTTCACATCAGTCAAAAAAAGCTTAATCTAAAATAAAATAACATTTGGTTGTGGGCTATTTAGGACTTTTAACCCTTCCTTCTTTTTTTTAATCTACTATGAACAATTTTTTAAAAAAATTTTGAAAGCATAGAAAAAAATATTTTGGCCTTTCAAAAAGAAAATTATAAAAAATGTTTTGACATTTAAAAAATTCCTTTGATTTTTTTCAGCTAACATTTTTCATCAGATCCTACCCACACCTGTAGCTTCTGCCATGTGTGCCCCTTCCCACCACAGAAAATGCCACTGAAAATAGTTACTTCACTGACCATCAAAAGCATGTACCCCCATTTTAGCACGAGTCATACTTTCATATACACTTAGGTTTCATAAATCATGTTCTAATGCAATACTTTTCAATGTGTCTGATGCACTCTTTATTGAATTCAGGCTTTTATCACTCAAACACTTAAGAATATAGGGATTTTCCTGCAGTGCTTCATTATTAATAAGACTATTTTCACTTAGGTTTGTTAATGAAAATTTCTTCTAAGATATTTGATAGGAAAAATTTGGAAGTTTAGGCTGGATCTGCCTCTGCATTCCTGTCTCTTGGCTCCTCATTTCCTAGTTTCTGTGTTTCCCTCTGTGAGAATATAAACGTATTTGTTGCTCAAATAGCTTTAACATGAGACAGGTTATGGTCCCTTTTTGCAAGCTGTACACCATCTCCTGTATTAGTCCAATGTCTTCTTAAGCACTGCTTGCAAAAGGATAGACAGGTACCTTATTAGACATTTACATATAAATGTCTGAAGGATACAGGGTATGGGGTATGGCAGTACAAACTTCATGGTTTGCAAGTCACAGAATCGTAGAATAATAGAATAATTTGATTGGGAGGGACATTTAAAGGTCACATAGTCCAAACCCCCTGCAATGAGCAGGGACATCACTAGATCAGGTTTCTCAGAGCCCCAGCCAACATGGTCTTGAACACTTCCAATGACAGAGCATCCACAACTTCTCTGGGCAACATGTTCCAGTGTCTCACCAGCTGCGTTGCAAAAATTTCTTCCTTATATTTTGTCTGAATCTAGCCTTTTTTAGTTTAAAACCATTACCCCTTGTCCTATTGCTACAGGCCCTACTAAAAATTTGTCCCCATCTTTCTTATAAACCACCTTTAAGTACAGAAAGGCTGTGATAAGTTCTCCCTGGAGCCTTCTCTTCTCCGGGTTGAACAACCCCAACTCTTTCAGCCTTTCCTCATCAGAGAAGTGTTTCATGCCTCTGATCATTTTTGTGGCTCTCCTCTGGAGCTGCTCCAATAGGTTCATGTCTTTCTTGTACTGAGGACTCCAGAGCTGAACGGAGTAATCCAGGTGGGGCTTTCACCAGAGCAGAGTAGAGGGTTGGAATCACCTCCCTGACCTGCTGCCCATGCATCTTTTTATGCAACCCAGGATATAGAAGCGATCTTTTAGTATGACTAGATATCATAGGATTCATCCACTTAGATCCACAGTGGCTCCAGCAACTCATGATGAAGAAAACTGCACAGGGCATCTTATGTCAGATTTGATAAAGCTTCAGCTAAATCATCCATTCAAATGGCTCAGAAGTTTTAATGGTTAATCTATCACACTGGGGCATTTTGTCTGAGCTCATGAACTTTGAAGGATTTGTTCCTTGTGGCTGTCAGTAATTCTGCTCTTCTGGATAATAAAAGCAGTAGTTAGCTAAGGATCTAGTTCTTCGCTGGGACACACACATATTGCTTTGTCTGATTTCAGTGAGGCTCACAAAGTTGTACCTGAGGATTAAATGAGCCCTCTAACAATTAATAGTAAGAATGTTTAGGTTAACTTTAGCTGTTCCAGTTAAAATGCAGAACCTTTGATAGTAGCAGATCAAGGAGTAGAAAAGCATCAGTCTCTTTTGTCACCTGGTATAGTGGTCACAGACACATGCATAGCAACTCTCTGCTGAGGTTAAAGGGGAAAAAATATTAAATGTAATTTCTCCGTCTCCTCACTGCTGTGCTTGTAGGAAGGTTGGCTTTGGTTTTCCATAGAAAATTTCAGCTCCAGCGGATCCAGCATCTTCTTGCACCTCTACAAGGCCTTCTAAGTTATGCAGACATGGACAGTAGGAGTCAACATCTAGGGGTAAACCCATCCCACACTATAATGGAATGAATCAGGATCACTGAATGCACAACCTCTGTTGCTATTTCCTGCATCACAGGTGGCTACATAACATCTGTGTATCTCTTCTCTTAATGGTGCACACAATGGTATAGGCTGGATTACATTCTAGTCTTAAATTAACTTTGCACGGTTAATAAAAAAATGTGTGTCCTTCTAGTTATGATAACAGACCTTTATTGTCAATGCACAGTATTTCCCTTCAAAAAAAAGTGAATATCATAACAGGTTCAGGGTTTTGCAAATGATCCCTCAGGTTCCAGTCTTGGTGTTGTATAATGAAGTTTACTACTCCTTCATACTGACTTTCTGTTTACTTAATAGAAAGCTATTTAGCTTTGGGAACGTTACAGATTTTGGCACGCTAAAAAAATCTAGCCTGCTTTATTAAGTTCATGATTGAAGGAAATCACTGTAAGCCTAATAAGATTTACATGTTTCCATTGAATGTCAGCAGGGAGTCAGATTAAATCAAGGCTGAAGGTATCAGCTGCATTCGAACCCTTGATCAAGCTACTAATGCTTCAGTTTGAAAAGTATGACAAGATGATTAGATGATTTAAATAGGCCTGTGCTTTTTGAGATGGCTTTTATCACTAAAACAGTTATTTTTACAGTCAAATTATGGATTTCTGATAATCAATAAAATGTGGTTTGTCACGTTTTTCAATAAGGTGATTTAAAGAAAAGAATAATTTATTTTGTTTCTTTTGTTTAACGTATTTACCTGTTATACAAGTTGTGTATTACTAAAACCACAATACCTGGTCTTATATAAAGTTGTCCTCAAAGCATTTGACAAACAAGATCTGTGTGATTATCCTTTTTTATAGATATGGAATGCAATATCTTTTAATGTTACAGTTATTGGATGACATCTCAACATTTCAACATCTGTGGTGACCCAGAGCAACTATGTATTTTTTACCTTTTGAGGTCTTGTCCCATAAATAAAGCTAAAATACATCTAAAAAGAAGGAGTCATTTAACCTGCATTAAGGGTTTGGAAGATTTAGTGATGTTAGTTGGTATGCTTTCATGAAGGTGGTCCAAAGGCTGCCTATGAAGGTCTGCAAACTTACTCATCCTCTTTACTTCTTCCAAGGTGAGATCAATGCTGTACCAATGCTCTTAGTACCTGCTGCTACCCATAGCATTCAAAAGACTTGTAGTCAAAGATGGATGTCTGAAATTTTCAAGACCATCTGTTGGATTTAGAAGCATATATTCTACAATTTTAATGGAATAAAAAGTATCTTCAGTCTACTCCAATTTATGCAAAATAAACTTGGATTTTGGGCCACTAGCAGCCTGCTGAAGAAATCCAAGGATATGAAGTGAAATCTTGGGAACCTTATTTTCATGAGCTGCATGTGATGAAAATATTTAAATCAGTCAATCAAACTATGGTCCTGATAAAGGATGTACTTGGAAAGCCAAAATTATTAATATACCTTTTACCTCAAAGTCTGCAAACCAAAACTGTAATCCCTGACAGTCAGCCTGGGAGCTAAAAGCTGTAGATAATGGATCCATTTGTAATCAAGTCAAAAGATAAGTCAAGCATTGAGGATGATGGTGGATATGGAGGGTTACAAACTCACCTCAACCTTAACCAGACTAAGTTCCTTTCTAAACCATGCTTTTCTTCTTGCATGACCTGAGTGATCTTTGGCTTTTTAGATTTGTGATGCTTGCTGTGCAGCTTGTTCAAAAAAATGATCAGCACTGGTGTAAAATGGATGCAGAAATCAAACTTGGCTTTGGCAACAAGGTATTTCCTAGTCCTTCCTGGGACTAAATGACAACCTGGGACACCGAAAGTTGTCAGTAAACCAGTTTTTAGACATCTTATTATAGTCAGGCACCTTTCTGAAATTTTAACCTGTATCCTATACTGGACTATTCTCACAGGCATCAAGCACTTGTACTAAAAAATGGTCAAGGTCTAACCATGTGGTACTAGAATTTTTCTAGTGAAAGAGGTGATGGGAAACTGCTTCCTGGGCTCTCATCCAGGGTACCCTGCAACTCTGCCAGGCAAGCTGGATGTGGTGGGTAAGGAAGATCATGGATTGACACTTCACTGGGGTAGGTCACTTCACATGGGGAAGACTTAGGCCTACTAGATTAAGAGGCGTTGTTGATAATGTCATGGAATTGTCTGAACTGTAATCACACTGCACCTCGATAGCCTGGGAGATAAGTATTTTCCCTTTGCTCTTAGCAAAGTGATAGCTGAGAACTCTCCTTATAATGTTTCGGGTCACTGAAAGCTATTTTCCCCTTAATGAACACAAAAACAAAAAAGTGATGAGCAGATGGACAAACAGATTCTTCAACATATATCACTCAGGACTGAGTAGCCAATGATCCTCTAATGAACCAAAATGTGGGCCGATATAAACTGTCAGTCTCATCCTCTGTTGCTACTTGCCAGTTTGCTGTGGCTGTATAATGTTATCAGTCTACTGTACTTTGAGAACGTTGATATATAGAGATAAGAAGTTTCCATTGTTTATCCCAATCAGATAAAAGTAATGGCAGTCTTAAATACAAGTCCCCCCTCTAATTTCAAACACCTTAGCTACACAGTTTTGTTTGACTAATGTGGGCTCTAAAAATTTCAAATAATGAAATGACTGAAGCAAGAAAACACAAACACATTGCATACTAGATGCAGTTGAATGAGTACTGACTGACCATTTGCAGCTCCCTGGCAATAAATTCTATATGGTTGAGGAATCTTAATTGCAGAAGTGTCCTAAAATATGCAAAAATGTCCTTTATGAAATGCAAGCATACAGGAATGATTTATTCTAAATGTAGGAAGCAAGAAATTATATATATATATATATATATATATAATTATATATATATTTAAAAAGCTCAACATGACTGAGAAAGTGGCAAGGGTAAAGGGACATGTGTTCAAAAGAAACTCTTTTTTGTGAGTATACCAACAGGGGAGTTTTTTACAAAGCCGTCCAGTGAACTGATTGAGCTTTCCAACATTGCTGTAGGCTACTGACCACAAAGCAAAATGCTTATGAATCTATTTTGTTAAAGGCTGTGAAATGTTGTGTTTGAGTAGAATCTGTTTAATGATGAAGGCCTGATAGAGGAGTTTCACTTCTTCCTGCATGGATTTCCTATAACATGAATGCCTTTTCTCAAGAAGTACTCTTGGCTAAGACTCTGTAGCAACTGGCCAAGCTCACACAAGTGAGATAAGACAACTACTGAATGGCAGGTGTCAGCAGCATAGGCAGCTGTGTGGCATGTGACTGACATGGAAGGAGCAGGCTGGCTGCCAAGACCTCTAAGCAGCAATGTGCTTGAGGTATGTGTGAAATGCTGAATTCGGTGCTTCAGTTGCAGGGCTGCTCTGACCCATTTTGTGCTCACATATGGAATGTGTCTGCAAGTACCAGAGATAAAGCTGGAGCAATGGGAGATGGAGATATACATGTGCATCGTAGCATTGAGCACCCTCAGATAACCTGAATGGACTCCAGTGAGAGGAACTCATGTCTGATGTGATAAAAGTGCAAAATGACTAAGGGCTAGACTGATAACTGGCAGTACAGAGGTGCAAGGTGGGCTCTGACATACTCAATGGCCATCATAATCTTAATGCTAACCTTTTTTCCATACACATGGGAACCCAGTGACTCCCATGAATAAGTAAAAAGGAACCGGAGTCTGTCAACTACAATCCTGTTTCTTTCTCTTCAGATTCATGCAGACACTCAGTCCTAGTGGTCAAGAGTTTTTCAGATGCTAACTGCTAGTTTACAGAGAGACAGGAAACTGCTGTGACTGTCAGATAAATAGCAATGACATAGTTTCTAATGCTGCCAGGCCTTAGTTTATCTCTGGGACTTGCAAACTACTGCCACAAAGAGTCCCAGGGTGTGTAGGAAAACTCATACTTCTTGCTCCCCTAGCCTCTCTCATCTGTTATCCACTCTCAGGGATAATTATTCTGCCATCTTACTCCTTGAGTGTTTGAGGCTTTAATCTTTAATGTCTCTACATGTTGGGTTTTTTTGTGTGTAGTACCAACAGTAATTTTTTAAAAAGTTACCATGTTTGTTTATGCAATATAATATCTGTATGGGACTGCTCTGAATATATTTTTTTCTACTGTGGAAGAAAAAAGATCATTATTCACTGGCACATGTTGTCCACCAGTGTTAGTGGAATCCATAAATGAATAGTCTTATCCCAAAATTCAGAATGCCTTGTTCTTCCTTTGGTATCATCCTAACGCAGAGTTAAGGCACCTTCATACTTGTGCAAAAAACAAAAGGAAATCCTTGTCTGACAGTGTTTACCTTCTTCCAGAGACATTGATGCATGGTCCATGTTGGACAGCTATTGCAGGTTAGCATGGGGATGCTTGTGTAAACTCCACTCATACTGTACCTATAGGTGGGTAGCTGCTCTTTGAAGCTCACCATCCAGTGTTTCTGAAGGCACTGCATTTATTTTAGCAATAGTAATTTTGCTGTGCAATTGGCCTGTTATTACACTTCATGTATTGGAATAAGCATGCAGGTGGAGAGATGCCGCAGCTCTGTGCTAAAAGTACGGTGAGAGGGTAAGTGAAGGGAGAGAAATTGCTTTTGTTTTAGAGTGTTTACAAAAAAATAGGAAAAAAGAACCATATGCTCGGATAAAAGTTGAAATCTCATTAATTCAAACCAGTATGACAATGAAGACATTGTAATCCCATCACCGACGTCCTTCATACAAAGTGAGTCAATAAAACAACAAAGATAGAAAAAATGTTATACATTTACTTGCTTAATCACTCCTTCCGCAGCTCTGAACGCAAACTAGACCTGTTAACATTCAAAGCAATTCTTTCCTGTCAAATGCTGTCCAAAGGAGTTCCTGCAGAGAAGCTTTCTTTTTCTATGGAAAGGTTCAGGAATGTTACTGGCTACTTGGATACAAAGCTGAGGCGTCTTAGTGACTGTAAATCAGTCCCATCTTGTTAATGCCAGTAAATCTATGCTAATTTATGCCTGCTAAAGTACTCAGACCTGCCAACAGGCACCTGGTTAAATACGTATGTTTAACCTGCTGGAGTTGCTCAGAAGCAATTAAAGCAGCAACCACTCCATTAGATGTGGAAGGGTTAAAGTGTCACCTAGTTCAAGTCCATCATGGGCATAAGGGTCCCAGGGAGTGCCTTCCCAACATCTCCCTCTCACTAAAACTTCTGATGGAAATATGAAGGCAGAGGACTATGGATACAAACAACATGCTCTAGGAGTGATTGAAGAAGGAAGCTAAAGACTTTCTGAGACCTTGTCCTGCTGGGCCCTGTGCTGAATGATGGAATGAACAAAATTTCCCCTGCTATTGCCTTTGTGGTCCTTGCTTCACTCTTCCCTTCTTGACCTGTCATATCTTCTTGGTCTCTTTCCTTCAAGTCTTGAACATATTCTTTTTTTCTGCTTATCATTGTCACAAAAAACCCCACCAAACCAAAAAAACTGATGTTTGCTACTGCTGCTAACTCTGCTTACATACTGCATGCTTTTCCTCTTCTCTGTATTGTCTACTTGGACTGTAAACTCAGCACTGTTTATAGCCAAGCTCTGTACAAATAATGGAGACCCAATCTTGGTTTGTCCTCAGGCATTACCATAATAAGAAAGGCATTTCAGTTTAGTGCAGTATCATAAAGATGAGTCTGTTCTCAATGAGAGATTGTCTTTTCTAGCTCCTACTGATACAAACAAAGCAAAGAGAGACCAAAATACTCATTATGAATAATACTTCAGCACAATCCTGCTATTTCATTGCCGTCTGCAATTTACCAGCCACTTCTTTTCCTTTCCATACCTGTTCAACAGCTAAAACTGAAACCGATCAAAAAGAGTTATTCCAATATGACAAGTTGTGCCCTTGCAGGACTAATGACACAATAAAAGAAACATATCAAGCAATTAGATTGTTTAAAATAACGTATCACATTAATAGTTAAAAAAACATAATCCTGCAAAGACTAATGTACTGGAGACAAGCCAGTTAATTTTTCTGTTTTTTGTTTTGTGTTGTTTCTTTCTTGTTAGTATCCACTTTTACTGTCTTTATATGGGAAACTACTTCCATACAGTAACATCAACCTTTGTTGGGGTTTTATATGGGTGGTGAGATGTCAGAGAAGATTTTGATTGCTTGATGACAAAGTTTCTTGTTTAAGCCAGCAGTTGCATTGCTGTTCTCCTGACTGCAAACTGTTTGTGGAAAGCTTTAGCCTAGTTAATATCATAATAAAAACATTTATAAATGCTCATGTAGTCAATGGAAAGGGAATGTAGGTGTGGATGATTTTTACAACTGAAATTAATGTAACTCTGCTATCTTCCTTGATTAGATGGAGATAGGAGACATCCCACCTAACTGTAAACACTCACACTGTAGATATCTCCTTTGAGCAAGTCATGCTATTCCTTTTATAGTCAATGGAAATAACTGCCCTGTTTTAGCCATTTCCTTTCAGATGAGATAGATTACACCCTGTAAGTGCCTGTTTCTCCCTCTTGACTCTAATGGCCACCTAGACTACAAGCTCAGATAGGGATGTTTACACTTTAGATATTTGCACTTGGTCAGCTGAGTACTTGTCTTGGTGTTGGGTCTGTAAGGAGTGAATAAAATCCATCTTCTGAAAGGCTTCACTCAACATACACCCATTGCTCCTTCTGTGCATCCCAGCCTTGGACGAGAGCTAGGTCATGGCTTCTGAGTTTGAGGTAAAATTGAAAATTGCTGTGAATGGGAAGGATAGTTAGACCAGAGAAGAAATTGGGCAAGGATGTAAAATCTAGAGGACCGCGCTTAATGGTCCCACTATCTCACTCCTCTTGGCTGTCGCTGCATCACATGCTCTGACACCTCCCTTGGCTGCAGCAGGCAGGCTGATCTCCAGCCCTTTGGCATAGGGAAGTGATGCTGTGAGCCCATGGCCTTTCTGACACCTCTGCTCACTGCTGCATCTAGTGCCTTTGACACGAGCTAACTTTGGCCTGAGAAGAGAAAGACGTATGCTTCCGGACCAGGTGTTCTCAGGGATAGGTCATCTTTTCTCATTCATTTGCCCAGCTGCAGTTTTTATTTATTTGCAGCTTATTTGAAAGACCATGATATGTGAAAATTGTACAAGATAGTACAGGCAGGCATCTGCCTCCCTTATTAATGACAGGGATGAAATATTGTGAAGGTATTTGTTTCCTTTCAGAAACTTAATTCTATTTACAGGCCTTCCTGTCATTTAAATGACTAATCTCAGGGGGTGGGACATGGCTCGGGTGTTATAGGAACAGTTAATTCCTGATGGCCACTTGCTCCTTGTGAAGAGTAAATCCTTCATGGTTCTTTCTCTCTCAAAGATGTCTGAACCTAGTATAATGATGAATATTAAGGATTTTTTTTTTTTTTTTTTGAGGTAGGGGTAGAGCATACAAAACCACTGCAGGAGAGGAATTTTGTGTATGTGACACAAAAACCACTGTAGTAATTTTGGTGGGAATTAAATGATGGGTCAAATTCACAGAATAGTCTCAGAGGAGATAGAAAGGCCCAAAGTATTTGTTTCAATTTTTAAAGAATTATATGTACCACCTTTCTAGTTTGAAGAGGTTTTTTGTTTTGCAGTTAATTTATTTTAGAGGGTTTTTTTCAACAACATAGATTCCCCAAACAAAAATGGAAACAACGTATTTGGTTTCTGAACCAGTCTGAATTAATCTTTTTCACCAAACCTAAAAGACCATTATACATAAAATTGTACTTAGAAATCTGGAGACAGATGAGAGAAACACTTTTTCCCCAGGCTCCTTGGAGACCAATGAAGCTGCTAGTAGTTTGCTTTAAAGCAGAGCTGGAAAAGGGCTCTGTCTATCCACACAGTATAGCCATGTTTATCTGAACACATTCCTATTACTTTGGATTGGATACAATTAATTATTTTGTACCTATGGTGTTTTGTGGCATAGCATTACATCACATTAACATTGTGTTTGACATCGAAGTGATGCAATGTGATACTTTAGGAGTTTTATCAGAGCTGTTTTAATTAGGCAAGATTATTTATTCACTTAGTGAATATTTGTTTTGAGTTGCCTGTAAAAGACCCTAAAGTACAAGCACCTAAATGCTCCCAAGTAAATGTCAGATGGGGTAACCTGCACTCTGCTGATTAATTACATAATATTTAGACCATTTAGCTAACCTGGTGAATGCATATCACATAGCTTCAAAATTTTTCATTAACTGCGGGCAGACTTAAGAAATGAATCATCGTGTACAGTACAGAGTCTTCATTACTCACTGCAGAAATGCAGCATCCGTAGGTACTAAGTTTGAACCTAGAGAGCCACAAATGGCAAGGTTATCCTGCCAAACCGTGCTTGCTGTCTATATTCTGCCTACTTGAGGAGGCACACACAGCACGGTAAATAGATATTCTGGCTTCTTCTCAGTGGGGCAGAGATTGATCTCAGAGGTACTGATGACAGAGGGGACTCATCAGTATTGTTGGCCTCTCTAGAGTGTTGCAGCCCTCTATGAACCAGCCTCTCTTCTTAAATTGCTGCTCTGGGTAAAATTTTAAGGAGATAAAGGAATGGTAATGCTTACTCAAGCAGGAGTAGTTCTGGAAGGTGCTAGAGAATGTGCACACCTGTTTGGTTTTGATTTTTTTTTTTTTTTTTTTCAATTCTCACATGCAGCCATGAACAAAGATTAGCTAACAAAGGTTGAAAACTCAACATTATCATTGTCACCTATTGTCATGGCTTGAGTAGCTCATTACATTTTCAGGGTGGGTTTTTTTTCAGCCTGTTAACAGCAACTAAAGGTATCAGTTGACATCTAAATGACCATGAGGGTTTTTTTCCAGAACTCTGGGTGCCTGAGGAGGTTTCTTGTTTGGGCTGTTTTTGTTTTTGTTTTTGTTTTTGTTTTTGTTTTTTTAAGGAAAAGATCTGGAAACATGAAATGGAAGCTTCACTGAACTCCAGCTCATTGATTTTCTGTGATCTGACTCATTAGGTCTGGGCTGGAAGACTTAGGCTTGTAGCAAAACACTTTGAGGGTTTAGTAGACAAAAAGGTGAAAAGCAAATTAGAAATGGTAAAGAAGAAATGCAGGTGGGCTGAAAAGGCAAAAATGAGATCTATTTAGTTATTATGATTTAGCTGATTGGGCAACTCCTCACTCATATATTGCCTGTGGAAAGAAATGACATGAACGGTGTGACATATTATCACAATAGTGATATCACAATAACAAATAGTAGAAATTCTCCTCTGGGATACAGCCAGAAGACTCCAGAGTGACATTCCTCTCTACATCTCTCACATCACTGTCAGCAGTGCTCTGGAGCATTGAGGGTCATCCTGCCCTTGGCTCCCTTGGTGGGAGGGATTGTGAGTGCTCTCCTTATCTCACTCAGCCAAAGTCAGCTGGGATAGCTGATATACATCTACTCCTGTTTTTTAAAACTGGCTCTGGCTGAAGCAGATTAAGAAGCATTTGCGCTATCCTTCTGTCTACTAACCTTCTAATGGGTGGGAACAAACATCTGAGGTGGAAATCATAGTGTCTTATCCACTCCAGCCACTTTCTGAGTGAACATCCATTCAGGGTCTGGGGCATATATAGCAAAAAGCAGCATATATATCTTCCCTTGTTTAAAAAATTCTTGTATGTGGTCAGGACCTGAGTTTTTTATCTCAGAAAGATAACATTTCCAGGAGAGCATCTTGGGAGAGCAATTTAGCACTGAGTCAGAGGGAAGAGAATGAGTCACTGCAGTTCTTAGATTTTTCTTGGAAGTTTCTCACTAAAACATTGACCCAGCCTGACACTGTTTAGTAGATGACATCAGAGAGACTAGAGTTTATGCGAAATTCAGAGTGCATAAAGGCTAGGATCCCAGGAAACCAGTTTGAAAAGAGTGGTTAATTTTTTGTGGGGCAGTTTAAAAAGTAGTTAATTGGTATATGTTCATCATGCATTTCCTGTAAAGCCAAAGTAAACAACCGAAAAAAAAAAATCGGAAGACTGTCTAACCAGAGATTTTGAGCTGTGAAGTAGGATACAGCATGTGTCACATTACAGACTGTTCCTTCCTTTAGCAATGGCACACAAAGTGAACTCATTATAATTGAATTGTATTTGGCTAGAAAATGTGCCAGTCTTTTTTTTTTTTTTTTTTTTTTCCTTAAGTCTTACTATGCAGCTACCTGATTTTTGCACTAAAGCTGCCTGCAATCCTGTGAAGGATCCCCTCATCATCAGCTAGACATCAATGGCAGTGGCAGGTTGTCATTGTGGAGTGGTGCTCTGGTGATTATCAGTGAATTGACAATGATTAGTGACTCACTGTTGCTCATTCTTAATCCAGCCCACTCCACCACTGCTTGTACTGCCTTGTGGGAAGCAAATCTAAGCACATGCACGGGAAGAAGCCTCAGTGTTATTTTGCTGGCAGCCTTCCAGAAACCTCCTTTGCAGTGTAACTGCTTGTCTGCTACCCACGGAGTTTGCCATCTGGCTAAAGATTTTCTTCCAGCTCTATGGGGACTTCAGAGGATATACATTCTACATTAACGCGAATGGTGAAAAAGATAACAATTGTTTAAGCCACTGATGTATGGAATGTGCACATATGTGATAACAATGCTAGCGCATATATGAATGAAAAATGGACCTGCTGTTAAGAATCAACGCAGTCAGTCTCCTGAGGAATCTCCCTGTGCTGAAGAGATCACCTCCCATGGACCACAGTGGTACCTACATCAGCATCCTTAAGAAGGGAACCAAGACCAAAAGGTTTTATTTAAACTTCTTTTCTGCTGCTGCAGGTTTGAAGCCACACAACTTGCAAGGAATTGTAGATGTGCAAAAGCTGTGTTTGCCTGCCTTGCCCTCAGTACACTACTCCAACACTGTTCAAAATGCAGACCAGGTTGAAGAGTGGTGTGGTTCCTGCCTGGCCCATGTGCCTTGGCTCACCCGTTAGATACAGAAGAATTTAAACATCCTGGAGGCTAGAAGTCCCCTCAGCAGGTATCACAATCTCACAAGTAGAAGGGCAGATAGAAACCACGGGGAGTTCACCTGCAGAAACAGGACTTTTAACAACCTGAGCTGGTGAAGCTGGAAATGAACCTGCCAGTGGAAATATCTGAGACTCACTGTGGCTGTCTCGGTTCTCTTAAAATGCTTTAAAATCTGTCACTTTCCTACTATCTCCTTCTGCCTCTGTCATACCAACATATTTCCTCCATGAAGCTGGCCAATAAAACCTGAGCTTCATCTATGATTAAACACTCAAGGTGCAAGCAAAAAGAAGCCAAATGTATTTTCAACAGACTATTCTTTAAAAGCTAGAGGGAAAGAAATAGATGCCTGTATAAACGGCAGTCTTTCTAGTCTAGTTTTCATATTTGAAACAATAATTCTCAGAAACCAAACTGAAGGCAAAAACATGCTCAACTGCTATGTGTTCAACAGTGTTATTCGTGGAAAGGAAGAACATTTCTGATCCTGGAATGAATTTATGAAACAAGGCAAAATGTTCTACAATCACTTGGAGAAAAAGGGGTAGGTCTGCTAGGGTCTCTAGTATTTGACTTTGCTTTTCATGCCAAACATATTTTGTCACATTTGCTCTCATTTCTTTGAACTGTTTCTGGCAAACTGAGCAAGTTCGGCTTACTGCAGCTATACATCTTGAACAAACATGAAGTTGTTTATATGTAATGTTTTGACGGATGGAATGAAAGCTGGCATTTCAAGGAACATTTCAAATGTTTCCCTCCAGGGATCTTGGCACACTGGTGTATCCTTAAAAAAAAAAAAAATATGGTTCTGCCTCAATAATATGGAAAACCTCAGCTATATTTACTGGGTGTCCACAGGTCAGGTGTCATCCAAGCAGCAATTTGCCAGGTACTCTGTCTGGGTGTCCAGGCATATACTAAACTGGGTAGCATGTCTAACAGTGCAAGGCACCTGTATGCCTGAGGGAGGCCACACTTGCTAGGCTGCTAAGCAAACCTGTTATTCTAAAGATGAAAAGATGTTTCCCAAAATGCTTTTGTACATCTCTCTGGTGCCTTTATTTAGGTTTTGAATTTCTGTGGTTACTATTAGAGTCAAAAGAGATCCCCTTACCCTCTGCCCTTTCTCTCACTGAAGTCCTTGTCCAAATGTCTTGTAGGCAAAAAACTGGGATCTACTTTTTATCCACACTAATTTCTCAAGCCTTCATACTTCTGCTTCAGGAGAGAACTGGACTGTTCAATTTTCTTATCAACTGAGACATGAGATAACATGGGACTGGGTTGTGTGACTTACAGTGTATCTGGCCTATTTGGGCTACATGGCATGGGATGTGACTCCATTCCTTGTGTATGGGTGCCTTTCTGGTTAACACATCCTTGGGCGATTGCATAGTCCTGTGGTCCTCTGCTCAGCAACACCAGCAGCTGGTCAGCAAGCCACGGACTAGACTGATCAGCAGTGGCACAGAGTGTTGGAGTGGGATGGAGACTTTGGTTTTATGCTGCATAAATGGAGCAGAGCTGATCATGTTGCTAGGTAGGAGTCAGTCGCAAAACTTGTATGCTGTGTGAGGTGCAATGGTTCTGCTGAAGACTATCATTGCTTATCATCAGTATCTGCTCCATGGTCCTTCGTTAGCAGCTACAGTGACTGAGAAACCTCAGACTCCTGCTTTTGACATCACTTTCAGGTCACGGTTTCCTAGCACCAGGCTGCACCAAATGTCCCAAGGACATGTGCTGTGTCTGTGCTCCTGGCGCTTCTTAGGGCAGACTCTTCTCCTGCTGCAGTTGAAACCAAGGGACAAAACACACATTGAAGCTAATGAGAACATGGGTAAGCCCACTTTCCATATGGTGCCTGTCAACCACGTGCTTAAGAAATATCTCATATATTTTTATTCTGATCATGTGTTTGATGTAAAGATTGAGACTTGTAAGTCCTGAGACTGTAGACCGTAAGAAATTCCCAAGTTTTGTATAAATATCTAGCTTTGTTCTTTTCTGAGAGAACCACATGCCAGCATGAGAACTCATATGATTTTGGGTGCAATTTAGAGAAGTCATCTGTTTTAAGGTACACTTGCAGCACTCTGTGGCAAACCCTGTGACTCCCGTCAGTGAAGTATTTGCTTACACAAACCTAAAGTGGCAGGTCACTTTGAATTTCTGATGAATAGTTGAGAAATCTTAAGGCTGATCCTTATAAGTTTTGCATTTCTGTGTCTTTTGTATGGCTTTAGGATATCTGCCACCATGACAGATTAGTCATTGTGAAGCTGTAATGTTATCAATTTTGTTGTAAAACAAGTTTACACTTCTTGTTTTAAACACAAACTGAAAAACTTTTGTACAAGACTTTAGCTGAGAGCATCACCTTTACAGTTAAAATACTTCCTGTAATAAAGCTGCTATAACATAAAATCATTGCAAAGACATTAAATTCTAATATCTATTCTCCACTGATGAATATCTTGTTAGGTGGTTCATTTCAATGTAAATAGGTCCCTTAACTTCAGGTAGATGACGAAAATTTTAATATGACATTATAGTGGACAGGATTTATCTGTTATGAAACAAGCTTACTGTTTTATGTCACCTTGACTTTGAGCAAATGTATCATATTATAACTGAAATTGTTCAGAGTACAATGAAGCATAAAAGAAAAATGATTCTGAATGAGGCACAGGCACAAGTTGACTTTCATACTTCCTGAGGACAGAGGCTTAAGGAAAATGTGGAATATCATCTTTGTTGGTTTGCTTGCACTCTCCAGAGTTGTTTGGGGAGTCGTCTGTGACTCATGGATTACACTTGAGTGGACTGGACATAAATAACATATGACTTAGGAAAGATGCAAAAACCAAAGATATCTTCCCAAATCTTATTCCTATTCTAGTAAATTGTTGGCAGTGTCACCAAAGCAGAGACCATCTTGTGTTTTCTTATGCTAACAGTAAGAGTCAGGAAAATTTTTCTTGTTTTACTGTTTCATAATTGCCACACTTCCTGTATTAATCTATTTTGCATATAAGTTTGTGAGCAATAAAGGCCTGATAGAGGAAAAGAATAGAAGCACACAGAAGCTATGTTATTTATAGGAAACCGGAGTGAATTTGATATGATTTATTCCATTTGGGGTAAGATTCAATATCTATCTCAAACAGATAAGAACCTATCTTGGGTGGACAAAAATCTTCATTTACTTCCACTGTACCCACTCTGCTGCCTAAACCTCATTCTTCACAGTTAATAATAAACATCATTGGCTAAATGATGACTGCAGTTCCTCTGCTCGAATCGCAAGTGATAGCTTATTTTCCAGCCAGTGCTGTTCTTCCTTCAGTCCACTCATTCACAGCACACTCTGCATTACCAAACCCTCTGCTTGATCACTGGCTTCAGCCGCTGTCAAACTCACTTAAAGTAAAGCCATAAACGGTTTCCAAATAGTTGTGAAACACCTAATAAACCTGTGAGTTCTCCTTGTGCTTCAGTTAGTCACTGCCTATTTACCATAAGGAGAAAAAAAGGACTTTGACCTCTAGAATAGAATTTCAAGGGGCGGTCTCATCCAGAATGTCTGAAAAATGTGTCACCTCAAGTCACTAACCAATTTAACCTTTACTATGTTTTATGCTTAACAGGGAAAACAATTCCCTCTAACTATATCCTAAGGGTACTGGAGAGATACTGATACCACTTACAGTGTATTCTGGCAGATAAGGTTTCATTTTCATCTTTGGCATTCAAAGATGTTAAATCTAGTGACACTCTATCAAAATGGTGATCTCTTTGTTAATTTTCAAAATGCTAATTTGGTAATGCAAAAGGTGAGTGGTGGTGAGCTTCTGAACGTGGTTCATTCGTCTACTGTTAGTTTAAAAAATGTTGGCTTGGCTTGGCCTCTTAATAAATAGGTGGCTGAGTTAAGTCCTGGAGTGTTAATCAAAATAGTTGTTAGTAATCTGAGAAAGTCTAGAGGTTGTTTGAAAGACTTGTACATTATTTTTTCGAAATGATTGCAACAAACTCTTCATGTGCTGTGAGTTAGTCTTCCAAATAGTGTCTGTAAATCCTGAATTGCTGTTTGAAGTGTTTTTTGTGGCTATGGTTAAAAAGCATCTGTTTTAGAAGTTAATGTTAATCATGGGTTAGTTATGAGTGAGAGAAAAAATGCCTGGATAATTACTCAATATATCTCCTTAATCCACATAGCTGGTGTCCTTCTTCTATTGAACTGAAAATGTATTTCCTCCTGGCTTGTTTTCTACTTTCTTGCAATCTAAGAAATAGTTTACTGTAGAGGTAATAAACTTTCCATGATAAATGCAATAGGAAAATGTTTCAGTTCCAAATTTATTTATCTTTCTGGTGGTGCCAGGCACACACTGGCCATGTAACATAATATAATGGTAGGCTGCATAGCAGAACGGGAGTGTCTCAAGGAAGCCATGCACTGGTTGTGTAATGCCCTGACCACAGTCCTGTGAGGCCATGCCTACCTGCTTGTGTTGAGTCTGTGCACCCAAAATGCTATACGTTATGTTTCTACCTTGAGTAACTAATTAATGAATGCTGAAATAATTAATGATAAATGTAACAGAAGTACAGTGTAGGTACCGAGATTAACAAGTTTATCTTATTTCTCGCCATGCATTATCTGTGCATCTCTAATATTAATTGACTAAACTGACAAATCAAGAATTGGGTAAGTATAACCTAAAACCTATGAGTCCTGCAATATTCTAATAACATTTTTGACAATGTGAAAAATGTAAAGTAGGTCATCAATCCGATTACTGAAGTGACAGTGTTGCAGGTAACACCAGATGATCCATTCCCTGGAAATAATTGTATCTTTATGACATTATTATTAAGCAGAAATACTGTCTAAAGGACAGCAAAATAATTAGTTGTTTTAGTTCAGTCTGGATGTTGATGTCATTTTTGTCAAAATTCATGTGAAAAAATCCAGTTAGAAAGACCAACATGACTTCAGCTGTTGCTCAAGTGATGATGGAAGGTGCTCAGGGTACCTCAGGAAATATTTAGCAACTCTGTGAACCAGGTTCGGAACCTGAAGGAAAGGGAATCATTCTCATCTCCACTTCTAAAAAAATTAAAGAAAAACAAATCTTTCTTGTTATTAAAAACAAATTTCCCAAGAGCATCTGGACTTTCCAAATGTTTAGCATGTGGATGACTCACTAACTTTATGCTAAGATACCATGCTGTTATTTCAAAACCAGAATATCAGCTTTGACATTTTTATATGTCGCACAGAGATCCATAGCCTTTCTTATTATTATATATAATTCCAGCTTTTAAAAATCTAAAAAGAAGCTTGGATTAAGTCTGATGCTGATTTTGAATCTAGGAAGGTCTCTTACAAAAAATTTTTTCTCTGACAAAACGTTTGGCAGAAGACTTGTATTTTTAAAAGCTTTTACTTTTCTTGTTTGACCAGACTTTCATATTAGCTGAATTGTACTTGTTGCAGAATTTGAAACAGCAATAAAAAGGTAGCTCAGTACTTAGAATGGATGAAAGGCTGTCCTTAGCTGGGCCAATTAAGATGGTCTTTCCAGGACTATACTGCTTACCAGGTCTTGCTAGCAGACAATTCAAAATGTAGCTCTTCCACCACTTCTTGTCAAGAGGCCTTAACTGCTCAGAAGCATAATTTTTCAAGTGGGTGATAGGGATGGCAAGATTTAAAATACCTTTATATATATTCAGATTTCTTTGTTTTGAGAACTTTTACCAATATGAGCGGTTTAAAGGAGAGCTGGGGCTTTGCTTTTTTGGTGTTTATACAAAAAGTAAAGTAAAATGCCCTCCTTAAAGAACTGATATCTGCAAGGCTTCATTTTGGCTTCTGTGACTACATGTAATTTGCATGCTAAGGAATTATATATGCACAAGGAATATATACTTAAACCCTCAGCGTGGTCATGCAGGTTATTACCTGGTGTAAGATAAACTTTGAATCTTCTTGAATGGCCATTACTAGGAAGGAGAAAGTAATCTAAGCCAAAGAAGGAAAAATGCATTGCCTAGACACATATATTGCTTGTGATAAACAAAGACAGAATGAACTTCTTGTTTTGTTACACTAAAGCATGGATTTTCAGATAAAGAAAAATTTTGTCCCCAGAGATTTCCAGATCTTTAATACAAGGTGATCTTTTGGTTGGTGTAAGAGAAAGAGCAGTGCTGAAGTATCTTCTGTAGCAGCGTCTGGGGATCTTTTGGTTAACTCATCTTAGACTGACATCTGAATGATCTCAGGATCAAGAAAAAAATGGGTATATAAGGCTTCCCTATCTCCACAATTTTGTGCTAAGGTTGTGTTATAAAATGTATGCATATATACTAAGTCCAGAGAGAATTATTTTCGGTGTTCAGAGACCTACATCACAAATAAAGGAATTCAGATCTCTGTGTATATGCTATGTAAAATAAGAAGCTCTGGACTTGCTATGCACTGTTTTTCATTATAAACTGGATTCTTTCTTTAGCTACATAGGCTCATTAATTTTACATTTTCCTGGGTTCTCTCCAAATAGAGGGAAAGCTACTTTTTGCTGTAGCTGTATTTGTATCTAATATAGATTTAATTTTTTTTTTTTTTTTTTTTTAAAGAGACATGATTATAGTGGCATGACCCA
The DNA here is from genome assembly GCF_965140245.1 of Athene noctua. Classification (NCBI taxonomy): domain Eukaryota; kingdom Metazoa; phylum Chordata; class Aves; order Strigiformes; family Strigidae; genus Athene; species Athene noctua. The sequence continues at coordinate 38,539,906 of NC_134039.1, read as the reverse complement.
AGAGTATGAAGCCTGTCGAAACAGCTGCTAAATTATATTCCCAAAAGGCCTTGCTTTTACACACCTGAACACAGGTATCTACAGGCCTGAATAAAACAGGTATAGGTAGTAGAAGAGACCAACCTCCTCTAAAAAAGCTACACCATTTGCTGGCGGTGTCCTATCAAAGCAGACTAGAATATTTTAGCTATACCTTAATGTGATGGATGGTCTGAATATAGAGATATAATCGTTGCAACTTCAGAATCCCCCCATATGCGGTCATTGTTATTTTTCTATGTCTCTGTGAATAAGATAACTGAATATAAGAGAGGGACAACAGTCCTTCTCCTGGGGAACAGATTGCATTTCTTGATACCTGAAAATCCCTTTGCCTTCCCTGTTCATATGCCTGCTATCCATTGCAGGCCATTAGGTATACAGTTGCCTCTCAGTAGCTAATGAGACTTAAATAAACATACTGAGAGACGAACACGGCCTCTACAGTTTAATAAATGATGCTGATTCTCGTCTCGATTACGTTGCTGTAAATCTGGAACACCACCACTGCTTACAGTTGAATTACTCTAGATTTATATCAGAGTTGAATTTAGCCCATAGATTTCAGCTTTTTAACCCACTAGAATTTTATCACTGTGATTTAAGCCATTTTTAAAACCCAAATATAGAAATAGTTTAGCAGATCAAGTTACATACTTAATTTTTTCCGTATGTCTTTGCATACTGCAACTGTAGCTTTATTTTTATCTGCTTTTAAACCTTACTTTTCCAATAGTCAAGGAACTGATAACATTGTACTGATAACTGATAAGATAACATTACATATTATGATTAGAAGATCAGTGTTTCTTTTCTTAGAGAAAGCCCTTTAAGGCTGCCCTTGAATTTTTGTACTTTTGGCTGTAAGCAGTGTGCAGCCCAAGTTTTTAAATGTAGTTTGACATCTGGTTCATGATTAAAATGAAGTGATTTGATGGATGAAAGAAACACAATGCATCTTAAACTAGTCAGAGGAACAAAGTACTATTTTGTTCTATAAAACAAGTAGTGCCAGACATACTATGATCACATCACCAGTGTTATAATGAACAGGTTGTTCAGAATCTGCCAAAAATCAAAGGTGAGTGATTGGAAATAAGACATTAAGAGGGGAGACACAGTCAGTCAGCTCTCAAGCAACATAAACCTTTGAGTCAAGCAGCTTTCTACCAGTCTTCTTTTTAGGTCAAAATACGAGTAAATGATAACACTCTACAAAAGTTAAGTAGCCTTCCTTTAGATTACTCTTAGCTCAGAGTATGAGTACCAATAATTATATACAGCATAAAGAAAGAAATGTTTATGTGTTTTAATTCTAAGATGGAGATCCCAAACATGCATGAAATGTCATGATTTTAGCCTTGTTTGAAGTTGATTGAGCTCAGTGATGCTTCTGAAAAGTGTTAGAATTTGGTGAAAAAGCAGAATATGAATCGATGTAGTAAAGGTATGAGAGAGCAGTAATCTTGGCTTGTATGAGTCTTGAGAATATAAATTATGAAGGTATTCCAAGATGACTTTGGGATAAATGCAATTGCCAATCTCAATGAAGCAATGACCTTCAGTAGTGCTGAGGACAGGAATCTATACATCTTGTAATAATTACCCATTTCTTCTTGTTATAATAAGAAGAAAATGTGTGTGGGAAGGGGGAAGAAGATATAAAAACCTGTGCAACAGAAGCCATTTAAAAGACAAGATTTGCCAATCGTTACCATAGTTACCTTGCATTATAATTATAGAAGAAAGATCTGTGGTGGTCTTATTTAACCATGTGTGGGATGTATCAGTGATTGGATGATGACCCCTGTACTATGAAATAAAGACGAGACATATCCCCTCTCAGCACATCAGACTCATGGAAATGAATTCCCAAACTCATTAAAAGAAGTCAACCTGTCAGTATAATAATGAAGAATTATGTTTGTTTCAAGACATCTGGTCACATTTCCTAGAGATGTACAACTGAAAATTTCTTAAGAACAGGAAAAAAAGTTAGCTGAGTGCTTTAGTGTTAATTTTTAAACTAAGTCAGATTGTGTGTTCCAAGAGAACTGATAAACAGTCCTACTGAAGAATTAAATACACTGACAAGTCTAGATTAACTTTGAGGACTGAAAAGGAGTCTGTTTTTAAAAGTTATATATGTAAGCCTCCGTGGTTCTTCGTTCTTCCTATTTGTAAACTGGTCATTTCTGAGACACGCATGCTTTCTTCCTGTAGCTCATCACTTTGGAGATTCTTTTGATTTGTTCATCTTGAGAAAAAAAGAATTGAGGATTTTCAGAATAAACTTAACAGTGTAGGAGAGCACACATTCTCCAGCTGTTTTTTCTTGCAAATCATATTGGCTCAGACCTGGTGTGGGGCTTGGAAGATGCAGAAGTTCTGGCATTGACACACCCTATTGCATCCAAATTCTCCTTTGGATTCTTGTGCCTGGTACAAACCATGGGCTGTTTGTAGATCACTTGTCTTGCCATTGTTCTACCTTTTCTCCTGGGGACACTGATAATCAGGATTTTGCAAGCAAAGATACATGCTAACTCATGTACCTAGGAACTTTTAGTTATAGATACCCAAAGATGCAAGCCTCTTGAGCTTTCCCTTGTACGTTCTGGAAAGAATTTGCAGTATCAAGTCTTTATTCCTTCCTAATTGGTTAGTTTCCCAAGTTGATATTTTTTTGCCCTTTTGGAAGTTCCCTCCTATATACCATTATGGAAAACCTACAGCTGAGTAGAATATAAAACTGTACTTACATGAGAGAGGGACTGTTTTGTAGCCTAGTGACTTTTGAGTGACAGCCGTGTTGGCCTTTTCAGATGCTGTGGATACATTTACATTGTGGTCAAACAACAGATCTTGCTATAAGCTGGCTCATTTGGGACCTGCTAGCATCATCATCATGTCAGCTCAAGTTAGCTGTCCTTGTATGTATCTACTTCTGGGGCAGATTATGCAGCCTCCTTTGAATTTGTGGCTGACTCTTCTGCCACTGAAATCAGGACCTGAAATAAAGTATAAAATTACACTGAGTGTGTCTGCAAGAGTTGGAATGCATCCCTTCAACTATAAACTTAAAACATTCTATGCCATGTTGTGACTCACGCTTAACTTTCTGTCAGTTTGGCCTTTTCTGTGGCAACACCATTATTTTTTTATTAGATCTCCCTGTTTCCCACAGCTTCTTCCTGAGAAAAATCAACCTGACCTCCCATTTTTCTACCCAGACTACTCATACTTCTATCACCCAAATCACGGCATACCTGAAAAACAAGGAAACACTATAGTCCTGTTTATTATAAAGAGAAGAGCTCCTTGGTTTACATAAGGTTTTCATAGGGCTATCTAGGGCATTCAACACTAGCCACTTCCTGCTTCATTGGTTTTTAGGCACTCATCATAGCTGCAGAGGAGGAGTTATCACAACATCAACAATTCTGCCACCTCCCAGTTCTGAGTTTCTGTTTTATTCTGTTGTAATTCTAGCCTTAGTTCCAAAATTAATTTAGTTCTACATTAAAGATGCCCATTACTAAGAAAAATCCCTATCCTGAAACATTTTTTCTTTTTAATTCACTAAATTGTTACACGTCAGAAAAAAACTGAAAAATACTTAATCCATTTTGCATGTGTTATTTATTTTCTGTTCTGTCAGTGACCCAGAGATATCAACCTTTTAGATAGTTGTAGGACAGATTTTTAGTTAAAGTGGAGTAACTCTTGATTCTTCTGGGCTATGCCAGCCTACATATATTGATAATCTGACCTGTAATTTGCTTGTTTATATACTGAACATTCACTCATCCTACACCTAGAATGAAGGGTGAAAGTGGGAAGGAAATAAAAAGATTCTGGCATTTTTCTTACTGTGCAAAACAATTCTTATTCTACTCACATACTGATATGTCAAAGAAACCAGTAAATCGAGTATGTTTCAGGTCAGCATTTTAATCTTTTTTCACTGTGATGAAGGGATTAATCATAAAGGTGCAATACTTCATGGCAGTGAAAAAATATATTGATGGAAATAATTTAGGTGGGGCTCACACTGCCCTATTAGTCTCCATAACATGATTAAAATAATTCAGAGAAGCAAACCCTGGCAAACTCACTATACTTCCTTAATCCTATTCTTTCTTTACAGAGTGGCATTTCTTGCCTTGGGAGAAGATTAAGAACTGGAAAGACCCAAATATTCCATACTTGTCGCATGACCATGGAGTCTGCAGAATTTCTAAAGTCACTTGATGCTATTTCTGCAAACTTCTGTGAAGTCTAACAGCCTGAATATGCAAAAAAGATCCATTAGTTAATTTTTAGAGGGGGAGGCTGTAGCTTCTGACTGATACCCCACATGCATGAATGACTAAATTTAAGCCTGTTAAGACTTTTATGCAGGTATCAGCCTTGATCGGAAACAGAGGGTGGGAGAACATTTCTTTTTTCATTCTGAGTAGCCTCCATTTTACACAGCAGAAGTGGTAAGTATCACAGATTCTTCTGTGCTAAGAAAACAGTGTAAGGTTGTTAAGATGTAACTATGAAGTCTCTTAATTTTGAAGTGGGTTTTCCTTTTTTATCCGTAGCGGTAATTTAGTAATGAACATGAATAATTAATTATTGCTGTAAAGCCAGATGTTAAATTGTTTCTCAAGCAAATTGTTTATACAAGTGAGATAATAGGCCCTTAAACTCATTTTGCACATGCACACAGTCCCTAATATTAACATACTAACACAGCCTAAAAGTGGTTGCGGCCACTGGGATATGTGGAGGCATATGGACAAAGTAGCTTGCTGATGCAATTCTGGTCTGAAAGCTCACACTGAAGAAACCAGCTTCACTGAGCTGTCTGATTTTAAGAATCAGAACTTTTATTTTTATAAAATTTTTTTCAAAATGCATGTTCAGGATTTCATCCAGCAATACTGAAATGGGTAAGAAAAGCTTAGTAGTTCCTTGGTTCACTTTATGTGAATTATTATGAAAGATCAATTTGCAAGAGTAGAATCTTAAATTTGAAACTTTTCTGTAGGGATGATAGCAGTGTCCAATGATCTAAGGAAAGAGCATTCATTGAGGTGCTGCAGTGTCAAGCATCCAGCATCTGGAATCTCAGCAAGATTTAATTTTTTTTTTTTTTTTTTTTCCCCACTTCTCTGTCTTCTATTTTACTCCTACATCTGCAGATTTGAATATTCAAGTGCAAGCTGAGAGTGGGAGTACATTATTTTGGGCTACTGGTATTTAGTTTGAAATTGTCAATCGGCCTACAGTCAGTGTATAGTGAAGAACAAATACTGTCACAATCTGAAAAAAAGCACTCATTACTGTTGATATGAAATGAATTTATACTGAATATTCCTAAATTAAATGTTAATAGTTCACAGATTGTGTATGAAATGTTAGTGCATGTTGACTTCCTCACCGGGTTCTGCAGTAGTGTAAGCAGAAGTACATGGTGTGTAAGTAAAAATGACTTTGCATGAACCCACTTTTGTTACAGTTTTCTGCAGTAAATTAAAAAATTGCCTTTTTTTTTTTTTTTTTTTGGTCTTCTCTGTATCCTTCACACAACTGGATTTAGACTTAACTCACCAAAGCTGCTACTCATATAAGACAGGAACATCTGCACATGCTCAGTCTGCTATCAACAAAATAAACTCAACCTTCGGAAACTGCTCAAAGAAAAGAGAAAAAATTCACACACATCCAGTAGCAATATGTCAGTATCACCTCTGGAAGAAATACGCATGATATAAGAAAATGTATAGGATATCTATAAATAAATCAAGATTTCCTAAAGCATTGGTGATATGAAGATGCTTATATAAAAACTTTTGAACTAAAAACTGTAGAGCAATGTCATTGCCAAGTTGTTGAGAATTGGATACAATATTGCCTTCTTTATTTTTGCAAGTAAAGGTGATTTTTCAGAAGAAAGATTAGACATCACAGTGACTTTGGTTAAGCTGCTGGCTGAAGTTTGGCCTGAGGAATGTCTCTCTGGTGCCATGTTGATGTGGTGGCCACCTGTTTGACTGGTTTTGTGTCACTGTGGTGGAATGGCTTGTAAGAAACCTTGTTGAACTGCTAAGAGGTAAGTGGCATGCTTTTATACTGGAAAATACTAATTTATCAATATAGAAAAATTTCCATAAAATGTATTTCTTTTGAGAAAAATGTTTGCTAAGAGGGCAACTCATATCCAGTGTGAAATTTCTATTCAGCAAGGGAGAAAAGGTCAATACAGACTTTCTTGGCATCTCAAGAATGTAACACCTTGTTTGGCTGGCCACTGTTTGGATGAACCCTGGATCTTGAAAAACGTAGTACACTGCATGTTTATTGGCTCGTTTTTTTAAAACTGGGTTCTATTATTTTCATGTTAACTTAGGAAAAAACAATCCTGAAAATCTCCTTTTTTGTGTGATTATTGTTAGATTGTTGATGTTGCTGTTCATTAATTTTCAGGTAGGTATTTGTTTAAGATTATGATTCAAGCATCTTCAGAAATGAATTAACATATATTCCTTTGGTATATTTGTCAGTGATACATGAAATAGAAATTCTCATGCATGTGTTTAAATATGCAATATTTCTCACTTCAAAAATGAAGTTAATTTTGACTTCTATTCAGGATGGTAACCTTAACCTGTTTTATCTACATATTAAAAATATTCAAATATCTTAATACCTAATAATCCCCAAAATGCTTTGTTCCGAAAATACAGTTTGCTATAATTTGCTGAATTACTTCTTGCAGTGTTAATAAAGCAAATTATTCCATTGTAATTAATAGAAATCAGACAATGTTGTAACATCAGTCTGAAAAGTTCTAGCAGGTCTTCTGAGGGCAATGAGTAGTTAAGAATGCACAGTCTGATATGCACCATTCCTGTTATAGAAGATAATACTGCTAGTTATGCAGTGAACTCTACCCGAAATAACACTCAGAAAACCTAACAGAAGCCCTTTTCAGAAGAGAAGTCATGGCTAACAATACAGGTAGAGAACTGTCAATACAGGTATAACTGAGGGGTGATCTCTGGATTTATGTGCCACAGTGTGAATCTGTGAAGTTCTGCTTTCAGAGGTTGTTTCATGAAAGTTAATTTTTTGTACAGATCCCTTTCCGTTCAATTATTATTGGACTTGTGCCCAAGTCAAGATTGTATCCAGGCAGGTTGAGGTCCTTGCAGAACTATTTCTTTGAATATATTTTAATAAGAAGAAATCTATGTATTTCTAGCTACTCAGATTCATGTTCTTGTCCTAGCATCCATAATCAAATCAGCTGAATAGTGAAATAGCTTTGTATTTATGTATGGCTTTTATTTTTACCTGTTTGTAGAATTTTAATTTTTAAGCTTTTCAGTATAAATGGTGACAGAGAACTTTTTCATGGGCTTGATATGAAAGTAGATACATGCTGTTTCTAGTCATGTAAGGTCAGCTTCAGAAAGTAGTTATATTTTCATCAAATGTCTATCTGGGCATCCAAAATGAACAAATATAACTTGGTCTTTCAGAACTTCTTCATATCTGAATTTTCTGTTGGCCTTACTTCAATACTCTGATATGTATTGAAATCACAAAGCACTTTTGGCTCTAAGTTACCATCAACTAAATTATGCATCAGCATAATCATGCTAAATCAACAGTACTTTGTTGATACAAATACACCATCACTTTAAGTACTGAACTGAAGCACTTCATTTTCATTTATAGTTCATCTAGCAAATTTTTTTACTTTTGTCTTCTGCAGAGTCTGGGGACTCAAAGCTACTCTATTAGTTGTGAAACCATTTTGAGCATTGTACTGCTTCTCAGTGCTGAGTCATATGGAAGAAATAAACTGATACAATCTTTTTCAGGCTTGCCTCTTGACAGTCATATACTTCAGGGGAAGATGCAGGTTGTCCACATTTTTTGAAGCCTATAATTTTTACATAGCTTTCTGTACTTTGAAGGAAAAGGGTCATTCCCCTTTCCACTTGCACTTTAACACGATCTTCTCACTAAGATCGGAGTACTTTACTCTTAGGCTTTGACCTGGAACTGTGCTAAAAACCCATAAACTTTGGTACTATATCTGGGAAATATGTGGAATATTGTTCTATTGCAAATGAACCTTAACAGTGTGTCTTCAACATCACTGACGGTGAAGAGATGGAAAATACTACCCTTCCATATTTGCAAATATAATATTTTATAAAGCAATATGAACTGCCTGTACATATGGGAAGCAGAAATTTGCCATGAATTAAAATGGACATATAAAAAAATCTTAGAAGAAAGAGCTTACAGAAAATGTTTCTTTGCCTGCTGGCTCCAAAGCACCAGTTCAGATAGAGGCCAGGAAAGCAGTGAATATTTGCTGTCACCATTTGGTAGTCTGTGTGAAATGAGATAGTAAGTACTGCCAGTTACATTTTCTGACTAACTGAATGTCTGTTCAGCTATAGGAGTTGAGAATGTGCCTGAATAATTAAACATTTCCCATGCTCAAAATCAAGCAGGTGGTTTAGTACCTTGATGAGTCAGGTGTCATAACAGAAAGTGCTATAACTCTTAATGCTTATTGGCATGTCTATAGGTAGGCTCAGCCAAGAGGACAAGAAAGGAATTGACTTCTCAGCCCAGGAAGCTTGTTGGCAGCGTAATGTGGGAGCTTACCCTGTCACTGCCTAGGCTGTGCTGAAAGATTAATGGTTATTTTATTCTGACTGACTTCAAGTACGAAACTGTTACAGACTCTTTGAGACTGGCTAAAATTTGTGTGTGCATCTCTGTATAAATGCACAATTATTTATAACACATATATATACATGTGCACAATGCATACATACAGACTCTCATAATGTAAATGGCTCTGCTACTACAGGGATTCCCATTAAAAAAACAGAAATTCACCAGCCTTTCTCTGAACCTTACAGCTATCACCCCTCAATCAATTTTTTCACTTTTTTTTTGGGTGATAATTTTTCAATGCTAAGCAAATAAAGATAAGAAGGAATGGCTAACAATTTGGTAGAAACATTAAGAGCTGTAAGACTTGTGTCTAATCAGATGTTTTTCTAGAGTTTTATCATTATGAATTTTCTGCGTGAGAGGGTGGTATGCAAAGAACATCTGGGGAATTAAGATAGATAAAAAGGAAGTAGAAAATATTTATTTTATGATTTCCAAGAACTGGGTTTATAATGGCTGTTTTGTTTGTATGTCTCAATGTGTGCACATAGACAGACAAGAGTTTAAAGTTCTTTCCCAAAGTCTTCAAACCCAGTTTATTCTTCCTTTTGAAAGCAGAGGACTAACTCACAGCTCAGAGAAAGGGTTTAAACCTTAGTACTCTCTAGGTGAAATCAGTTATCGTGATTTCGTGTCCAACCTGGTCAGTCGTGCACACGACCAGAGAGAGAAGCTCATTGTAACACGTATTAATTGTCCGAAAAGCTAAATAAGCTCTACTCTAAATAAGTCAATGCTTCAGGGCCATCAGCAGGCACTGTATCAGCCACAGCATATATCCAAATGCTTGCAGACAAGCAAGTGGGCCAGAATGATCCTTTAGCAATTTTGTTCTCTCTCAATACATTTGAGGACTCCCATGCTAGATTTTCATGTGAGAGCATAGCGCTCACTCTGTTTGCGGCAAGACTTTCTTCTGGTGTTCCACCACCTGTCACTGGCTGGTTGGTTAGCTGCCAAGAGCTGCTCACCACAGCCTGGAGAGGTATATTAAAAAAACAGAGCTTCACATTTGTGTGACTTGGCAGAAAGTCTTGTCTCAAAAACTCCCATTGCTTAGGGATGAGCAACCACTGGGTTTTGCTGGGAAAATTTAGTAGACCTAACTATGGTCTACTGGCCATAGAGATTACAAGTTCGTGAGAGTAGTGAAATTTCTAACATATTTAATATATACCTAAATCATACATAACAAGACAAATCTCCTAGTACACTCATTTTATGTGTTTTATCTTAAAACCAGGAGAAATAACTTGGTCACTATAGTAAACAAGATGAAAAATTTATCTCATGTAGTTAGCTAATATTTACAACCATGATTGGTATGTTGGGTGTTCAGCTGAGATACTCAAAGACTAGTTCATTGAAAACATGAAGAGTTTGCTCTCTGAAAATGAGGTAGCTTTGAGATGCTCTACATTAGGAAGCCAGAAATCTGCATGTCCCAAGTAATTAGATATTTGGTGGGTTTGTTTCTTCTTTTTTTTTTTTTTTTTTTTTTTTTTTTTTTTTTCAGATGATGCAAAGGGGGAAACCAATTTGCCAAAAAGACTTGTTCTTTCGATGGTTCATGAAAGAACCCCAGATCTCCCTCTTGCTTCTGCTGTACCTGGGACTGTCATACAGAACGTCCAAGTGCATGCCCAGAGTGTAACAGAGGAAGGCAATGAGTTCACTCCAAACTCTAAAGAATTTGAATCTGTCAAACTGCTCTACCTTTGTGTGCTTTTATCTCCTCAAATAACCCTTTATGTTATTTTAAATTATTTAATATCTATCTAAGTTTAATTTCACAAACCTACAACAAGTAAAACTGTAAGCAAAGAGAAACTCATATTTGTACTATTACACTAATAGGCTTAATAACAATAATCCACCAACATCTGCAATCATAAAATAAACCCTTCATTATCATTTCAATACAGTTAATACAAATCCTCAGGTTTGCCAGTACACCAGCTGTGTCCTGGTGCTCAACAACACAAAACAGCAATTCATGCAAAATTACCAGTCTTTGTTATTGACTCTTTTCCTTGGCTCCAGTCCCAAAATATTCCTGCTGTTCAGGTCTTTTGTTTCCTCTTACTGGAAATCTTTTATTTCCTAGGAGAATACAAAAGATCATCCTCAAGGATGCCTTCAGCAGCCTTCTCACCTCCAATATCATGCCTCCAGCTCTTTGTTCCTCACAGTTAAGAGCTTCAAGTGTTTGGTTAATGGTCTCTACCGATTTGGACAATATACTTCTCTCTCTGGTGCTTCAGGCATTGCTTTAGACGTTCCCACAATGTTCTCTAGCACCTCTAACCAGCTTGAAGGCTTAAAGCATTAGGAAAAACAGTCATATAATAATAATATTTTCTGACATCTTTCCTTAAGGATTGTAAATGCTCAGAAAAGCAAACCAACCCACATTTAATGCTTCTCTTTGCATTAGGATGATAGTGTTGGACACTCTGTTGAGCTAGAAACTTAAGGCCTTGACCAGGAGCAAGGCTTGAATATGTTGAGCACCGTGCATGTTTTTTCTAGAAGTTCCTCAGGAGTTTGCTACTTAAAGGCATAACAGAGGCAAGAGGCTAAGAAGAGGAGATAGGTTCAGGATGAAATATTTCTCTCCTGGATTTGAGCCAGTAATTCAGAAATAGACCCACTGCACTGGACCTACTGGTTCAATCACCAGCAGCGGGTTTCCAGCATGCATTGTAAACATGCATTAGGGAAGTGACAGTGATCAGAGAATTCATGATGCTGAGATATCACTCTTGTCCCTCCCAGGTACCTTCTCATCTCTGCCAAATAGCCAGCCAGAGAAAGGATAGCTTGTGTTTCAGATTCATGGGTTGCCCTTGCGTTTACTCTCCATCTCACTCAGTTGACCATCTTGTCATTCCTGGTGTGGATACAGAAGAGCTTGCATGTTTGCTGACTGAGATAATGGATATCTTCCCAGCAGTTCTTTTGGAAGGGGAGGGAGAGGAAAGGAGTTAAAAAGTTTGCCTGTCAGTTGGGTGCATCTGTTATTCCCAAAAGCCTATTGAGAATACAAAAAGATGAATGTATGTCTCAGATAATGCCCTATTATGTAGCAGACCGCAGATCTCTCAAGCTACCATTAAGATGAGATTCAGGACTGGTAGACAACATAATAGTCTAAAATAATGATCCATTATGAGAGGATTGGCACCTTTCCTGAAAGCATCCTGCACTGCACCTTTGTAGAAAAAGGACACAAACTGTTTTAGCTCAGTGTGCTAGCTATACACTGTCTCCTTTTGTATTGGGAAGCTCCAGTGTTTCCATGCCCCCTGGTACTCTGGCAGATAAATAGTGTCCAAATAAACAAGTGGCACATGTCTTTTAAGAACACGGGTTTCCCAGGTGACAGGATACATGTCTCTTTAAACTGATCATTTGGTCACTCACTAGTAGAGAGAATACAGTCCGAAGTTGCCTGGACCACAAGAGCCTGTAAACAGTGTGGTTTGCTCACTGGGCAGATGAAAGTTTTGGGATATAAACCATTTAAAGGTGTTTTAACCTCACTGGGAAGCTAACAACATCATGTTTTGATATGTTTTTTAAAATAAGTACCATAATTGTGTTTGGGCAAATAATGTGCCTGTAAAATGGGCAAAACACTTGCAACTTGAATTTGCAAAACGAGGGGAGCCAGATGCTATACTGCAGTCAGTCGTTGTTCTTTTAGACAAATCACTTCCTCAATGTTATCTCCTCCTGTCATTGCCTATCTTGTTTATTTGCGTTGCAGGCTCCTTACAGCCACAGGTTTCCTAGTAAAAGACTGTGCAATGCCTAAAATTTTCAGACCTTACTCCTTGTTTATTTTCATGCTGGTTTTGGGTCTTAAGTGACTTGTACTGAGCAGGTTGAAGGGGAGACTCTTCACAATGCTTTTAGTGTCATGGAAGCAACTCAGGTGTGTCTGCGCTGAAAATATACTCCAGTCCATATATCACTGATACTCTGTAAAAATCTAAAGGGTTATAAATTTGAATTTAAAGATCCATCTTTGCAGGTACTGAGTTGCTGTGTATAGAGAATATTTTATTTTATCTTAAAGCTCCCATTTTCAAGCCTGTCATAATTTAGCAGAATGCCCAGGATTAAAAAACTTTAATTCTGAGACCTACTGTTAATATTTATATTCAAAAAATAAAGTCCAGGAGATGATCAACCCCAAACCAGCTCTGGACTTGTTATGTGACAAATGTGGGATTCTTCATTTTATGTAGACCCTTAACTAAACTTCTCCAGATAAACCAATTTTATTTCAGTAACAATTTCAAAAATGAAATATAAAAACTTTCGTTTTGATTCGAGATTGTCAGCCTACATCATTTGGTTAACAGCTTTATGACTGTTCCATTCAGCTGTCATTGCTATGTCTAAAGGTCAATCTCTTTACCCCATAATACAGATTTTTTTTTTTGTTTGCATAGCTGATTCAGTCTTTCCTCCCGGAGTCAGATGTAGCAACCTCCCTTTGACCTTCTCTGTAGGTGCTGTAGACAAAATTCTGCACAAGACTCTGAGGGAATATGCAAAGACTTTCAACTTTTACTCTGGTTTCAATAGAAGACTTTCAACTTTGACTCCGGTTTTCAATAGAAGTAAGAGAAAAATAGTCCAAGCATCAGCATAATAATATGAAAACATCCCACAGGAATGAGATACTTTCCTGAGCTTTTGGGGTATAAAAACTGTCCTTTTAGGAATAAAGTATAGCTACTAACTCATTACTTAGGCAGAGATTAACACTTTGAAGTACCATGTATTTGATTATATAGGCCAAAGAGACAGCTTGATGGATGAGTTTTCTGATGTCAGCCTGTCACAATGACTCTCAACAAACTTGATATTTATCCCTTTTTCACAATTTCTGTTGTATAATAGTAATAAGACAATAAGCAGAGTGTTTCTAGTCAATGGTGTATTTCTTGCCAAGTGGAAATCACTTAGCCTTCATATGTATTTCCAGACCGCTTCACCTGATGATCAAAGTAATTCCTTAGTTATACCATGAACAATCACTGCCCTGGCACTTCAGCAAATCACAGGCAGTCTCCAGTTTTTGACTGTATGAAATAATTTTCTGACAAATTATGTCCATAATACAGATGATGACCTCAAAATATGAACCTAAGCCGGCTGTTCGAGGAGGGTGGGTAGTGCAGCGCAACCCTGCCAACAGCAAATAGCCTGTCTGTTCCTTTTCTCTCTGGTTGCCACTGAAGTTCTGTTATGAGAAATAGGATTTTAAGGTATTATTAATTTAGGACTCAGGACATCTGAATTCAATTCCTGTGATACCAGTCATGTTGGCTGGTATACTGGGTAAGTTTAGATCCAACAAAGGATGTCAGTGCCCTGTAAGGCAATGCTCAGGCGTACAGAGTGCAGAGCTTTGTGTCTGGTAGTAGCTAAGACTTCCTGTATAGTGACTTGTTATAAATTGGAGATAAAAAAGCTTTCCTATTAAGCACAGAGACTTAGATGTTTGAGCACACTTTAGACCTTTGATGCCTGAGTCAGGGTGGCAGGTAAAAGCCCCCAGCCATTCAACTAGTGCCCAGAGTCTACCTTGCAGAGATAGGTGCCTATGTTTATTTGAAGGAAGAGAGCAGAGCTCTTTACTTTTGTTGTTTCCATCTCTCCTACACAATATAAATGATAAATAAAACCATAAGCTCCTCAGTGGTTGTCATCCTCCCTAAATTCAGATTTTAGGACAGTATGACTGTGATTACTGAACTCCTAGAGAAAGTCTACCTTTTAATAGTGAAAACCTATCACAAAGTTTCTAGAAAACACTTCTATGCATGTCTTAAATTTTCCTCAGCTCTTTAGGTGAAGTATCTGGGTGAATGTTGTTGAGTATTGTATATTATTGTGATTCCACTGTGTTCTTTACACTGACTGATGTGTACGGAGAATCTGGATATGTGCATCTGTTCCTTTGCTTTGCATCAGCAAGGCAAACCTTTTCTTTGAGGTCATGAGTCCTGCAGAATGAAGTAAAACGTTGAACCATCTCTGTCACAGCTCCCTGTGTTCTTGCCAAAGCCTCCTGCTCAGTGTGAGATCACCCTAGTATGATTCCAGCAGAAAATCAGTGGCTATTTCCAACTTGCTGTGTTAATTACTTCATGGGATGTTGCAGGTTGTTCAGTTTGCAAAGGAGACAGTAAATTCAGATCGTTATTGCAGTAAAGCAGCCCAAAAGGTTTTCCACAACATTTCACTGCTGCAGCTACCCTCCTTCCTCTGAGTGCTGCAGGAGCTTCCATTCTTCCAACTTTCACAGGGTCCTCCCCATTCTTCTACCTGAGGGCAAAAGGTGTCGGGAGGGTAAAGAGAGAAAGTTTACCTCATGTCTGATTTGAACAATGTATAATTTATCTACTTCTCATAGATGTCAACATAATTTTTTAATTTTTTTTTTTTTTTTTTTTAATCACTACACCTTGACAAGGAGCTTTCAGCATTCAGAGGCAGAGGCAAATCACAGTTCCACAGTGCATATAAACCCCAGGACAGCTGGACACACAATCTTCAACTTCCACATTTCTGTAAGTGGCCAGTTCCTGGACAACTAATGGAGAGGACATCTTTGTCCCAGGAGCATTCTTGCAAGTAAAACACAGTGGTAGTGGGTTCTTGGGCTAAATAAAAGCACAAATGGTGGGTTTGATCCATCCAGGGATTTAATCCAATAGATCCACAGGACGTGAGAGTCAGCCACTTCTGATCATTAACCCTATGCTCTGCTTTCTTGAATAAGGATCATCTAGAAAGGATATTGTTTTTATAACTAATGTGATGGAAAAAAGCTTGCATTGAAGAACCTAACTTACACCTCCAGTCCATTCAAAATTTCTTCTTTTGAAATTGTCCTACATGTACGAACTAGTGGATTGTTATGCATATTTACACACAATTATCTGTACTTTAAAAGCTGTATATCAAACTATCTGTAAGCAAGCTCTGATTTTACCATTGGTCTGCACGTTTTTTATTCAAGTCTTACTTGCTTAGAGATGTAGTTTGATTTTTAATAGGCTTATCTATTATATTTACTGTTCCAACAAACATATATGAATATATGTGAAGTCCAAAAAAGGTTTCTCCATGGCTCAATAAAGGATTTGTCATACTGTGGATCTGCAAACTGTGGAAACTGATACAATATGGAAAGGAATGTCTTTTTAAAGGGATGTTGAGAGACCTTACATACCTAACACTGACATAAGTAGCTACATGCTCTATATGCATTAACTCCTGTCCCAATTCTAGGTGGGCTACATTTTTTGAATAGTGGCTGTTCTGCAAAAATAGATTACCTTTTTTCTGAGACCCTGGAAGAATATCAGAATTTTCCACAGCATTTCTGTGACTGAACTGTACGTCAATGATGCTGCCAAAAAGCAAATGTTAAACTGACAGTCCATTGGTATTTGTGTTAGGGCTAGTTTGTGTTACATTCGACAAGGCACTGGTAGACACAGAAGAAAGACAGAAAAGAGCTTTCAAAAGAGCTCTGTCACAGAGCACAAAAATTAGCCTGCCTGTGATGTGATTATCCCTGTTCTAAGCAACATTTATGCACGTGAGAATAATAAAAAATAGAAATAAAGAGATAATATTAGACATTTCATAGAACAGAGACTCATTTTGGTCTCTTTTTGCTACCTTTAAGGAGTCCTTGTTCATCAATATGGTTTGTAGGCAATAAGAAGTTTAAATAAAAAATAATTAAATATATTCCATCTTGTCGTTGTTATTTTGTTTAGTCAGGTAGGACTTGAAAGACAGAAAGGAAAGATTCAGATTTTCCCCAGGTACTTTAGCCCTGTTTATTGTCAGCTTCCCTCTTGGCTCTTCCCCAAGAGAGAGTCCAAGGCCTGAGGATTTCTCCAGATCCCTCCCTTTGTAAAGGTTCTGCCCACCAGAAGGAGTAGAAAATGCATTCCTATACTCAGTAACTACTCACAGTGAATGAATCAGGTAAATTTTTTATCAACATTTGTGGTAGCTGTTTGTAATAAATCTTGTCACCTATACAGCTTATGTAATGAATTAATTAAAGGAGAAAAAAGCATTCTCAAGAAGTATTCCCAACCAGAAAAGAATCCAACTTCATCACAATGTCTCAGTTCTATTCTGTAGTTCTCACAACACACTATCTACAAATTTGGGTTGCATGCCCTTAGTCTTTCTAGCCACAACAATCAGATTTATGACAACATAGATTTCCCATTGGAGCAGATGGCATACTGCAGCAGAATTTGTTAAAGCTGCATTTCCGAGATCCTCTTCTGTAGCATTTTTGTTCTTTCCTGTCTTTTTCCTATCATGACAGGGCATTGTATGTCTCTGACACTGAAATTAGCATGAAGACATGTGTGGTTCCTTGCAAATCTGCTCTGCATAAATAATTATTGAGATTACTGACCTGCTAAAGATCCTAGCTGGCAATCACACAGCAAAGTCTGTAATTTCTCCCATTTGTCCTGATTTCTAAGCTGTTATATGTCTCTTGTGTCTTACATCAGAGAAGATAATCAGCTGTGGTTTAGGAACATTATCATTATAGGTATTACGTGTAAGTATCCTGGGTTAGTAAGAAGACAGATAGGTATCAAGATAAAGGATGTGACTGGACAAAACAAGGCTAAGTTATGAGTTTTTAGATTTCCAGAAAGTGTTATAATTTCAGTTTTTCCATAGATCAGGTTTGTAACAGATGGGTGAAATGTAGGTCAGATGCAGCAGGCATCTTAGTAAGCATTTGCTTTATGGTTTCTTTGATCATTTCTGTGTCTTTTGTCACATGATAAAAGAAGGTTTAAATTAGTCCATGCACACCACTTCCCACAAGACAAGGGGTAATGAAAGAGCAAACCTTCAACATGAGTGGTAGGATTCTGGTATCCACTTGTGCCTTGGGCCAGGTTTATTATATTATAATATAATATATTATAATATATTTATATTATTATTTATTTATAGCATTGCAGGCAAGCAGAATTTGCACCCCTGTTAATAAGTACTCTGACACATACGATGTTCAGTATCACAGATTGAGCTGAAGCTCTTGCAATCCCAGTGTGTTAAAGGGTCAACAAAGAACACTGTGGCAGCTTTGGATTTGAATTTCCTAGCTGTTGTTGACCAGTTCAATACTTGAGGTTTACGTGTCTGTCTTCATATTTTGAAAAAAAGCTGTATGGGACACAGACCCCCCTCCTTCAAAAAAAGAATTCCCAGTCCTTTCCTTTTAATGGCTCACAGCCCCTTAAATACATGTATATATTGGAGAATTTAAATGATGGGGTTTTAAACGGGGTATTCTTTGGAGCTGTGAGGGCCTGCCATATAAATACGTCACAGCTCAGAGGTGCGAGGGATGTAGCTGCTCCTTTGGAGCTGTGATAGCCTCTGATGTTGATGTGACTGCTGCACATGCTGCAGGCTCCCGTCTTGTGACGTATGCAGAGCTTGGTATTGCTGCTCTGCCCCTGCAGCTGCTCAGTGCATTGCTGGGCAGAGAGCTAATAGACATTGCTGCTAATTATTTGATTTAGTTTTAAATGAAAAAAATAAACATGCACAAAAAGATTCAAAATGATCTGTCATACTACCCTTTCTTCCTGAACACCATTCTCTCTCTTTTCCCCACATCTTGGTATCTTTTCCTAAATTAAACACTCATTTCTTGTTTTACATCACTGACTGGGTGTTGCTAGGATTTTAATCCCCAGTAAAAGGTGAGTCAAGCCCAGGAATTATTTTCTTCACACATTTTTAACTTTGTTTAGTTCTGAGCCTGGAGCAAATTGTTTTGGATATTGTCTTTATACACTTTATATATATTATTTTTGCACCTTACCTAGAGAAGCCAGTTAGTAAAGCACTTGCATATGTGCTTAACTCAATGGAATTGCCATTCACCCTGAAGATACAAGTAAATACTTTCTGACATCTCTGGGTACGGCTGTAAATAGGAAATTGTAGTTACTGATACAAAAATATGTTCTGATTTCAAAATCTCTGTCTTAGAATACAGCCTGTTTGGAAGATACTTCTTAGACTAGATTCATCTCTATAGGCAAAATGTGAGTAAGAAGTTGTTTCCCTGCTATATCTTTGGAGACACTGCTGTTAAGTACAAATCAGATCTACAGTAGGGCAGATGAAGGCCAGGCTACGTCTTCCTCTGCAAGCACTGCATTAAGACGGCTGCAATGGGAAGCCTCTGGCTGGGGCCTAAGGACAACATCCGCTGGAACTGAAGTCAGTGGTAATCTTTCCATGGCACGAAATAGCTTTTGGACAGGATCCAACAGGAAAATTAATTTTAGCTCACTGTGGAACTGAGTATCATTGTTGCCATCCTGTTTATTTAAAAGGAATATGCAAAGTCCTGTTTCTCCTCATGCAGCAAAAACTTGTTAGAAACCACTCTTTTTGTGACACTTCTAAGCTCTCCTCTGGGAGCACTCGTCCCATAAAAGTTTAAGACATTTCTGAAGAATAGCTACCAGTACTTGTTCTGTCTCTGTTTCTGATTCTTCCTTGCTCCCTTCTCTCTTGCCTTCCTACCGAGTTAATTTGATGGCTCTTCTGTAATGCATACAATAACAATCAGAAACAGAGTCATTTTGCTATGTACAAGTGACACGAATATTTTCATAAAAGTCTTTGGTGGGGACATTAATCTGGTTTCACCAAAACAGTTACACAGAGATGCCTGTAGCCTACTTAGCATTATCTTAAAGAAACCTTGCAACTTCTATTATCTTTGGAGAGATTTAATCAGATTCATCCCAGACACATTTTGTGCTGTTTTCCTTCTAGATTGCACACTATCAGGGAATTACGCTTTGTCTCCCTTCAGCTTTTGGCTGCTGGTGATCTTGGAAAATAGAGGTGTACTGGCTGAACTGCTCTTGACTGAAAGGGCAATGCAAAAGGCAACACACTTCTCTTCATAGCAACTCCAGGTTGCAGGTTAATTTGACACTATAAGTAGAATGGGATCTGTACTGATCAAATATCAAAATACCTTTGATAGAATATTGCCTGTATAGAATAAATTTGCTACAGGACAGCTATCCCATTTTTAGGAGAAGTAGAAGAAGAATTCTGTGACTTGTGGCTGCGTCTAAGTAAAATGCTGGGGTTTCAACCCCAAGCCCCAAATTAAGGTTGACATATGGGTGATTCCCACAGCCCTTCACAAAGGGGGGGTGAGTTTACCTTTAGGCTTCCCTCCAGGGTGAGGCCGGCCTTGCAGGGAGAGCCATTGGGTAAACGAGCCCCGGGTGTCTGCATTAAGTAAACAAAGGTCAGGTGTCCCACTTGGGGATAAAAGCTGGGACCACTTGCAGGCAGGGGCAGTGTCTGTCTGTGAGGTGGGTGCCCTGTGCAGAGTTCCCTGTTGGGGAAGGACCTCCTGCCTCCCTGGGACTGGGCTCCAGCCAGGTCTGGCTTTTGTAAATGTGGGCTGTGTAGAGATTCAGTATGTGGCTTCCTTGGTCTCATGTATTTGTTTTGTTGACTCAGTTGTCTCCCATTCCTTCTATGGAAGACTGCATTTCACCATTTATTCCACCCATTGTTGGTTGTGTGGTGGTGTTGTTGGGGTCAGTGGGATTGATGTTGATTATGTATAGTCTGACTGACTTGTTTGTACCCCCAGTGCTCACCCATGTACTGACCCTTTTGTATCAAATACAATTTGGTTATTGGTTCATCTTTATGCTGGCTGTGTCATTTATGCTAGGCCTAATAATTGGCAAAACACTAAGCCCTTAATAATGGACCATTTGATATGGTTAAATATGATGTAAAAAACTTTATAATAAACCTATCTTTGTGTTTAATAACTCATCTGTCATGGATGGAGAGCAACCTCCAGAAGGGTTGTTAGAAAAAAAGCCTTTTTCATTTTCACATTCCCACTGTTGCAACACAGAGCAAAAATTGGATGTGGCTCTTTGCTTGATGTTGCCCTGAAACTATGCATTGTAATGAATTATCAAAGCAATGCAACTCTGCTTGGCAGGAACATTTTCCAAAATGGAGCTTTGACATACCTTAGCATAGCAACTGTGCTCTGGTTTCTAATTAGTGCTGACATGAGTTTGATAAGGTACAGAGGCAGGGCTGGGATGTCAGTTGCCAGAGTGGTGCCTCTCTCCCAGCACAAGCAGTACTATTACACCCATACCACCAGGGAGGGTAGTGAGTTGCCCTGTGATACAGCTTCACAGCCACATGCCATTTTATGTTTTCCCCCATTAAAAATAACCTACCCAAACTCAAAAAACCCTCAAGTAGAGAATGGAAATTATAGCCTGACAAAAATGACATTTCTCAGGATTGGCTATCTCCAAAATGCAGCTTGTTGGTCACAATTGTTGAGTCATTAATTTCCTTTCTGGGCAAGCAATTAGTGCTCTATTTCCTGGGAAGAAAATTTCTCTTTGGATGGCAGTGAGAGAGGTTGGGCAAATGATGACAGGTTTGCAGAGGCTGGCCAGCTGCCTAATCATCAGAAAAGTTTCTGGCAAGATGTGTTTTACAGAGGAACACTTGCATGTCCTTAAATGTCCATACACATGTTCATTCACATACCACACAAAAATGTTAGCCACCATCCATGTCTTACTGTTCCCTGAGGTGTAAAGATAAACCTTTTTAAAGATAAAAAACTAAAAAACTCCATAGCTGATGTCACCTGAAAAGTGATAGATATAAACCAATGATATTTGATTTATACCAGCTGAGAAAAAAATAATTTCTCTACCTTTATTCTTTTATTGGAACTTTGCTTGAATAAAGACCATAACCAAAGTTTCTATGACAATGTATACCTAAATATATCTTAGTATCTGAGCATGGATAGAGAGGGAGAGAAATAGACAGACTTCCTTTCTCTTCACTGTTTCTTGTACAGTTCATCTATCTCTGTTATTATAAGTGAAAACTAATAGACAATAAACTAAATATTTCTCATGGTACCTTTTATTTCTGTTGTTAGTGAGTACTACTCATTTCAATTTCAAATCCAGTTCAGACTGAAGAGCATTAATAAAGTCAACTGATGAAACATATTCAAACCTTTACTATCTTAAACTCTAAAAGATTTACTAAATTCCGATGTCTTTCGATCTCTACCGCATGTCTCAATGAGTAGCGCAGCCAGAGGAAAATGTAAAAACTGCAGCTGGGCAGATACGTTTTAGACTAAGAGAGCCATTACCTCATAACAACACTAGGAAGAGGATCACAAGTGTTGAATTCAGTTTGGATGTTGCTCAAAGCAGAACGTAAAATGGTGGGAAGACACTGTGAACACCCTGCTGCTGGTCAAATCTCTTTTCATAATACAGCTGCAGCACTTAGGTAACCAAGATATGATACTATAAATTTCTTTTTCAGTTAAAGAGGAATAAACTTTCCACAAAACTCTTTCCACCACAGAGCATGGCATTTTATACTGAAAATTGCTGCCCCATGGTCTTCGAAAGCCTTCAAGCACATAAACATTTTCTGTAAGGTTCCTGGACATATGATCCATAGGATGGGTTAAGGACAGCCTGCCTGCCCTCAGTATCACATGGCCAAGTGTAGAGATGCTGTTCCCTTGCCAGTGGATTCCACCACTCTTCGTGGAGGAGTGTGCTGGACCAGATTCTCATCCTGTGCAAGTCCCCAGGGTGTCAGCAGAATCTTAGGCTCCACCTGCAAAGCTGGCCACACAGTTTAACACTTTTAGATATCAGTGTCAGGTTTTGTTTTGAGTGGTGATCCAGCAGCCTTAATCTACTGTGGGATTCCTTTAGGTAAGCAATGAAGTTCTCTTCCTTTCACACTTCTCTCTCCACCTCCTCCTTCTTCCCCTACTTTTCGAGTGCAGAGGGAATGTTTGTTGGCTGGAGGGGAGGTGAGGAATAACACACATCTCTTTACTTCTCTGATCCTGGAGCTGCTGGTGTGGGAGGCAGAGCCATGATGTCTCTTTTCTCATTAGAATCCGTAATTAATGTTCCCCAGGGGACAATTATTCCGTTGGGAGCTTTATGAAGCAGTGAGGGTCTCCCAGGGGTCGGTCCCTTGAGGTAGGTGAGAAGAGTAAGAAAATGGAGATGATGTTCTGGCTCTGTTTGCCAGAATATTTCCTCTGTGTCAGTTGTTTTTGCCTGTTCCTGGAAATGCAAAGGGCCCAGAAATGGTTATGGACCTGTCTGTACATGCTGATGTCAGCTCTCTTTTCAAGTTCATCCAAAGCTAGAAAAAAAGAGTAATCTGAGAATTGATTTTTACTTCCGTTGAGCTCTGAAATACGTGTCAGATTCGAGCTTCAAAGAAACTGCTTATTCACCCACACAGGACTGCAGGATTTTTTATATTCTCCTTTGCATTTTAACTGCACCCAGTGGACCATTCTTCCAAACAGAGAAATCAGACACTCGGATGAGTACCAGCAGCTTCTGTTATGTTTGTGCTGCAGTAAACAGCCCTTGTTTCTTCTGCTGCTGCTGCATGTAACCTGAGCTGAGCACTTTTCTCCACAAAAGATTAGTCTTTTTTGTTCTCAAATTATCTCTCTTTTATATATATATATATATGTGTGTGTGTGTTTATGGGTAACTACTGATTAAGCCCTTACAAAAAGATTTTCCAGTCACAGTGAAGAATCCCAGTGATGTGTTTGGTAATGTTACACAGTACTAATCGTTATAGAGTAATGAGAACCATTAAGCTGAGCTGATCTGTGGTTCACATTTCTTGAAGATGAACTAGATGCCTACATTCAGTGGTCAGTTTTTCCAAAATGAAGTATAGTCTTCACATGTTTATATTATTCTGAAACTTTCAGAAAAACATATGTATGGCCAGGTTCAGGTCAGACTCCCCTCTGGAGCAGCACAAAACCAGGGACTTTGGCTGCAATAAAATTTGCTCCTTAATCTGAAGAGAAGAGTTAATTCTTTAGCAGTGAGCAAGGTAACAGAGTAATTAGCCAATACTTTGTGATTATCATAGTACTCATCTGCTGCTGCAATACTGTCAGCCAGCACGGGATCTATTTACCATGCTGCCTCATAGCCATCAGCAAAGAGCACAGTAGATCCCATCTAGGACAGAAACCAGCATGTATTAAGGCTGAAGGAAAAATAATTCTCTGATCTGCAGAAATTTATACCTATAAACTGGAATGTATCACCTGCCTGGGGTGGTAAATCCTTGCTCTAGAAGATTTCTTCCATAGTCAGGGTCTGTAGCAGCACAGCAATGCAGGAGACCTCAGGGGCAATTCAGACCAGCTACTGCACAAAGCTATCTCATATGAGGCTTATAGCCAGGAGCTGTTGAAACAATAAGGGCTTATATTTGTTTCCTTCAAGTGCTGATGTGAACGATACTTCACTCACGAGACTATTTGCACAGAGTAATTAGGTCGGGTGTGAACTTGTTTGACTGAGTTATATTTCACAACTCAACTGTGGGCTCAAGTCTGCCTTTGTTACTTGCGAAGTATGGGTGGGTGCATAGGCTTGGTCTCAGGAACAGGCATGTGGCTGTGGCCATAGGTATTCTCTTTGCCAGTCAGAGAGGGACCTGGGGGTGTTGATTGACAGCCGTCTGAACAGGAGCCAGCAGTGTGCCCAGGGGGCCAAGAAGGCCAATGGCATCCTGGCTTGTGTCAGCAACAGCGTGGCCAGCAGGGACAGGGAAGGGATCTGAC
This sequence comes from Athene noctua, assembly GCF_965140245.1. Classification (NCBI taxonomy): domain Eukaryota; kingdom Metazoa; phylum Chordata; class Aves; order Strigiformes; family Strigidae; genus Athene; species Athene noctua. The sequence goes on along the minus strand of NC_134039.1, from coordinate 38,515,326 downwards.
CCCTGTACTCGGCACTGGTGAGGCCGCCCCTCGATTCCTGTGTTCAGTTTTGGGCCCCTCACTACAAAAAGGACATTGAATGACTCGAGCGTGTCCAGAGAAGGGCAACGAAGCTGGTGCAGGGTCTGGAGCACAGGTCGTATGGGGAGCGGCTGAGGGAACTGGGGGTGTTTAGTCTGGAGAAGAGGAGGCTGAGGGGAGACCTCATCGCCCTCTACAGCTCCCTGAAAGGAGGTTGCGGACAGCTGGGGATGAGTCTCTTTATCAATAGGACAAGAGGGAATGGCCTCAAGTTGCACCAGGGAAGGTTTAGACTGGATATTAGGAAGCATTTCTTTCCAGAACGGGTTGTTGGGTGTTGGAATGGGCTGCCCAGGGAGGTGGTGGAGTCCCCATGCCTGGAGGTGTTTAAGAGTAGAGTTGGCATAGCGCTGAGGGATATGGTGTAGTTGTGAACTGTCAGTGTTAGGTTAATGGTTGGACTAGATGATCTTCAAGGTCCTTTCCAACCTAGCTGATTCTGTGATTCTTTTGTGTGCATTTGTTCTCCCTGTACCCTTTTGTCTCTCTTGCCTATTCAGGCTATAAGCAATTTTGGGGCAGGGATTGTTTCTACTGATATGCAGAGTGACATGGTGCACTAGTTTGAAGTCCTCACCAGCTCTGTACATGCCCTCAAACCAGTATAGTAACACCAGCACAGTGTTTCCCCATTAAAAAACTGTTGTGGAAGCTAATTAATCCAGGCAAATAGCACATTGACAAAGCTGTATTGTCTCCTAGGTCCTTGCACTCTGTTGTGTCATATAGCTACAGACTATTGAGTTGAACAGCATTTAGGTTAAAGGGACCTTGATGTTGAACTGGACTACTATATACTACTATAATAGAAACTAAGGACTTTATCAGATGGTGCCCAGATTACTTACAGCAGGGATGAGGAATAAGGTGAACAGCAACAATTCTTCAGCAGTGACCTGAACACTGGATGCCAAACATGACACGACACCTTCATGTCCAGGATGGTTTAAGCTTGGGAGAGTAAATAAACAGATAGGAAAAAAAAAAAAAGCTGATGCAAGAGCCACACATAAGCAACTGTAAACTTGTAGTGCAATAAATTTGAAATTTGGGGTGGAGGGGGGGAAGAGTGTGAGAGAGTGGAAGAGAGAAACAGAGAGAAAAACTCAATGTTCTCCACACTGATAACATATATACAATTGTAAGTCAGTGCAAAAGCCAGAGTTTAGTCCATCTTTGATGGTATCAAAAGGGACTAAATTTTCAAAAACTGCCTTTTCTTGTTAGGCTTGTAGAAAGGCAGAGACAAATGATTCATAACCAAGAACTACTTTTTATAAGAAGGATTTTTTTTTTTACATATCAAAGGTAAAGAACTCAACACAAAAAATTTCCATCTCAATACAGTTTCATGAACTACAAACTGAATGAAAGTAGATTTAAAATAGTTCCAGTTTACAGCCTGTAAAATAAGTCCAGGATAGCTGTTGAGCCCCTGTCTTACTGAGGTAATAGGAAAATAACTTGATTTATACTGAGTCCCTTTGGCCTTGTTTATATCTGGACTTGTGGCAAAAACTTCCGGTGTGAGGCATTCTTACTCTTATTTCTGTAACTTACACCACTTTGTTTTGTAATTTTTATTTTTGGTAATCTCTTTTGTAAACAGAATGTCCTGCGGAGTCCTACATTAGTGAGTCCAATGCAAACAGGACATCAAAATGCATTACATTTAAAAACACATGCTGGTGTATGGTTAAGATTACGACATTTAGGACTACAGTCTGTAACATTATATAGTGCTACACTATACAAACACTTGAAATGAAGAATTTCTTACACAGTTATTATTATTTTTGAGGGAGTTTATGTTTGGGTTTCTTAGCACCTTATCTCAGACTTTAATAACCATTCCTTGAAAAATCCTCCCTCTTCCTTTTTATGTGACAGAAATTGGTGTGTAACCAGATCACAGCAATATCTTTGTATGGGGTATTCTGCTCAGGTGAGCTATAATAGACCTTGAAGGCATCTGGGATTTGCAGGTAGTCCCAGCTCTGGGCAGCGGATGCAGCAGAGTCTGGGGAGCAGCCTGGCATGCAGAACCCACTAGCCGGCAATGAGACTGCTCAGACCCATCTCTCACTCGGAGCCCCTACTCTCTCCCACCTATTCCTCAGCTGCTGCCACCCAGGTACTACCCTGAGCACCCAGTAACAATTTTCTGGTCCCCGATGTCCATCCCCTTGCTTGTGTCCCCTCCTTGTCCCTGCTGCTGTCAGATGGGGGTTGCTGGAGGTCGCAAGTGGCAGACTGGGAGGAGCAGGGTTCTGGAGGCTCGAGGACTGCCTGTACTTAAGTCTCAAGTTCAGGGGCTCCTACTAAAAAGCTATAGAAAATGCCCAAATAGGTGACATCCCCATATTTCAGCCTATGTCCCTGTATTGGAAGGAAGTACCATATTAAATCAGAAATCTAGCAACCTACTTGGGACTTACTCCAGTCTTGCTGAGGGAGTTAAAGTAGGGGCAGGGCCTAGCTCTGTCTGGTAGAGTAGAAATATGTGAGAATTTTTGGCCCTTATAGAAGATAGTTTCCAGTCTAATACACTTCAGTGATTTCTGTTTGCCTTGCAGTTTGTGCTGCAATGAGATGGAATGCCACACTGTATGGGAACTTACTGTTTTGTAACCAGTTTTTGCAAAAAAATACTTATTTGAGAGAGATACCATTCATTTTAGGCAGTGTCCAAGTTTTACCCGGACCTTACAGCCTGCTTAATTTCCTCATATAACAAAGGCGTGTGTCCCAAGTTTCTCAGATGACTTTGACTATTCCGTCCCATGTCATTAATTTAATATAACTCTGAAAACAGGGCAGTTTACTCTTTATGGAAGACCCTGTAACTCCAGCATGACTTAGTCCTTCCCAGCTCCCTTTTATCCACACCAGTGCAGGAGCTGCTGAGAGACAGCATCCCTACAACCATAAAGCTGCCACATTAAGAGAAGTGACAAGGTAGCTTTTAAAAATCTCCTGACACAGCTGAAAAAGAACATTTGCTCTAAAACCTTGTCTAACCATATTAGTTAAAAAGAGTGACTTGACAAAGAAGAACAAATTCCAGTCTCTATGAACGCAGCAGAAATCTGGAATCACTTTCTAACGTCTGAAGTGCAGTTACAAAAGATTTCCACTTGCACAGGCAAGATCAGTTTTGGGCCCATATCACAAGCCACATTTTAATGACATTCTAATGACAATTTGCCCCAGCTGTAGCTGAAGGTTGTATATGGATTTTACCTGGGAGGAATAAATACCTGGGGAATTTCTAGACTTTCTTTTTAGGCACTGGTGAGATAGAGGCAGCACTTGTGAATTAAAAACAGTCCTAGAGACAGCCTTTGGACATTGCTTTCAAAAAGATTGATTCCTATCATCTTATCTGCTGAAGCATACAACTAAGAACACACTAAGAGCCAGCAGCCCATTTCCACATCTATAACACAGAAATGACTGGCAGATTATCTGCTTGAGTACAGAAGGTCAGCAGTCTTGCTGGGATCTTGGAATACAGGGAGGACAAATTCCTCTCTGTTACCAGGTACAAGTTAAAAGAAAAAAAAAAAAAAAAGCAAAAGCAATCGATTTTAATGGAGTGACTCTGGATTTACACTGTTACAGCTGAGACCAGAATTTGGCTCATTGTGTGTAGATATATCTATGAATAACCTTCTTAACCTGTTGGAAAGCTAATGACGGAATGTTCCCCATAAAAGTATATATATTACAGCTGTGTAAATATATTAAAAAACCCCAAACTGTCAGCAAAATTGCTGGCAATGTATGAATGTTTCAACAAGTTCTCTGTACTCCACATAGCTTCATTTTTATTCTTTACATAGACACATACGTGCACACATGCGTGTATATAGATGTTTAGAGAGTACAAGACTCTTAAAAGAGCTAATTTTGATCAGTTAGCTCCCCCAAACAAACAGGTTCCTGTTGCAGAATACATGCTATTGGATATCCTGCTTATGAAACACATTTAATAAGTTTTACCTGGTTGCCAGCTCTAAAATTCTGCAAGCAATCTGTGTAATAACCACATCTAGGGGAGAACAAGAGATGCCCTAAAGACAACACTGGAGTCTCCCCAAAAATTCCTCAGCAAGAGCAGCTGGGCTTCTTGTGTTATATTTGCCAAAAAATTGCTTTTATTACAGGCTAGTAACAATTTTTTAAGGAGCAAGGAAGAAACATGGAGTAGGTGTCCTCAGGTCCCACTGCCTCTTGGAATTACTTCTGGAGAGACGTGAATGACAAACTCGGGGCTAAATCTAGAGACACAATCGGTCCTTCATTTTCATAACTGTGTTTAATCAACAAAGTTACTCCTGACCAAAACTTGTATGTCCACTGTTTCAGTGGAAAAAAAAGGGAGGTAAGGGAGGATTTGACACATACTTTTGGTATTTTTAAAAGCTAATAAACTGATTAAATCTCTACAACTGAGTAGTTATAGTGAATAGTTAGTGCTTTTGGCAAGACTGTTAAGACATATTTATATCATGCAATTGGAAAATAAGCTTGTTATAAATAAACTATTCCCAGTGACAGATTAAGAAAATATTGGATATGTACAAAATGACAGCATTAAACAATGAAAGTATTTCCTGAGGAGCTGAGCCTTAGCAAAAGCCACAGACAAAATATTTTTAGTGGCATTCCAACACTGTGTTTCAGAGACACTTATAACAGAGCTCATTATGAGATATTCCTTTCTGCTACAGGCCACAGCTGGATATACCAAAAAATAACCCTCAGAAAAAAAAAAAAAAAAGATTAAAGAAATATTTACCTATGAGAAAGAGTCACAGTACCTGGCTTTATTTCATACGCCCAATTTCTTCTCTTCAATCCACCACGTGGGTTCAAGAGAAGAACTTGCTCTTATGCCTCCAAATCCTCCAGCCTGTGCCTCTCCTGAGGACAGCTATAAATCCTCAGTCATTCCGATCTGCAAGAGCACAGAAATCCCAGAAAAAGTCTTCTGCAGAAGCCTGACAGGGCATGAGGATACCTGCATGTGTGGGCTGTAATTACCTGTTCCCCTACCATCCTCCTACAGCACAGTAGCTGTGAACCCTCTTACAGCACATGCAGAATGGATCCTGACTTCACCTATTGTGCTGGGCATGAAAACTAACCTCCAAGTGAGTCATGCTATTAAAAGCTCGGGTATACTTTCTCATCTGTCTAGAACAGCTAAACCAAACCACTAAAAAAAATCTGTATTGTAGTTCTTAAGGCCTAAAATGGGGCAGGGAGGTGGAAGGTGAAAGGAAGAGATCACAAGTGTGAAAATGCATAGCCTGTTAGCAACAGTGACTTGCATGCCGTCAGGGTACTTGGGAAGAAGATGTTCAGAGGAGGCACTTTGCTGGTTTTGTAAAGGGTAAAGGCATCACTGCCTTTGAAGCTGGCCTGCGGTACTGACCAGCTGTGTTGCTGTGCAGTGACACCAAAAAGGGCATTTTGTCTTCTTCCCATTGGGCGTATATTGACCACAACGTTCATGGTGGTCTGCCTTGTCCTTGTGCTCATGACTCGGACCAGAGCTCACCCCAAGTATTTTTCTTTTTACACAGCAGTTTTGCCTCCTACCAAGCTATGTCTTCTCCCCCGGTGTTTTCACTTTGTTCCTCTCAGCCAGGGCAGATGACACAGTCTGTTACTGACCGGGAAAGCTGCTCCAGGGTTAAGTAGGTTGGGAGGAGGCAGAGAGATATCATCCCTTTGCTTAGGGGACAGCTCTATGGAGAGAGCTACATCCAGTTTTCCTTCCTTTCCTCTCCTTTCCTGTGCAATGGTGTTGATAGGGGGAGTGTGTGGAAGCCTGCCAGGCTCTTGCAGCTGCCTAGATGGTTATGCTCTCCCAGCGAGCAGGTAGAGTTGCCAGTTGGCTTCTTAAGCTGCACTTGCTGTATAAATATGTACAGTCTTCATATGTTTGCCTTTCTTTTGGAGAATATTAGTTCTTGGGTCTCTGTATCACTGCAACCCAGCACACATCGAGTGCCATCCTATCTTCTTACCCTTTGTATGCCCCCCCCCCCCCCCCCCCCCCGTGTGTGTGCTGACTCTAAACATACACAATGCCAGTTGTATATACAGATGCACACAAATCCATGCCACTCTATGACAACAGCCCTGTCCTCGAAGTGAGACGTGAGGTGGATCTCTTGGGTCTGTTGGGCCCTCTGATTGCGGGATTGCAACACATTCCAAAATAGCAAGCTATAGCTGTTTGATAAGAAGTCCAGGTATTCCCTGTTTTTTTGCAGACAGTGGTCTACTGCATCAAGAGTTTATTTAAGATCTTATATTTCTTCCTTAAAAGACAATGGAGATATACGAATGAGCTTCAATGGGAGCTGAATCTCATTCCGTATTTTTAGTAAATAAATAAATGTCAGTTGTTCTAATCAGGGTGATCCAGCCTTTATAACGGCAAGTTTTAGATCCCTTTTGGGCAATGTGGAATTGGCAGTTGTGGGTCTTGGCTCTAGGAAGATACAAGAGTATTCATACCTCCAGCTTCTCCTTCCAAGAGACAGAACAAGAGTGATGGCACATCTTCTGAGCTCACAGAAAGATTTCACAGGCCTGTTCTAACCTGTGGCCCTCCTGCTGTTTTGAATGATACATTGTACATGGTGAAAAAATGGATTTGAGAGTCCAAATTCTTTTATTCCAAAGGAAGTCTAGGATAACTGAGATGAGATTTTTTGGCCTTTCTACTGGCCTGATTTTGTTTTACTGTCTGGATTGCTTGATATTATGAAGGGCTACACAGTAAGCGAAGCTGTTGCAATGGCCAGATTTTCCTTATGGTATTGTTCCAGTGATTTAAAAACTTAACCAGGAAATCAGACAGTTCCTTACAGAAATGCATTAATTTATTATTTTTTTTTTTTCCCCCCAAACTGACCTCAGGAGAAACCCTAACATATTGTACCCATGTATATTTGCTCGTTGTTGAATATTGTTTTCATGATTCATATCACATTTTGAAGCTAGGAATTTGATAGTAATTGAGGCATGGTTTAGACTAGATAGGAGTAGCCAAATTCTATTTGCAGGTAGTATGAAAAAAGAATAGCTCCTCCAGGATTTATTTCCCTGATACAGTATTCCACTGAATAAAATGAAAGAGTGTTTCAACTTAAATAGGGTTAACTGAATCCACTGGTTAACTGGAGGATTACAGACAAGGGTGACAACAGAAGAATAATGGTTGTATCCATAAGCCACATAGAAGCAAAAATGAAACTCAATAGAAATATTACTATATTAAACAATAGTTATTACATGTTTTCATTAATCTGTATTTACTGTGGATAGCCATATGTATAAGAAAAACTATTTTTACTGTGAACGTGGTTGAACAACAACTGGAAAGAGACTGTCTAGAGAAGTTGTGGAGTCTCCATTCTTACAGATATTCAGAACTCAGCTGGTCACAGTCCTGAGCAAACTGCATTAGGTGTAGAGTTGGACTAGATGATCTCCAGAGGTTCCTGCCAACCTTAGCCATTTAGTTATTCTGTGATTCTGTAAATTCAGGGTCCAAAGGAAAGTTTAAGAAAAGATAAAATATAGCTTTTTCTAAAACTTTGTGCTTTAAAGGCTCCAGTTTGCTCCAGAAACAAATAAAAGCTTTTGTTTTGTAGACTTTTTAATGGAAAGTTGTTATAAATATGAAGTGCAACAATAACACAACATAAAAAAATTGCTGAAGGTAAATAATAAATTTGGTTATATCTTTTCCTTTATTCCTGGATCTCCTAGTCAAAGTAAAAGGCACAGCATCAGAAGAAATGAGTGCTGGAAGATAGGATTACATTCAGAAAGCACCAATTCTTGTAAACTGGAAGCATAATCAATAGCCATACTGGAGGATAAGCAGTCACCAGTTTTGTACTGTCTTTTGGAAATCTGCTGTTGCAAAAATAGTTACGGTGACTGTCATGTTCAGGACAACTAGCTAATGGGCAATTATAGCCAAATTTCTTCAATTTTCCCTGTAATTAGAGTAATTACGTACCCAACATGCCTATATCCCAAGCTGTGAGCATGTTAGAAGAAGTAATTTGTTTTCATGAAAATCTTATTAAGCTGCATCATTGGTATTAATCTTTCCCTGTTAAAAACTTTGTAATTTCCCATAATTGAAGTCCAATGTATTGTGTTTTTTGTATTGCAAAATCCATCTGTATTTTCACTCAGGGCAAAAGGTCTGAAGCAGCTGTTAATGGAGAAAGGTCTAACTAAAAATAGTTTGAATTTCTCTTCAGTTTGATTCTAAGTAACAGCTGCTTTAGTCTACCTCACAACACATTATGTTTGTAAAACAATGCAAATTGAGCTGTGTTTCAGTGGCTGTTCTATTTGTCTGGAAAGGGTTAATTCAACATAGCGCTCTGTTTAACTGTCATATTTATAGAGTGACTGATTCTTATCCTGGGAATTCTGTGTCTGGATGTTTTTCACCTATTTTTTTTTCCCATGGAAAATACATATCCAACCAAATTCTTTGCTGCTGTATTCCTTGTGCAATCCAGTTAAGGGAGCAGAGTGATACATGTTGCGTATGACCTTCCCTTGTGCACAGATAGTTACAGGACAAACCTGAATGGAACATCCCTGAAATTATTTACTGTACCTAATAATCACCTGAGTCAGAATAGCTATTTTAGCACAAACATCTTTTACGTGTTTCACTGACACTGAAAGGATAAAAAAACACCAAGAATTTTTTTTTCCTACCTGCTTTATTATTTTATATTCAGAAACTTGATATGAATAAATGCATGGTTTCACTTTACTCTTAGTGTACGGTTAGGATTTGTGCCCCTTCTGTTTTCACAACATTCTTTTAATTTGTTAGTTTTCTCACAGACAGCGTTAATCAGTTTATATTTCAACCAAGCTTAAGGTACGTGTGGGGTAACTATTTGAAAATAGTTTTGCACATTCTGATTCATTTTCCCCATCCTACATTCATAAATTCATACAACTTTTCTTCTAAATGAATTTTGGGTATTTGTTTCTTTGAAGAGTAGAGAATTTCTACTCTTTAAGCAAATATACTCATATATATAACATCACCCATGGAGGTGACAGAAGTTGTCAAATTCTGTAGTGTTGTTACTATAGTTGGTGTTACTACATGCATCAAAAGTTCTTAACTTTTTAAAAAATGTTTTTAAACATCTAAAATCAATGTGGTAGCCAGTACATGGGCAGGAGAACACTGACAAACTCTGGTAGGTCTTGCTGAACTAGTTAAATCAACCCTTCTTTCAAGAAGATATGGCCTCTAAATGCAGATCTGGTAGAATAGAGTATTTTACTGCACCTCAGCTGTTCCATTTTACAGTCCTGTCCATGAGCTTAACTTATCAATAGAAGTTGTTTTGCAGTAAGATGTCAGATTATGAACTGGAGCAGCTGAGGTGCAGCAGGTTTTGCTGTATCTGGAACAGGAGCAAGAATTTCTGGCAGAGGGTCAGTAACAAACAGCTGGGATGGGGGGGAGAAGAGGCAGTAAGGTCTTCACCAACACAGCTGTTTGCTTAGTGATTGTGAGTCAGAGCCTTGAGAGAAGCATATAGTCAAAAATAGTTGAATAGTTCACAAACCACCTGTAGTCTGAAATACATTCACAGGGAATATTTGTTGGACAGCTGTAAATGATGAGTAAAAGTATCCATATCTGCTCTTGGATCATTTACACAGAGAAAAGGCTATGTCTGTAGTATAAAATATTCTTTATAAAGCTCAAGGACTTGTACCTTGACTTTGAAGGTAGAACAGTTTGAATGGAGATGACTTTTGTTGGGTGTGTCCATATCATTTTGCAAATTGCAATCCATTTGAAGTTCTTCTGCAAATGGCACCATGGCACCTGCCCCTTACAGTGTTGGCATAGTTTATTAGGATATACCACAACAGAAGTCAGAGGATATTGAGAAAAAAAGAAGCTATGAGACCAGCCAAAAAAGGCTCTCAGCATCAAAATATTCCTTCTGCTTTTACCTGTGTTCTTCTGACCATTTCCGACTCTCCTCTACCGAGAAGCACTCACAGATATTTATTTATTGGTTGACATTCATATCTATAAACATGTGCCCACTGCCCAAGCATCTGGGTGGATTTACATTCACAAAAAGCTTAACAAATAATTCACAACACATTGCCAACAACTGTTAGAGAAAAGAAAATCCTGCAGCTAATTAGTATCCAAGAACACAAAAGCTCTCTAGGAACTTCAGGTCTAACCAATTTCCTCACTAATTCTGCTAAGCACCATGGATTTTCTCAGGAAGAAGCACAGGTAAACAGCTTAGCTTTGTTCTGTGCCCTAAAGGTTAGCAGAACTAGCAGTCCAGCTGGGAAACAAGTTCTAGACCTGAGCATTCTTCACAGCAAATATTTTCCCGTCCATTACTGAAACTGGAACTGACAACAGAAGTGCTTCAGGTGAACTCAATGGCTTAAAAGATAAAGGAAAGAAAAAACCAGGTCCCAGACCATTTAAGGCTTTGTAGCTTATGCCAACATGTTCAATATTATTGCTTCACAAACAAAACTTTATATAGTACTTCCATAAAAAATGCACTTAGAACTGAGAGTAAAATGTCCATGGAGATCATTTATGAAGTAATAAAAGTAAATTAGTCATGGAGCAATAGAATAAGGTAAAATCAAATCAGATTTGCTTATTTAAACACTTTACAACCTGGAAAATCAAAGACAATAATTTGGAAAAAGTTTTACGTCTTGACAGTAAAACCTTTAAACAGTCAGATACATTATCTTGCATTTAATGTGAGGGCAAGCAAGTTGAAAGCTGTTTAGAAGACTGCAGAACTCATTGACTTATACAGTAAGAATTTAGCAGATGAGTGAAATATATGGAGGTCTGCTGATGTAGTCTGGGTGCTTAAGACCTTGTGGCTTATACCCCCAAGGATTTAAACTTAAGAAGCTGACACTTGTCAGAGATTTGAAGGGTTGTTTGGTGGACTGCATTCCACAAGTGTTAGGGTTCAAGCCTCTTGGGTACAATATTATTCCAGCAGCTGCTTTGCTCATTGGTCTCATTAAGAATGAGAACCTTTGTCCTGTAGGGATAATTTTCCAAACTTCCATTGTAACTCTCTGCCCTTTCCCCACCACAGACCTTTATTGTCTAGTGGGAAGCAATGAAATTGTTTTGTGGGAGTAAGCTGAACAGCTCTATCACTTCACCAAAGATGGTGGAAATTCTTGTCCTTAATTCTTCATTAGAGTAATTCTGTTAGAGAAACATTTTCCAAAATGTCTAAGGAAGTTTAGGGAGCACTGCTGAACCTTGGGAAGAAGCATGGAGAATCATTAAGTATATGGAGAGTATATAATGGAAGGTGAGAAGAAAAGTAAGCTACTTCTACTCAAGCCTGAGAATATTCAAAATGTGTAACTTATCAGGACTCAGATAAAATTCTAATTCATGTAGAACATTTTACTTGCTGTGTATCTCATTCAATAAAATCTCTGAAGTTCTGCTGTCCAGTGGCCTGTAAATTCCAAAATAAAGAAGAATCCAGGAATCCTCCTCCCCAGTGATATAAACCTCATTATTCCCTCTATTAAACAAAAGACAAATACTATTATTTGTCTTCTCCCATGTCTACTGACTAAAATCAACACCACAGGTACAGTTGCCACAGTACAGATAGGACCAAGCTAAGGAGACCCTACTGAGAGAGACTTGCTTCTCAGCTCTATCACTCTCTGTTAGGTTTCTATTCAGACAGCAATTGTCTTTTGGACAATACTGAAGAGCTTGGAGTTACCTATGCTTTTATATTCAGTGTAGGACCATTGCTTAAAAATGGCAGAACTTAGAGCATGGTCAGAGCACTCTGTATCCAAGCTTGTGCCTTACTTCATAAAGAAGCTGACATGTTATTTATTGTTTGTTTCCTAGAAATGGAGCTCATTGTTCTGAGATCACACCTTCAGAAGCACAAGATTCTGACCACATAGATTCTGTTGACTCTAACATGAGATTCCTGATAACCAGACTAACGGTATCACCACACCGTCTTCAGCACAGGTATTTCTATTTTATTTGCTTCGTTTTACAGCTGAGTTATCATTCTTACACAAAGTGTAATAGCAGGTAATTGTTCCCTAGCAGTGTGAATAGTATGGGTGCCTTTTTCTGTTTCTTTGCTCTGGAGGTTAGTCCAAATTGGCACCAGTGCCACCTGAAGTGCAGAGTAGTCTGTCACCTGTGCAACCACCATCTGTCCTACCTGCAAATTTGGCAGGGAAGGAGCACAGATAAACAGGAGAGGAGTCTCTCCATGAGGCTTGTCCTGCTGGATTGATTCAGCAATGTTTCAGGATAGGAAAGGACCTCTGCAGGCCACAGTGGATGGCACCACAGAGCATGCAGACCTCAGATCCAGATGTGTTCCCAGGAGGACACTGGTCTCCAGCTCCTCATGAGGAGGGTTTGAGGCACCATCATCCCCTTTGTGCTTCCCAGAACATTCCTAAAGAAGCCGTGCTGCCTGAGACTTCACAGAGAAAACTTCCCAGAGTGGTGAATACGGTTCCAGGCTCTAGTCCAGTATCTACATACTGGTGAATAAGAAATTATGTGCTGACTGAAGGTGTACAGTTTTAGGGAATATTCAGTCCTATAATCTCTTGATTTTATTTCTTTCTCTGCAGATCATAACTCCACAGACAGCATATAAAAGGTCTATGTAGAAGATTTCTGCTACCACAGAAATGATCACCAAATCTTTGTTGTGCAATTTGTTTCTGATCTTCCATAAAATCTCTTGCTCTTTGTGCTTCAGAATGTGGCATAGACATCCACTGAGATCAGTGACCTTTCAAATACTGTCCCAGAGTTATCCCAAAGGACAGATAAATCAATCTACCAACACTGTGATAGTGAGAAAAGTAAGCTTTACATCAGTAAATGACATGCACTGTGTTTCTTCCAGTAGGATGCTTGTACAGGGCATTGAATGTCTGCTCCAGTGTGTTATGCATAATTGGCACTATGACCAAACAGAATATTCCAATATTTGAGAGTGTCAAGCCATCTGCATTTTTAGAATGACATGGAGAAGTTAAATTGTGATTAAGATCATTGCTCTTTGTAGAGCCCATTCCAAAGCTTTAGCAAAAAAGCTTGAAAAATATATAGATGCATACATTTTTGTCAGCCTTCTGGGATAAAATTACATCTTGTATAGATCTGTGCACCTCTTGAAGTTTATGAATTCAGACTTTTCTTTCACAAAAGACAAAAGTGATTTTAACTAACTTCACCCTATATAAATTTAAGTGTATATACAGTTAAGTGTAATGCCAAAAATTGGGTGGCTGTGCACCCTGTCAAAAGAAAGGAGGCAAGTCTAGTTGGTAATTTGTCTTATTCTAAACCTAGTGTTTAAGTTATCCTGTCAGAGTATTGCTCTGGAAGTGCATCTCTTTACAAAGTATAGAGGGGTACCAGAAAAGAGAAGACATCCTGCTCTTTGACAGGTGCAATCAGTCCCAGCTCTAATAAATGCAATCCCTGTTTAACACAATTTTGGATGTCTCAAGTATAGTTTCTAATATTGTATCTCTGCTTTACTGGGCCAGATTTAATGGATTTGTAAGTTAGTGCAAAGGCATTAGTCATGAGAGGGTACTGACAACAGGCGGTGAGCAGCTGGCAAGAATAACCTTTTTTTTTTTTTCAGTATTTTATAACATTAACAAGGAATTCTTTGTGGCAGGAAGCAAGGGGTGAACTTAGTTAAAGCCAGTGCCACTGCAGATGTCATCATGGCTAGTCATGTATATGAAAAATATAACCTGGAGCTCACAAATCTTAACAAAACCTCCCATGAACCTTCCTAGGCCATGTTTAAGATTTTAAGTCCATAGTTGTGTATCTTACCATTTGCAGCAGGATGCTTCAAATGACTTTTGTGTAAGCATCATGGTTCATGAATTCATCCACCTGTGTAAAGACAGAGGAATACATTCATGTGAACACAGTCCATCGAATGAATCAAGTACTTCACAGAGGAAGCAGATCACACTCCAATTTATTTAATAGTGAGTTAACAAAACATTGTAACAGAGGATTTATTATAACACACAATATCAAAATGGGTGAGGACCTGATTCTGAAAATTACTGAGTGCCTGAAAGGCCTCGTGGAAATGATAGACTCCATGGGAAACATGAAATGCTGTGCAAAAGATGCACTACAAGAGTATTTCTCATCATGGCACTGCCCATGAAACTAAATAAATACAACAGCTGCACTCACTTCCATTGCCTCTGATTTTGCTTCTTTGGTTTCTAAGACTAAACAGAATGATGAAGTTTTGTGCAAACACTACATTTTCCTTCCTTCAGATGCTTTCTGATACATCTGCCAGTGTTTATCATTGTAACAATTTATCCATAAAGAAAAAGGTGTAGGATTTTAGTCCTTTTTACAATACTTCTTTAATTACATTCTTTGTTGTAAGAAGTTCAGTCAAATGTTAACTACTACGATCTACTGAAGTGATAATAAACAAATGTTGCAGAAATGCTTTCCAGCTCTGGGACCAAGTCTATGACATTTCTCTTTTGTGACAAGTCTGGTTCAAAGCTTGTAAACAGACAACACATTAGTAAAATTAGTTAACAAGTTACAAAGAAAAAAAAAGTCTCATGAATTTTTCACACTCTTTCATGTGATTTCTGCAACATTTTTCTTCTTCTTTCCTGCTGTAGATTAGTGTATGCTGCAGTGACAGAGCTGGCAGGACATGGTGTAGATACCTGAGCAGAAGCATATTGCTGCAAACTGGTGGTGTGCAATCCTGAAAACTCTTGGAGGCAAAAGCAATAGATCTGGTGTACCACAGCAATGGCTGTGACACAGCTGCTTCTGTGCTACATAGGTTGTGTTTTTGGGATGAAGGCTAAGTGATAGTGTGTCTTCCACCTCTCCTGCTTATATTTTGCAGAATTTCTTTTCCACATGGTAAGATTTTTAACTTCACTGAGTGAATATTGTTCTAGCTTGTCTCTTATTATTGCTGTGATTGAAACTACATAAAAAATTTCAACCAGATCTCCATAGACTGGAGACTGTATTTCTGTAATATCATGCAGACCATATTCACAGAATCATTTGGGTTGGAAAAGACCTTGAAAATCATCTAGTCCAACCATTAGTGTAACACTGACAGTTCCCAACTACACCGTATCCCTCAGCGCTATGTTGACCCGACTCTTAAACACCCCCAGGGATGGGGACTCCACCACCTCCCTGGGCAGCCCATTCCAACGCCCAACAACCCGTTCTGGAAAGAAATGCTTCCTAATATCCAGTCTAAACCTTCCCTGGTGCAACTTGAGGCCATTCCCTCTTGTCCTATTGATAAAGAGACTTATCCCCAGCTGTCCGCAACCTCCTTTCAGGGAGCTGTAGAGGACGATGAGGTCTCCCCTCAGCCTCCTCTTCTCCAGACTAAACACCCCCAGTTCCCTCAGCCGCTCCCCGTACGACCTGTGCTCCAGACCCTGCACCAGCTGCGTTGCCCTTCTCTGGACACACTCGAGTCATTCAATGTCCTTTTTGTAGTGAGGGGCCCAAAACTGAACACAGGAATCAAGGTGCGGCCTCACCAGTGCTGAGTATTTTGTATTGTTCAGAAACATGGACTAATTCTTACAACAAGCCAACATTTCCAGTTAACATCTCTACTTGTAAAGCTTCAGAATTATTACACTTGTATTTACACATATTATTTTTTAAAAATATAAGACGAGTTAACTGTAGCATCCAAAGTAACACCATCTTTCCTAAACAAAAAAATAAGATCTACTGGCAATGTCTCAAATACTTACTCTTTACTGCTTGCAAAATATGAATTGTTTAAATGGTGACAAATATGTGCAGCTTACTCTCAGCTTTCTCCTGGTGGTTAATTCTATCTACAGTAGCAATTAACCACCTAACTTATTTATCACTGTTTGCATTAGGAAATGAGTGAATCTATTTCCAATTGGACCACAAAAAGATCATATAATTTGGGAAAGCTTCTAAGTCTTTCATTCAGCATGGTTCATACAGTAACCCTGAGAAAAAAAAAAAAATCCTGGAAGCCATTTAGGCACCTGTGAGAAGGAGTGCAACTTTATTTCTGTTTTCATGTGATTTGCTGTGTGAAGGGAAGTAATTTTTAAGACTGCCTCAGTGACTTCAGAATTATAAACCTCATTTTTAAAGGGAATTGGAGCATGCATGGTCCATGCTGTAACACCCTCTGCAGGGCACCCCAAGTTTGGCTTTTGGCACCTAAGCCAGTATCCTCATGTAGCAACATGCTGCTCTCTGAAGATATAGCAACCTGTATGGACCTACTCCAGGGATCTCTCAGCTGAGTTCCCTTGACAATGTAAACATGATGCTAAGCACTAGCATGACTAAGCGTTATTAAAAATCAATGGGATACTCATTTCTGTTTCCATTAAGGATTTATATTCCTGTAGAGTACAGATGATTCTATTCCTTCATCCTTTCATGGGAAAAAGCTGACAACGACTTCAAGACAAGATTTTTAGCATCTTTTACACTGTCTCAATGCTATATGCCCAAAGTTAGTAGCAATTATACAGTTGTATGGAGTAAATGTTTTTTTTCCATGTTCTTGTTTTCTTGTTTATTTTAATTTATTTTTTTCTGCTTAGGCTGCTTGCTTCTTTTTTTTTTTTTTTTTTTTTTTGGATGCCATGTATTACCTAACTGTAGTACTTTACTTTGTGGATCAATATACTTTGGACCAAATGCAATACATTTTGGAGAACTGTCTCTTGATGCACAGGACGGAGTTTCCTTGCTTCCAAAGTCCTGGAAGCTACATTCAGGTGGTAACTATAGTCAATGGAGAGACATAGGCAGTTTTACAGTTCACTTCATCTCCTCCTAGAGAAGAAATCTGAAATAGGCTTGATGAATGAATTTGCCTTTGGGTCTCTATTGACAAGCAAGGATATAAATGCCCCCTTTCCTCAGCTCACCTGTGGATGTGTAACTTTAGTCATGACTTCTGTTTGTTAAGACTTATTCTGCATAGCAACTTTTTTTTTTTGGTTAGTCAGTTGTTTAAAAATGTTTCCAATGAGGACAACAGCTTCTAATGTGACTATAAACTAATGGAGGGTCAGGATGACTGTGAGTGATCTGGGCTAGATACTTATTCAGTCTCCCTATTACTTTTATGGGGTTCATAAGATCAGACTTCAAACAGTAGCTTCTTTGTCCTGTTCCAGAGCCAGGCCTATTAAAAATTGTTGTATTTCTGGTACAGTAAATATTCCATTTACTAGTGAGCTGAACATCTTTTTGTTCTTCTTACCATAAAGAGAGATTTCTTGTAAACCTAAAATTAGATCTATCCGTTCTGTTGTTTTGTTTGTGAATGTATATGTGCTTGTCATACCACTCCTTCTGTTCTGCCTGTCCACTCAGATGTTGTAAGTAGATAGACACTGAAGTAAACGTTGTAAGAGTCATGATCCCCAAGAGCGCCGTCAAGGGAGAGCATTGCGTACTTCACTACCTTGCCAGCACACAAGAGCAAAGGAGAGAAGTGGAGTGACAGGGTGTGACCTGCATATATCTGCACAGACTTTATGACCAGTCCACTTATTCCTCTGGGTTTGCTGTTGCCACGATACCATGAGGAAAGCTGAATTTTAGCAGTACTGCTCTTTGTCACTGGGGGGAATCTTGGTTCTGTAGGGCAGTGGACAAAAATAGCATCCTCAAATGAATGGAAGGTTAAAAATAGGACCTGTCATTCCTAATAATGTCAGTTTAAACTTGAACTCAGTGTTTCTTCCAAACATGCAGAGCTATGAATGACACAACAGATTCACATTTATCTGGTGGCTGGCAACCACAGCATACTGACGCAGAGTGCAGTTACTGTTTTGTAGCAATGCAACTCTAGTACAGAACAGCTTAATGTTATGCAGGGAACGTGGAGGGGAACAAAAAAATCACAAAGGGTGTTAAAATCAAGTCTGATGGGAAGTTCTATTTATAGCTATTGCACAAAATGTTAAGGCCTGCATATAAACCAGCTTCTGCGTGCTTGTACCTCTTGTCAGCACAACATGTAAGAACTTTCTCTCTTTTCCTTTCTCCATTTCCATAGTGATCTATAGAAAGGTGGAGAGTATTGTTTATAAAAGGGCAGGATATCATAATTTTGTTCTGTGCTGCCTATGGTGATAGAGATTGGCGGAATCATGGGCAGTGTTCAGCCTTGTATAGGCATGAGGCTATGTATTAAAGAAAACACTTAGAAATCTGTGAATCATCCCCCAAGCTCCAGCATATTTTCTAAAAGCACTCCAAGAAGATCTGTAGAGACTTAGAAAAATTGCCAATACATTTCTAGCACTCTAAAAGCACTCTGAGACATAATACGAAAACAACCAAAGATATAAATTTCCATTGTAGGGGATGCTGTGGAGTATTGATGAAGATCAAGTGAGATGAAATATTTCTCTTTCATGTATGAGCTACAGACCAGATAGACCTTAGAAGATTTGTTTTGTTTTGTTTTTTAAATTTGTTTGGTTGGTGGGGTTTTTTGTTTGTTTTGGTAAATATCTATTAACCTCCTCCTGCCTGTTAAAATATTAAAAGAAAGCAGTTGGGATTATGGAGAGATGAGATACAGCTTTTTTTGTTTGCTTGTTTTCAGCACTGGACAGCAGAGTGAATGATTAAAGCTCTTTGCATGAAATTAAAATGATCTGGGGTTTAAAATTGTTTCCTTAAACAGAAGTCTTTCTTGTGACTGAATGAGAATGTTTTGCAGTTTCTACAAGAGTAGTCTTCCAATAGCTGTTATCTGCCTGTTGGTGACATTGATAGGCAAAACCAACCTTGTATCATGACGTAAGTATAACACATATGGCAAATTTAGTGAGTTTAAAATAGTGTCTTGTGTATCCTCTCATGTGATGACAGCAGGTATGTGAGGTGGCCACACACAGGGACAGGGGCTGGAAAGGCCAAAGACTTGGGGAAATGCTGATCTGATATTTTGTTCAACAGGAAAGACCAAATCACAGCTTAGCTCTGAAGAATATATTACGAAACTAAACTCCAAGTTTGAGACTGTAAATGATTCACTGGACATGGAAGGGGGACACAGCCAGAGGATTGCACAGAATTTCAAAACAGGTGAATCTAAGGGCCTAAAATACTTACAGAATAAAAAAAATTCCAAATAATCTTCTTCAAAATACTAATAAAACCAGCAAAAAACTTTTACAGGCACCTTCTCAATAAAGTGACCATCAGCAATAGTGGATATTACTTATGTCGAAGCCTACAATGCACTGGTGATTCCAGCTTAAAGACAGTAAAGGAAAAGTGACAGATGCATTGTCTGCCTGCTGAGGAGTACAATCATATGGAAATCTCTGGACCATTTGAAATATTTATGTGTTACCCAGAAACTATGTGGTTCTCAGTTAAATACTCCTCTCCATTTGCTAGGGTAAGGGAGAAAACATGCTTCATGTTGAAGAGAAAGCAGGCTTTGTTGTACCACACCAAGAAGCCAAAACTGTACTCTTGATGAAAAGGACTCTCTGTTGGGCACTTTAACAGCTCAGAGTCAACCACCATCTGTGGGTCTCTGAGGCAGTTTTCTTCTACCAGATGAAGACAAACAAAAATCTTACAATCTTCCAACCTCATTCTAAGTGAGGTTGCTGCTGACAAATTGGAAGCAAAATTGCAAGAAAGGGTCTCCTACCCCACTGGTAGTAAAAGTTGAGTGGAAGAGGATATAAAAATAGCAGAGTATATACTACGAACTGCCTGGGAGTATGAGATGTCACCTGTATAATGTTATTTCACTAATCCAATGGAAGAAGACATCTACTAATCCATAAAACATAGGCAAAACCATGTAGAATAGGTTTCTGGCTAGCCACAGAATCTTATCCTGGAGGACTAGTTGAGAGTTGTTCCCAGGAAGGTTGCCTTGGCTGCAAGAAACTCCTAATAGGGAAAGGAAAGATGACAACATAATTCCTGAATTCATGTCTGGCACCCACTTTGAAAAAAGTCTTCTAGAATGAGAGACAGACTGTGATCTTAACGAGAGGAGAAGCTTTGCTATGTCTGCATTAACTTTCTTGGGTGCCACTTAACGACTTTATTTGTCTATTTAAATTGTCTTGCAAAATATCTCACAACCTTTATATTGGCAAGTGGAAGGGCAAGGCCCTGTTCCTAGTCACATGGGGTCTTATTGGGTCATAACACATTTTGTGACTCACCAAATATACTCTTCCCTTAACACTGAGAAATGGTTGTCACAATAATGAGCTATCTAAAATCAAGGCTAATTCTGACTAAATTAAAATGATATTGATGCTTTGTTTAGAGATTTCTAGCTTGTTCCCTTCTTCCTCCCACCTGCAGGGAGGTAAGATAAGGTGCAAGTACAGCAGAGCACATCTTCTTGCTGACCTCTGTCTCCTACAGGCAGTTTGCAGGTGGAAGTAATCATCACGTCCCTTCTCATCCTTCCTTCAGTTCAGGCATGGGAGGTGCTGGACATACAGTATCCTTCTGCCCACTCTCCTTGGATCCAAAATGCAGGTAGCCCTGATGTGGGTGCATTGGTTTAATAGTGGCTACAGGAGATGGGACTTCAGCCCTCTGAGAGACAAGTGTCTTTGAAAAGGGCCCTGTATGTTCCCTCTGTAGTTAGTTGAGAGGTGCAGGCATTTCCAAAGGATGATTCATATAATCAAAAATTAAATGTGTAGAATAGATAGGATGAACCCTCTAGAGGAACAATTTTCTCTGCACTGTCTGTTCAAATAACTTAGATGACAATCTCAAACTAGATGCTTGAATTTTACAGGGCTACAGTTAGGTGAGGTGAACCCTATCTAAACTTAAGTTTCAACTATACAGTATCTAGAAGAGCCCTTTAAACCACAAATGCGATTGAGTTAAACCCACATGCCTATTGAAATAAAATGGGATTTGGGTGTGGAGATCCATAAAGAAATTTGGAAATACTAGTTTACCTACTAGAAGCTGGCAAAAATCATCATCCAGTAATCAGACATTTATAGGTTGCTTTTTTTTTTTCCCTGCAGATGAGTCATTTACATGAATAGTCCAAGAGCTATAGTCCTGTTTTTCCTGTTCAGACATGATGACTGTAATGTTTTCAATTTCTTTTGAAGAACAGTTTCAGTGCTTTCTGTTGGTTGTGGGGTTTTTTTTTGTTTGTTTGGTTTTTGTTTGTTTGTTTGTTTGTTTTTTTTTTTTCTTAACGCAGTTGTTGCTTTGATTAATGATTTAATTGTTTAAACAGTTCGAAAATGTAAAGACTGCCTCTAAGCTGGGCCCTATTTAATGTACAGCAAGAACAAAGAAGCTGCAGTATATGGAACAGAATTAGCTTCATTTTGGTGGCCCTGGTGAGATCACCAGTTCCCTTGTCCACCTCTGCCATTATTTTCCATGGAACAAACTCTGCCATCTATACTCAGAATTTAATCGGGAGAGAAGACCCAATAATGACACTAAGAACAAGTTCTAGCACAGCTCTGCATAACCTGAAGCTGTTTTGCCTTCCCTGCAGTAGCGTGCTCCATTTTGCTTGACATGATGATAAAGCTCAGCAAAAGGCAGCACTGTCAATCCTGAGGAAAGCCAACCCACATCTCTGTCTACCCACTCTTAGAAGTGTAATGAGAAGGCTTTACTCATTACCTTTACCTCTTTCTTTTAAGAAGTATAGCTGCATGAAAGAGTCTTTTTTTGAAAGAAACATTACACATTATCTTTGTGCTTTTAAATCCTATCTTCTTAAATCTCCTGTCCATTTCTTTTCAGGTGACATTGGCCTCCTTCTTTCACAAAGCCTCACCCTGTTTTATCTCCCCTCCCCTCCCATATTTCTTCTTCTCTGCATCGACCTCTTGCCACAGTGGTGATCTGCTCGGTTCCATTAATTAAACTTTGATGGTGTTGAAATAAAGAGGGTATTGCTGTGCTGGCATACTGCTGTGCACTACTTTCCATAAAAATACACTTTTTTCATTCTTCTGTTCAATACTTCTGTCATTTTAGTGCTCAGTGCTGTCATTGCTTTACTTGCTTCCTCCAACTCACAGCCCTGCAGAAAGTGGGAAAGGCTTTCAGCTCAGGATGACCACTCAAATATATGGAAAGAGCAAAAGCTTAGTTTCATAATATGGGAGCTGGTTTGTTCTTTTTCTCAGAAATAGAAGTGCTGAGAAATTCAGAGCAGGCGCCATTCTGCTCTTCAGCTTGCTGCAAGCTAGTTTGTTGGGCTGATAAGTGGCTCTGTGCTTGCACATGAGTAGCTTGTGATAAGGAAGAGATTTAGTGCCCAAATGTCCTATTATCAAGAATGTACAACATGTCAAGTGCATGCCTACTCCTGAATGAAGATAGTGAAGTTGTTAAAAAAACCCAAAGTAAACCTGCTGATGCTGTAATTAAACCCATAGAGATAATGTGAGTGCTATGCATTCCTTGGGCTGTCAGCTGTAAAACAGATGTTATCTTCTGCTTTATTGCATGATTTATTTAATTTTTATCTTTTAAAAAATACTCATTAGGGATCAGCTGCAGCATAATGATTTTTGGATAGACATGGGTCGAAATAAGCACACAATGTAGGGTGACCTTTCAAAAGGGGGATTACCTATAAATAGCAATGGTTATCCCTCACAGCCTTCTGACATAAGCCTGTCAGGAGTATGAAAAGGAGACCCTTTCCACCTATTCCTCCAGCATGATTTCAGATTGGCACATGACACATTTTGGTCATGAATAGCTGAAGAGAATTTGCAAGGGATCAAGGAAAAAGCCTTAGCAGCTGGCTGGCTGTCGATATTCCCCTGGGTTTAAAAATTAGCTCAGAGCTTCCTTCTCTTTCCCCATGAACAATGGCACGCACTTCACTAGAAAGGAATATTAAGATTTTATGTTTGAAATATGTCACTTTGGGAGCTCATTTATTTAAAAAATTAATTGTAGCAATTTTTAAAATTAGCCAAGCAGTGTCAGCAGAGTTTAATCAAACCCCAGAGGGCTTTAGTGTCAGGCTGCAGTTCTTAACTACTGTTTTAATTTCTGCTCTGCACCATGGAGCTATCAAATCCTTTATTTGAAATGAGGAAGAAGTGGTATTCCTGGTCATTTACTATTGTTAAAGAGGTGAGTGAATTAATCAGGAAAAGATACAGTCTGTTCTGTTTGTAATGCATGTTCTTTGTTTACTTGTCCTGTGAGTTTGTAAAAAAAATAATATTTCAGAGTTCCTATTTTGCAGACCTTCATATGAAGGTCACTGTACAAAGACATAGTGCATGGAAGATGATAGTTTTAAATAGTCAAACATGGTCAGTGTCTAAACATTTGTGTATTCATTGCATGCTTGTGTATCTGTATCATGTTTTCAGGTGCATCCTGGGTGCAGCCAGGGATCATCATCATCCCCTCCACAACAGGCAAAACTGTTCTGTATTTCTAACTCCTGTGGCCTCATGTACTTAGGATAACAATTCTGATAAAAACAAAACCAAAGCAGCTTGGCTGTTGTTGTTAGATTCATATTGGATAATTACTGTGTTTATCATTACTATTAAAATAATGATTATTAGTGACCAGGATCTGTATACAAGACTGAACCCATGTACTACATACTGTTGGTAAACAAAGTAAGAGACCGTCTTTGTTGGGAGGCATTTACAACCTAAATAGACATGCAGACAAGAGGTGTTATTATCTCCACTTCACAGATGGTGACCAAGATACGCTGATATGATGTGCCAAGGGATACATGCAAACATGAGAGGGCAGGGAGGGAGTGAGCCAAGCGCTGAAGCTGGGTCACCAGGCTGCCCTGACCGTGACCACTCTTCCTCACTGAGCCTGCTGCAAACCCAACTGCTGACGGGTTTCCCTCAGTTTGCAGACAGGAGTGCATGACAAGCAGCTTCCTCTCAAGCTGCTCCAGCCAGCCCTGGTTTTGCCCTCACAGTTGACTTCTCCCAAGTGGTGCCAGGTTCCTGTTTACCCAGGAAGTATTTGTTACTTGTTGGCTCCATATAAGAGATATTTTGATCCTGTCTTGCAGATGTGTTTTCAGTGCACATTTGACAGTTGTTTCTCTGCTTTAACATCATGATCTGGAGGCTGTTTGCTTTGGACATTTACAGCTGTTGTTGGGTTTAACAGCAGTGCTTCATTCATACCTTTCCACAGCCCAGAATTCCTCCCTGAATTTATTGTGTGGAAATGTTGCCTTTAAAAAAATTAGGTTTCTTAAAGATTAGTTAGTGAAAGGAGTTATGTAATGTCATGCTGGCACTAGAAACAGACTCTGTGACCCAGAAGATAGCTCACAGTCCTGTGTTGCTCCTGCCTATGATACAGTGATTTATTTTCAGTGCAGCACCACTAAGCATTGCAAGTTCTCTTCTGACATGAAAATCCTCTGAACAGTGACAGGGAGCAGATGTCTCTTTTACTATTGCTATCCTGTATTTATACTCACATGCAACTCCTGTCCAGGATCAGTTCCTATTGTGACCTCTCCTACAAGGACAGGTACAGAAAATGATCCCTGTCTTGAACTACCAGGAGAATAGGTAATGCCAGCAGATGCTAACTGCCAATTTACATCTTCTGGTTTTCCTTCCAGCATAATATTGAGGGTAGCTTTATCACGCAGTTGCCTTGCTGCTCCACTCTAACTGGCAGGTTAGTTTTTAAATGTGCTTTATAATGTGGATCTTGTTTCCATGTTGGAGTGCTTTTAGATTACAATATGAAATTTGAATGTGTCTAAATAAAGGGAATGCAGTGGTGGTGGTGGCTGAGAGGCAGGGATTATATGAAAGCTTTCAGGACACTCTGAACAGTGTGTTGCAGTAGCCAAGGGATTTTTATGGGCACAGAGGCACAAAGTAACCCCTCTAATCCCTTTCTCACTGGCTTACAGACTCTGAAGAAGCTTAATAATTACAAGGGAATGCAGTCAAAGTGTTTTTAAGGACATATGTGCAGAGGCTTATTTTAGTCATTTCCTAACAGCAAATGCACTGGCAGATTCTCAAGGAGAAATCTGAGTGCAAGTTTTCCCTTCTCCCACCCCCCCCAACAAAAAGATGATGATTTGCACTTATATCAAAAAAGAGGCTTAACCAGTGAGGAGCTGAGGGAATATTTCACAGCCTGTAGGATTATGATTTTCCCACAGCCACACCACTCATCCTTCTATGGTGAAACACAAAGCATATCCCCGTTCTGTTGAGCCCCTGAGATGGGCTTCTTTCAGTGAAAAGGCCAACAGAAAACCTGCGTGTTCCCTTTAAAATAATTTCCTTCTGGAGAATTAATTCACCTTCCCTGAAATTACTGGTTCAGCTGATGGTGACTCTGCTGCTTATGTATTGCTACCCATAAGTATGTCCCTAACTGCGTGTGTACTATATATATGCACACGCAGGAGGTGTCCAGGAACTGTTTCTGTGCTGAGCTTTTAGTTTCACAGCTATGTCATTTCTGGAGGAATCTGTGCCTCAAAGGAGAAAGATATGGTGTTACTCTCTCACCCTGGAGAATTTTCATGGTTTTTTTTCTTTGCAGTCTTGCCCAATTCAAGAATTAAAGCATGGATTTTCCCTCATTCTTCCTCAAATGTCACCACCTAAGAAAACTGGGCACAAAAAAATTACAGAAACATGAAAAGAGTCTTGAGTTTTGATGGTAGAGAAGGATAGGAAATATGTACTTGTTTTATGGTGCATGCTAATGCAGTGCTTGGCATCCCACTGTTGTTTGGGATATAAACTGCAATAGAAATGAAAACATTTCTATCTCATTATTGCATTACTAACTAAAAATGGACTATTTTCTCAGCTTTTTAGCAAAGATGGAAGTTTTGTCCATATATTTGCTATTTCTGTAAGACACTCGAGACCTGTAAATCCACAGAAAAATATATGAGGTAAGAATTAACCTCAGCTGTCTGGAATTTCTCCTTTCAAATTATAATATTTTGCCTGCATCATCAAAAAGACCCTGACTAAAGTCTCGATGCTTTTCTGTTGGGAGCAGATTACTCATGTTAGGACTGCAAATTAACTTTAGTTTGAACCCTTAGCATTTGCTATGCTATATCCAGTTTACTGTGTGCAAAGCTTTGACATGAAACAGTATAATCTAATCCAAGACCTGCCCTTCCTGTTTTGATATTAAAAACCTGTAGTGTTTTTTGAAGAGAGGGTATTTGCTGAAGTGATATGAACTTGAATCTTCTTTCCTGTGATGCAAAACTTTTTTATGGCTCTCCTGTTACTAGTGCTTTCCCACCAAATGGAGGGCAGCCTTGTTCATGTGTTCTAAGTGGTTTAGATTTGAGCTGATTCAGTAGATCTCCAGTTTCAAGGTTGGAATCTAGATACCAGGACGAAGCAACAAGCACGTGGGTCCCAGTGCATGCTTGGACCCTGGTTGGCTCTGCATGAATGTGGGTGCCATTGCATCCATGTTGGTCTCCTGCACCCTCTCATACCGCTTTCTCTTGTTTTGCACAAGAGATGCCAGAGACCTTCTTGACAGCAATGGCAAAAAGAGCTTTCACCCTGCAAACGGCAAGGTGTTCTCCTCTGTGTCGTGGCTACCCATCCATCCCTCAAACAGAACTTCAAAGTTGTCTGCAAGCCTTCAGATAGCCACAGCACCTTCACTGATTTTTTTGGGATTGCACAGAGTAATCTTGCAGTATTTGGATGGTCTATGCCAGTCTAATGTCCTGTTAATACATCCCAGCTCATGATAATACAGTGTGCTACAAACTCTTCCACTATCCAAAAATTACTCATGCTGAACAATGTTTCTCTCATAACTAGTTCTGTAGACTTCTGTGGAATGACTTAGTGTGAACAGAAGTGCCATAAATCAGCCTTTCATATTTATTATTGGAGATATCAGTTTAAAAAGAAAGAAAAAAGTGTGGGATTTGGATCTTAGATGCTGTTTCCCCAAGGTGCTATCTGTAATCAGGTTTATTCCTTAGAATGTTTCCAGGAAAAGCTGCTTCCTGAGAAGAAGAAACGTGAAAGATAAGGAAAATGACTAACAACATGGAAACCTTAATGATTCCTATCAAGTGCGATAACTGAGAACACTGTGGATTGTGGCAAGGATAACAAAATAGGCTGTTTAGCACAATGATTGCCAGTTATTGTTTTTCAAGCAAATAACTGAGACTTGGCGATGATTATTTTATATCCAGAGGAGAGTAAAAACTCAAAACAAAGTAAGAAAGGGATTGTAAAAAACCAGGAAATAAAACTTACAGACAGACTTCATATAGACAGAAATTTCACTCCAGAAATAGTCAATGATCAAATTTACTCCTCATATATACCAACAAAGCCAGCACATTTGCACTGGGTTGTTTAATCTAATGAGCTTGATCACAGGTTAGCTCTCTTCGGCAATAACTAATTATCTCTTGCTGCTTGAATATGTTCAGCCCTACTTTTGTACACCTTCATGCTACCTCATTGGCTTTATTGGTAGAAGGGAATAGAGTGGTAGAAGGGAACAGAGATGTTTTTTCCTGATGAAATAACTATAAGCATTTGCAGCAGGGAATCACCACTGATGACAACTCTTCATACTGAAACAAATGTCATCCATAAACACATCCATTTCTGTGGTGTCCGCCTGCCCCAGCAGGGACCTCATGTTACAGTAGGAGCACAATCTAAAAAGCAACATGGCATTAAAATATTGATGGAATGATGTTAGTAGGAAAGGGAATGCATATTTAATAAGTGCCTAGATGCTTTTCATGTACACATGTGACACCAGATCTCTGAAGCTAATCAGAGTGAGGTTGGATCAGTCCCTGTGACGGGAAGGTTCCAGACAATACATGGGGTTATTCTGTTGTAGCTGGCTTGAATGTATCTTTCAGTCCCTTGACAGGAGGCAAGGAACAGGGTAAGTGATGTCTTGAATCTAGTTTGCTGCTGGGGACACTGTGCAAGGTACCTCCCCTCAGGTGGTGTCTCAGAAGGCCCGTTCCCTCCATGACTACCTCCTGTGTAAGGAAGCACATGCTTTGAGATGCTGCTGTTGTAGCCTTCTGTGGGCAGATAGGAAGGCTGGAAGACATAACAAAACAATCATTGTGGTTCCCCACCTGGAAGCTGGGAGGTGGCAGGACTCCTGATCCACAGACGCGAGAAAGTCCCAGTCTGACTGGTGAAAGCATCTGAGGGGGTAAGACAAAAATCTCAAATGTCCTGAACAGCCCCACACAGAGAAAGATCAAGATCAACATAACCCAGGCTGTTAATGGCAATCAGCTGTAAAAGCTGTGGCTTCTGCATCGTGAAACTCTGTTCGTGACTATGATGCACATCAGAACCTGCAATTCCACCTTGTTCTGTGCTGGGCCTCCACATGTGGGACTGTAAAACTGCATGTAGATTGATGTGCACACCTCCGTGCTCTGGCTTTGCATAGGTGTGAACTGCAAGCAGCTGTTATATTTTACAGACATGACACGCAACTTTCAAATAGTTGCTCATAGATGAAACATTATCTTTGAACTGCAAAATTGTCCTTTGTGTTAAAGTACGTGAGTAGCCCCATGTGTGCTGGTGTATGTGTGTGTATGTGTGTTTAGGTGTTTGCTCCTTTGTTTGGCTGAAAATGATTTATAACACTTCTCAGAAGTCCCCTGTACATTTTTATTATTACCAGCTCTTCTTTAGCTCTCACACACTATGCATTTGAGTAATAAAACTTACTTAATTGCCACAATAAAGGCAACTTTATATGTTTGAACTTTGATTTTGAAGGATTTTCCATTATATAACTATACACTTTTAAACATAGACAATAAAGTAATGGCTTAATAGAAATTTACTTGGAAACAGTGGTAAAGCTTATTATGAATGTCCTTTATTGGTGACTAGAGTGAGTTGTAGATTGATTTTTAGTCCCAATCATAGCTACTGTGTTTTTCCATCTGAGAGTGTATGTTTCCTTTCAACCAGTTAGGTAGTGGTGAGAAAAAAAATCTATGGTAATGAGAAAAAATCAGCTCAGTTAAAGGAAAAGCATGTTCTCACAGAATCTGGACAAAGCTAAAGCTCACTACAGGCAATAATTTGTAGTCCATTGCAAAGCATTAATAGCTACATGTGCTAAGCCAAAATGGTGCTTTCATCACAAACGTACTCCATGTTCTGGCATGTTCTCACAGCCACAAGTTTCTAAGGATCATTATGTTATCACAGAGTTCCCTTAAGATGTTTTTCAGTGATGTCAGTTAAAAAGAACTTTAGGAAAAGATGGAAATATCACTATTAAGCAAACTTTTACATATATTGACAATTTACCATTTATACACTCACTAAACTTGGGTTTGATTTGTTTTACAGCTGCTGGTTGTTTTACAAAATATAAATCAGAACAATAAAATTTATTTATCATTGAAATGCTGGAAAGTCAGATGAAATAAAAAAAAGACTGGGAAACTTCTCTGGCTCCTCCTTTACCAGTATATTCAGGAAGAATTGAGTAAAATCTATTAGATATAAGTGGAAGTGCAGGACCTTTGAGGAATCAAGTTACTCAAGCTGGTGATGCCTGATTTAGAGCCTTTCCTGAAATGATGGCAGCACAGTGAAGGTATTTAGGATGCTTATGGAAACAGACAGGCAGACTCTAAAAAGGGGCCCACAGCAGCGTCTCAGCTATTTGTTTGGCATATTGAGATCTACAGATGTAACAGAGCAGCCTATACAAAACACTTCCAAATGAGCTGGAACAGTAAATATACATATAGTTGGGAGTATTTAATGCAAAATACACACTGAAGTTGGAAGAACTATAAAGCAATCACACTTTATCATGAAGAATGCCAGTTTGGACCTTTATTGAGTAAACACCCATGATGGAGAAAAAAAAGCATTTGCATTCCTTTTCCGGACTTCTCTTTTATTTCCTGGGGCAGGCTGCCTCCAGTGGAAATGACAAGAGTGACAACTCCTATGGGGCAGGCAGGATGACTCCACCAGAGACCTTTTGCCCTCAGCATTACACTTGCAGTTTATTGCCCCCAGCCTTTCTCCTGGGAGGCAGACATTAAACGGAGCTATGGTTGCAAGGACTATTGACCTGGCAGATGTCCCTGCAGATCATTTATATTGACATTCCCAGAAAGGAGCTGGGATGCCTGTTGTGTGGGTTTCCTTTGCAAGACAAGGTCGAAAGGGAGAAGACATACCTTCATATACCTTCTTTCCTCTTTTCCTGTAGCCTTATCCCAAAGACCTGGTGCCTCACAAGGGCATGGGGGCAGAAGGATCCCTGGCAGGACAGAGGACCAGGTCTGTACACAGAGGCTCCTCTCTATGTGTTGATCACGAGGAAGACCGGCTCAACGGGGCCTGAGCTGGCTGGATCTAAATGAAAGGTTGCATCTGCTCATCTTCCTGAATTTAAAGTATTGGACAGTATTTTACTCACTGCAGATCCAGATCAGAATAATTAGTGAATTAAAATGGATTTTCCACTAGGCAATGTGTTGCTGAAACTGGTTTTAGAAGGATGTTTTTTCCTCCTTGTTAAAAAAAAGATCCAAGACATCTGTCTTGTGAGGGATCTGTATTCAATATTAAAAATCTACACAGCTGTGGAGTCTGGATGCTATCATAAAAATTGAATAGCAGAGACATGGCATTGCTAGAGTACAGTCTCCTTTGTAAGTGTGCTGGGTGCTTGGAATGCGCATATCACACAATGAAAGTGCTGCTCTTGTCTGTGTTCAAAGCAAGAGCACCAATAGGTCTGCAGAGCTGATGTAATGAGATTAAGGCTGCCCTCAACAGCTGAAATATTCAGTTCAGCAAATGGATATTTCAAATGTAAATATTTATATGAGCCAAGGGCTCTTTGTTGCTCTGCTATTTTGACATTTTCAAATCCCTCAGCTTTAGTTTTGTTACAAGAGATGGTCTATTTGCTGATGAGAAGAACAAAGGTCAGTGCCTAGTTATGCATAAATGCTATTATTATCATAGCAGAATACCACTTCTTCCAACCCACAAAGCCATGATTGCATATGCTTCAACATCATAACCTACACATTGATGGAAATAATGTATCCTTCTGGTTGTTATGAGAAAATACAATAATAAAAATAAAGAAACATGTTATCTGAGGTCCTGATTGGATAGAATTAATGGTTCAACAGGAAGAAATGTTAAGTGCATTTACCTTTCCTTTCAGAAACATTCCCCAGCTGCTCTTAATAACCACTTGTTACATTTTGCAAGACTGGTATTCATCTTCAATACCACTGCTATTGCAAATCTTCATTCATTTAACAGTGTGCTCACCTTTTGGTTTTCACCAAATTTAGAGATTTAGGAGAGGTTTAGTAGAGTTATATTTTAGCTAAAATTATTACTATTTTCTAATCTCTAAAGGTTTAAAATCAATATACATTCTTCTCAGTGTTACCTATATGAGTGATTCACTGCCTTTCTATAGCTAGGTGTTACTGCTACTGCTTTTTCCTCTTCCTCTGTGTACCCTCCATCCTTCAGTCTTCTCTCTCCTCATCCATTCCCTATTCTTTCCCCTTGCTATTTCTGCTTTTTTCTCCTTTTCCTTCCAGTTCTTGGGTATCGTGCTGCCCCAAAGCAATGTGCCTCTACCTCCTTGCCTCCCACCTTTTTACTATGTTCTGCCATTCTCTTGGGCTGCTGATAGCTTTTTCTCAGCCCACTTCCACCAACTCAGATACTCAAGCAAAGTTTCTTAGTTCAGGCTTCTCCCCACTCAGTGCTGAGTCTGATTTTTCTTATTGCCATGTCTCATTAGTGGGAACTGTTGGCTTATATATAACATCTTCTTGGAAACTTGAAACAAAGATTGAATGATTACCAAAACACTCTTTGGCAGATACCCAGATTTAAATTCATATTGTTGGACTTCTGCCATAAATTGCTTCTTATAAAAATAGAATGCCAATAATTTTCCTGAGGAATACGTACATCTGGAGAATAGACCCTTCCAAGACGATCGAAGAAAATACGGCATTGCTGCTACCTGCCCAGGTGGAATAGGTCAAGTTCTGAGGATATTTATTTTATCCCAATTAAATGTTTGGGTCCTCAGTATTGCTGGTTATTTGGTGATACTTTTGATGAGGGATGTGTTGAGGCATCGTTATTGATATTTGGTTGTGTTCACTACACAATTCAGAAACCAAGAGTTAAACCTTCAGCAGGAGTCTAATTATGATTCAGATCTGGAGCTGTATTTGACTTGCAAACCAAAGTGGGGTGAAACTGTTCCCTGCAGGATTCCTTCCTCCAGCCTCCAGCCTCCTCTGTGCACAGACCTCTGCTCATTTTCTCCAGTCATCACCAAATTCTCATTCCTGGCAAGTGGTTTAGATTCTTCAGGCCTTTTTTTTTTTTTTTTTTTTAAAAAAAAAGCACATTGAAATATTATTTTTCAGAGCAAAAACTGAGCTAAATTAATTGCCAGGGAAATTTCTGAGAAATAGATGTAGAAACAGGCTACTATGAAAGTACATGGGAGGTTAGGAGCATACAGATGTCCTAAGAACATATGGCAAAGTTTGGGAACGTGAATATATGTATTACAGAGTAAGGAGTGTAATATAGAACTCTAGTGTAGTTGCAGGACTCCAGGTAGCTTCTTAAAAGAGAAGGCCTGAGGTAAATGATCTCAGTTCTCTTCTAGTCCTTCTAATTTTGCTCAGTTTTCAGATATGAAAATTTTTCTTATCACTTGGACCATGACTAACAAATGCTTTTTTGATGGAGGTAATTGAATTTCTACATGGAGACAATTACATATTTTGTACAATGTTAGGTCACAACTTGTGTGTATACTCTGATGGGAATGGATTTGGAGAGATGCACTGTTGTGTTTGTGAGAGTAGTTCACTGAGCATTAAGTGTGTCACGGTTCAGTCAAATGAAAATCTCACTTGCCCACCCTGCCTTGCCAAAGATGAGGTAAGAATTGGCAACATTGCTTTTATCAGATGAAATGTTTCTTGAGAACATTCTTTCCAAGTCACTGAGAAGCTCATGAAGAAGCTTCATTTTTTGTGTGCTTTCATATTTTTTCTTATGTGTACATACACATGTACATTCTGGCTTGCAATTTTTCCTAAAAGAATTGCTCAATGACAATTTTTACATGATTAGAAGTAGAAAAGTCTTGGCTTTGTAGTGGCTTCATGCTCCTTTACCATTCTTTTTTTTTTAGCCAATCATTTTCACAAAGTTCAGAAGCTGTTCATTGTTGTCGAGTTCCTAAAGTACAAGCACAAAGATCTTAAGTTCTTCTCTTGGATCTACCATTGGAATCTTTCAGGCACCACCCAGATTCATTGTCTTGGAAGAAATGTGGTTTTTGTAGCACTCTCAGATATTTCTGAGTTTATCCCCAATATAAAATTATCATATGTTTTGCCAGGGATCCTTCCCTTTGAGTCAGTACACTGACTCCCTGCTACCCCACTCAGCCCTGGTGAGACACAATTGGGATTGCTGGGTCCATTTATGAGCTTCCCAGTACAAGAGACTCATGAACATACTAGACTGAGTCCAGTGAAGGGCCACAAAGAAGTTTAGGGGATTGAAGCATCTTTCGTATGAGGAAAGGCTGAGAGAGATGGGACTGTTTTTCTGGAGAAGACAAATTCAAGGGGATCTTATCAATATGTATAAATACCTGATGGAGAGGGATAAAGAAGTCAGAGCGAGTCTTCTCAGCAGTGTTCAATGAATGGAAAAGAGGCAGTGGGCACAAATTGTTTAAATATAAGAAAGCAAATTTTTACTGTAAGAGTGATTGAACACTGGGCTAGCTTGCCCAGACAGCTCGAGTATCCATCCGTGAAGGCTTTCAAAATCTAACTGGACACAACCCAGAGTAACCTGCTGTAGTTGATCTTGCTTTGAGCAAAGAGGTTGTAGTAGATGATCTTGAGATGTCCCTGCCAACCTCAGCCATTCTGTGGTTCTGAAATTCTCCCACATACTCCTATAAAATCCTAACTTTATTCTCATTTTGCATGCCTTCATGGTCTGCTTTTTTGAGAGTTTAGCTCAAGGGCTTTTGTATGTACATCACATGCTGGTGTATTTTGCAACAAGACTTTTGCTTTGCCACAGGTCACATCTTGAGAACAGTTTGCCTAGTGATATTCTCTCACATCTGCTTATGCTCTTAAGTAAAAGTTAAATTCTTTTTGATCAAGCTTTCTGGTGCTTTTTTGGACCGAATGTATCTTATTGGAACAATTTGCTCAGTGCAATTTTCAGCCTTGCTTCTCACTGACATTTCCATTTGCTTCTACGTGTTGACTGGCTAGGTTTTATGGCATGCAGTGCCTGGAAAGTTGTACACATACAAATATCAAAGTGTTACTTTGTGTCAGGTCTTTCAGTCTCACAGAAGTGTCCAAACAAACTCTTCATGGAGCATGTTCAGCATATTCAGATAGAAGAAAATAACTCTGTATTACCATCACTACCTAAATGCCATCCGAACCACATCCCTGCATCTGTACTAACGTTCATTCCCTATGAGGAAGTCAGAGATTTTATGTGGGTGGCTGTGAATCTCAGCTCCTTGTCTGAAGGGGGATGGGGGAGTCACCACTTCAAAGGAAGGAAGAAATCTTAACAAAATCAGTGGAAACAGAGATTTCCTAAAGAGCAAGATAAAATCTTGGTGAAGGGACCAGAAAAAAATGGTAAACTGGCTGGATGGCCGGGCCCAAAGAGTTGTGGTGAATGGAGATAAATCCAGTTGGCGGCCGGTCACGAGTGGTGTCCCCCAGGGCTCGGTTTTGGGGCCACTCCTGTTTAACATGTTTATTGATGATCTAGACGAGGGGATCGAGTGCACCCTCAGTCAGTTTGCAGATGGCACCAGGTTGGGTGGGAGTGTTGATCTGCTCGAGGGTAGGGAGGCTCTGCAGAGAGACCTGGACAGGCTGGAGCCATGGGCTGAGGCCAACTGGAGGAGTTTCAATCAGGCCAAATGCCAGGGGCTGCCCTTGGGCCACAACAACCCCCAGCAGCGCTACAGGCTTGGGGAGGGGTGGCTGGAGAGCTGCCAGTCAGAGAGGGACCTGGGGGTGCTGATTGACAGTCGGCTGAACAGGAGCCAGCAGTGTGGCCAGGTGGCCAAGAAGGCCAATGGCATCCTGGCTTGTGTCAGCAATAGCGTGGCCAGCAGGGACAGGGAAGGGATCTGACACCTGTACTCGGCACTGGTGAGGCCGCCCCTCGATTCCTGTGTTCAGTTTTGGGCCCCTCACTACAAAAAGGACATTGAATGACTCGAGCGTGTCCAGAGAAGGGCAATGAAGCTGGTGCAGGGTCTGGAGCACAGGTCGTACGGGGAGCGGCTGAGGGAACTGGGGGTGTTTAGTCTGGAGAAGAGGAGGCTGAGGGGAGACCTCATCGCCCTCTACAGCTACCTGAAAGGAGGCTTCAGAGAGCTGGGGATGAGTCTCTTTAGCCAAGTAACAAGCAATAGGACAAGAGGTAATGGCCTCAAGTTGCCCCAGGGCAGGTTTAGACTGGATATTCGGAAGCATTTCTTTCCAGAACGGGTTGTTAGGTGTTGGAATGGGCTTCCCAGGGCAGTGGTGATGTCTCCATCCCTGGAGGTGTTTAAAAGTCACATTGACATAGCACTGAGGGAGATGGTGTAGTTGAGGACGGTCAGTGTTAGGTTAATGGTTGGACTTGATCTTCAAGGTCTTTTCCAACCTTGATGATTCTGGGATTCTGAAAATTGTCAGAGCCTTCTGAGGATCCACATTTTTTTCTTACTCTGCCTCACTTTATCTCTCCATCAGTTTCTTTTTTGGAGAAAAATTTTTCTTTTTTCGCTGTCCACCAGGTCCTGCCTTCCAGTACTGGGAAAATCCTTCTCAAAACACCTGAAGTTACTAAGTTACTCAGTGTTATTGATCACTTATGAAGTAATTTCCATGATGCAGTCCTTCAGAAATGGGACTGAGCTCGATTTAGCTCATCCTTTCAAAAACATGTTTCACAAGTTTGTCCAGAGTAACAATACTGCATATTCTGATCTTTCTGATCTCCCCTCTCACCCCCACAGTCTTTTTTTTTTTTTTTTTTTTTTTGTTATTTTGGGGGTGGTGGTGGTGCAAAGTGAGGGAGTGGGGAGAGATATAGCAGGAAAAAGGTATTGAACGTATCTTTTTCCTGCTATAGATACTTCTGAAAAGGCAGGTGGTTTTTAAAATTTTCTTTCTGACTATAAGCTGACAACTCAGCAAAACAGAGAGGGGAATGAAGCCCTTCAATGGCAGCTGATAATTACCTTGCTCTGCGCAGGGCTCTCCACAACCCCAGCATTGTCAGAAGTGTACTTGATTACAGTGTATAAGTCCAGCTCGGTCTGAGAGTTCTGCTTCATTAGGGAAATAGAGCTGCAGTGCTTTTGCTGATCTCATTTCCATTTTTGCCCTTGAGTGTAGAGGTAAACTACTTTTATGCTCAAGTAGCTGCCATCCTTTCATCCTTGGAGACCCTTACAGGTAAGTGTATGGAGGCAAAACAATAGGTGAAATATTTATAAAAGAGGGTGGGGTGAGGAGAGGGTAACCTGGAAGACCACGGGGTGATCTCCAGAAAAGAAAGAATAAGGTTGTGATAAGTTTTCTCTGGGGAAATAGTGGTCCCTATCATCCGAGTAATTTGGTTTGTTCAATCCCTGAAGGAAAAAAACCCCACAACCCAATCTCTATCCCATAGGGAAAGAGGAATGATCTTGTGAAGTAGGCAGAGGACAAGTACAATGATAATGATGACGATGATGATTAGAGGCTTTTTAATTCAGAAAAATGGGTACATTGAACATTGTGGCTCAGAAGCCTTGCTCCAGCTAGATGCAGGGACAGCCCATGGCACTCCAAAATGCTCTGTTAAACACTAAGCAACACTAAACGCTAAGCAGGGACTTGAGGCATGAAGGGGGCTTATGTGAAGGGATTGTTTTTACAACAGACTGATGTTTTCCAGGATGTGAGTTTTCTTCTGTCATTGATCAAATATTTAAAATATGATTGTGCAGATTTCTGATTTGTCAGCATTTCAGGACACTTAGTTATAATGACATTGAAAGGTATCTCCTCTCAGCCCTGGCATTGTTCCTCAGCACTCAACAGTGAGTGTGTGACCCTGACAGCAAAGCAGAGACTTCACCTTGGACAGGAAAATTGTTTAAGCATCTTTAGACTTTAGCAGTTTTGAGATTATTTATTCTTTCACAGTCACAGTGTTCATCCCTTAATGAGTTTGTGAGTGTAGCTCCATTGACATTAAATGGATGGTGCAAGCTAAGGGATGTACACCTTGTAATGAAGCAAGGAGGTCCTGGAGCTAGGGCAGACTGGGACTAGTGCACACATAGTACAGTGCAGTCAGCAGCAACTAGCTTGGGGCTGAAAGCAGATAATATCCTCCTGAGACCATCTTGCTTCCAGCTAATTCAAGCACAGATGGCAAGTGAAGGTGGGAAGTAGGAGGAGTGAGTATCTCCCTCCAGGTAATGTTGCTCTCATACTCTAAGATAACGTTGCTGCCACATTTTTTTGTGGCTGTGGAGTCCTTGTGGGGTCTGGGCTAGGTATCACCTCAGCTGTCACAGATCCAGCCTGGCTGTCACTCTACTGCTAGCATAAACATGTTGTTGACTTTTCAAATCTCATGTTTATGTTACATAGACTATGAAGCAAGGTATTTGATCATCTTTCCTCTCTGTCTTTAGTTGATAATCCAAGTGCTACGGTTCAGCTCACAGTGATTTTCTGGATGATTTTGAAATCTGTAGCTACAAAAAACTTTTTTTGAGACTACTTTTTTCCTCATTTTTAGATCATTAACTTTGAAAGAGCTTCTCACAGTTAGCTGTACAAAGGGAAAAAAGACTCTGATCTGACTGTCAGAAAATATGGGCCTTCACACTCATTTACGTGACCATCTATATCCACTCCTAAGACCCTTTTATAGTGATGGGTCTGCTGTGAATTTGGTTAGTGCTGTGCTGCAGCATATTAGGCATGATAGAAGCAGTGAAATGGGGCTTGTTGCTCTGCCAGTCAGCCATGTTTCTTCTGGTTCTCTTGCACCTTTATAGAGTGATGCTGGTCCTCCTCAGCCTGGTACAATTCCCATGCCCATATACTCAGTAGTTTCCTCTTTTTTAATGTATAGAAGAAGAAGATCCACCACATCAAACCTAGTCATAAAGCTACTCTGAACTGAATAATGCTGCTTAAATGAAGTCACTACAGAAGAAAAGAACGGTCTGTATTCTTACATCACAGAGCGAGGCAGTATTACTGGAAATCAGGTAAAACAAACAAAAAGATCTCATTACAAACAAACCTCTAACCTACTTTTTAACATTCCTCCAAAGAAGAATGAGTTTTATTTCCACCAGTGGCTGAGGTTTAAAATAAGATCTTTCCTATTATGCTGCTCATGACCTCCTTAGATCTTGTCTCGGTCATAGTGCATGGAATGAAATGGAGTATTACAGTGTTGGCTCCCAAGGGACGCTTGAGTCTTAGTTACCTTTTGAATTAACTAGACCTTTTGGAAAGATTAAGCCATTCCCATGCTATTGTGTTTCATCTGGTCATTTTATTGTTTTAGTTAGCATTTTATGTTTTACCACCTTTGATCAATATTGTCAGGTATCTCCCTAGATCATAACAATCATGAAGGCAGTTTACCTGATCAAAGTCTTCTCAGATTTCTCGCTTCAATACAGTCATTGGCCATATCATGAGAAGCACACCTGTGGCTCCCAATGTAGTCTCTTCTGCCTTATTGTCAAATGTGCCGTTTTTCTGGAACTGAGGATATTTATAATGTAAGGGCTGCTAAAGCTGTCTCAAACAAATCCTTGCAATATTTTCTTCTCTTTATTTACAGTTTACGTGGTGGAGCCCTTTACTGCGTACTACATTTTATCTACATTCGAGTATTGGCCCCATGCTCTGGTTCTCAGGCAGGATTCCCTGATTTGAACCAAGAACAAGCAGGGAAGAGCTATAGGCTAAACTTGATTTGTAAGGCCATTTTAAGGCCTTTTTGAAGCAGTACCAAGGCCTGCCTGTGTCATTTATACTTATAACATTCTGAGCTTTTCTGTGCTGAAGCACAGTCTGCTTTCAGTGCCCCTACTACACCTGAGGAGCTCTGCCACCAACAGAGCAGACTCTTCCCTGCTCCTTGCCTGTATTCTCTTTTCAGCTCTCCTTGGACCCACATCTCTCTGTGCATGAGACTAAACTTATCCAAGGCTCTTTTATAGAATCTAGAATGGTTGAAACTGTTTTCATAGAAACCAGATGTCCCATTTTTTGCTTTCTTAAAAGGCCCATTTTGAAGCCAGAGTTCAACAGTAAGACCCTTGTGTGACTGCAAATCAGCTTCAGTACATGCTTTTCTGTATCTGCTTGGGACGGCAGAGCCTTATGGAAGGAAATATCATGCTGTGGGAGAAAACTTTCTAAGAGCAGAGTAGGTGCTGTTCCATTTGCAGCTGATGAATCTAGGGGGAGGTTAACTTTGCACCTTAAGACTATTTTCCTAGTGTAGCAAGGAGTTAAATTTTGGTGGGCAATTAAAGAATTTAATCATTCAGCAATTACCTTCATTTGATAAGTAAATCATTAACAGTGCTTAGGCAGGCATTAGTGTGAGACCTATGGCAACTGGATAGTACATTTAACATTGGTTGTGTTCCTCACACAGGTATGTCTACAATGAAAGCTAGAGAGGTCCAGGATATCTTTAAACCAGCAAGCTTGTGTTTGAGAAATGGTCTGGTTATGGTTAGAGAGGGTAATTTAACCTGCCAAGAAATGGAAAGAATCACAATAAGGTTTAGGGGGTGAAGGCTTGTGCTATGCCGGTTAAAAACCATGGTGTTTCAGTCATGTAAAAATGAAATAAGAGTGTTGAATCAAGCTTTTTTATTTTTAACCATGGGAAACAGACACTGAAATGTGTATGGGAAAGGCAGCAGAATGTGCTTTAGCCCAGGAATCTGCAGAAAACCTGCTTTCACATTTTGGATAGACTGTTAAGGTAGGAGAATTAATAGCATTAGCAGCCTTTGAGGAGATACACAGCTTTCAGATTTCCTGAGTGGGTGGGTGTTAAAGCAAGGTGGATGATGGCAGGATGATTTTCAGTTTTAAAGAGAGCACCCAGAGCTACAGTGAACAGCTTTAACGGCTCAAACTACCAAGCTGAACAGAAGTGTTAAGGCTGGGGAGGAGGAATAGGAAAGGGAAGGGAGAGAGAGGAGAGGTATGGAAGAAATAGCCTGCAGATTACCATCAGTCCCTGGCTGAGTTTACTCAAACACAAAAGGATAATTTGTTGATTTGGCCTCCCCTGCTATTGGGAACCTTTTCCCCTGCCCTCCCTCACATCTGATCTCAGCTCTACATTTAAGAGCAAGTGTCAAGCACAAGGGAGAAAAGCTGATGAATATTTTGGGCACAGACGGTTTCTTTGTGAAAAGTAGGAGATATTTTGAAACTGAAGCATGTCTCCTGGAAACACCTTTTCCTTTCCCTTCCAAAACCACATTTACTTTTGTCCCAATGTTTATAATCTGAACTCAGGTCAATCCAATTTTAACCATAAAACCTACCCTGCTTTATCTTCTTTCTTGGCTGCTGTTTGGTAAAGTGTTTCCTTCATAAACACAATTCACAATACTGAAGCAATTATGGTCTTTTCATCCTCAGCATCGAAACTGTGTAGTTAAATATCCTTTTTGTAAAGCTGCCATGTGGGTACAATATTGTGAACAGGAGTACCTCACATTTAGTTACAGTTCTCCCTCTCCAAAAACATCAGACATTAGTAGGTAAAGATTTAAGGTATCAGAGTAAAGAAAACAGCTCCCTTTAACACCCTCCTTCACCTCTGAAAGGGAACCCTGACTCCCAAGGTATCCCGGCCTGTACTCCTGGCTGGCTCAGGGTACTGTCGCAGGTTGCATCACCATGTCCCTCCTGCTGAGAACAGGCAGATTAGATTTGGGATATATTTTAAATTTTTAAAATTTTTTTTTTGCTTAGCCTGGCAACACCACACATGATGGATCTGTGCTAGCACATGTTTTCGTGCTGCCACCCCCTCTTTGTCTGTTCAATGTCCTTGTCAATTCCTGCCTTAAACTGGGCTGCAGCATCATATGTAGGGACACTTCCTCAGTTTTTATATGTCTGAAGCCACCAGGACTATGGGAGTTTATTCCTGTCTGAGACTGGATTCAGGATTACTGTAAAAGCAGGTTTTCTGGCTCCTCTGGCTCTGGGCCCATTACTGCAGACTTTTGTCAGACCCTCTCCACAGTTACAGGATGAAAGTAGGGAAGTGTAATTTGTCATGCATTCTTCCCTAATTTTACTATCTCATCTATATTTTAATCACTCTTAAAGTCGCTTTTGCCCCTAGGAGGTTTCTTTGGAAGATCAGTCTGTGGTAGCTGGGGACTCTGGACATGCTGCACAGAGATGTGGTTATGCCATGGAGCTCCAACCTTTCTGATGCTGGGAGCCTAGTGGAAACAGGCTGCCTGAGAGACCCTACAGATACGTGAGACAAACGTGAAATCTCAGTGACTGCAGACACTACATGTGTGTCAGGTTGCAATTCAGCAGTAACTCAAGTTCTGGTCAAGTTCCCTG
Organism: Athene noctua; assembly: GCF_965140245.1. Taxonomy (NCBI): domain Eukaryota; kingdom Metazoa; phylum Chordata; class Aves; order Strigiformes; family Strigidae; genus Athene; species Athene noctua. The sequence goes on along the minus strand of NC_134039.1, from coordinate 38,473,294 downwards.
TGTTGGGTGGTGCTCCTCACCCTCCCTTGTCTGCGTCAAAACCAGCAAAAGACCAGGAGGTGGTGGGTGCATTCCCATGGGCCTGAATCTGGGTGAAAATAGCCTGTCCCTGATGCTGAGCGGGGTCCCCACACTGTCAGGGACCCCCAGACACCCTGAAGGGGCCACATGGCTTGGGGAGCATGTGGGGCTGTGCTGCAACAGGATGGACAGTAGCACCATGCCACTGGGAAGGTTACTTCATGCCAGCGTGGTGGTCACTCCCTGCCAGGCAGGGCAGTCTCTCCATGCCATGCCCAACGTGACCCAAGGTGTCTGCAGAGCTCCAAGCTGCTCTCATGCTGCTTGCCGCCTGGGCAAGGTAACACAGGGAGGCACTTCTGCCCCTAAGCTGCTCTGGGTATAAATAGCTCTAGCTGAGGGGAGCAGGAAGGGCCTCCATCTTGCCAAGAGGACAGAGCCATAATGGAGAGGGCTGGCAGGGGTGGTGGCAGTGGCCTCCCCGTCTGGCTGTGCCTCTCAAAGCCTCCTCTGTCTCAGCTGGCTCCCTCTGAACAGTTGCTAGGTAAAGGCAGGTGTGTCAGCTGAAGTAGTGGAAATTTCTATTCATCTTATAAATAGTTGAACAGTCTGACTTGGTGAAATGTAAAACGAGCAAACATCCCATCTTCTTCTTGGAGGGCAGATCAGGATTCAGTCTATAGTGCTGTCATGTCAACTGTGTCAGCACTGCTGTTCATGATGCCAAGGCCCTATAAGTTATTCATGTGAACACAACAAACAAAGGTTTAGCTTAACTGAGGGATGAACATTCCTCCACCTGCAGCTTTCTGCACAGTTAGATGCAAAAAGTGCAGAGGTCACTTAATCTGTGACAGAAATAGACTGCACCATCTTTGGCTTCAGTATGCTTTGCAAGTGTAGTAATATGACTGTAGGAAGGCTTGAGGGCTTCTGGCACAGCATCTTTGATAGTAAGAGAAAATGTCATTAAAATCCTAATTCAGCTTGGCTGGTTTACTTGAAATTCACTGGGCAAAATTATAAATATCCTTTATAATCATGTTTATACTCTAGGCTATTAGAGGGTTTTTTCCTTTTGCTAATCCCTCATGCTTCTTGTAGGACTACATTGACCCTTGTTCTCTGGTGTGTTAAGACAGATCCCCACCAGAGGCTAATACTCCCTGTGAGACTGTGGGAACTTTTCAGGTCTTTCTCAGTGACTGAAGGGTTTCTGCTCTTAAAAAGATGAGATTTCACAGACTCAATTTGAAGCTCTATGTCAGCTTGGCAATATATTAAATGGAGTTTATTGTAGTATTTCAATCGCAGTCAAGTTTAATGAAAGGAGGTATCACCATGATATTGCCTGGAAACTGATGTGTCTGAGCAAGCTTTCATATAGCCTCAAAGAATGTAGTCATCAACATCATCTAGAGGTCAAAGCAGAAGCTTAGAATAAAGATATATAGATCTCATTTCTTCCATGAACCCTTTAGCTGAACTCACCAAGCCAATCCCTCCAGCATCTTAGATGATCAGATTGCCATGGGGACACTAAGAGTAACACTCAAAGCAAAGCATGGAATGCTCATTAGATGAAAGGGAGTCTGTAAGTACACATTTTTATGTTCTTTTGTTCTCATTTATTCTTGTTAACCAGGCAATAGGATTATGCTGAACCACAGTTTATCTGCAGTCACACCTCCACATGGTGGTGAAGACCCTGCAATGGCCCTGGGTAGCAGTTACTGCAGTGATAGTGACTGAGCCGATACTGTCTGAAGCTGGACTAGCATTACATTTGCGTGCAAAACTGAACATGTTCTTTCAGCTGACTGGCTTACTGGCAAATGATAAGGGCTTGTTTGCATATGCTCTTGCTCTGCATAGCTGTTTCTGAAAAGGGGTGGCTTGTGGTGAGCCAAAGGATGCTGATGTGATGAGGAGCCAAAGGAGGTATATGAATGAAAACCAAGCTATTTAACACTGGCTTACGCCTCTCCTGCACTCTCTTTTTTGTTAGATTCACATGCACAGGAAAGAAAAATGCAGCCTTGTCTGATTTATCTGTTACTCTTAACCAATGTTTGCCTGTAATCTGATCAAATAGAGGCAAAAGGAAATCAATCAAAACTAAGACAGATGACAATGCTCAACACAAAGCTGGTGCTTTACGCCTTAGTGATGTAAGCTGTAAGTGAACCTTGCTACCTTTCTGGGACATAGGTAAGTAAGCAGAGCAGTCATATTTAGCAGATGTAGGAACAGGAAAGCCTATAGCTACAGCATGAACGGAGAGGATAAACAATTTATAAGTACTTGTAAGTGATGATGGCACAGCTCTGAGTTGCAGTTCTAATTTACTGCTCTCTGCTTGTCTCCCCCGCAAGCTCCAGCCAGCAGATTGCAGGGCCATCTCTTTTTGAGCTCTGTGCAGTCTCAGACACATGCCGAGGGCTACACTGTATGAACCACACTTGCATTTTGAGAGCATACATGAATAGCCTCACTAAACTCAGTGGGATGCTTTGCATAAATACACTGTGTACAGCTTACATAGTATAGTGCTTATGAGGTGAGCCACTTAACCACAAAACTTAGCAAAGGCATAAAAATGCAAACACTTTTTATATAGAGCTACTGCAGCCCATTGGCCTTGAAAGTCCTTGTTTTTAGCATGATAAATGGCTAGCTCCCAAGAGAAGTCACTACTGTTGTGGAGTACAATCTGATACAGAATGGCAAACAAGGGTTTATTTCATGCACAGTATTGTAAGTGAATTCATGATTTTAAAACCTCTTCCTCTACTGGTCTAACCAAGCACAGTGTTCTACACTGTGCAAATAAATTATCAATGTGTATTTTTCATATGCATGTTAAGAATCACAGAATCATCAAGGTTGGAAAAGACCTTGAAGATCACCTAGTCCAACAATTAACCTCACACTGACTGTTCTCAACTACACCATATCCCTCAGTGCTATGTCAACACGACTCTTAAACACCTTCAGGGATGGGGACTCCACCACCTCCTGGGCAGCCCATTCCAACACCCAACAACACATTCTGTAAAGAAATGCTTCCTAATATCCAGTTTAAATCTTACTGCAACTTGAGTGACCTCTTGTTTTATCATTAAAGTGACTCATCCCCAGCTCTTTGCACCCTCCTTTCAGGTAGCTGTAGAGGGCGATGAGGTCTCCCCTCAGCCTCCTCTTCTCCAGACTAAACACTCCCAGTTCCCTCAGCCGCTCCTCGTACGACCTGTGCTCCAGACCCTGCACCAGCTTCGTTGCCCTTCTCTGGACACGCTCGAGTCATTCAATGTCCTTGTTGTAGTGAGGGGCCCAAAACTGAACACAGGAATCGAGGGGCGGCCTCACCAGTGCCAAGTACGGGGGTAAGATCATGTCACGTCCCACTCAGATGAGGGGGACAAGCGACTCAGATTCACAAATCTCCAGTAGAGCGGACAAGTCCCCAAGTCCAAGCATTTATTAACTACCCACAATGTACTAATTGAGCACACGATAATTGGCTAAGTAGATAGCAAATTGTGGTGAGCAATACAATATGCCTTGCATTTCTTAATGGAAAAAGGTAAAGAGGGAGATAGAGGGAATGGGGAAATACAGATCACCGGTCTGGGCTCCTGTGCTGATCCTGCTGGTGAGGGTTCCAGGAGGCGGCTGTCTTTTTCGCTGGCATTCGTCGTCTTCTCTTCACTGCTCTCTCCAGGTGGGCCCCTCTTTCTTCCCCCCCCTTGATTTAATTCCCACTTTCCTTGGGTCTGCCCCCTAGGTCAACCCACATACCTATGTATTCCATGTATGAGGAGGAGTAATGTGTTTCATGGGATGATGTAATTAGCATGATCATGTTAGCCTTCGTTAGCATATTGAGGGGTGTTAATTTTAATATGCATTTCGTGAACAATGAAGCAAAGTTCATTCACTTGAATGAACACCTCAAAGTTTATGGCCCTTGAAATTTGTCCAGGTGCCCCAGAGCATGGCTGTCCTCTCTCCACATGACTCCCTCCCCCAGCTGCATCTTGTGTTCTTTGGGCAGCCTTATCAGCTTCGACCTCCAGAGAATGCACCCTGTGACTATAGTTTTGTCTTGCGATTGAGGCATTTCTTTGATCAGCCTCATCTTTTCCTTTCCCAGGCTGTTTTTCTTAGTTTCTCACAGGCCTGGTTTCTCATGTGACTCAAACACTCCAAGTTCTTCTTTGACCATTGTGATCTCAAAAGGTATAGGGAAAAAGAAGACAGAAGGTGAGAGAGCATATATCTAACTGTTGGAAAGCAAAATACGAAAAGCAAAAATTTGCACAATATTACAATACTAATATTTACAAGCCATCTTCCCCATCCCGTGAGTCCTGAGGATCCCAGTGATGTGACCCATGACCAGCACACTGCAGAGTCCATGTTCCTTCAGCAGTGCTAAATGGATTCTGCAATGCCATCTTAGATGCTTAAAGGCATACCTTGTTAGTACATATAAATGCTAAGTTAAATTTTCTATAACTATTTGAGTTAACTATTAACTCAATATCAACAACTATTCTCTATATAACAATAACTCAATATAACTATTTTCTATAACTATCAGATTAGCTCCTCATACGACCTGTGCTCCAGACCCTTCACCAGCTTCGTTGCCCTTCTCTGGACACGCTCAAGTCATTCAATGTCCTTTTTGTAGTGAGGGGCCCAAAACTGAACACAGGAATCGAGGGGCGGCCTCACCAGTGCCGAGTACAGGGGTCAGATCCCTTCCCTGTCCCTGCTGGCCACGCTATTGCTGACACAAGCCAGGATGCCATTGGCCTTCTTGGCCACCTGGGCACACTGCTGGCTCCTGTTCAGCCGGCTGTCAGTCAGCACCCCCAGGTCCCTCTCTGACTGGCAGCTCTCCAGCCACTCCTCCCCAAGCCTGTAGCGCTGCTGGGGGTTGTTGTGGCCCAAGGGCAGCCCCCGGCATTTGGCCTTATTGAAACTCACACAGTTGGCCTCAGCCCATGGCTCCAGCCTGTCCAGGTCTCTCTGCAGAGCCTCCCTACCCTCGAGCAGATCAACACTCCCACCCAACTGGGTGTCATCTGCAAACTGACTGAGGGTGCACTCGATCCCCTCGTCCAGATCATCAATAAAGATGTTAAACAGGAGTGGCCCCAAAACCGAGCCCTGGGGGACACCACTTGTGACCGGCCACCAACTGGATTTAACTCCGTTCACCACAACTCTTTGGGCCCGTCCATCCAGACAGTTTTTTACCCAAAAATGTTAATATGGTATTGCTTAAAGTTTTATGTGTTTTCGTTTAGTTAGATGCAAGAAACCATTTCCTGGTAGGATTCCTTATCACCGAAATGGAAGGATAAAGATTTTCTGAGGAACTGCATGCAGATCAAAGGTGCTGTTTGAACTGCATCTAAGTATTGGTAAGGCCTGGGAAATGAATTATTATGGGAGATGTATTTAACTGTGAGTGAATATATATCTTACAGGAGAAAGGAAATTGTAGTTTCCTTAGAACTTCAAAGGGAGGAAACTTTATCATGAAAAACTAATATACATCTTCACATAACACTTCAGATTTTGTGTCTCCTGCCATTGTGTAATCTTGCATCAAAGGATACCTAGGTTATTACTTGAGGAAAGCCATCAGGACGGACAGCAGCACAGGCTATGGAGGGAGTGAGAAAAAGAGAACTATCAAAAGGATCTAGGATTGAATAAAATGAGCAAAGCACTGAATAAATTATGTTTCCTTGTATTAAATCTTTATAGATGAAGAACATGTCTAAGAAGCTGTTTAGATATGTTGTGTGACATAGTTACTATAAAAAAGTCCATAAATATTCATATATTATCAGAGGTGGTTTCCACTGTTTTATTGTGCTTGCACATTGTATGGGAATTGCTTCTCACCAATATTCATGAAAGCTCTTAGACTCAGCTACCTTCAAGTAAATGTGGAGAGATACTTTTTATCATCGAATTTTAAATTAAGAAGCTATTTGATCTAGTAGAATTCCTAAAAATCTTTCCCAAGAAATATATATATCCACTCAACAGATACTGTGTTGATGATTGCAATGAGATCATTCAAGGGAGGAGAATGGTGTACCCAAAAATGTGGCTCGTTTATGCAATAGAACTATGAATACAGTTTAAGTTTTGAAGATTCAATACCCACAAGAAACCACTGTATACCACAGACTATTCAAAAATGTGATTAAAATAATTTTGAATACTGAATGAAAACTTCAGTGTGCCCATGGGCAGTTTGAGTACAGAAAAAAAAGAGGTAATATTCATTTAAAGGATCATTTTCTAGGAATTGTTTGACAGGTTGCCATCTTTTATTTTGCATTTTACTCCAGCTCTTCCACTGAGTATATATATTTTGTTGTTGAAAGTCTATAACAGCAACTTAAGATACATATAGTTACTCAGAAATCATCTAACTGAAATGTTACTAAGGTGATTTTAGGGTTGCTTGAAATTTTCTTAATGAAAGCCAAAGTCATGAAGAAGCTACATAACACAGCACAGTTTGTATCCTGTTGTTCAGTTAATTCAAACAAATGTAAAAAGCCTATGCAGAGCTATGTGAGACAATCCTCTTTCTACAGATGCTATTTTGTACATAAAAATGCATATTTTTCTTGTACCTTTGAGGTAAATTTGGTGAGCAGCAGTATTACTCGAATCTGGCTTCCTACGGATTTCTGTGTTAAAGTTGAGCTCATAGACAGTATCTGTGGTGACAAATGAAGTATGAGCTCTCATTTTAACCTTTTCCTCAGTGAGGTTGTCACTGAGTTTCTCAGCCTTTACTTACTCTCTGAGAACTTAATAAATTTGGGATATTTTGCCATCCACCAAAGATGGTAGAAAACCAGCAGTGGATTCAGAAGTCATTAAAGGAACCAATAGATCCACATTGGCATCATATAATCCTTGTTTCTTTTGGCAGCCAGATATCAACAGACAACAAACAAAATATACTTTGGAAATATTCCCCCCCTAGGTTTCTTCCTGGTGTCTGCAACAAAATCATGCCCCCTAAAACTCTAGAGATCAGTTCTAAAAACTGGCTGAGAAGTTCTTAAGTGTGATTAGTAAAAGTGTAGCAGATACAGAAATACAAATGCTGCTTTCAAGAAAGCTAAACATATGCTTGATGCTCTTTACCTGAGAAAGAACAGAAAGAACCCAGGCCAGCCCACCAGAGGTCAGCTAGGCTCAATGTACTGACAGTATGATTGTTCAGCTCTAACTTAACAGTAGTATACTGCTTATCTGTTGTGCTATGCCATCTGCATATTCCCTTTATCAACGGTAAATGGGAAATTTTAACTTACAGAGACTACAGTTAATGATATTGTCTTGTTAACAACCAAGGGAGAGAGGTACACATATGTCATTATCAGTAATTCATTATTCGCCATCGGGAATGTGACGTGGTGCCCACCAAGTCTTTCCAGAGTGCCATGAATGTTTTGGTACCATTCATGTTATCAGGCTCCTACAAAGAACTTTTCAAAAAAAGATGGTATGGATTACTGAAAATGTGTGTATGACATTCAGCTATTTGGCTGTAAAGAGAGCTCAGTGGCCCATGAGAGAAGATTTTGCTATCCAAAGCCTTTTTTCCTCTCCCCTTCTCTTTCCATGGTGTTACAGTAAGCCAATATACCCTGAGGTCACAGAACAGAAGAAAAACGTCTAAAACAGTTTCTTTTAGACTCCATTTGCACTATGCAGCAAACTGTATCTGAGAAGTGAATGTTGTTACAAACTAGCTGGCACTCAGTAATGTGTAGCTAGTTCCCTACCTGCAAATCTCTATTTTAAAATTTCTTAACATTGAAAAGCTTTAGAGTACATCAGATGCCAGGCAGTTTTATTCTGTCTTCCTTGACTCCACAAAAATCTGTGTGAAGCATCTGTTTAGTACACTGTTTCTTGGAGGATTTTTCATGTAGAACCCCACCTGCTTGCAGAAAAGGCTGTGATGTTTTCTCAACACCATTTTGTGTTTCTCTCTGGACCATAAGAAATTTCCCTTCTGAGGATCTCAGCTGAGTCAGAGCTCCATTAAGATTTATGGCTTAGCATGGACACACGAAGGACAGAGAAAGGGGATATTGTGCTCTGCTGCATTGTGGCTTTCAGACTAGCCAGATCATTTCCGGAAACTAGGACAAGTCAGGCCAGGCACTAACACAGCTCAGAGCTGTATCACATCCTTACAGAGCTCCTAGATCTGCTGCTGAGCAGCTGCAAGGGGACCCAGATCAAAGGCAATGAACATTTGTGTGCTGCAAGGAGGACGGGAAGCCACGCTCCACTGAGACGCAGCTGCCCATATTAAAGAGGATTCCAGTTTTGAGGAAGCTATTTCCTTTTAATTGCTTAGATCCTGACATTATTGTTCCAAAGGTTTAGAGGATGCCCTGCATGGCTTTAAATGTGAAAGCCCTGCTCTGTGGTGCTCTGAAGGAGGCGAAGCACCCAATTCTTTTGACTGAGAAATTTTCCAGTGCTTACTGATGATAGCAAAAGGCCATGAAAATGGCTGCTTACTCTGGCACTAACAGGAATTTTATTGATGTAAAGAGAACAGAGCTTTCACCAATTTTTCTTCTTTTCTGATAGCATGGAATAGCATCGATAGCATGGCTGAAAGCTAGATGATAAAAACACTTAACATGTACTTTAACACAAGAACCCAGGCCTACAGGAGCTACTTATGTTTGAAAAGAGAGGTATAACTCAACATGAGTCGTACAGAAGGACAGCCAAAGATGTCACTAAGTGAACTGAGTATGTTGCTTTTGTCACATATAAGTTCAAATCAGCCATTCATAGGTGGCAATCTAGTTCTTGAGATGCCCTTGGAGAATGGCTGAGATAAACCATGAACTGTATTGCTATTGGGGGTCAAATCTGAGGTGTAAATCTGTGTATTCAACATTCAGAGGAGCAGCCATCCTTTTACCATCATATCTCTTAAAACATGAAGCTAGGTCAATGATTTTCCAGGCAATGTAAAGAGAGCAGTTTGCAAATAACATTGAGGACCATACATACAGAGTCCTAGCACTTGGCGAAAACAGAAATACTCCAGCTAGTTTTATCTCATTTTCTATACTGAGTCATAAAGAATGTAAAAAATAGTGTCACAAGATCAGTTCCTGCCATAATTTTTTAAAAGTATGTCTTCTCAGGAGTTGTATTTTTCCAGCTGTATTAGATCTTGTTTTCAAGCAGTTGCACCCTGAATACTCTGATGCCTGGTGAACTGTGTGCCTGGTCTATCTTTCTGGCAGGTGTTCAAAGCATAAAAAATTATCAGTGCTTCTAGTAAGCTAATGAAATTAATGCTGATATTTGACATCTTTATTAGTTTTGACATCATTTCACAAATCATTTTACAGAAGAGTGAACACAACAAAAAATAGCATGTAAAATATCCTTCTATATATCATAGATATTGAACGTTACAGGAAAAAATAAGCTAAGCTGGAGTTATATGTTCACCTGCCATATGCAAGTGTAGAGTAAAACACAACAGTAAACTGACAGGTAAAGAATTATCAACCACATGACAAAACTGGATTACTCCTATTAACAGTAATTCATACTTTTTTTCCTTGCTGGAATTGATACAATTGATAAAACCTTTTGGTCTTTACAGTGCAAGGACTTGCAGGAGGAAAAATTGCTAAATAATAAATTAATGATGAGAATAGCATTTTCTTCATTCCTGCTCTATGCATTTCTGCATGTGATGTTAGTAAGCTCTAGCTCTTATGTTGATGATAACAAAACAATGCTATAAGAGAATCAAATAATAATCATCATAATAAACTATATATCCCAGCCTTAGATTTCCTTCCTGTAATTTTCCTAAATGTTTCTACCCCCTCCTTTTCAGAAACACACAATGAACCTTTAAAAAAGTGGAGCTGCTTTCAGAATTGCTATCGTCATCCAGATCAATTTGGAACAAAGTCCTACCTCCCAATCTATTCTAAATTCAATGTACACACTGTGCTGGCTGGCTGCCAGCACAGAGCTCAGGAAATGATAAATACTCATTTCGTCACAGACGCACAGATTTCCCTGGGATGGTAGGCTGGGGCTGCTTTAATACCCTCAAACTTACTGCACATTTACACATTTGCTAACGTCACTCAGTGTGATATTTATATGTGGAGTGTAGGAATGACACACGGGGGGGGGGAAAGGACATAACTTACACATGCTCTTCAAGAGGACTGAAGCTCAGAGTCCTGTCTTCCTGCCCTGAGTTGATAGCCTTCCACCTCAAATAACTGTACATAACATGAATAGAAAATCAGATTGGACTAATCAAATTTGAAACAAGCTGGCCACAGCCTAATACTGTGAATCTCAAATGTATTATGAACTGGTTATGATGACTATTTGACATGCCTACTGGGTACTAAACATCTCTCTGTGCAGCACACTGTGCAAGGAAAATAGGCTGTATGTATTGACTTGTTTGCTTATGGGCTTGTTCTTTTTTTTTCCTCTTCATGAGTTGCTGGGGAGATTTGCTTTTCTGTGTTCATCTGGGATATTTGTAGAAAAGGAGTGAATTAATAGCTTTGGATGATTTTTCCATATAATTAAATCTTATATCCTTCTCTCTAATTATTTGAGAACTGGATGTTTTTCAAAGGCTGAATCTGAAGTCAGGGTTTAACCACTTTCCAATGTGGTTTAAATTTTTTTGGTGCTTCTCTTGCTGGTGTGTTAGGTAGTTGAGTGCTGTTAAAAACACCAGGTTTAGTAAACTTTTGAATAAAATCTGGCAGGCTACAATGCAGACAGCCCCAGCAAATGGAATAAGATTAACAAGCTCAAATTTCTCATTTACGTTAACAAGTCATTGAAAGACTGAATACTTGGTTAAAGAGTAATTATGGATATTTAACTACTACTGTAAGCAAGAAAGGTCTTCACAATTAACTCATAGCCTTATAAAGTATCTGATGTGCAATGACAATGTTAAAAACACATTCTTGTTTTCACCAGCATTAAATACAAACATATGCTTTGTCTATATGGATAATATGTGGGCTGGATTCTTTGCTGTCCTGAGTTTCTTCTCAGTTTACTAAACAGGAGACTGCTATGACCCTCATCTCAGTTTCTTGGTCCTCTGTTCCCATCTCAGTGAAGGTGAGAATAGACAGTTTTATGATTGCCATTATATGGAGACTGTGGGAGTTTTGCTTCTTTTCCCCAATCCAGTACAGTACTCTCTCACATGCATGGTGTGGCAGTTATAAAGATTCTCCTTATAATGCCTCCTCTAAACAGAGATTCTCCCGAGAGAAAGCTGCGTGGCATTTTAACACCATTTGTAATTCAGGAGTGTCTCATCAAGAGCAGAGTAAAACAGAAAGGTGGAGCTCTGTCTCTACAACGCTGTATGTACCAAGTGGCTCTCAGTGAAATTCCTCACTGTTTTCTACAGACATAGGTGCAAAAATTAAAACCAATAAAAAACACCAGACAAACCATCTAAATGAAGCACACATCCATTTATGTCTTGCTTTTACCAAGCTGTTGCCTTTTAAAAAATACTGTGCAAGGCTGCCTCTCCCAGCCACCACCATTAAGCCAGGTTAGCAAAGCGGTGGTGACATCACCTCCCAAACATCTGAGTGGCGGCTGAAGTGATGCGCTTCCCTCAAGAGGGGGTGGAAACATTTAAAATAAGGGACACAAGTACACAGCTTGTTCTGGCCCAGTGCTGGCTGTATGAAGAGATTTGTGTTGGGGTCATTTCACTTAGAGGTCTATGGTGCAACGTCTACTGGTCATCTGGTTCCTCTCAGCTTTCTGTATTTTCATTTGGAGAAACAAACATTTCAAGAGCATAATTCTTAAGATTTCTTTTACACAATAATGGCCTGAATCACTCTAAAAGTGCCTTTATCTATTGAGGTGGGCCCAGGGACAATTGTTCAGACATACCATTTACATGATAGCTATGTAAAGTCAGTGAAATTAATCCTATGCCTGATTCCTAATTAGGGAATAATAAAGGCAACTACCTTAAAAATTATTGATTGGTTACTTAAATTGTTTAACTAGATGTGTATACTAGATGATAGGGAAGTTTTAGCTTCAAACCTCCTGACAAGACATTACTAAAGTGAGTCTGCTTTTTTCAAAGTTATTATTTAATAACACCATGGCTCTGATCATAATGTGTCAGTAAACAGTTTAGGCTTGAAATAAGTTCCCAAAGTTTTAACTAATGGATATAGTTTTCATAAGCATTCATATATTGAATGACTTGGGAATACAGACGAAATATGTAGAGAGACCAAAAGTAAAGAAGAAATCCCTGCTAAGTGTCCTTTTTCATCTTTCTATCAAGGCAAGAAATGTTTTCAAGTATAGAATTGCTAAGGATGTGACTTTGTTAGGAAACTTACTTGATAATTAGTATTAATGAGCTTTAAATTTGCATCCCACTTTGTTCTGTGCAGGCATACAATATTCTTTCAGTATTTCACAGGCCAATTTAGAAGAACAAGTCTAATTAGAAACAGGTGTTTAGCTAGGCTGTCCTTATCTCCAGCACCATCTTATTCTAACAATCTACCAGAGTTACGAGTTTCAGTTGTCAAAATTCACTTGCCAAACATGAAATGTATTTTATATGACATCTTTTCACTTTTGTGCAAATTGAAGTGTGTGGATGGACCTGTGCCTGAAGAGGGCTGAGTAGCGGTGTGACCACAGCCATGCCACAGGATGTGGGATGGTAAACTTGTCAAATCTGATAGTGACACCTGGGGGCTACTGCAACCTGGACCTTAGTTTGTGCCTAAATATGCTGTGTGTGAATAATTGCTAATTAAGTTGTACTGTAAAAATTAATTTGCAATCATGACAGATACAAATAGGCATTTGCTTTGCAGACTATCTGTATTTCATAACAAATTAATCTCTAAAATATTGCACTAAACTGTATTTCCTGGTTCTATCAAGTGCTAATTTTTGTGTCTTCTTATAATGAACAATCACGAGGGCACAGTGTTTTGACAAACTTTACCATTAGAGAATAAGGGAGGAAAGCAAAGCTCTTATCTCAGAGAAAAGGAAATGTATTTTGGGAATGAAGTAGCTAAGATACAATAAATTAAGTTTACCACTCACTCATATCTATACAGGGATGTTTGTGCTTTCCTAGTATTGGTCTGTGAGTCATTACATCCTTTATCTAGTACTATGGTTAAATTCTAGGGTTATCTTGTTTTTTAGTTCCTTTTCAACAGAGACATAAAGACTTTCTTGAATGTTATATTCTCCAAGGTCAACAAAACACTTTTCTTTCAGTGATCTGGGAAGGAAAAGCATTCCTGGCTTTTAAAAATATGTGTTGTGTACTACTGGATTTGCAAAAGAAGCCTGATGAAATCTGTGTGAACTAGAAAAGTTGTTTTGCATCAAAGCTATTTAAAACACGATCCGAGTTAATAATAATAACAACATTTTTTTAGATGCACAAGAGTGTATGTGAATAGAAAGCACTATTCAGTACAGGCACTTACTGGAAGAGAACTTCAATTTATACTTTGATCACTAGTGGAAATAACACATGTATAGCTGTCCAGCCCCAATGTCTTTTAGTGTACTTCTCAATCCTGGCATGAATAAAACCACACCATGTTTTGCTGCTCCCTGTTCATTGTGCTGAGAGGGAGCCTGGAGAACTTCTGGCTGAATTGTACAAACAAATAAAACTCAGTAGTACTAATTCCAATTTAAAATGAGACTGGCGGTCCATTGGCTTACTAAATTTCTGGATGAGTTTTCCACTGACTTTTTATTTGCTGAGGGTAAATTCCAAATATGCTTGCAGGAGGGGAATTGTAACGTTGTGTACTAATGTGCTTATGGACTGTTCACTTAAAAATTACACACATCTGGTGTTTTGGTGATGTGAGCAAAGCTCTGCTAACACTTAGAACCAACAATAAATAATTTTCCTGAGGTGTCTGGTTGTTTCCCAGATACGAGTTAAAGAAATTAAGTCTAACGCTTTACCCAATTGCTTTTGAGTTTGTAATTAAATCCATGTGAGAAGAGCAGTTTGGTGGATTGGGGTGAATGAAGTGCTAATAAAACCAACTCTAATTTCCTGGTAAGTCAGTGTTTTTCTTCCCTTGTGCACTAGTGGCACCAGATCACTGCCAGATCTGCAGCCATGGCCCTGGGGCTTTGATCTTGACACATCTTTTAAAATAAACAGGACAGAGGATGTGGACAAGCAAATCAATTACACAGAACTAAGTAAAGCTTCAGAAGCACCAACACCCCCCTGTGGGTCTTCTTGCACCTTGGAACCTTGTCTTTACCATGTACCAAGGAATAAGGACATGGACATGGGTATTTCCAGTGAGGTAGTGTTTAATTCCCACCCTTACTTATTTTGGGATGTTTCTGACTAAACTCTGAGCTTGATTAAAATGCAAGACCTGCTGTATCCCCCTTTAAAGTTATCTTAAACATTTGCATCGCCTTAATGAAGTTGCGATCAAGCCTGTAGATTGGCATCTCAAAGGAAAATGTGGGCACTACAATAAAATGATGTGGGTGAATCAGTAGGTGTCAGATTGCTGAGTCCATAATGAATAATTATCTCAGCATAATTATGTGTGCTGTTTTTCAGGCAAGATGTAAAACTGAGGTCCTTTTGTCTTCTGATATTTAAAAACACATCTCTTGTGCGATTGCACATTATAAAAGGGTCTCTCCTTTTGAGAACATGGTCTGTTAGTAGTATCTAAGGTTGGATAAGGAACTATTATAATTGAAATTGACTGTCCTGTATAATTTTCTCTTCCAGCATCTCTGATACTAATTTTTGCATTTTAATTCCAGTTTATGCACATATTTTGTAGAAGAAGCTCATATGTTTTACTTTCTTTGATACTTTTTTTAGTTACATGCATATGAGCAGGGTTTTGATATTACCCCTGGGTGAGTTTTGATATAATTTTGGGTTCAGAAATGAGAGAAAAATACCTGAAGGAGTGTTAAACACAAAGACATGACTACTGCTTCAGGAAATCCTTGGGTTACAAACTGGTAAATATTGGGAGAATATTCTTAAGATATATAGTCCTGAATGTTTCCTCTCTTTTTAAGCTCTTCCCTCAACATCTGCCACTGACCACTGTTAGAACAAGATAAGGGGTTATACATATCTTTGATTTTATCCAGAATGGCCATACTTAAGTTTCTATGTTATGTAATGTAAATGTTGAAAATAAATGTCCCACCATGAGGATTTCTTACCAACACAAGGAAACAAACCTGGCTTTCAAAAAAATATCTGAAGTTTAAGTAGATTATTTTCTCTTAAAGAAATGTAAGATGGAAAATATTTTTATATTTTATTACCAAAATGGGTATCTCTTATCAGGATGTCTTGCGTTTTCTCTAAGTTATGGTAGCATTTTGGACATTATTGCTTGGCCTGCTTCAGAGCTATTATGGGAAATTGGATGTAGGATAATAATTTCTTCAGCATATCCTCTCTTGGATTTGCTAGGTGCCAGTACAATTATTGTAAGTGGAAGAGTCATGTGAGAACAAATGTAGATGAGGCATAGCTAAAACTACTTTCATGCGTCTATCCCAGAGATAACAATTAAAGGATATATTTGTGAAGAAGAGTAAGTCTGTCTAATTAAAACCGTATTTCTGACCTGCTGCTCAGAGACAGATGAAAGAATTGCCTTAATGTACAGTGACAAACCACGCATTTGGGACTTTTCTGAAACGTTTCCTGTGATTATTTAGTGACCACAATAAGTAAGGGCTTTCAGTTTTACCCTTGACTGTCCATAGACTATGCCTGTGCTGCGTGTCAAAGTGTGAATTTGAAATTAATAATTTTTTTGTTCTG
This sequence comes from Athene noctua, assembly GCF_965140245.1. Classification (NCBI taxonomy): domain Eukaryota; kingdom Metazoa; phylum Chordata; class Aves; order Strigiformes; family Strigidae; genus Athene; species Athene noctua. Next base: position 38,457,300 of record NC_134039.1, on the reverse strand, counting down.
GCAAAATTAAAGAAAAAAGAGATAGAATATATGAAACTTCCAACTGTGAAGCCTGGCACAAAAAATGGGAAGTTGGTCATAAAATGTACCTAGCATTTTTATATGTTCGTAACAGGAACGTGAAAGAAGAGGAGAGGGTCCATTTCGTCAACCAACAGCAGGGAAAAGGAAGACAGCAAATAAAGAGAGAAGATGGCTTGGCTGTTGTAATGGCAACTAGGAGATGAGAAGAAAACCACTAATTACTCTGTGATTGATATCCTGGTGGAAGAACAGCTTAATGCTTTAGCAATTCAGACTTCAGAATCTTATGTGAGACTATGATAACACGGTATATTTGTTTCATGATACTACCTAATGAGATGACTTTAAACAAAACAACAGTTATTTATCCTGGCTGAAGTTTGACTGATCAGTGGTGAATGCAATTTTGACCTTATCAAGAAATCATCAAGATAGCCATGTCTTTGGTTAGGTTTTAAGAAGGAAACCTGAGGCACTGGAATCAATGTTTCAGACTGTTTGGAATATAACAGAATATGCATACTCAGGTCCTGATCCTTCTACCATGTTGAAGCACTGAATAATGAAATAAGAAATTATGATTTTATTATATTTAGATGTATCTCCTGGGCTGGTGGAAGTGTGGAATCAGATCTGGCAGTCAGGTGCAGTCTGCAGCGAGCTACTCCTGGGGCTCAGGTGCACCCTGTGCTGATCGAATTGCGAGACCTGGGCTTGCTCTGAGACATTGTCAAAACAAAGAGACATGTCATGTGTTTAGAGAGGTATGGAATAAGGCAATTCTCAAGCAGGAGGCCGAGGTATTTTTTTCTCTTGCATTTGCCAAGTGCATTTACACATGGAGTTCTTGGCCGCTACTTGTGCAGACTTCCCTTGGAAACATTTTCCATCTGTCATGCTCACATGCAAAAAAACCCTGGAGATTCCACCCCCATATCTGAAACGGAGCCTCTCTTTGTCTCTTACAGCTTTCAGCAAGACTTTTATTAAAGAGACAGGGAGGCGGACGTAAAATACAGACAAGGTGCTTTCTAGCATTTCATACCAAGAGCTGCAGCCAGCAGGATCAAAAATGCCTGGGATGGAAAATAGAAAGGGATTTAATTCCACCTTGACTTCTTGTTTCATTCACTAGCAATCCTCCATGTATCTGCAGCACTCTAAACTTCATCAGCTGCTCCATCCATGCCTACTAAGAATTAAGTCTATCTTGAAGGACAGTCAGATAAAGTACAGCCAGAAATTCTTGACACTGCCTTCTATACTTAGAACTGCATGTAAAATGCCATCCACCTTCTTCACAAAAGTAGCAGAAAATTATTTTTAAATATGTTTCCTAACAACATTCCCTCTTTTAATACTTCACTGTTACCAGCAGTAAAATGAACAAAAAAAAAAACAACCTGAAAAAATGACTGAAAAAATACTGGGAGGATGAGCATCCTAAGAGTGATCAGTGATGACACAGGGGAAATACATGGCTTTGTTATGTCTCCTTTCTTCAAAACTGTAATTATTTTGCAAATAAGCTACTCTCTTGTCTTATGATTGTGATTTGCAGAAGACAAACTTTGTGGCAGCATGTTATAATCTGTAAAAGACATATACTGAATAGGTTGAAATTTAGGGCATTACATGGCAAGAAAGCCAACTGACATTAGGGTAACTAAATCTTTTGAACAAATGGGGCCTTCCTTTAATTGAATTTCCTTGATTTAAGTTTCTGCTTCACATAACATGTGAAAGGAAGCTGTATATTCAGAAAAATTGAGTAGCAAGGCCTGCTTAAAAGGCTGACTACTGTGCCTATCATTGACAGTGAAAGTCTGAAATTTCTATTGTATTTTAGTTATGTTTTCATAATAGGGACATTTAAAATTATCTTTAAATATAAGAATATTGGAAATAAGTCTAGCTCTTATTTTTCAGAAGATTTTTTGGTTTTCTCTGTCTACTGTCCCCTCCTAACTCTACACAAGCCATCTCCCTCAAGGCACTCAAAACAACAGGTTAACACATTTTCCATGCAGATGTATTGGACTGCTGCAGATTAACTGTTCTTCTTCAGCTCTCCTGTGCAATACCGCACAGTGTGCCAGGCTGCGGCTGGGCTGACAAGGCTCTGTTGTGACTCATTATAGCAAGAGGCACAATCAGCTGGTACAGTGAAAAAAAAAAGGTTTATCAAGGATAAAGAAAACAAGTTATTCAGGGGGAAATGATCCATAAATGCTTGCTATTAAAGCCTTTAAGAATTGCTCGTATAAGAAGAGAGGAATTGCATAATAAATTTAACTCCCTGGTTTGTTCTCAGAACATGAATGAGTCAGGGCAAAACTATCCTGGGAGTCAAAACACACAAGTGCTGAATGTGCTCTTCAGCAGCCCTCATAAATGTGTTTTTACTGAATTTAATTCTATTACTGATTCATTCTGTATTGAAAGAAAAAGAAGGTGGCAACCATGTTAAAGTCTCATTTCTTTTGAGAAGACAGAAGACACGGTATGAATTGGTAAAATTCCTTTGAGACTTCTCCCTTCACAAGTCCAAAAACCTAAAACAAATCTGATTATATCATTGTTAATGAAAAACATACAGGCACAAGAAAGTATTCTTCGCTTACCAGAATGAACCCTATTACAAATATTGACATTTTGTTCTTCTATGCATCACTTTTCATTTTTTTTCAGTAGTTGTTGTACACTGTCCTGGTTCAGCTAGGAGAGGGTTAAGTTTCTCCCAAGCAGGGGGAAGGGATCTCCAGCCGGGTTATTCATACCATGCTGACGTCAGGTCCGGCATGGCAGCGCAGGAAGCTTTCCTTTGTGGCTTTGGTCGCGGGAAGCACATGCGGCAGGCTAGATGTGTTCACTGCGGTATTTCTCTGTATATCTTTTGTCTTGTTTACTGTTATTACTGTTTATTGTTGTTATTATTGCTATTGTTGTTGTTCAGATTGTTATTTATTACACTGTTGTATTAAATTTCTCCTTGTTTCATCCCTAGGACTTGTGCCCTACTCGGCCCGAGGGTTGGGGAGGGACAACGGCAACGTGGTCTCCAGTCCTGGCAGGGCTTAAACCAGCACACACTGTTATCTAGCACCCATGCTTAGCCACAGAGAAGGCTGCAATTCAGTTTTGGTTAAGGAATTAGTTTGCAGGACAAGAGGGGAAAGGGTAGCACAAAATGGCAAAGAGGCAAGATAAATCTTGCAGTGCCCTCTGATCTCCATGCTCTGCTGCCTGCCAGCAGTGACCCCAAGCAGAGTGCAGATGCACACACGTGAATGTATACTGCTAGTCTCTCTCTTCTTCCCTGCAGTTGGCCTTGCCTTGCCAGTTGTCCTCATACCACAGGCAGATATTCCTTAGGCCTGCAGGAAGAAGGGGGATGAGGGAAGGAAGAGAGGCTGCTGCCAGGATGTGGGGGCAGAGAGGTTCTGCTAGATGCTCCTCCAGCTTCCCCACAATGACCATCTCACTGTGCCCACACCATCTTGGGGGAAACTGTTGGTCACAGACTAATATGGGCGATTACATGGGGTATGTCATACTGCTTTGTCTGATGGACAAAGTGCCATGGTACTTGCCTATTCATATAGAATAGCACTTGATAGATTCTAGCTGAGCAATCAAGACTCTGGACAGAGTGGGATGAGAGACAGAAACTCATATATATGTGCACATGCAGTTAAAGATGTGAAAGGTTGATGCCATCTTATTCTGGGTGCCAGAATACTTTATTATGGTCACATTGCTGAGGTTACATCATGTTTATATTCTAATATCCTACTTTTAATGGTAATAACATTCAGAAACTTTTCTCTGTTCCAGATGTTGTTTCCATCTAAATGTAATTTTATTTGGAAAGTTTAAACAAAAATGGGTTTTGGGGTTTTTTATTTATGTTGAGTTTGGGGAGGATAGGAAAATAAAATTGCTTTTAAATAATAATTAAAAAATCATTCAGTTCTGTCCTTTGGTCATGGCCTGATGAACAAAGGACTTGAGTCAGACTAAACCCACCTGCTTTCTGTGGGGTCATACCTAGGGAGAGGCATCAGCAAGACTTCCATTATAACAGCCTCCAACCTATGTACATCAGGGCTTCATTTGTGTACATTAACTGAGTGCAGGACAAAAAATACCTCTTCCAGAGAGAATGAAAGAAGTGAGGTCAGTATGAGAAAAAAAACAGTGATGTGGGTGAAGGAGGAAAGTGGGATGTGTTGTAGCTGGGGACATTCTCTGAAAAAGATAGGGAGGGAGGACAGAAGGGTGAATTATTCATATCTCTTATCAAAAAGGAATTACTATGTTTTAGTTGTTTCTCATTCTTCTCACCATTTTTTGACAGTTGCATTGCCTCTGGGAAGGCCCTTGGCATCAATTCTCATTTTGTTCCTGTGAATGTCTTTCTGTCAGCTTGTGGTGAATGTTTCTTGCACTCCTTGACTGAGTTCCTTGCAGTGCTTCTTCGAGGGCCACAGAGGTGTCACATAGTCATGTATTTTCTTTAGGTTGCCAGTATCACCTGCACTAACTCACCCATCGGGGAACAGAGAATGGGCTTTTGTTTAAGTGCTGTCTCTCATGCAGTCCTACTTGGAATGTAAATGCATTTTTTTTACTGCAAAGGGGACAGGTAACAGTCCATGATGCTGCACCATCTTCAGTAAGTATGGACAAGACTGTGTGAGCCATTTCAGTACTTTTCTGCAAGTACTCTGTGTGTGCCATCCCCTGTTTGTGTCCTTGTTCTTAATAAAATGTTGCATGTGCTGTTTGGCAATGTGAACGATTTCACTCCTGCACTACCCAGGGCATTCTTTACGCTGCTGACCAAAGTTTGCTTATGGTTTTAATGGCTCAGATTAAACCCTTTCTGAACATTTTTTCACTTGTATGCATGGGTTTCCCACTGTGTATGAGTATTGTGTCATTGCTCAAATGGCACAATTTGTTTCTAAAATGTGTTTCTTTTTTCCCTATCAACTCTGTGACCAACACCAACCATGTACTTTCTGTGCTTTTCTGACTAATCCCAACACCTCTACCAATTAATTCTAGTCCAAATGTTATACAAACCCTTCAGCTGATCTTTGCAGCCTCATATTTGCAGTTCGGACCATGAGAATGTCTTTGCTTGTGCTGGTAACCACCACCAGCAGATATCTTCTCTAGTTCCCTAGCAAATTACTTATTCATTGTAAATAATTTGGAGCATATGAAGAAGCAACACCTTTATGAAATATGATATTACAGACTGTATATTTATCTAATTGATAAGTCCTGCATTACATTATTGTCTTTGATACAGGGAGAAGAAAGTTAAGTTCTTTCTGACTTAAGAAGTTATTCAATTTTTAATTTTTGGTTAGCCAATATTGCACAGTTTGAGCATGTGAATTAGCTTATTTTTCCCTGAAAAGCAATTTAATGATCAAATAGTGGAAACTGGGACCTGTGAATTCTCCAAATATTTGCAAATGAACACATGGGAAGAAAGAAGCAGCATCACCTGTCTTTTTAGATGGCTTTTTATCAGTTTATTTCCAGAATACCATTGTCTCTGGTGCATAGTTATACAACCAGACATATGGCTTACTGTGAAAAGGAACTTGTCCTTTTGAAATCCCCAAGTGAAAGGTGAAGCAAGATGTAGGTGTAGTGATCCTGACCGGGAGACCACTGTACATCGAGGAGTGAGTGAAAAATGTAACAGTTATTCTAAGTAGGCTCAGACCCGTACTGTGCTACACTAAGCTGCCTGTGTTGTGCTGCACAAACCCTTTGGCTGGAGGACAGACCCCACCAGCTCACAACAACAGAGGAGCCTGCAGGCAGCTCCCCCTCGGTACCAGTGATTATGTCTCCCACATGGCCTCACCTTTATCTAACAGCACAGCGAGAAGTTCTCATGGGAGTATCCTTTCTGTTTGACTGTAGAAATGACGAATAGAACTGTTTTCTTGTAAGAAAAGCCTATAATAGCTCCAATGACTGAAATGGTGGAATCACCTCTATGGATGGGGTCTGCCCAGCATTGCTGCACATGGATCAGAGCCCATTTGATGCTGCACCACCTGGGGTCCCTAGCATCTAAAAGGATGTAAGATTATCTATACTATTGTCTCCTTAGAGTGTTAGGTCTAATAAGTAGCTTTTTAAATAATACTTTCCAGAGTCTTGAGTGCCTTTCTTACTGGGATCATAATGGCCAGTATGTCCTGTTGCACAACTTTAATACAAAGTAGAATTGCTGTACAGACCTGTATATGCATCAGGATAACTTTTTATAAAACTATTTATTAATAGGCCAGAAATATGTCTCAATTTTAACAGATCCTACTGTGCTGAATCTCAAGACAACAAATTTAGGAGAGGTGACTGCTGTAGGAAAGCAGGAATGAAATGGTATGTAGTTTAATGTTGGAGATTAAAAACCTACAGGTGAAGGAAAAGGGCAGACTAGATCAGATCAGTTTTTATGTAGGGTTAAAATGGGGAAATAATTTGGAAGAAATCTGCTGTTTCTTCAAAGATATCAACTATTACTGTCCAGTCTGAGAGTGACTCCTTTATGTGACATGCAGCATGTCAAGAAAGAGTTATTAATGAAGTGGCTAACAGCTTCCTGCAACTGTTACAAAATTCATGATCAAAAGTGAGGAAATGGTCCTTACAAACATCAAAACATTTGCAGACCCAATAGCAGGGAGATGGGAAATCTTTGATAAATTGGAGACACCTTCAACACTGTTGGAATCATGTGAAGAACTCCAGAGAGACCCCTTCTCAACATCTGAAGACACTGTGAGCTGGAAAATCACAAAGCAGTTCACTTCAGGACCTAGAATAAGTTTAATTTATAGCAAATAACAGTGCTGAGAGGCAAACAATGCAAAAAATTAATTGTCACTCAGTAAACTCCAATCACCATAAATGACATGGGAATTGACCTTGCAGACTTAGGGTCTCTGCACACTAAGGCTCTGGAATGACTCATAGGATGAATTAAACCTATTTGCTTGCAGCACTGAAAAACTAGAGTTTGGTTTGTAAAGATAAAGGCTTCTGAAGATGGCAAACTTGTATGAAAACGAATATATGATAAGAGAACTGGAGCTGTGGCTACAGAGCCTGTTGCCTGTTTTTTCTTGCTATAGACAGGTTTATGTACACAACAGGGCCCTATTATATGCTCATTAGCTTAGAGGTGCACCTGTGGAACACCAAAATGGGCATGCTTAACATGAAAAGTTAGGTATGCAGGTGAGAGACGTGAAAATCGACTGTGGTGTGTGGCTTGTCGCAGCATCAGGAATGGGCACCAATCTCAGTTGTAAGAGTAGCTGTGCTGACAGAGATATGACTCATACGGTTCAGCACAGCTCGGGAATGACTATCAGTGATCTGACTAATCTGATTTATCATAGGAGAGGATCAGAATTGTTTGCCAATGAGCTTACGGGCAGCAGTAGTGGAGCATCTTCATTGTTACACCTCCTCGTGTTTCAAGAGACCTTTTCAGTTCAGTGTTGCTGCAGGTGTGAAGTATGGGATACCAATTTTTTCTTGTTTTACCTCTACAGAAAGGAATATATGACAAAAGAGAATACAACTCCATTAGGGAAAATGTCTCTGCCTCTGAGTTCATTGGGAATGACTTGAAAGGGCTGCTCTTGGAAACACCAACTGGAGATCTGTCAGTGCTAACAGCATGTGACAATTTCTCCAAGTATGAGATAGAGCAGCCACACAAACATAACCCCCCCCTATACGTTACATAGTCCTTGTTGGCCTTCAGCCATCCTTCTTTTTTTTTTTCTTCTTCACTGGGTTATTTTAGGACTACAGGAACCTATGCTTCCCTCTAACTAGATCTCTGTAGCTAGGTGTTTTGGCAGTCCTAGGACTTCAGATAATGGGAGAGCAGAGGAAGTGCAGTCAGGGAACCTCTGACAGTAAGACTATGTATTGATTCTGGAAAGACAATAATGGCATGAACATCCAGGACACAGAACAGATATGGCTAAGCAGCCAGAGAAAAACAAAGGGAAAAAAAAATCCTAGAATACTCCATTTAATGTTATTTTTACATATGTGGCACAGTTGTTATGAATCCAAAAGCTTAGATTCAGAAAAACAGAGCCTTCTTTTTGCAGCACATTGAAAACTAGCATGCAGATTACCTAGAAGGGAGAAAGATCAGTAAAAAGAAAACTCAGTGGTTGGAGAGACATGAAAGAAAGTCTAGAAATATTCTACATACCCTAATAAATTTTGTTGCGTTGGTTGTAATGGAGCAATTTGCAGCAAAGAAGGAATTGCTGCTTTGGCACCTGAACCTCAAGTCACTGCAGTCTCTATCTGCCCGGAGGATAGGCCTGACCGTGAACAGGAGACCTGTGACTGCTGATAATACAGATGAGCATTTGGGCAGTGACTTTGAGGCTGAAGTTAAGACATGAGCATGTACACCACTTAGGAACACCACATAAACAGATGAACATGTGGATTCCTAGGAGTTAAAGGAGTGATAAAGGCTTATTGAACTGACTGAACTGGAAACAGTTGCAATGTTTAATGCAGACAGCACGAATAAGTGCTAATAGTTTCAAGTTCTGCATAGTTTTATGTTGACTTACTGTCATCTAAGTTATAACCTGCCTGAATATGATGGCACTGATACTTGGGTTGTCACTTTAAATCAAATTGTTCCTGTTTATGAGTATTTGGGTATCCCTGGTTTTCCTCTGTGATGTAGTGCCATACTTCACATGACTACAAGACTGCACTGGATCCAGTAATTGTGTATGTTTGCATGTGGGTATGTATTTCTTCGCTTAAATTTTCTTTGATGACTGCTTGATGCTCCTTTCGGAAAATAAAATGCAGTGTATTCATATATTGTCTTCTAATCTTTACATGACGATACAGCTTTCAGAATTCCTATCAGCATGTTTAATATTAAGACAGACTTTACAAACTAGAACTCCATTGATTCAGATTAAGTCGTGGTGAATGGTGTGTCCTGCCTCTTGAGATCTTTGCTGAAATATAATATGTATTAAATGACATTTGGAAATAGTTGCAACCATGCACATTTGAATATTTCATTAATTAATTGTGATTTTTTCAAAACGTATTGCTGAGTTTCTTAGAGTGGAAATGTCCCCCCTCCCCATCCCAGGAGGATTATCTCTCAGTGACCAGGCTAGCCTCACAGAGTATGCAAAGTTGTTCCTGTCTCATAGGATTGTTTCTGCCTATTTTTTTCTAGCCAGGATATTGTTGCTTTTTCATTCCTTCTGTTGAGACTTTCACTGAGAGACAAAAGCAATTCCTGGTAAACAGAAAGATGCAGCAGCTGGGTACAGCAGAGGCTTAAAAGTGGTCAAAAAATCAAACAGCTTTTCTGTAAAATTGATATTGGCTATCAGGACAAACTCCAGGGAATCAACAGCGTTCAAGGAACACGGAGCCAGGCAAAGCTTTTCTGATGGCACCAGAGCCAGCAACAGCTTGCAGGTCTGTGGAACAAGCTCCAGAGATGGATGACAGTGACAACTAATTACCTTCTGGAAATAAAAAGGGGCAGCAGAAAGGGCATAGAATCTTAGAAAATCACCTGAAGTCTTAAAAGTTACTGGCTTCAGTTTGAGAATCTGGCTAGGTTATTTTCTTGAATTATTTCTTCTGCTATCACTTTGAGAAAAACAAGAAAAATGACTCAATCCCCTAGCATCTTACATGTGTCTTAGTCATTGTCAATCACAAAAAAGTTACAGTCTGGTTCTCATGTTGAATTGAAACACTTCCTGAGAGAATGGGCATACTTGATGCAATGCTGACTCACTCTCAGCTGCTCACCATTATTAGGTATTCAGCATTGCTAAATTGATACAATTAATTTTCCTGAAGTCCCATAAAAGTCTCTTTATCCTCTTGACAGATTATTTCTTTTCTTTATATTATGGTAGTCAGTGTGCTGCTAAAACAAAGACGAGCCAGATTTTTCTCTTGCTTTTATATTTGAATCTCACAGAGCAATTTTTTAACTCTCATTTTTGTTCATTTACTTGTGATTCACTGCAACTTTCAGAATATGAATCTGTAGAACATCATGCTCTTAGGTATAAAGCTTAAGGATAAAAACCATCAGCCATCTCCTGTGAAAGTCACAGGAAAAGAATCACTGGAGAGGATGACCTACATACCACACAGTGTCCCTTAAAACAAAATAGATTTTGAATACTTTCTGTGAATTACTGAGACAGATATTACCATTGAAGACAGGACACACAGAAATAGTCCAGAATGCTTTCTATTTAATGCTTTGTACTTCAGTTTACTTGACTTGAACACAACCAAGTGTTCAAAAGTTATTACTTACTCCCTCAATTTGCATACAACTACTTTTTTTTTTTTTTTTTTTTTTTTTTAAATACCTGCTCCATATGATTTTTGGTCATGGGTAATTTCAAGACATAAAAGAACAGTTTGACAAAAAACAGATCTGAAAAGAGATCCTAACCCATCCCTCTGGAGAAAAGTATGGTCACAGTGGGTGTTCTTCTCTCCAGCCAGAGGAACTGGATGAAGCATGCACCTTGACCCTGGAGTTCAAGATACTGTGACTCTGCCTGATAAAAGCAGAAAGCAGGTTTCAGACAAGAACGCTGGGCCTGGCTTGTTAGATCTGCCTTAGGTTATTTCAGCTGCCAGTCTGATTTACTGGGAGAGACTGATTTCAGGGGAGACAGATCCCAAACTGTGGCTGGCCTCATTGGTTAAATCAGCAGGCAGCCAGCTTTGTATGTGACTAGCACAATGTAGGGATCCCAGCAGTTAAAGGTCCACTGGAGAAGGTTTCTTGAGGGAGCAGGTATTATATTACTCACTTCCTGAATAATCTTACCAGAACTCTTTCCTGTAAAGTACAATACTGTATTTCAAGCTGAAGGTAAACAACTTTCCTCCTTCTCCCTCTGAAAAACAATTCCTGTTAAATCATGGAAAACTATCGTGAAGTCCTTACCAGGGTAGAAAATTTGCAGTCTCTCCTAGTGCATTTCATATGAATGAAAAAACCATTCCTGTACTTTGGGAGCTGCTAACAGCAAAAAGTGGAGAGGCTTTCCAGATTTTAAGCCCCCTAGCAGAGAACAGTAATAAACTTTCCAAAAGAGAAAGGAACGTTACCTCTACTAACTGCAAAAGCATCTCTTCTTCAGAAACGTCACCTTCTTTTTCGCTCATCTCATTCACTTTCCTCAGTGCTCTTCCTAGACCTCCACTTCTGTGTCTTGAACCCTGAAAATTTCCAGGTCCAGGCTAAAATAAATTTTGGAGCTATGACACTATGATTGATGAACTAGAAATCACATTTTTCTTATGGATGATGCAGAATTTGTTTTTAAGAGTCATCGTCTGTATATAAGCTTAAGTCAATGCAGACAGTGAGTGTCAGTGGTTCCAAGAAATGGGGTAATGTGTATTGCAAAAGTGATCCCAGAAAGAATGGTGGTTTTCTCATATGTAGACTGTCACAGTCTGTTCAGACCAACAAAGAAGCAAATGGCATGACAGCACCAATCTTTTTGACTAGAGCTTCTTCCTGACATCTTTCATCTGTCTAATGCTGTGCCAAGAACCTATTTTCAAACACAGCTTAAATATTGTCACAACCCTTGCTTGTGTGAGACTTTTTCCATGTCAGATCATGGATTGCAGGACTCTTGATAGCTTCTCTTACTTCACTTGGGAAGATAAACAGCATTGGACTTTAATATAAGTAAAATGCATTGATTAATCTGAATTGAAAAGAGCCCCAAAAATAATCACTTCCTCCAGTGTAGGATTCTGGACAGTTATTACTGTCTTTTCCTATTTATTTTATTGGAAAAAAATACTAAAAATGTGGGTAGTTTAGAGTTTTTTATAACAAGTTTTGGACAGCAGAGGTATTTAAATACTTTTAATGAGAGATTTGCCTTGAGCATATAAAATTAACTGAATTGTACTTAATTAGGTCATCAGAACTTTCTAATCTTTTTATACTTTAGAGAGAGATTTGAAACTCGGTCAACGTGAGGCTTTAGTTCTCTTAGGAAAACTGATGAGGTCTGTAAACTATTATACATATCTGTGCTTCACAAAACGTGAACCTGATCTCTTGATTTTCTTATTCCCAGTTGTCTGTGGAACATTTAGTGGGTTTTGCCTCCTAAGGACGGCTGCTGTTTTTGTAGAAGACTGCAAGAGATTTGTGATATCTTTACACACTCGTTAGTAACCAAAGGGAGAATTTTAGTAGCTATGTTTGTGGCCTAAGTATTCTTCAGGTGGGAGGGATTTTTATAACAGAAACCTTACAGCACTATGATTTGTCTGTATGAGGTAGTAGATGTCCACATAAAAACTATATAAAAACCCAACAAACCCCACTGTGATTCCAAGTTCCATGTGAGTTGGATCCTCAGGGGATGCAAATGTGCACACCCCCATTAATGGCAAAAGACCTTTAATATGTGTTGTGTTTTTAAAAATTATTTCAAAGAATTGCAGTTCAAACTTCTACTTTCCAGACCCTCATTTTAATATATTAAATAACAACTGGAATTTCAACTATACCAGTGTTACATCCCAAATGAGCACTTTGGTGCCATTGTGTAGAATGCACATCCCCTGTTTCTTTGCTGGAAGTTTTGCATGCATGAGGTATTAACTTGCATTATTAGAGACATCCTGAGCAAAGTTCAATAAATATTCCTATTTTTTCTAGTTTTACTTTGGGGGATGACACTGTTGGTGTTTCACCATGAAAACTTCACATTAAGAAGAGAAAAAAAAATGAGTTTCCACAGCTAATTGATGGACTGCTGAAGGACTTTGTTCCATATCTGTGCTGACACCCTGAGGATAAGCCGCTTGCTCTATATTTGAAAACCTAGAGAACTAACTCATATTAATGTTCTGTTCATTTATCAAAAGAAAGAGAAAAAAATTGTCAGCAGGAGCAGGAAATTCTAGATGGAGCGTCAAATTGCCCTCTGTGCCCATGTGCTGATTTTTAGTCATACCAAGAAGAGGCTTGGAAAGCTGGTTGTATTCTTCTAAAAACAGGCAATGGAGGGAGGAAGGCCACCGATTATATTCCTCATCTGACATGGAAAGTCTGGATTCAGTTTCTTACTCTGCCATGACCCAAAAACCTCCAGTGATCCTAGCATTATTTTTTTCTGAGAATTAAGAAGCTTCCAAATCATTTGCTTCCGTAAACATGTCTTCTCTTGATCTTGTCTGTTCTAACATAAACTCACTGTAAAAAGGTATTCTGATATGCATTTTAGAAGCTTTTTTATGTAAGCACTGTAGATAGACAAAATGAAATTGCTTTGTGGGTTGAGTCTTTCTAGCAACTAGAGAAGAACATGGGGTCCTATATGCTTTTATCATTTTGCCAAGTGTGTGAAGGACAGGCAGAATTGCAGGCTCTGTGCTAAAAGCAGAACAGGAATTGTTCTCATCTATTACCTCAAAAGGGGCAGAGGAGAATGGAGAGCAGCAGGATGAGGCCTCAGCACCATTCTTTCTTGGCTGCCTGTAGGAAGGGAAATGTTCTGCCACACTTCTATAGAGGACTTGTGCTCCTGCTCTCCTAAACAGAAACAGTAGGTTTCTCCTGGATTGGTAAGGTGCCTGTTGCCCCTCTGAAGGTCCATGCCTATGAGATACAATTTAGTCATCCAGTTGCTTTTGAAAAGAAACTTCATATGTGAGTATCTAGATATAATGAGGAGGTTTTTGCATGTATATGAATTGTGTTTATATGCGATATGTACTGTGTATACATGCCAATATATATTTATACCATTTGTGGGTTGTAACTGCAAAAGACTGGGATTTTCTTTTCACTGTGTATGGGCACAATGATTTGCAGTGAGACACATCTGAAGTCTCATTTTGATCATCATTTACAGGTTGACTTGCTGATTAGAACAAATTTCTTAGACATTTTAGATGCTCAGGAGTCTGGAGGTACCAAACTCTCATATGGACTCTGGAGAGTGCTTGCTGTCCCTGGAGCACCGCACAAACCAGGTCTAGCCAGCCCAGCTGGGGCATGCAAGGTGGTGTAGTAATTTTATTGACGGAGGTAACCAGTGATGACCATTTAAGTGACTGTGAAGATAGTTCTTTTTTTCTCCATGTTACCACTCTGAGTGCTGTACCTTCCTGTGATAACATTGCCACACTGTGCTGGGGATAGACAAGCTCATGTTGGAGTGACTGCCTGGAGTCTGCAACAAGAGAAACATGACTGGAGACCCATGTTACCCTCTCCATCTGTTGAAAGTACAACTATACCCCTGGTTTACAATGCTGTTGTATCCCTTGCCTTTCTTCATGTACCAGCCCTGCACTGCAGTACATTTTTTTGGTTTTGTTTTTTCTCAAAAGGGCATAATGATTAGAATGAAAGGAATACATCCAAACTCACTCAAAATTAAATATTGTTCTCCTTTATCACATTCAGATGTTCCAGTAAAACAATGTCTTTCTGACATTTTTGGAAATCATTGGCTAAAGCCATCAGTAGAATGACATATTATTTGATGTGGTGTCAAACCTGCAAGCTGTTGCAGAAGTTAAATTCTTTTTTGGCCCTTAGGGAGCTTCAACATATCTGTGTTAGAGAGGAAGACACTGTGACATGTTTTCAGTTTGTTTGCCCACTGACATGTTTTCAGGGATGAAAAAACAAGTGAAAAGATCGTCTAGTTTTGGGGCTGTTTCTCCTGCTCTATGTGTATCACATAGAGCAGAGTGCCTTTGAAGACTCAATAAAACTATGTCTAGCATGCCATTCCTCCGCAATCAACGCTCATTCCTAACACATCTGCTTGGATTTGGCTTTAAACCTTCTCTGCTTCATCTATATTTATCAATATTTCAGAAATTTAAGTATCAGCTAGTCTCATACTTTAACTTGTCTGTAGAATTGACTTGATAATCTGAAATTTTTAGGAAAAATCAACAGTAATCAAAATAAAATAACATAGATATATTTAGATCTGACAAATACACTGTAATTAACTTGCCTGTGGGCTAAGCTATATAATTTTATACCTTAGGTTTCCTAATGTCCTTTTAAAAAACCCCCATATTTTAATGAAAGAAAACTTCCTAGGAACAATAAAAAATATTAAATTGCAGCAGTGTATATTTTTATATCTATATTTGCAACATTGCGATGATAGATTAATGCAATTACTATCCATGGAAGGTTAAGAAGAATAAGCATTCTGTAATGATGTAAATATATGTCTATTAACCAAAATTTAGAATGATATTTAGCTTTTTAATCTGAAAATTTTGGTTTATCTCATGTTTGAAAATCCAGTAGATTTTTATAATGAAGAAACTGGTAATAAATATTATAACCCACTAAATTATCATGACAGTAAATTTAAAAAGTGTACAGTGTCACGGTAGTTCTTGCACAAAGTGAGATGCCTTTTGTTTTTTTGAAGGTGACAACCAGTTCACAAAGCAAATGAATTACAGGGAATGACATATTTTCTGAGATGACCAATATAATCTGTCTGAATCTTGAGGACAAAGTAGTTCAAATGTCAAATACACACCACCATTCACATTTTATAACAGGACTGTGATAATATTTTTTTTCTAATCAGTATAATCTGAGAGGCTGATCTTCCAAAGTTTAGCTATCTCGAAAGAGTTCATGGTCAGTATTAAAAAAACCATGAAAACACTTTATAATCACTGATGATTTAGGGTGGATTCACGCCCATGTTCCAGAGATAAAATGTTCTCTGTGCTATTCACAGCGTTTTGAACAATCCCACCTCTCGTGAGAACAAGCTGAAAGTGTGGACAAATATGTATTTGTCAGAAGAAATATATGCCGCAGCAACTGTCATATTTCTGAGGTTATGTGAAGACCATACAGGATTAGCAGTTTTATCAGAGCTACAGCCTACTTGCTAAAAGGATATAGACTTGTTAAGTTGCTATTAGTACTTGGGACAGATGGAGCTCCTGAAATTCAAAGTGTTGCAAGCCTTTAGAACCAATTTCTGGGCTCGCAGGATTTGCAGAGCTAATTCAAGTCTATGAACTTTTCCCTTTCTAGTGCATAAAGACTTTTTTTTTTTTTTTTTTTTCCCATTTCCCAATAAATATTTTTAAAATTTTCATAAAGTTCAGCCTGTGTTTTATAATAGGACATGATGATGCCTCCAAATGCTGTGCTGGCAAAGCAGATGTTCTATTACCTGTAGAGTGTATATCTGCTTATTCACTAGTTCCCCCTTCTTCTTTAAACTTATGCAAGGGAATGTCTTGGGAAATTTAAATCATCTACTTCACCATTCACTCAATGTGAAACACTAGCTATGAGTATTTCTCCATTGAAGATCTGAAGTCACGAACTATGGTCTTCTTTTCTGCAGATGAACTCGAGCATCACAGAGAGAGCAAGAGAAGTTATCCCAGACTATGGACAACTTCTCTAACCGGTTCTGTGGGATTATTTTCATTTCTCATTCTCTTCCAAGGTTCAGCTGAAGTTGGCATGATTAAAATATCAATGTTTCAGACTTCACAAACATGGAAGACACAACTAAGCAGTAGAGTCCTTAAAAAAAGATAGGCCTTTAAGGCTAAATTAAAGGTTTTATATACATAAAAATGTTAAAATATCTTAATAAACTAAAGCAGTTAGAGGATTTACACCAGTAAAGAGATACAGTTGGAATGTGACAGGCAGCTTCAAGACATCTTTTTTTTTACATTATTCAGGTTTTGTGTTGATACTATTCTGCCTGTTTGTGCTATCACAATAAACCCAGCTTCTATGCTGATTTATGATAACAAGGGGAGGAATAAGAGCTAAAAAATAACAAAAATAAAAAATAACTGATACTCTCAACTTATCTATTTTTGCTTTTTGTTGTTATTAGTTTTGATTTCTTTGCCATAAAGCTTTTCTTAATTGTTTGCATTTCTGAAAACTACCTCTCCCAAATATTTAACCCACCACAAATCTTGCTTTTAAAAGATCCCCTTGAAAATTTCTTAATTGTCCTATTTACATGGGTCCAGCAGAATAGGAAGGGCTGGCATCTTGGTGAAGAACAGTCCTTCCATCCTGTGATGGGACCCTGATATACTGCTCTTGACTCGGAGCATCTGCCTGGTTTGACTGACCCCTTCTTTTTCCATGACTGAAATATGTTGTCATATGAAATGACGTTGGGTCATCCCTGAAGCTACAGGAAATGTTCATTTCCAAGTAATTTTCTCTGCTCTGTCAACAACACATGGTAACTGTTCACAACAATGGGAAGTAATTAGGATTTGCAATTAATGGGTTTCCCACCTCAAGGTGGACTTTTGCTTCTAGCCTTTGATAGAACTGTTTTATTATCAAGCTTCTGACTGCTCAATATAGTTAGTCTCAGATTGGATGCTGGCAGAGACCTATGAATTTTATTAATTATTGAATAACTAACGAGAAAATGCTGTAGACCTTGCAGATTTTTAAATTAATCACACTTATCTTAGAAGACTTCTGCCCTTTTTTTCTGATTGCAGATGGCATATACTTCAGATGAGACATTTTCTTACTGATTTGATTTCTATGGGATACTTTTTCTGCTGCTCTGGAAATTAATTACTTGGATGACATAATGGGCCCCCATTAATTTGTATGGAGCACAGTACAATCTGTTTCATTTCTAGCCAAGAAGGCCCAACTGATGTAAATTATATAGTCACTCAATTTATTGCTACTTATAAAATTAGTCACCTGCAGTATCATCCTGGATGAAGTCCAGTAGATGAAACAATGTTGAAACAGTCCTATCAGCACTTAAAATACATAGGATATCGTGTTTCCCTTTTGTGTCTGGAAGTTGCACATCTCTTGCTCTGAGGATGGGAAGTCCCTTTCCATTCATTTTGAACCAAATATAAAAAGACAATAAAAGCATTTTAAAAATGAGATATTTTGTTTCCCTAGCAAAGTTTTATAATTCTCTGTTCCTCTCGGTTATTGAAAATGACAAAATTGCAATTAGAAACTTGGAAGATGAATATAAAAATTTTGCAAACTTAAAGGATTAGAAAAAAAGCAATTCTACTTTTTGTTTTGTTGTCCACAATCTGTCTAACATATCACCCTGGTTATACAAACCAAGAAAAAATATCCTCAGAAAATGATGTGATTAATTTAGTATATGACTTCTGCTTACCCAGAGTAATAATGATTTAAGTTCTTAGGTTGTTTTGTAAGCAAAAATGTGATGACTTTTCCCCACCTAATTTTCTGTAGATGAGAGAAAGATTTTGCCATTTTCTATTACTCATGATGACTATTACATTAGTAGTTTTGTTTTTCTAAAAAGACTATACACAGTGCTATCACAATGATATCTGCTGTAGCATTAAAAGTAGCAAGCCAATGTAAATCTAGAATAATTCTCATTTGGTGTTGTTAAATTTGCATTCACATCCATGAAAACAGAATTTGTCTAACATGTTTCTCATGTAAGACAGAAGTTCTTTTCCTCTTAGTAGTTATTTGACCTTATCAGGCAGAAGATGCTTTCTGCCACAAACAGACGTCACTTTTACTGGGCATGAATCAGTTAAGCAGTGCTATGTTAAAGCTGTTAGCATTAAGAAGGCCTGTCAGCTGATATAGTTCAAAGCAATGCAGCTTAAATGTCAAGTGTGTATATGTATATATATATTTTTATACATATACATTTACATCTATAATTTAGAAACAGAATTAATTAGAAACAGCTTACTGTAGCCTCACACAACACAGAGCTGAAAAGTGAACTGATGATGCAGACATCACTGGACTTGTTTTAATGAACTTATTTAATGCATGGGTGATTCTCAGTGTCAGAATGTGATTGTAAGAGTTTGGGATGTGTCCAGCTGATTCCTGGCAAAAAAAGTGTTGATTTTCATTTCACTTAGTGCTGCTATTCACTCTGAATAGGTAATACCTCCTCTCAAGAGAAAGGGGGTTCTACTGGAAAAAGTTATCATAAATTTTGATTAAATGATTTGCCTCCTAAAAATCCTGGATCTGGTAATAGAATGCCAAGAGTCAACAAGTGTTTGTGGAAGTTTAAAATATGATGATGGGCTGATGCCATTTTGATTGGGACCCTAATTTATGCACTATCTCATTGATGATCTAGTCCAAGATTCTTGCTCCAACTGTGGCTGGTGCCACTAGCTGGGAACTGACTAATTGATAGAGTTTTGATTCATGCTTGAGCCAAAAAATGAATAAAGGAGTTAAAGATTCAGGTAAGGTCAAGTGAAAACAAAATTCTCAGTGGAACAAAGAAGCAGCAAAAAAGATCAAATCAGTGTAATTAGTTTTTACTTTGCATTTGCACCTGAAATATTTCAGGGAACTGAAAATGAAATTGCACATTGTATTCAGATTTTTTAACCTTTTCATATAAAAAATAGATAACACTTTTAAAATAAAATTTCAAAACAAAATCCTGAAATTGTTCTTCAGCAAATACCTGAACTAAAGGAATTTCTGAAACAGTTGCATTAAAAATTCAGACCAACTAAACAATGATCTCTTCTAATAAACATGCATCCAATTGTGTATCAAATCGGCAAATCATTCCAAAGTAATTTTCTGTGTACAAATTATGTGGATTGGTTTTGGTTTGTTTTTACCTATCTTTTTGAATATTCCCAAAAAAGCATGTACAGAAATATGTGACTATGGAGAGAGCTTTTTCTTAGCTTATGTTTTCTAGATATTGGTTTATTTCCAGAAATATTAAAAATTGTCCCTTTCTTCATGTCTTTCTCTTTTAAACCTTCAGGTTTTTAGCTACTTGTAGACCCCCTCCTGCTTTGAGCAGGATATTGGACTAGAGACCTCCTGAGGACTCTTCTGACTTGAACAGTGTTATAATTCTATCTGTATGATCAATACTTATAAAAATATTTTTAAAGTTCCTTTTTTCTGGAGTATACCATCTTCTTCACTACTGGGGGAATAAGACATAAATATTTCACCCATCCCAATAAACAGTCTTCACAATGCAGATTTTTTATTTATATAGAGAACCAAGATATCATATGGCAACAAAAATTAATTTATCAGTGTGCCTGAACTCAGACATGTCAGGCTACCATGAGAAGCAAGAAGATTGTTCATTTTACTGGCCTGTTTACTCAACCTTAGGCTTGTCCAGCAGGGGTGTCAGCGTAGTTTGAGGATTCACACACTTGAGATAACATCAGCAATTCCAGTGAAGAGCCACCAACTTCTGTTGTGGGAACCATCACCTGCATTCTTCAACATCTCCCTAAAGTACTTAGCAAACCCCACCTGCACTACTCATGTTAGTATGAGTGAGAGAGAGTGGAAGGAACATTTCATCTGTTCTGTACCACTTTTAGGAAGGAGGTGTCAGTTTGTCTCCATTGCCCAGAAAGAGAACCTGCTTAGTTACTGTAGTCCAGGCAACTAATTTTTACATTGCCAAGCTTAGGACGTGTGGGTCTCATCCTCAGTTACTATTGTGAAGATAAAACTGGAAATCTGGAGTTTAAAGCTTTCACTGAACATCACCAAAGTCTTGGACCCTTAACACCCATAAAATATTTTCATAAAATCTCCCTGATTAAGGCATCTTTGAGACACTTACCCCAATCCAAGATCACAATCAAAATCTCTACTCTAAAGGAGTCATAAACAGTGACCTCCAAAGCTTTCCAGGTATCTTTAAGCATTTAATTTCTATTAATATTTTCAAGGTGTAACAGATGAAATGATAAAGTTGTAAATCCTCCTTAACCAAAGGAAATCAAATGCTTTCAGGTTACCACGATTTAAATACCAGTGTGATAGACACCTACTTTTACTGCTAAGTGCATATTTCTTTGCCTGTGAAGACATTAAAGTGCACCTATTGTGACTTCTACTAAGAAGGGGAAAGTTAATGTCTATTCATCAGAAGAGTGAAAAAGATGGAAAGATCAATCAGTTTAACTTCAATTAATACAATAATCTGGAACAATCTGCAGTGCTTAATAAGCAACAGGGAGAGGAGCAGAAGCCAACATAGATTTGCCAAGAACAATTCAGAGCAAATGAACTTACTCTTTCAAGGACCAGGTAACAGGTCTTGTGAATAGGTGAGAAACAGAACTCATGTACCTTTACTCAAGCAACGTTTTTGACACAGTCTCAGTTGATATTCTCATATCCACACTACGAAAAACATGGCCTTTATTCTGTGAGCACAAAACTGATTAGATAACCACATTATAGAGAAGTTAATGAAGTCTAATTGAGCTCTGGGTTCTGTGGGGGGTCTGCCTTAGATCTGCTTCTGTTCAAGGTTTTCATTAACAAAACAGATGGTGGAATAGTCAGAATGCTCATTAGCTTTGCATATGACACAGTGCTATGATGGACGCAAAATGTGTTGGAAGATAACAGTAAAAATGAAAATCTGAAGAAATGGACTGAAAACGTAGGATGTAACTCATCCTAGACAAGGCATGAGGGCAAGATTAAGAGACAAGGGCAAGATAATCAAGGAAGTATCAAGGAAGATACAAATTCAGGATGGTAAATATTAGGAAGAAACTTCTTCAAAAAGATCTTAAGATTAAGTGGATCACAAAATGGGTCTCAGTCAACAATGTTATATTCCTTTGAAAAGAGAAATGTTCTGCTCATGGTGTACAAATAGAAATTTGGACCACAAGATGTACACTATGATCAGAGGTTGTAGAAGCCATGAGGAGGTAAGATTGGAAGAATGGATGCTATCAGGGCTGAAATAAAAAAGACAGAGAAGGATGCTTGTGTCAAGAAAGTTTAATAATCTTAAACCATTCCTGTTGTTGCAAAAGGGAAACAATACTCTTCTCTGTATCCACAATGAATGGGACAAGAATTAATGCAGTCAAATTGACAAAAGAAAGATTAAAGTAATTAGAAATGTTTTCTAATAATAAAGCTAATTGAGCATGGGAACATATAGATTGGGAAGACTGGATATTTTGTCACTGGAAGTCTTTAATGAAAGTTTAGTTATACATCTTTCAGAAATTAGATCAATATTGTTAATCCTCTTTAGAGCATTGCTATGGATCAAACTGGTATGTGTATTTGAATCTGGTGGGAGGCGACAGCACAGCAGGTAAAATAAGGACTGTTTTTTTCTCACGCGCATTACTGTAAATCTAAATTTTACTTATCTAGAAAGTCAGTATTGGACATTAGTGCATAATTTCAGTAAGGCTGAACACATATATTTTAGTGTATTTGTTTTCAAAAATTCTGCTTTTGCTTAACTGAGATAGAACTGAAGCTGGACTATAATTATTATATAACTTAACTCAGTAGCAGCAGCTGCCTGTCACTGCTAGTTCTTGACTCTTCTCTTAGAAGTGTTTTTCCATAAGTATAGCTATTAGCACTGGTGCATACTGTTGTGTGTGGCTTATTGGTATCTTTATTTATTCTGATTGTTTGTGCAGCATCCAAATATGGTGGCCAAAGAACAGGAGTAATTAAAAAAATCTAATTGTATGATCACTTGTATTTATAGCTATAAGTAATTGAAAAAATATTGGCTAAAAATTGGTAAGAATTTTATCTCCATTAGACTGGAATGTTCGTAAGTGACTTTGATGACTTTAGAGACATTTAGAAGCATTACAATTGCACTCTCCTCTGTAACTGCAGTGTATATTTCCCTATAATGACCTTGTGCTGTGGGGTTCAGGACTAATGAAACTATGGGCTTGTGTCTTGTAGTTGGTCACCTTTTTAACCAAGTTAATAATTACTTAGGTTGCAGTCAGTAAGTCCTCTGTCTTTCACTTCGGTAAGGACCCTCACTGAAAAAACAGTTGAGAGCTCTATAGGCCACACTGCCTGACTGAGGGTTTCCCAAAGTTGAGGCATCCAGAAAGTTTTCCCTCATTTGGGTCCCCTTGTGTCTAACAGAGGGCAAACTCATGCTGCAGCCTTTCCCTCAGTGGGTTGTCATCTAAACTCCTCACCCAGTCAGGCCTTTTGT